>NC_091433.1:164371905-164971905 GCF_964237555.1 Oryctolagus cuniculus | reverse complement strand
GGAAAGAGGAGACGCAGCAGTGTCCTGCCCTGCCTGGTCAAGGCTTCTGCAGAGAGCAACACTGAACCCTTCTGCTGCCGCCTCACTGGCCAAAGCAAGTCACGTGGGTAAGCCTAAGTTCAAGCGGCTAGAGAAACGTGCTACCATGTGCCCCAGAGGAGCAGGGTGCAGATTTTCAGTGAACTGCCCAAATGCCCACCACGCTTATCCTGTCTTAAACCTCACAGCACCTCATTTTATAGATGGGGAAACTAGAAAAGGGGAGGGACTTAGTGTCATCTGGGTCTTGAAATGAACATAGAGGCCTAGAGCAGAGGGCACCTTTGGCCTTCTAGAGGGCACAGAGCAGAAGCGGGGCAGCATCCCAGTGACGTCATTCTTCTCTGCCACTGCGAGTGTCCCTGCCTCTCGAGTTCTCTGTATCAGTTCCAAGGTGTAGCGAAAACACACAGCTCCTGAACATCTGAACTTGACCTGTTCTGACTCCGCCACCCCTTGTGCTCAGATCAACTGTGGGGAGACAAACCTATGGGATCCCAGAAAGGAATTCTAGAAGGTCATCTCCAGCTACCTCATTTCATACACAAGAAGCGTCTTAGCCATTGTCCAGACACCCATGCCTTGATTTCTAATCCAGAATGCTTGGCCTGGTGGGACCTTGCTCCAATTACTTCCATGAAGGATGTCATATTTTATAAAAGGAGGAGGAAACAAGAGCTTATAGTCCCAGTGGGTAGAACACGATGCCTTGAACCACAGTGCAGCAGTTAGCAGGGACTAGACCAGAGTACAGAGTTCAGTATCCCCAGAGCCCGAGATGTCAGAGTTCTAGAATTCCTGCATACATTATCAAAAGTCTCCCTGAACTTTCTTCACTTTGCTATCTTGAGCTCTTAAGGAAAACACTGATTGCATGTTTTGAAATCCAGAAAGGGAAAGGGCTGCGGGACACTGAGACCAGTCACTCTGGCCCTGGCCGAAGTCTCGCTGGCACAGGCCCCAGTGATGAGCTTGCCTCTGCGGATTCCCAGCCGGCAAGCACCACCCGGGGTTATTTTCAGAGGTGGAAGCTCAAGCAGCAATTATCTCCTGTCACGGCAAATTAAAAGCCCAGGCTCACGCATCCCGGGAGCAGGGCGAGCGCAGGACCACAATGACAGGCTGTGGCTGGCGCATTTCCTTTATAGGCATGAGCCACTTACCAAACACACAGGACAAACAGAGACATAGAAGTCCAGGGAAGAGGCCCACAAGTGAGAGCAGGCATCTGTGCCAGCATCAGCATGTGGACTGTGATTCCACGGGGGACCAGGGCAGCAAACAGAGCTCGGAAGACGCTTTTCAGTATCTGTTAGAGTTACTGTGGAAGCTATTGTGTGTGACGTGGCAGAAGGTGGGCGCTCTCTCTCTCTCCTCTCTCCTCACTTTCTCCCTTCCTCTCTCCCTCCCTCCTCCCTTCCTCCCTCCTTCTCTCCCTCCCTCTCTCCCTCTCACCCTCTCTCTTTTGGCTTTAAGAGCATCATGCCCTTGTACTCGCTACTTTCAGAATCTCCGTCTCTGCCTGGACTCTCACGGACCATTCCCTGGGTAGGGTAGCACTTTCTGAGCTTCTGCCTGGGAGGCCTCCTCTTTGCTATATTCTGTGCCAGCATCATTGCACAAACTCACCTCTTTCAAGAAGTCCTCCAGGACTGGTGCTTCTGACCTCCATCCCCTCCCCCTGCAGCTTCTTTATATGTGGATAGCTGTCTTTGCTACTTTAGGGCACTGAAGATTTGGGTTGTGTCCATTTATTGGAGTTTCTTTAGGGGCTTAGCTATTGTATAAGATCTGTGAGAGTAGAGATTTTAAATTTTTCCTTATATGAATGCCACACGTGTTTAACTTTCAGAAGGCGTTTTCATATCTGCCATCTAATTGTATATTCAGTGACACCTGTGGTGCAGGAGGGTGAGTAAAATCAATCATGGGGTAGATGGGGTCTACACGGTGGGGGGGGGGCTATTAGCACAGGCTCTGACCTACATAGGCTTGTAGTCTGTCTGAGCCCCAGTTCTCTCACCTGTAAAACGGGGGATAAAAATAGTCCCTGCCCATAGGTGATTTTAAGGATGAAACAAGATAGCACAGGTAATATGCTTTACCTCACACAGAGTAACTGCCTGGTAAAATTGCCATTATTTGACCGACGGTGGAATGCAGGCTCGGAGATGTTAGTACACAAAGGGTGATGAGAAAAGCCAAAGGCTCACAGGCAGCAGATTCTGGTTCCATTTGCTGTGTAACTTTGGGAAAATCACTTTGCCTCTCGGGGTCTCAGTATCTTCATTTTAAAAATAGTAATCAGAATGTTATATGTTTGGGAGGAATAATTCAAAAGTACTTTTGAAAGCAGATTGCAAATTGAGACAGGACTCAAAAGCGTCCAGTTACCTAACCTGCCTACGTCCATGCAATAGGTCCTCATCGGGCCAGACCTCCTCACTCGTGTCCTCTCAGCAGCCTGGGCTTTCCTCCTGAGCACGCGTGGAGTCTGCACAAATGCTACTGGCAGAGTGATGGGGGAATGGATGGCCGCGTGCCACTGCTCTCCACATCCAGAATTAAGCAATGATGGCCCCAGCTGGCAGATTCTCCCTTTCTTGTCTCCATACTCAGGCATGTAGGAATTATGCAGAGAAAGCAGAGCTCAGAAGCCAGAGTCCATGTCTGCTGCCCCAAGTCCTTTGCTCCATGCCTGTCACTGGCCAGAGGACAAGAGGGGACAGTAGGAGAGGCTTCACTCAAATGGATCCTAGGACCTTAGTGGTGGTGGCCCTGGGACTGAGCCCGAGAAGGAAGGAAGGGAGGAAGTTTAGGATCTGTGCCACAAACTGCAGCCAGTGTGTGTTGATGTTCACTGGCATTTCCCCATTTTGCCTGTGGATTGACTTCTCTAAGTCGGGTTTTTTTTTTTTTTTTTTTTTTTTTTTTTTTTTTTTTGCCTGCTGAGAAAATCTGGTCGGGTATTCAGTGCACGATGTCCCTTCAACCTTCTTCCCAGTCCATGAGCAACTCCAGAAAGGGGTCACTAAGTGTCCTGAAAGGGTACACCAGGGACCTCCCTGCTCAGAGAACAGTCTGCTTCAGGAGTTTTGCTTGGGTTGTGAGGGAGCTAAGGGGCACCTTGGCCCCTTCAGACCCAAATCCCTCTAAAATGTTCCAGCTGACACAGACCAGGCCTGGTTTAGGGGCACCAGATCAGGCTACACAGGAATGCCTTGTTTCTGCTCTCCCTGGCTCTGCATCTCTCTTCTGAGCATTACTTCCTCCAGAACAACTTAGAGGTCTGACAGCTGATCAGGTGATGACACCACCTGACCAGAGGGATTTGTGGGGGTTAAGGACTAGGAGACTTGGTTCCAAATTTGACTTTGGAATCCTGGCATGATGATGAAATACTCCCAGGTGTCTCTATGAGACATCTATAGTCTTACCTTTATTGATAAAGATGAGGTGGCCATTAATGAGACTACGAACTTTGAGTGCCCTGGATGTCATATCTATTTCTCCCAAGAATGCCACCTATGAGAGCACTAGGTTTTCACAAATTCAGTTCACAATTTTATCTTTAGTCAAAATGACCCCCTAGATAATGTAGAATCAACCAAAGCTTAAAGGGGAGGGATGATACCATAAGTACTCTTCCTATTCCCTTTGGGAAACAATCTTAATATCTAAGCATATTACTACCATTTAATCATAGTCATATATCAGTTATCTATCCCCAACCAACAATATAACCTAAAATTTAGTAGCCAAAAGAAACAGCCACAGAGTTTTCATCGTTCTGTAATTTTGGTCAAGATCCAGCTGGGTACCCCCTCTGCAGGTCTCACCTGGGGTCAAGTTTGTTGTAGTTAGTTGACTGGTGATGGGTAGAGGAAGGGCCGGCTGGTCCTAAGCAGCCTCAGATGGCTGGAATGGCTTGAGTGACTGAGAACCCTCCACATGTGGCCATTCATCATCAAGGAGACCAGCCTGGGTTCCTTAAATGGGACTCACAGGGCATCAAGAAGTTGAGAGTAAATTCTCAAGGACCAGTGTCACTTCTGCTTCATTCTGTTGATGAAAGTCAGCCCAGACTCAAAGGGTAGAGGAAGCAGACCATGCCTGTCACTGGAAGAGAAGGCCAACTCTCACTGCAAAGCAGCATGCATGTAGGGATGGAAGAAATTGCTGGGGCCATCCTTATAATTGATCACATTCACTGAAGCGTCATACTTACAAATTATTCCTTTCATGAAAGGGCTGGGATAAGTCATTTACATGGGGATATAGAAAAAACACTTATGCAGTGTCAACTGTGTGCAAGCACTGTGCACACACAGTCCTACTGGACTTTCAGAACACCCTGTGATGAGTCTTACCTACACTCTATTACTAAGACAGCTGAGGTTCAGGGAGAGTTAGTGACTTAGTCAGTGTCCCCCCATTATCAGGGATGGCGCTGAGAGTTTCCTCATCTTCAAAATGGGGATCATAAAACTTAACCACCAGCATAGTTGGGGGGATGGAATGAAATGCAGTAAGTGGAAGTGGCTAGTGAGCCTCAGAGCACAAGTTGGTTGTAGCTTTTATTGAGCCACGCAGACTTTGGGGGTGAGGGCTTTGTCTAGGAAGGCGCCAGAGCCATCTGAGCCAGACACCAACTGTTGTGTGTCTCTCAGCTGCTATTTGCTTTGGCTTCAGACCAAATATTTCACCCATTGCCTTTGTCAGTTAAAGAGCCCTGTGGGCCAAGCTGGCAAGTCAGGACATGCTACAGGTGAGGACAGGCACGCTGCAGGCTTGCCCCACAGGAGAACATCCACTGGAAGAAGGGAGACCAAACCAAGGCTCCCGCTGCCTTGGTGTCGTCCTCAACGGCTTCTGTAGTGGTCAGGGGGAGGAAGTACACGTTTTCTATTTGACTCAAGGTCTCATGCATCCTTGAATTGCTCTGAGCTTACTTTTCCCTCAACTCTTCTTTTCACTAACTTTCATCCCAATTCTTCCCACTTTGTCTTAATTAAATACCATTCCCTTATAGTGATCTCTTCCATGTCTTCAATTTATAAATCTAATGTTTTATCCACCTCATAGTCTGATCTCTGGATTATTTTCCTAGAGGGCAGGAGGTAGGGCCAACATTCTCCAGTCTTCTCTTTGCATGTCTACCATATACTCAGACATAAATTCTCTTCCTCCTTTGTGGTTCATGCTACTCAGATTCACCATGTACTCCCTATTCTACCTCATTGCTGTCATATACTAACCTCACATCAGTCACTGCCATCCTTAAGAATTCTAGTATCTCACCAACACCTACCTGCATCACCAACGCTAATTTCCACATTCATCCAACATTGTAGCTTCAGAGAGCCTTCATCTTTACAACCCCACTCCTTTTTATCCTTATAAAACATGGATAGAAGCTGAATATAAATAGTTCAAGATCTACCTGAAGAAGGGAAATCAGATATGTGCCATATAGCTGAAGGTGGCAGTACCAGCACCTGTGATAAGATATATTAAAGGATTGCAAGTTTCAGAGAACCTCCTAGCAGAACCATATACTACTGAAAAAGGGTACCTGGCAGGTTGATTAGTTTTACCTATAGGATGGGTTCACAAAAATGTCAAGGCAAATGACAAAAGAAACATCAAGCCTGGAGTCAGAAAACCTGATTTTTGAGTCTCTTCAGGTACTGACCAACTCATAGAAATTGGATAGGATTCAGCCTCTCCAAACCTGTTCTCTCATACTAAAGTATCAGGAATAGCAGTTTTACCATACTAGGTCTAGGTCACAGTAAAAAAAAGTGGAATAATTATAAACTGAAGGGAACTTAACAAATGAGCCCTAGAAAACCAAAGCATATGAGTATATAACATATAAATCCATTTTTTCAGTACGACAAAAATGAACAGAAAAGATACTAAAACTGCACAGTCTGGTTAAGATGGTAGGTTGAATGTGTGCACTAATTTTTACACTCTCTCAAACTCCTGGATTTTTTAAAGGTATAAAGAGTTTAAAGAAGAGACAAGGGCCTGTGCTCTGGCGCAGTAGGTTAATTCTCCTCCTGCAGCACCGGCATCCCATATGGGCGCCGGTTCTAGTTCTGACTGCCCCTCTTCCAATCTAGCTCTGTGCTGTTGCCTGGGAAAGCAGCAAAAGATGGCCCAAGTCCTTGGGCTCCTGCAACCACATGGGAGACTGGGAAGAAGCTCCTGGCTCCAGATCAGTGCAGCTCTGGCCATTGTGGCCATTTGGGGAGTGAACCAACGGAAGGAAGACCTTTCTCTCTGTCTCTCTCTCACTGTTTATAACTCTACCTCTCAAATAAATAAATAAAATCTTTAAAAAAGATTCTGTCCCGGTTGCCCTTCTTCCAGGCCAGCTCTCTGCTGTAGCCAGGGAGTGCAGTGGAGGATGGCCCAAGTGCTTGGGCCCTGCACCCCATGGGAGACCAGGAGAAGCACCTGGTTCCTGCCTTCGGATCAGCGCGGTGCGCCGGCCACAGGGCGCTGGCCACGGCAGCCATTGGAGAGTGAACCAATGGCAAAAGGAAGACCTTTCTCTCTGTCTCTCTCACTGTCCACTCTGTCAAAAAAAAAAAGAAAAAAGAAAAAAAAAAGAAAAAAAAACTTTAAAAAACAGAGACAAAATGGCAGCAATATGCAGAAATCATGTGGGAAGTGACAGTGAACCTGAGAATATGGATTATCATTTAAAAAATCATCTATTATTTTTCACTTTGTTTCTGTGTGGGAGCAAACTGTTGAAATCTTTACTAAATGTATGCTAAACTGATCTTCTGTATATAAAGAGAATCGAAAATGAATCCTCATGTGAATGGAAGGGGAGAGGGAGTGGGAAAGGGGAGGGTTGCGGGTGGGAGGGACGTTATGGGGGGGAAGCCATTGTAATCCATAAGCCGTACTTTGGAAATTTATATTCCTTAAATAAAAGTTAAAAAAAAAAAAAAGAATATGGATTCCTTGGGAAGCACTGGAAAAGCAAAGAGAACCCAATTTCCAGTTGATTGGAAAATCAACTACCAGGACACTGATCCAGGACTTCACCCGCCAGGCAGTAGGCTGGACACCTCCTCTGGGAAACCTGACCAGCTCAAGAGGAAACACTTCATAATAATGACATTGGGGATTTCAGCTTCATCACCCTACAAAGAAACTTATATTAGGCAAAAGCCATCTCTGTTTTGAAGCTTACGATCAGATTTTTGGTGCCTTAAATGTGAACAAATAGATCAAACCCATGAGGACAGCCTCTAATATGATAGAAATACTATTGATATTTGTATATCGATTTTGTGACATGCAATTCAATTGAATTCATTTATCACAGGCTTTGGTGGAATCTTTAGAGTTTATATAAAATAATACCATTGGCAAATAGAGAAAATGTAAGTTTTTGTTTTCTGATTTGGATGCCTTTTTTTTTTTTCTTATAAAATTGCTTTGGCTAGGACTTGTGGTATTATATTGAATGGATATGATAAGAGTGGACATCCTGGTCTTTTTCCTTATCTTAGAGGAAAAGTTTTTAGGTTTTCACCAGTGAGGATGTATGCTTGTGAAACTTGACCTTTTTTGTGTTGAGGTATATTCTTTCTGTACCTAATTTGGCAAAAGTTTTTATTATAAAAAGATGCTGCATTTTGTCAATACATTTTCTGCATTTACTGAGATGATCATATGATTTTTGGTTTTTATTCTGTTAATGTGGTACATCACATTGATTGACTTGTATATATTGAACCATCTTAGCATCCCAAGCTTAAATGCCGCCTGTTCATGGTGGGATCTTTTATTATACTGTTGAATTCACTTTGCATATATTTTGTTGAGAATTTTTGCATAATCATTAAGGATTTTGTCTGTAATTTTGTTTTCTTGCAGTGGCCCTATTTTGCTTTGGTATCAGGATAAATCTCTCCTGTAAAATGAGTTTTTGAAGAATTCTGTCCTCTTCCTTGTAGCCATCAGATGCTGAGCTTTTTTTGATAGAAGATTTTTTTTATTATGGATTCAATTTCCTTGCTAATTATTGCTCTGTTCAGGTTTTCTGTTTTTTCATAATCCAGTCTTGGTTGGTTTTACATTTCTAGGGATTTAGCTGTTTCTTTTAGGATACCAAAATTGTTGGAATTAGCTATCCATAGAAGACTCTGGAGATTCTTTGTATTTCTATGGTGTTAATTAGAATGTTTCATTTTTCACTTCACTTTTATTTATATAAGCATTCTGTTTTCTTCCCTTGGTTAGTCTAGTCAAAGGTAGTCTTTTTTTTTTTTTTTTCATTTTCAAAAACCAAATCTTGGCTTTATCAGTCATTTCTATTGTTTTATTTTTCAAATTATTCAACTCAGTATATAACTAGATTCTTTGTATTTCTATGGTATCAATTGTAATATCTCATCTTTCACTTTGGTTTTATTTATTTGAATATTCCCTCTTTTCTTAGTGATTCTAACAGTTGTCAATTTTGCTTATATTTAAAAAAAAAGCCAACTTGTAGGGGCTGGCAGTGTGATGTATCAGGTAAAGGTGCTGCCTGCGGTGCCGGCATCCCATATGGATGCCGGTTCCAGTCCCAGCTACTCCACTTCCAATCCAGCTGTCAGCTATGGCCTGAGAAAGCAGTGGAAGATGGTCGAAGTCCTTGGGCCCCTGCACCCACGTGGGAGACCCAGAAGAAGCTCCTGGCTCCTGGCTTCAGATCAGCACAGCTCTTGCTCTTGCGGCCATCTGGGGAGTGAACCAGTGGATGGAAGACCTCTGCTCGCTTGCTCGCTTGCTCCTCTCCGCCTCTGCCTCTCTGCAACTCTTTCAAATAAATAAATCCTTTCAAAAAATCAACTTGTAGTCCTGTTTGATCTTTCCAATTGTTTTTCTACTCTTTCTTTCATTTATTTCTGCTCTGATCTTTATTTCCTTCCTTCTATTAACTTAGGGCTTAGTTTGTGCTTGTTTTTGTAGTTCCTTAGGGTGTTTACATGCAGTATTTCTTTTTTTTTAGCATTTTATTTATCTTATTTGTATTTATGTGTAAGACAGAAAGGCAGAGGTGGGGAGACAGAGAGAGATCTTCCAAATGTCTCTTCAAATGTCCCCAAAAAAGCCAGGGCTAGGTCAGGCCAAAGCCAAGGCCTAGAACTTAATCTGGGTGTCCCACACAGGTGGCAGAGACCCTGCTACTTGGGTCATCATCCACTGCCTTTAGCAGGGTGCACTTTAGCAGGAAGCTGAAACTGGAAGGCACTCCAATACGGAAAGCAGGCATCTAAAGTGGCATCTTAATCATTGCACCAAATGGCTTCCTCTCCCTATTTTTTTAGTTTTTATTGATATGAACTTTAATTTTAGAATTGCTATTGCTGCATCATGCAAGTCTTCATATTATCTCAAGATATTATTTTTTAAAAAGATTACTTATTTGAAAAGTAGAGCAACAGAAGGAGAAACAAAAAAAGAGATTCTCATCTGCTGGTTCACTCTCCAAGTGGCCACAACGGCCAGCACTGGGTCAGGCTGAAGCCAGGAGCCCAGAACTCCATTTGGGCCTCCCATGTGGGTTGCAGGGGTTCAAGTATTTGGACCATCTTCCTATGCCTTCCCTGGCACATTAGCAGGGAACTGGACTGGAAGCGGAGCAACCAGGACTCAAATAGGCACTCCAATATTGGATGCCAGTGTTGCAACCAGCAGTTTAAGCTGTGGTGCCGCAATGCCAGTCCCTCAAGATATTTTAAAATTTTTCTTTTTGTGTGTTCTTTTTTAATAAAAGTTTTATTTGTTTATTTGAAAGGGGGGGAGAGAGAGAGAGAGAGAGAGAAAATATGAGAATATCTTCCATCTACTGGCTCACACCTAAACGTCCACAACAGCTGGGGCTAGAGGAACTCCATATAGGTTTCCCACGTGGCTTGCAGGGACCCGAGTATTGCCGCTTCCTAGGTGCATTAGCAAGAAGCTGGGTGGGAAGTGGAGGTGGGACTTGATTCCAGGAAGCACACTATGGGAGATGAACATCCCAAACAGTGCTTTAATCTGCCACGCCATGATGCCTACTCCTTGATTTCTTTCAGATTCATTGGTTGTTCGGGAATATGTATACTTTCAAAGTTCCCCCTGTTGTTGATTGCTAGTTTTACACCACTTTGGTTAGAAAAATATGTGACACTATTTCAGTCTTCTTAAATGTGTTAAGACTTGTTTTGTGGTCTAACATATGATCTATGCTGGAGAATGTTCCATGTACCTTGAGAAAAATGTGTTCTCATGATGGTGATGAATGAAAAAAAAAAAAAAACCTAGAAATCTCTGTCAATATCTCTAGGAGATAAGAAATAAGAATGTTTCATTTAAAAGAATTAGAGGGGAAAAAGAGCACAGAGGACTTAAAAATATGATGGCAAAAATGAAAAAAGCAAAAGAGGCATTGAGAGAGAGAAATTAAGAAATCTGGCAGCAAGCAGAGCAAATAGAGGAAAAAAAGAGAATTTACCAAAAGTAGATTAAAGAGTCCAATATGCAAACAATAGTGGACCTCAAAAATTATAGTAGACCAAATTAAGGAGATAAAATCAACAAAGAAATAATTCAAGAAAATTTTCCAAAATTTAAAGATATGAGTTCTCATGTCCAGAGGACCCACCAAGTACCCAGTCCAATGAATAAACATAGATCCACACTGACACAAGTTATTATGAAATTTCAGAATACTGTGGAAAAGATAAGATCCTACAGGTTTTCATAGAGAAAATACACTTACAAGGAACAGGAATCTGAATGACATCATCCTCTTCAGTTGTGGTGTTAGAAGTCAGAGCAATGAAGCAGTACCTTCAAAGTTCTGAAAGAAAAACCTACAATTCTATACCCAGACACTATCAGTAAAGTGTGAGGATAAAACAAGGATATTTTCAGATCTACAGAATCTCAAAAAATGTGCTTCCTATCCATGCTTTTACAGAAAGCTTCTATAAGATACAGCTCACCGTAATGGGTGGACTAGGCCAGAGAAGAGACGACATAGTGCACAGCAAAGAGGAGATCCAACAAGGAGAAAGGTCAGAGATATCCCCAAAATGATATGGAAGCACAAGCCAGGACATCTGTGATCCAGTGCTAGGGTTTGGATGTTCTCCAAAAGGCCTCACATTAAAGGCTTAGTCCACAGTGTAGCACTATTGGGAGGTAGCAGAATCTTTAGAATATGGGGTCCAGTCATTGAGGATGTATCTTCAGAAGGAAGTTCTCACAAGAGAATCGCTATAAAAGCCCGAGTTTGGGCCCAACCTCTGTGTCTCTGCTCTGTGGCTTGCCATGTGATCCTTCCTCTGCACACTTTGCTGCCAACTACCACTACTGTTACTCTGCCTTTCAAATAACTAAAATGAATCTTTTTTAAAAAAAAATAAAATTAAACAAAAATAAATTCTAATAAAATTGCTCAGGAAAGCCAAATAAGTTCCCCACGTAAGTTCCCCTACATGACTCAGCTGTGAATACAATTCACACAGTCATAAAAATGCCACCACTGAATACTGATATAATCAAAATTATATATAACTGCAATGGGAGAAATTTAAACTAGAAGGGTGGTGGTGGAGGAGGATGGGAATAGGTGAGAAATGAAGAGAATTAAATCCTGTATTTTCCATGGGAGGAAGTCAATAGATGATACCTAAAAGTGAAAATCCCAAGTAGCAATACAAGCATTTATGGAGAATCAGTTATTTCACTTGAAAACCATGGCCACTGAGAAGACAGAAAGGAGGGTGAGGGCACAGATACTATTGGTAGCCAACCTGGTGGAATAGTTTAATAAAAATAACCTGTAATTGGTTTAACTTTGATAAAATTACAAATAAAAATTATTAAATAGTATAGACAGTTCTCTCTGCTACTCTATTTGTAAGGCTGTTTACGTCTAGTGGTGAGAGGGAGACCAGGGATTTGAGGCTGTGCCCCACCCCTATTGCCTCAGCTCCCACTCACTTCTCATGTTGGAATTTTCAAAGGTGATGTTGACAACACTTGATTCCCTTCTACATTCTGACTTTGGAGCCTAATGCCTGCATAAGATATCCCTTTTCTGTATGAGAGCAGCTTCCTGTCTTCCGTTATAGGTTACTCTGTAACTCCTCCAGCTCTTGCCAACTCCCAGACAGAGCAGAAAAATATACAAAACCAACTGGAGTTACACAGACACACGCCCAAGGGCCTGTGGAGCTGATGAATGATTGGAGTGGTTGCAGCCAAAGAAAGGTCAGGGAAGGCTCCCTGGAGGAGGCTGTCAACTGTGTCGACATCTTATATTCAGCTCCTTGAAATTATGCACGAGCCATCTTATTACTGCCTTAAATCAAAGCACACTTGAGTGTGTGCTCTATAATGTTTTCTTTTTTTCTACATGAAATCACAGCTGAAGAAACCAATGTTTTCAGCACCCAATTTTGAGGCATAGGATTGGGTTTAAGAGGAAAAGTATGTCATCCACCTGATACGCCTCCTCCTAGGGAGAGGGCTTCCAACAGCCATCAAGAACGGAAACTGCCAGCAGCAAGTGGAGAAATAATAGGACTCAGGTTGTTTGGTTTTCTTGGCTACATCTTTCTCTTCTCTACCACCAGTCTCCCTGTTGGCTACCGGGGGTGGGGGTGGGGGGCTTCCAGGAACCACAGGAAAGCAGGGTCCCTAGCAAGGCAGAAACAAACAAGAGATGTGAGGAACCTAAGACTTGAAGCAGTAGCTGGTTCTTTGACAAAACAAAAAGCTTATGATAACCTCATTCCAAGATTTCATCTATCTCATGCCCAAACTGCAAAATGCCAAGGGAAAGCGCTAGGCTTCTCAAGGGCCCCATCCAGGAACCCTCATAAACCCCACTTAAACACAGGTGCTCTCATTACCACCTCAAGCCTGCTCAGTGCCCCTCCCCACGCCCAGAGAGGGGAGGGGGAGGGAGAGGGAGAGGGAGCTCAGGTTTCCTCTAGGCCCTGAGCCAAGCTGCAAAGACTTGCCAGACAGCCAGTGTGGGGGGTGCTGGTTGTGAAGGCCTCATTTACTAGTTTATCCACCCCCAAGAGAGGGCATTTTTGCATGCAAAACATGAGGATCCAAAGCACAATTTGGAATAGGCTTTGTTGTCATGATAAATGGCTTTCTTTGGGAAGGATTTCAATAAGGCTACAGTGGAGATGGAAAGCGCTTTGCATACAAGCTAATAAAAACTCTCCATCGTGTCTTAAGGAAGAAAACACATCTGATGAGGTATTGTGTAAGTGTGTTAGTTCAGGTCCTCTGGGAAACAGATTTGGAGATGGGAGATAGGGGTGTAAGAGATTTATTGGGAGTAATGTCTGCGAAAGATAAAAAGGAAGAAAGCAGCTCGGGGCAGAGGAAGTTCTGACAATGACAACTACCTGATTCCTGCGATGGAAACAAAAACGTGCAAGGAAAGTCGTAGCCCAGGCTGAGAAACTCCTGAATGAAGGATGTTTGTTAGAGCAATTGCACATTGGGTAGCTGGGCACACCCTAGTGTCGGTCCCCGCCCCCGACCTGTCAGTCACTGCCTGGGGGCTGCAGCAGACTGTGAAAGTGGTTCCAATGTTCACGATGGAATCTGAAGGCATTGCAGATACAGGCTGCCCACTGACTGCACTTTGCATAGTTGAACAGCAAGTTCCTTCTGGAGAGAAGTTGTTAACAGCACGGCTGTCACAATAGAATGAGAATCGCCATAAAGCAACAAAATGCCAAGACATTCTGCATTCATGCTTTAGGCCAAAATGTAATGGATGTGGGCAAAGTATTGCAAAATACTGTCTTTCAAGAAGAGAATACACTGAGCTGACTAAAATTTGAACGGTCTAGTTTTCTATCCAGTTTCACATTAGAAACTCATTAATGCATTCCTTAAATTCACCATCACAGTGTTTACGGACATTCTACTAACAGCTGCCACGCTTGGCCTCTCCACAGAGTTCACAGTAATAGTATGAACTTAAACAAATGGGTGATAAGGACTAAAGGAAATGTATGTGAATGATTATAGAAGCTTACAAGAAGGAAATATTAAATGATTTAAACATTTGCTTTACCCTTGGTGTCAAACTACTTCATACAAATGTATCACATGTTGTTCAACAGAGCTTCCACAATGGATTGGAACAGTTTGGCAACTGATTAGTAGAAACAATCTGTTATGGTTTGAATATAATTCGATTCCCCAACTCAGGCAGATGCTTAAATCTCAAAGTATAATGTTAAAAGTTAATGGATTGGGGCCGGCACTGTGGCATAGCAGATAGAGTGCTGCCTTCAGTGCCAGCATCCTACATGGGCGCTGGTTCAAGACCTGGCTACTCCACTTCCAATCCAGCTCTCTGTTATGGCATGGGAAAAGCAGTAGAAGATGGCCCAAGTGCTTGGGCTCCTGCACTTGCCTGGGAGACCCAGAAGAAGCTCCTGGTTCCTGGCTTTGGATTGCAGCTATTTGAGAAGTGAACCAGCAGGTGGAAGATCTCTCTGTCTCTGAATCTGTCTTCTGTAACACTTTCTGTAACTCTGTCTTTTAAAAACAAAAGTTAACAGATCAATGTTAATGACTGATGGATTAAGAGAGGAGGCTTGATATAATTATGGTGTCTATGCAGTAGACCCAGGGGAAGTCTTTGGATCATCGGAGGCTTGTCCTTGGAAGGTAGTTCTCATGAGAGGGTTGGCATTCAAGCCCAGCTCCCTGTCTCTTTGCCCCCAGGTTCACTGTGCAATCCTTTCTCTGCATATGTTCCACTAGCCACCACCCTCATCAAACACCAGACTAATAAGACCGCTTGATATTGGACTGTGAACCTCAAAACCCACCAGCCAAAATAAGCCTTCCTTCCTATGCTGCTCCTCTCAGGTGTTTGTTACAGTGATGAAAGACTAATATACAGTCTCCAACGCTGAAAGTTCTCAGGTATGCAGGAGACCAAAGTGTCAGTTACCAAATTCAGACCATGCTGGGATTCAAACTAGTTTTAAAGATATGTTTATTTAGTTATCACTTTGTTTGTTAGGTTGTTTGTCTATTATTGGAGACACAGAGAGCAACCTATTTGCTGGTTTAATCCTCAAATGCCCACAAGAGCAGGGGCTGGACCAATCCAAAACCGGGAGCCCAGCCTGGATCTCCTACCTGGGTGGCAGGGACCCAGCCACATGAGCTGTGAGCCTTCTGCTGCCTCTGGAGTGCACATTAGTAGGAAGCTGGAATAGGAGGCAGAGCCAGGACTTGAACCAAGGAAGTCTGATACTGGATGTATGCATTACAACTGGCATCTTAAGTGCTGCACCAAATGTCTGCCCCAACCAATTCAGTTTTAGAAAATGAAACACCTCCCTCACCAAACTCTCATTCAATTCAGGGGAAGGAAGCCAGGAGGATTTCAGCTATACACATGGAAAGCACATGGGCTCAGACATTTCACTACCTCAAAAGCTTAGGAGACTACTTTTCCCATTGGGCTTCTTTTTGGTTGCACAGATCTGATGCCCAAGAATTTAAAAGACATAAAATAATTCACATGTTCAACCAACACTTGACACATATTGCCCGAGGATAAAGATGTGCAGTAGGTACTGGGAAATGGAACACTGTATTAAATATGCCTCCCCCAAAGTGACAGACAATGCCAGGTGGTGAAAAATCCACTCACTGCCATGGGGCACTCCTTTTCTATAACCATCTCTGGGTCCCTCTAATAGCTCTGATCGTGGTGGCTTTAGATTGATTTGAGTCTGATTTTGGCCTTGACCTTGACTACTACCCTGAGCCCTACCACTTCCAGACTGCCTAATTGTTCAGTCTTTAGCTTGGTGACTGTTATTATCTCTACTGCCCTTATGTTGTCTTGCCTTAAGACTGCTTGAAGCCATTATACCCACCTATACCCACCTAACCTAAGGGCTGGAACTCCCATTTTATTGACAGGCATGGACTGGGATTAATACTAGTCCTTGTACCATCCCTATTAGAATGCAATCATCGGCAGTGGCTCAGGAATCGATGGCATTCTCTGAAGACCTGTTGTGCATATTGTGAGATGTTTTTCTATCAACAGGGAAAAATAGATCCACCCAACATGAATTAATACAAACCAACTTCTAAGTGTAGAATGATCTGCATCTTAATGCAGAAAAAATATACAAAACCGTATCATATTATTCCCAAGGCCTACCCTTTGTTATCCTGTTCTGAAGTAGGGTAACAGGAATTCTGTTCTGTTTTCTTTATTTTTTTTCTCTTTATCCCACAGTCTTCATAGTTTCGCTACAAATCACCCCATTGGTAAGAGATGCTTTATCGTGAAGCACTTGCTTCATCAGAAGTAAACCTCACATTCTTCTTCTAATTGTTACCCCCTGACAGGTCAAGGAAAATAGCTTTGTTTTCACAGTGAAGTCACTGCCATAAATCTCCCAGGATTAAGGCCTTTGCGGCTGCCTAGCAAACTCATAACATAATGAGGACGCCTTCAGGTTCACTTTTTTCTCAAAAAGGCAGCGGTTAGGGAGAGGTGGGGTGGAGAGAGGGAGGGAGGGGGAAGAGAGAGAGAGAGAGAGAGAGAGTTATTCTTTTTGGAAAACTCAAATTATTAATGAGAGCAACACACTCACCACCCCTGCTCTGTGTTGGCCAGTCCACTGAGGGTCACACATAGCAGGTTCAAACCTAAGCATGCATCTGAACACCAAGGCAAACTTCTTTCTTTGTTTTTTTTTTATTCTCTTTCATTTTTTTCTTAACTTCTCTTTTATTTGAAAGGCAGAGACACAGAGGGATGGAGAGAGATCTTTCTTCTACTGGCTCACTCCTCAAATGCTCACAAAAGCAGGGGCTGGGCCAGGTCAGCGCTAGGAGCCTGGAACTCAGTCAGGGTCTTCCAAGTGAGTGGCAGTACTTGAGCCATTACTTGGTGCCTCCCTTAGTGTGCATTAACAGGAAGTTGCATCATAAACAGAGTAGCCAGAAGTTGAATGATGCACTCTGATACAGAAATTGGGCACCAAACACATGCCTCTTTTATTCCCCTTTTTAATGTTATTTATTTATTTTTAACAGGCAGAGTGGACAGTGAGAGACAGACAGAGAGAAAGGTCTTCCTTTTGCCATTGGTTCACCCTCCAATCGCGCTGATCCAAAGCCAGGAGCCAGGTGCTTTTCCTGGTCTCCCATGGGGTGCAGGGCCCAAGCACTTGGGCCATCCTCCACTGCACTCCCTGGCCACAGCAGAGAGCTGGCCTGGAAGAGGGGCAACCAGGACAGAATCCGGCGCCCCGACCGGGACTAGAACCCGGTGTGCCGGCGCCACAAGGCGGAGGATTAGCCTAGTGAGCCACGGCGCCGGCCATATTCCCTTTTATCTTATGATGGTATTTCTTCTTCCTCCCCTTTGTGGCTTTTCTGTTTAGTGCCAGTTTGTTTTAATCTGCAATCCAGAGTGTTCAGGATGGAAGAGCACTGGACTTGCAATTAGGAATAGCCAAGTTCAAATCCTTCTTCCTGAGTCTCTAGCTCAGTGACCTTCAGTGCTCACTCTTCACCTGTTTCCAAGCCTGTTATAGAGAAGTAGTATAGAAGGAATCTAATGCTGTAGCCATTCATAAAGGTATCTGGCACAGAGGCACTCGATAAGCTCCACCAGGTTCTACTCCCCTGCCTAAATGCTCTCTGGAACAAGGACTCCCAATCAGAATTCTACTCAGGAGGTTCCCCTCTCCAAAAGTTGAGATGACTGGGGTAGGAACAGAAGCCCTAAGCAGCTCAGAGGCCCAAGCTTAGGCCAGACCCACTGAACTTCATTGCAACACTGGTTACCATTTCCCCAGTGGAACCCAAGATACAGGTTTCTGCAGGAGTGGAAGCATTCACGTGCCATTCCCTGTTCCCTCTTTCTGTATTTGAATGGCCTGACACTGTCCCAGGAGAAACAAATGAGAAGAACCTGCTTATATGAGTAATTAAGTTTGCTGAAATACTTTCTTGTAGCCTTGCAAATATCATCCACAGAACCACCACATGCTCTCGATTTCTTAAACTCTCCTGTGCTCAGGCATCCTCGTGTCCTGCCAAAGTCACTGTCACCAAAAACAATAACTTCAGAAATTGCCTAAAGATTGTTCAATGAGAAGAATTGGCTGCATCACACCGACTAAGATGAGCATGCCCAAGACCTCCCTCTCCCATGGGAGTCACGAGCTAACCCCACAGCCTGCACTGTGAGGACTACCCCATCTGGCCTCACCTCCCTCCCCAGCCTCAGCTCCTGCGGAGAGCTAGCATGAACTGCAGTCTCCAGCGCATCCGTCTCCCTGACTCTCCGTCCATGCCCTTACCCCTCAGGCCCAACCTCAGCTCCAATCTCTCCTCTTCTCCTTTCTCTTTCTCGCCTCCAATTCTTACTCATCCTTCCAGGACAACCACAAGCCTTCTCCCCCACCCCACCCTCACAACCTTCCCATAAGAAGGCAGCATTGATGAGCTTTGGATTTAGATTGGTTTCTGTTCACATCTCTTCTCTGTTCCTTACTAGCTATGGAACTTTCAGCAACTCATTTGCAAAGCCAGATCCCACACCTGAAGAGGGCAGACAGAAACACCTCACCAACCCTTTGCTGGAGGGATTCATGAAACAAAAAGTAGAGGGAAGTGAGGGGTAAGCAGCAAGCAATCGATACATGATGCCACCATGAGCGTGACACTCCCATAACATCCACAACCTCTCTACCCTACTGTCAGCTAGTGGCAGTGCCGCACAATCTGACATAGGGTGCCTCAAAAGATTCATGGAAAAATGAAATGCAAGTGCAAGCTTATCTTAGTACCGGACGTTTTTTCAAATCCATAGTTTACTCATAATACAGAAATTTCCATGAAATTTTTTGAAGACCTCTTGAATTAGATTTTGATTGTGACCCTCTGAGATTTTGTGAAAACCTTAAAGGTAGGGGAGTTTCCAGCTGAGGAACATGTAACCTTATGAGTAATATAGGATTGGGGGAGCAGAGATCATGCATGAATCTTTAAAATTCACTGTAAATAAGGTTATGCTCATTAAGGTAAGCCAGGAGAGGCAGGACACCAAATGAAGACAACAATACATTACGCATATCCAATTTGGGAGAACTGATATCCATTTTCCAGCCTCTGCTCCCCAGAAATGTTTCTGGAACTCCTTGGCCATGGAGAGTTAAAATGTTTATGTGTTCAGTTCGTTCTGTAATAGCTTAGCCAGAGGTATCTTCCCTGCCTGTTCTTCCGTCCAAACATTTCATGCATTTTTTAAAAGGTTTATTTATCTAGAATGTCAGTTACAGAGAGAAGGAGAGACAGAGAGGGATCTGCCATCCCCTGGTTCACTCCCCAGATGGCTACAACAGCCAGGGCTGGGCCAGGCCAAAGCCAGGAGTTTTTTCCAAGTCTCGCATGTGGGTTCAGGGGCCAAAACACTTGGGTCATCTTCTGCTGCTTTTCCCAGGCCATCAGCAGGGAGATGGACTGGAAGTGGAGCAGCTGGATCTCTAACTGGGGCCCATTTGGGAAGCTGGTGTTGAAGGTGGTGACTTTTAACTGCTACACCACAGCACTACCCCCATTTCGCACATTTTTGATTTGGTGATGTGGAGCCACTGACTCCTGCTTTGCAGGTTCTGCTTTGCAATCCTGCTCCCTCAGTCTGTCTTGTACCATCTCACAACCATCAAAGAAAGAACCCAGGCCTGCCTACTGGCCATGGGAGATTAGAATTACCCTCATCCTCATCTTTCTTTTCCCCACAAACCAAGAGCACCCTGGATCTGGATGAAGAACGAAATCAGTTTCCACCGAAGGTCTTTTGTCTTACTCTCAGAGCTGCACTCACCCAAGGAGACAAAACCCAACGTGGTGGTGCAGGGCTGGCTCGTCTGTTCCTCAACACTGTACAGAAGGTGCGATCTAGCCCCAGACCACCCGAGGGTGTCTCCTGGGGGTGTGTCCCCTCCTCCTTCTCTCCCTCAGGACTCTGCCTTTTGACCCCTCTCTCCTTTTAATGCCTCTACTTCTCCCATTTTCCCCTGGGGATCCTCTTTCTCCCTACAAGGCTGGTCTGGCTGCAGGCCTGCGACTCTGCTTGGCTGGGTCAGACATTCTCAGGATGCCTCCAGCTCTCCTCCCCAGCGCCTGACACTCCCAGGAAGGGAGGGAGGGAGGAGAGAGCTGGTTCCCTTGGCAGGGAAAAGGCAAGGGAACTTCTACTCTCTACTGAGATTTCTTCTCCCAATTTCTGAAATTACACAGGCCTCACTGTGGGTGCTTGTATCTCTTCAAAGACTCCCAACTGGGCTCCACTGATAGCATCTCTAGCAACACAGCATGGCTGTTTTTCATACCATATGAAGTTTCTTATAACAGGTGAATATACGAGGTACCACGTTTCAATTGCTTCTCCCTAAGCGCTAGGTTTTCCCACAACTACAGTGGCAGGGAAAGGTTGTAAGGGGATTCAGGGAAGCCTTAGATTACTCTGTTATTCTCACAACCTTAGCAAACCTAACTACTTTATCATCTTTTGGAAGCTAAACCTCTGAAGTATCCAAAAGGAACATATCAAGAAAGTGGCACATGCCAGAATTTCTCACTAGGCATAAGGAAAAGATGGCACTAATATAATTTTCTTCAATTCTAGCTAGCAAAGGACATTTTATTATATGGGATGTGTGACTATTGAAAATAATGATGTCCTGTCACTAATGGTTCCATGTGTATTTTTCTTTTACTGTTAAGTCACCAAGTCTTTGGATGCAGGAATCATGTCTTTCCTTTATTTTTACCCCCCAACAGGGCACTTTCCCTTAAACATTTGTTGAGAACTGATGATCCACCAGTAGATTAAAGCATTGTCTCTGAGCTCTTTTTATTTTTAATTTTATTTTTTCCCCAAGAAGACTTATTTAATGCGTACAAATGTCATAAGAACTTTAGGAATATAGTGATTTTTCCCTCCATACCCACCCCACCTACTCCTCCCTGTCCCATTCCCTGTCCCATTCTCCATTAAGATTCATTTTCAATTAACTTTATACACAGAAGACCAACTCTATACTAAGATTTAAACAATTTGGACACACACACAAAGAACTGACAAGTTTTACAGTTAATTCTCATAATACAACTCTTTGAGGACAGAAGTACCACATGGGAAGTTAGTGCACAGTGACTCCTGTTGTTAATTTAACAACTAACACTCTTATGTATGATGTCAGTGATCACCCGAGGCTCTTGACATGACCTACCTAGGCTATGGAAGCCTTTTGAATCCACGAAATCCATCAGTATTTAGACAAAGCCATAAGCAATTTGGAAGTTCTCTCCTCCCTTCAGACAAAAGTACATCCATCTTTGATGCCCACTTCTTTCCACTGGGGTCTCACTCACAGAGATCCTTCATGTAGGGCATTTTTTTTTTTTTTTTTTTTTTTTTTTTTTTGCCACAGTGTCTTGGCTTTCAAAGCCTGAAATATCTGAGCTGTATCTGATGCCAAGTCTATGGCCATCTTGTGCTCAGTCATACATATGCAGGTTGGCATTTTTAGTAACATGACCCTGTGATCCTGATCACAGTTGCTTGAACCAGGGATTAGCATCCAACCCCCAGATAGCCATTTAAAAGTTGACCAGCATCACAGAATGGTTTAGTGAGACAGTTTTGCCCTCAGAGGGCATTCCACACTGAAGGGTGAGCAGGAGACCAGCTTCTTCTCTTAGGGGAGTTGGGATGATAGAAAAATCTATTGAGTGACTGGTGACAGCAGTGGCAAAAGAAGTTGAGTCACTGAAATAAACCCACACATTGGAGAGAAGGCCATTAATGATGCTGTTGCGTTACTGACCTTGCTGCTCAATGACCAAAACTAATACTGTTTGCCTTGAATGTTCTAGTGGCCACAAGGCTTGGCAGGGCAGCTGCTGGGACAGTTTTGCCAATTCTTTTCTTTTCTCATGTATCATTATGATAAATATCCTTTACTGGAGTTGACTGCAATATGTGTCTATTTCTTGCATCCTGGGAGAACTAGTTGACAGTGTGCCCAGTGTTAAGGATTTAAAGATGAGCTTGTGGTCTCTAATCAAAGTGATGGGCTAGTAAGCAGAAATGTCTCTAAGTGGAGCATTTCAGTTTCCTAGGAATATTATGGCAACTTACCATGAACTTGGGGACTTGAACCAACACAAATGTATTCTCTCATAGCCCTGGAAGCCAGATACCTCAAACTGGTTTCAGTGGGCAAAAATCAAGATGTCAGCAGGGTTGATCTCTTTGGGAGGCTCCATGGGAGAATCCATTTGCTTGCTTCCTGTAGATTTTTCAGAAGACCTGCCTTCCTTGGCCCATGACTCGTTCCTCAAATCACTCCAACCTCTTGTTTCCATCATCACAGCTCCGACTTTATGTGACTCTGACTTCTTCTTTGACACTCTTATCAGGACCACCGTGATGTCATTGGGCCCACCAGGCTAATCTCAAGTCAAGAACCTTAGTTGACCCCATCTACAAAGAGCCCTTTGCCATATCAGGTAACATTGGCAGGTTCTGGAGAGGAAGCCATGGACCTCTTGGGGGCTGTTACTCAGCTTACCGCATGACTGCATGGACAAAGTTCTGTGAGTAATGCAAACACAGGGCTGCACAAAGGGCAATGGGACCATGGTGGAGGAGGCCAAACACATAGGGAGGTTCCAAAAAAAAAGTCTTCGTTTATAAGAAAGTTTTCCTTCCTCCTCTTCTCTAATTAGTCTGTCATCTTAAGATTCTAGGAGAGATAGGAGTATGGGCCTTCTGCCAAATGTGTCACTCAAGGGGCTGCCATACCCTTCCCTACCCCATCCCATGCAAAATCACAGAGTTTCCTCCCTTCTCAAAGCAGAACTTGGAAAATGACTTCCACCCCACTTCCCCCAGACAAGGGTGTGCAATGATATACGTGATAGGAGTAATCAATGGGCATAAGATTGCTTTACTCAGAGATAGTAGGAGTTGAAATGGGCAAAGATACACAGTGATGTTTTCTCAGCAAATACCAGTATGTGTAGGTTCTTGACTGAATAGAAGATTGTGATTTGAGTTGAAGCTGGGTGTATGAGAGGAAAACTGTGTGGCATTTTTCACTTAGAGTTAGAGGAAGTGTTTGGAATAACATAAATAGGTATATAGTCATTACAAGCTATTCCAGACACCCAAAAAATTAATGTGGGCTTTCCATTAGAAAAGGAGGGTTTCATTTACTGGACTACAGGGAGGTTAATTAAGAAGACAGGATGCTCAGATGAGGTGGTGATGTTCTTGTCATTCAGTGTTTTCCTAATATAAAAATACTCCCTTGGGGCTTAAGGGAAAGGTTGATTTTCATTATTAGGTAATCACTTATCCTTTGCAAAATAGGTGTGTGTGTGTGTGTGTGTGTGTGCGCTTCCAATAAAAAGTCAGGAGCAGACTTTGTTATAGATGTGTGTGTGTGTGTGTGTGTGTGTACTCAATCAAAAGTCAGGAGCAGGGACTTTGTCACGTAGTACACAGGAACTCATAGCCCTGGTGGATGGATGCACGCACAAATGGAAGCAAAGGCATCCTTTCATGATTGGAGCCTTCGACACTCAGCACCTCTCACTCTGAATCCAGACAGATAGAGGAACAAATACACTAGGCTTGGGAAAGTGTCATTAAAAACTGTCGCCAGAAGCATTAACAGCCAGTTTTGGTTTACCTCTGTTGATCCTATTTGCTTTCTCCCGAAGTCGGCTGAGGTGGGGCCAGCTAGGCCGTATGCTGAGGAAGGTGGACGATGGTGTTCCCTTCCCTTCCACGCCATGACTATTACACTGCCTCTTCCTTTTCTGTGTCAACTCGAAGCTTACCTGGACACTCACTGTGAATGCTCATGTGGGCCGACTCCATTACACTGCTCCACAAAAGAATTCCTAGATGAGCCCATTGTCCAGAGTAACGCAGCTGACTTCCACACGAACCAAAAGAAGCCAGTCCCCAAATGATATTTGGCAATGTTTTAGTGTGATAGCAGGTTATACTGGAGTTGTCTTAGACAGGCTCTGCCCCCGGCTCTACTTACTTCTCCTGGCCCAGCCTACCTGTCCATGTTTATTTCTCACCCCCTTCTCACTTTGTAGCCCAGACTGAAGCCAAACCAAACCACTCACAGGTGCCTTAGGCTCCAGGCTGTTTCAAGCATCCTGTGACTGCTCATAAGGCTCATCCTGCCTGGAGTGTCCTTTCCTCTCTCAACACTTTTCTTTCTCCTTCCCTGTCAATCTTTAAGGACTTGAAGTCCAAAATATTCTACTCTAAGAGGCTTTCATTGACCTTCTCCACCACCTCCACCCATTACGAGGTGCTTTCTCCAGAATATATTTCTGGGGCCGGCGTTGTGGTGTAGCGGGTAAAGCTGTTACCTGCAGTGCTGGAATCCCATATGGGCGCCGATTTGAGTCCCGGCTGCTCCACTTCCAATCCAGCTCTCTGCTATGGCCTGGGAAAGCAGTAGAAGATGGCCCAAGTGCTTGGGCCCCTGCACCCACCTGGGAGACCTGGAGGAAGCTCCCAGCTCCTAGCCTTGGATCAGCCCAGCTCCGGCCATTGCGCCCATTTAGGGAGTGAACTGGTGGATGGAAGACCTCTCTCTCCCTCTCTGCCTCCTCCTCTAACTCTGCCTTTCAAATAAATAAATCTTTTAAAAAAAGAAAATACTTCTAAAAATATTTATTTGAAAGTCAAAGAGATAGAGACATATATACACATAGACAGAGAGAGCTCCTATCTGCCAGTTCACTGCTCAAATGCCTTCAACAGCTGGGAGTGGCCCAGGCCAGAGTCAGTAGCCTGGAACTCAATACAAGTATCCCATGAGGTTAGCAGGACCATCACTACTGCCTTCCAAGGCCACAATATGCATTAGCAGGAAGGTGGAATTGAACCCAGACACTCCAATAAGGGACATGGGCGTCCCAAGTGGTGTCTTAACCATTACACCAAGTGCCACCTCCCTGAAATATACTTCTGGCAGGTAAATCCTCACAAATTTATAGAGAGAGCAAAGCAAGCCAGTTAGCAAGTGCAGCCAGCGACTGGAATCTGAGGAAGAGCCACATGGAGATGGAGAAGAGGAGGTGCTGGAATGAAGCAGGGCCAAATGGGGATTAAGGGCTAATGCTATAAAAGGCAAAATAAATACCCAAGGCAGGCTCTGTTAGGTCTTACAGAGATGACTTTTAAGTTCAACATTTTTGAAATACATTCAACTTGGAAATAAAAATATTTCAGGGTTGAAAAAACTGTATCTCTAAGACGACGATTCTCCTCTACAATATGTTGATGTACTTAGAGTTTTGGCCAAGGTAAGGGGTGCCCGACACTACAGCCATATTCATCCTGGCCATCAAAAGGATGATGTTGGTCACAGCCAGGGCACTCCTGTTCCCATGGACTTCAGAAGAACATTGGCATCATGGCAAAACAACAGCAATGCCAGTGCTCCCGTTGGGTATATGTCAAGGTGATTTAAACTTAGGCTGATCCTTGGAAACTAATCCATGGAGACTATGAGTTGTTATTGCCTGCTTTGCTTTGAATTTTTCTGCTGCTGATGGTGCCAATTTCCTGTCATAGGCATTCATCTTTTGTGGCCATCTAAAACCTTTGAACTCCTGTCCTTATCATTTTTCTTTCATAACAGCTTTATTAAGATGGAATTCACATAGCATACAATTCACCCTAAATATTCACAGAATTCTTGCAACCATTACCATAATCAATTTTAGGACATTTTTGTTACCACAAAGAAACTTCTGACCAAATAGCCATCAATGTCCCAAGCCTTCCACCAGCCTCTAGCACCAAGCAATCATCAATCTGTCAGTTTCCTGTCTCTCTAAATTTGCCTGATGCAGACTGCAAAAGGCTGAATCCCATCCCTTGAAATTCATAGATTGGTCTTCTAACTCCCACTACTGTAGAATGTGACTATATTTGGAGACAGGACTGTTAAAGGGGTAAGTAAGCAAACATGAGATCACTAGGATGGGCTGCGAGCCAACATGACTGCGTCCATGAAAGCAGCAGAGATTAGGACCCTGGCACAGGGGGAAGACACAAGGAGAAGCTGGCATCCGCAAGCCCAGGAGGGAGACCTTAGACTGATACCAGCTCTGGCTGAAAGGCCTGTGAGAGCATTTCAGGCGTGGAAAGCCAAGACTCTGTGGCAAACAATATCCTACACGGAGGATCTCTGTGAGATCCCAGAGGAAAGAATGGGCCATCAGGAAGGATGCACTCTTGTCTGAAGGGAGGAGAGAACTTCCACTTTGCTTATGGCCGAGTCCAAAAACCGATGGATTCTGTGGTCACAAGGCTTTCACAGCCTTGGCAGCACATGGCTAGAGGTGCAGGTAATCACTGATGTCATAAATAGGAGTGTTAATTGCTAAAGGAACAACCGAAGTCACTGTGCACTTAGCCCTCATGTAGGACCTCCGTCCTTAATGAGTAGTACTATGAGAATTAACTGCAAAACTGTTTCTCAAGCTGTTCTCTATGTTTGTGTGTGGGGGTGCAACCTGTTGAAATCTGCACTTCACAGAGTTGGTCCTCTGTATATAAAATCAAACTAAAAATGAACCATAATGAAGGAGGGGATGGGAGAGGAAGTAGGAGGTGAGATGGGAGGGTGGGTATAGGGGGAAGAACCACTATATTCCTACAGTTGTACCTATGAAAAATACATTCAGTAAATAAGCACTTTAAAAAAAAAGAATGATACCAGCCCTGCTGATGTCTTAAAGTCCAATTGCCAGCCTTCAGAACAGTGAGAGATTAAATTTCTGTTGTCTCTGCCACCCAGCCTGTGGTACTTTGTTAGGTTCTCCCTAGGAAACTGCTACGTGGATTTTTCCCTATCACTGAAATTGTACAGCAGCTTTCTTTCATCTTGTGTACTGTTTTCAAGTTTCATCTATGTTGTAGCATGTATCAGAACCTCATTCCTTCTTATGGCCAAATAATATTCCATTGTATAGCTACACACTCTTTTTTTATCTATTAATTAGTTGCTAGGCATTTATATTGTTTCCACTTTTTGTCTATTTCAAACAATGCTTCTATGAACAGTACTGTACAAGTCGTGTGTGGCCTTCTGTTTTCCGTTCTCTTGGGTATGTGCCTAAACATTGAATTCCTGGGTGGCGGGTAACTCTATGCTTAACCTCTTGTAGAACTGCCAGATTTTTCCCAAAGTGGATGCACCATGCTAGATTTCCAACATCAGTGCACGAGGAGTCATCTTTTCCTACATCCTCACCAATGCTTTTCTTATCTATTTGTCTTTTGATTACAGCCATCTTGGTGGGTACATAATAGCATTGCAATCTGCTTTTGAATTGCACTTGTTGATGGCTAATGATACTGAATATTTTCTACATGCTTAGTAGCCAGTTGTATATTTGGAGAAATGTCCATTCTGATCCTTTGCCAATTAAAAAAAATATTTTACTTTAAAGACAGAGAATGAGCAGGCAATTCAGGGAACTCCAATCTGCTGCTTTACTCCCAAAATGCTCGTATCGACTGGAGATGGGCCAGGCTGGGGCCAGGAGCCAAGAACTCAATCCAAGTCTCCCATGTGGATGGTAGGAACCCAGCCACCTGAGCCAACACCAGTGCCTCCTGGTGTCTGCATTAGCAGGAAGCTAGAATTGGAAACCAGAGCTAGGACTCAAACCAGGCACTGGGCTTACTGGTTTTGTGTTTCAGATACTGTCCAGTGACCAGAAGATGAGACCTCCTTTCCTATGCAGGAGAATGAACAATGCATTAGGAAAAAGGGAAGATGACAATAGTTCCTTAAGAGTTGCCAGACTAATACTAATGAGAATCAAGGGTGAGAGTTGTCCCCTCTCCAGGGGCCTAGACAGAACCCTAAGCCAGTTCTGTACACAAAGTTCTGAGAGTCACATACGATGAACGCATGACTTCTCAACAGCTTGCTATAACCTAGCTAAACTGGTCCAAATTCACTAGTTATTTGCCCAATACTGTTTTGACTTCATTAATTGGATGTTACATTTGGGAAACCACACTTTTGAATGATGGCATGTTCAAAAAAGCAAGACATTAAGGAGATTAAGAAGGTTTTTTTTCCTTTTCTTTTTTCTGCAAATGCAAGGCCACCAATGCTTATTCCAAATTTTAAATCTTTAGAGATCAAAAGTCCTGCTCAAGGATCAAGCATACCAAAGCCATAGAGAAACGTTAGTTTTGGCAAGATGAGCAAAGAGAAGTGGGAAGAAAGGAAGCAAACAAAATACAGAGAGGAAATTCTACCTTGACTTTCTTCACAGAAGTTTCATTAAACAACAACAAACATCAGCCTGCAGTCTTTTCATATCATCAAAAAAATAATTAAAAGAAAAATATTCAAAATGAGCGACTTCTGCAGGCTCCGCTGTTTTCCACGTGTGGAACTTGGAGGTTAGAGCGTCTTGCAGAATTTAATCCCTTTGGAAATCGAGAGAAGCGCCAAAGACATCCTCATAGCCTCAGGGGTCGGCATGGCCAGCGGTCTCCTTCTAGAGAAGAAACACACTGGTGCTATGTAAGAAAGACTGTTTCACGAGCTCAAATCCCATCCCTGAAACACGATGACTCAATACAGCGGCCTCTAGGAATGGCACCCACGGTTCGAGTCCCGGCTGCTCCACTTCCGATCCGGCTCTCTGCTATGGCCTGGGAAAGCAGTGGAAGATGGCCCAGGTCCTGCACCAGCGTGGGGGACCTGGAATAAGCTCCTGGCTTCAGATCGACGCAGCTCCAGCTGTTATGGCCAATTGGGGAGTGAACCAGTGGATGGAAGACCTCTCTCTCTCTCTCTCTCTCTCTCTTGCCTCTCCTTTTCTCTGTGTAAGTCTGACTTTCAAATAAATAAATATTTTTAAAAAATGGCATCCAATCCAATCTTCCAACAAGAGAGGATGTTACTCAGCTGTGTTTGCCTAACAGAGCAGAAACGTAAGTTCAAATTCCTCCCAAAAGTTGCTGATTTCTATTGACTTTTAAAAATGAAAACTTTTTGGCTTTATAGAATAATACCATTTGCAAAGTTGAATAAAACAGAAGAGTATTTCTTCCTTCCCTTACATATATATACATTCAGCAATGATCAAGACCAAGAATAGAGTAGAAAATCTCTCCCATTTCATACTCCTCCCACTCCGAAGCTACCGGCCTCAGAACTAGTTGTCCAGGTAAGTTGAATCCTATGCCATCTACAGCAGTAGTTCCTTTTGCTGGCGAGTAACAGAAGTTATATTTCTTTGGAAACGTTCCAAAAATCTGCCCTGGACAGCCAATTTAGGCCCTACTGCAGCATTTGGCTTGCACTCAAAGAATTAAATTCCACTACAGCCCCTGCTTGGGCACGTCTGAATTTACGGCTCATTTCTCGGCTTGCTCCATGCTCCATGGGACTGACCTGAGTATGTTTCACTCTCACCAAGAGAAACTCTACTCCAGGTCACAAGAATCAATAAAAGCCCTGTACTCCATCTGGCTGCAAAGTTAGAGAACAAGGTGAGAAACGGTCCCTGCGTTGAGAAAAAGAAATCGAGTACACGTACAGATGCTCGTCCACATACAGGCGGGGGCGCACCCTTCCGCAAGGACAGCCAGGCTCGCCAGGACTGCAGGAGGTGATCTGCTGTCCTGAACATAAGAAAGTTGTTTCCTTTACCTACTCTCCCCCCATCAAAAGTGAAGGAAGATGAACAAAATTAACATGAATGAAATCTAAGGGTGTCATGCAGAGCCAATAAGTTTCATCTTTGGGGGCCAGCGCTGTGGCGCAGTGGGTTAAAGCCCTGGCCTGAAGTGCTTGCATCCCATATGGCACCAGTTCTAGTCCTGGCTGCTCTACTTCTGATCCAGCTCTCTGCTATGGCCTGAGAAAGCAGTAAAAGATGGCCCAAGTCCTTGGGCCCCTGCACCCACGTGGGAGACCCAGAAGAAGCTCCTGGCTCCTGGCTTTGGATGGGCACAGCTCTGGCTGTAGAGGCCATATGGGGAGTGACCCAGCAGATGGAAGATCTCTGTCTCCACCTTTCTCTGTAACTCTGTCTTTCAAATAAATAAAATAAATCTTTAAAAAAAAACCTTTCATATTTTGCTGAAATTTGAAGCTCTAATGAGCTTGGAAGCTAATTAGAGAAAACACATAGACATATGGGGGTGTTTCAGAAAGTTTGTGAGAAAAATGGAATTAAAAGATGCATTTCTTTTGGTGCAAACATAATTTTGAAATCCATGCACATTTCCCGTGAGCTTCTGGAAGATGCTTTGTACCTTACAGCACATCCAGAGAGGGCAAGGAAAGAGCATGGCAATTTTTTTTTTTTCAGGAGCCAGGAGCCAAGTGCTTTTTTTCCTGGTCTCCCATGGGGTGCAGGGCCCAAGCACCTGGGCCATCCTCCACTGCACTCCCTGGCCACAGCAGAGAGCTGGCCTGGAAGAGGGGTAACTGGGACAGAATCCGGCGCCCCGACCGGGACTAGAACCCGGTGTGCCGGCGCCGCAAGGCGGAGGATTATCCTAGTGAGCCGTGGCGCCGGCTGCATGGAAATTCTTTAAAAGATTATTTATTTGCAAGGCAAAGTGTGCATGTGTGTGTGTAAGAGAGAGAGAGAGAAAGTGTGTGCATGCAGGGTGTGTGGGTATTTTATATGACTGTCCCAGGAAGTAAGGAATGCAATCGAGGTGTTGGAAACAAGTACGAAGAGATCCTCACTTTACATCCAACTTGCCTGGTGGATTCTCTGTGCTTACAGAGTAATCTCCATTCACGCACACACAGACAGACATTTGTGAGGCTACAGTTTGCATATTCTTATAGACGATTTCCAAAAGCCCACACACATCCATCACATCTGAGCCCATAGCTGCATTTTAATGAGGTGAAGACCAACTTGACTCTTCACTAATTTGACACCTTCTGATTTGCTTGACCCCTGGATTCCATCTCTAGGTCTCTGCACGCATTTGGGTTTATTTGATGGGTTTATTTTTGTTGTTGCTTTTCTAAGCCTCTGTCTTCCCTCTGATCGTCTAAAACCTATAATGTGTAATTTGGTAAAAATCAGAATACTGGTCAGAGAAGATGAAGTTGTGAAAACTGAAACCTAAGGAGGCCAGAAGGGTTGTGCCTAACCCCCTCCGGGTCAGGTCAGGCCAGCCCCTGGCATGGGAGCCTGTTGGCTTCTAGGCCCCAGGGGACAGTAATGCTTGTTCTGTCTGGCTGGCCACCTGACTCAGGGGCTTTCGCTATACCTGCATGCCACCCTCGGAATCCGTGCTGTTTGACTTTCGGGAGTCTTGCAGCTTGTAGGATTGATGTGTCTACAGAAAGGGCCACATCCCACACGCCTTTGTCTGGGGCTTCTGGTACACTTCCGAAGTTGCTGGCAGCACTGGAATGTCTCAGAGATAAGCAGACTTGCACCCACCTCAGACATATCACAAGAAGCCAGGAGCCAGAGAAGGAAGTGTGTTTAGAAGTGCCCCCCAAAGCCTGGGTTAGTCAGCTGACTTTGAGCAAAAGGGTGAAGTCTCCCAAATGTGACATTTGTTCTGTAACACTCATCGAGCAACCGCTGTGTGCCAAGCACAATCAAAAGCCACAGGGAAGTGTTTGTTAACAGGAAACAAGAACATACAGGGTTCAGTGGGAGATAGTGTCTTAACAATTCAAATATCAGACACTACCAAGTCCCCCCTCTCAGAAGGATCCCCTTCTCCCAACAAACAGATCCCCACCACATCTCTGTTCTTTGAAGATGGAATCTGTGTTTCTCCCAGTTCCTCCTCTATCTTTAGCATTCACATTCCTTGAAGACTTTGAAGTATCTATTGGCTGGGGGAAAGAAATTTATTGACTTATCACTTACATATTCGGTGTTACCCTTTTTCAAAGACATTTGTGTCTAAAAAGGGGCAAAAGGATCTTATCTCTAGTAACAGAAAGATTCTAATATTATTTTAATCTTTGTTTCTGTGAAAATGACTTTTCTTGTTTCATAACACTATACAAAGTAATTAATGATAGCATATAGATATGGATAGGAAAGTAAGAACATTCTAGTGTTTTATACAAGATTAGATTTCCAAAAGTAACGAAGGACATGGACCAGGTTCTCTGGCTCCAAAGCAGGGGCCTTCCCAGCCCACCACACTGTCCAGGGCCACCCCTTTGTTCGAGTCCTTAAGGCTATCAGCTGGCTTGAATGAGGGTGGACATGGAGTTCAATAGGGGAACTTCCATAACTTGAACAGGTGCACTGGGAATATAATTTTGGTCTTCCTCAGTGATCTGCCAAAAGTATTTCTCCTTCAGTTTTCCTCTGAGCCCAGTGTATTTAAGCTCCCATCTAAAATTTTGAGGTGTTGGAGAGGAAAGTTATAATGGTTTATGGAGTCATGCCAACGTCGCCTTGGTTCTTGGGCATTGCTTCTGGATCAGCCTGTCAGCTCAGTCCTCATTGTTGAAAACTCCTCCCAGGGGTATGTCAGGGAGCAACACCCCTACCCTGGCAGCCTTGGCCCAGCCTTGGCCATAAAAAGGGATTTCATATCATTAACGACTTCCCTTTCACAGTTCATTAGCATGCAATGTCTTGGCAGCTGAAATGACAAAGGGAACTCCCTCCTTACTAGGGATTTTACTGGAAAAGACAGAAAACACCCATCGTAAAGGCAGCCACAGTGCAGCTGTTTTTGCTGCTTTTATTTGGGGCTCTACCTCAACAGCATATGAGAGGCTAGAAAATGCTTGTAGCCCTGGTCACCTGGCAACCAGATGGCAAGTTGGATTTAGCATCACATGGTAAGTCTAGTGGACAGACTGGATGAATTTAGATGCCTACCTTTATTTGCATTTTTGAAAGTCTCTGTTACCATGGCTGAGCTGGAGAAGGTGGGGTAAGCTGATGATGGACTTCAAAAGGTCCCAGTGAAATGCAGTGTATATGCATGTATATACACACATATGAAGACAGATACACACGTGCATATATGTGCTAACATATGTACATATATCAAAGGTACTTCAGAAAGCTTGTGAGAAGTGAAATTAAAAGACAGTTTTATTTTGGTGCAAAAACTTTGAAAATCAAGCATATAAGGGACTTGAAAAAGTTCATGGAAAATGCTTATTATGAAAATCTATGCATGGATTTCAAATTGTCTTGGCACCAAAAGAAATTTATCTTTTAATTCTGTTTTCCATAAACTTCTTGAAGTCCCCTCATACATATAAAATATAAAGACATTTTTAAAAACTCAACATTTGTTTCCTTTCTTCTTCCAAAGAGGATGAATGACGTAGTTGTATAAGCCCCCAAGCAAGCTGCATTTGAGGTTAGGTCTTGAAGTTTGATTGACTTTTCTAGAAGAATTGTATATTAATTATTTCACAAGTTAGGGCCCGGAAAAGCCAGGAGTTGAAAACAATAGTTCAAGATCATTTGAAATGTTTGCTTCCTAACAAGACAGAGTGAGAGCCCTGTTGACTAATTGAATATTTCTACTGATACCTAAGGCAGCATCCATACTCATACTGCATATGAATAAATTCAGGCACATTAAACTTGCAGGTTGATTTTTCCTTCTGCTTTGGGCCTGTAGGCATAACCACCATCAGTAAGCAGCATTGACTTCAGCCCCACCTCTGCCTACTTACCAAAGAGAACTGGAAGAATAGGGGTGAAGAAGGTTCGATAAAGAATTTAGTCTCTGCTGTTTGCCAGGATTGTGGCAAGTACCCTCCAAGATGTCTCACAGTGACCCCTGGTTTAGTAGTCACATCCTCGTATATTTTTCTCACCTTGTTATGTGCGGAAATAGACTTACTTCTAAAAAATAGAAGTGATACAATTATTCTTAAGTGCTGAAACTTAACTGAAAATTGATCACTGTTAAATATAAGAGTGGGAATAAGAGAGGGAAGAGATGTGCAATTCGGGACATGTTCAAGCTGACTTACCTCAAACGGTAGAGTTAGAAACATACCAGGGGATTCCAATTCAATCCCATCAAAGTGGCATATACCAATGCCATCTCACTAGTCCCAGTGATCAATTTCTGTTCACAATTGATCATAATGATAGGACTAAGAACGAAAGGGATCATATAAACAAGAATAGTGTCTTCAAATACTAGCTGATAGAATGAAAAAGGGAGAGAATGATTCAACATGGGAAGTGAGATACACAGCAGACCCATAGAATGGCAGATGTCCTAAACAGCACTCTGGCCTCAGAATCAGCCCTTAAGGCATGCGGATCCGGCTGAAAAGCCCATGAGAGTATTTCAGGCATGGAAAGCCAAGACACTCTGGGGGAAAAAAAAAAACCTAAATGAAAGATCTCCGCGAGTGAGATCCAAGTGGAAAGAACGGGTCATCAAAGAAGGAGGTACCTTTCTCTGAAGGGAGGAGAGAACTTCCACTTTGACCATGGCCTTGTCTAAATATGATCAGAGTCAGTGAACTCAGGGGGCTTCCATAGCCTTGGTAGCTCATGACAAGAGCCTAGGGTGATTACTGAGGCCATAAACAAGAGTGTCAATTTGTTAAGTCAACAACAGGAGTCACTGTGCACTTACTCCTCATGTAGGATCTCTGTCCTTAGTGTGCTGTACATTGTGATTTAATGCTATAACTAGTACTCAAACAGTATTTTTCACTTTATGTTTCTGTGTGGGTGCAAACTGTTGAAATCTTTACTTAATGTATGCTACACTGATCTTCTGTATATAAAGAGAATCGAAAATGAATCTTGATGTGAATGGAAGGGGAGAGGGAGTGGGAAAGGGGAGGGTTGTGGGTGGGAGGGACGTTATGGGGGGGGAAGCCATTGTAATCCATAAGCTGTACTTTGGAAATTTATATTCATTAAATAAAAGTTAAAAAAAAGAAAAAAAAATAGAAGTGATAGGGTATCACTTCCAAGATTAATCAAATCAAAGGTTGTAGCTTCCATCCTGGGTGCGTGTTCTCTTGCTCACTCACTTTCTTGCCTTTCTGCTTTCATTGTCTCTCTCTCTCTCTCTGATGACTCATTTAGTGGGAAGTCACCTGCCACCATATTGTGAGTTAGGCCAGTGAGAAGGATGGAGACCTGCCAATAACTCCATAAGTGAGCCTGGAGGCAGATTTCCTTTCTCTTCTTCCCTCTCTCTGGTCTTCAGATGAGGCGACAGCCCTGGCCCAAACAGCTTGCTTACAACCTCAAGAGACACCTTGACCCAGAAGTACACATTTAAGCTATGTCCAGACTATTGATCCACAGAAACTGTGAGATAATATTTTTCCAAAACCACAAAGTCTTGGGCATCACTTGTTAAATAGTAAGAAATAACCAATAGAAGCAGCAATGGGAGAAAAGTGATTCTTCCATTAACTACTGAGTAGGTGAACCCTGTGATTACAGGACACAGGGACAATATACTTATGTCATAACATGGATTTTGAAAAATTTTTCTAACTTTAATAGTGGAATCACTGTATGTAATTCATTGTGCATGTAGGGATCTCACCAGACACAGTCTACCTCTGGCTATAATGATTTAAATGCAATCATGCCCAGAGTACTTATACAAATACAGAGGTCAGGACTCCCCCCAAGACTTACTAAAACAATCTTTTGGGGTGGGATCTGAATCTTTTTAGAAAAATCATCCTGATAATTTTAATGTTGAGTTCAATTTGGCAACTACTGGGAAAAATAATCCTGCCAGGTATCTTCTATACTGGGTTTTACGGTTTCCTGTGTTCATGGCATTTCCTATCTAGCACAGGAGATTCATTTTGGAAATTGAGGCCCAGAAGGGAGTTTAGTATACTTGAGTGTTCTAAATGAAGGTGTGGTGTCAGCAACTTGCAGGACTGTGAGATTGAGCAATAGCCTTAAACATACTTGAAACCTTAAATAAATCCAATCTAAGTGCTAATGGACTCTAGCATAGTTCCATGAATGGTTTGTTTTCTAGGAACTCAGACAAGCAACCAAGTGTTGCTCAAGCTGAATGTTTTCAGAGACATCATGGTATGGGGAAGGAGACATTGGATTATTTCAGAAAAACTGGGCTTAGGTGTTGGCTCCTCTGCTCGGCAGCTGTGAGACCCTAAGACGACCCTAAGTCTATTTCCTTCCAGGCTACTTTGAATGGATTTACATGCACATCTTCAGATGATAGCAATCGTGCCACTACATAAGTCTTTCGTCTTGCTTTTTTCATTTAACATTTGCTTCTGAACATCTCCTCATGAAACTGAAAGTTCTTCAAAAACATCATTTTTAGGTCTCCATAATACTCCTAATGTAGATTTCCCATAACTATTTTTGTATAGTTTATTAGTTAGATCATTTCCAAGCACTCGCCATTATAAAAAACATTGTTAAAAAACACCATTGCCTGGGGCTGGCACTGTGGTGTAGCAGGTAAAGCCACCACCTGCAGTGCTGGCATCCCATGGGTGCCAGTTCGAATCCACTTTCGATCCAGCTCTCTGCCATGGCCTGAGAAAGCAGTAGAAGATGGCCCAAGTTTTTGGGCACCTGCCCCTGCGTAAGAAACCCAGAAGAAGCTCCTGGCTCCTGGCTCCAGATCAGCCCAGCTCCAGCTGTTGCAGCCATTTGGGGAGTGAATCAGCAGATAGAACTTTTACTCTCTCTTTCTGCATATCTGTAACTCTGCCTTTCAAATAAATCTTAAACATTGCCTATGAAATTTGTCCATAAATTCCTTAGAAGGAAACCTAAGCAAACAAAAATCACTGTGTCCAACATATGAACAATTCTCAGGTGTATGACATACACAGCAAATTGCTTTTCAGAAAGACTTAATGTGTACACCCTCCAGCAAAAAGAAAATTTCCCTCTCAATGCAGCTTTACCTAAGATACTATCTACCTTTAAAATCTTGATGGTATATATGGCCTTGTTAGTATATTGGTCAAAATTAGCGTTTTTTAAATTGTGTACTTTTTATCATACTAGTAAATTCAAGTAGTTTTCATACATTTGATGCTGAGACTCCTCATTGGTAAAACTGAAATAATAATCCCTACTATCTCAAAGGGATATTGGGAAAATTTATGAAATGATGATTGTGAATATACTTTAAAAGTGCAATTATATGGTGTCTTTAATGACACAATGCTTATGGTCTCAATTAAGCTGATCACTTTTTGACAATCTCCCTTGGGGCTATAGAATCAAGGGCAAATCCACCTTGTCCTCATTCACCCCATATAATTCCATGTTTCATAATCAGAGTGCAGTAGCATTAAGAGCTTTAGGGAAGGAACACTAGAATGACCATGTTACTCTCAATGACAGAAGATGCTGGGCACGGGATGACTTTGATCAATTTTGTCGTAGTTTGGGGCCCGAGTTACTCAACAGTCTCTTCTTTCTCCAAAGCTACTTCCTTCCCCTTTGCTGGCCATGTTCATTGATAGCTCATAGCAACCATCGGCTCTCTTACAGCAGAGACCAAAACCTTGTCCCCTTCTACATACTCTGGGAACAGACCTGGCCCCATCTAGAAGCTGCTTTGTTCCAATGCATGGTAAAATGGCAAACACCCAGAGAAGGCCAAAATTTCCAGCATTTCTATATTCCATGGATGACTTACATGTCAGTGCCCATTCAACTTGATTCTCTTATTTGAAGAGAAAAATTAAATAGAAACTAAAATGATGATAAAGGCCTGAAAACACAGGGAAATTTTCCCAACAAGCTCAATGTAAGGCCTTCAAGATATTAAATAACATGTGGTTTTCAAAGGAAAAATATGGTGGATTTAAGCATAATCAATGTTTGGTCAGACTATAACGTCAGTATCAGAAGCCTGGAATTAATCCCTCCACTTTTCCCAAGAACTCTGTTCTGTGTCTGGAGGGCTGCAAAGGAATGCAAGTTGCTAGGGTAGAATCTGTTCTTTCTTATTTATAATTAAAAAAAAAAAAGAATGTATATTTGGGCACCCCTTGTACTAGTGCCCATAAACCCATAGTCAGGAATTTTGCCTTTTCAGCTCTAAACAAACTACTTTTTTCTCCAAATTTATGGAAGAACTTTAAAGACATTTTGTATACATAATTATGTAGTCTGTGCTTTAATTCAATGGATGTTTTGGCTGAGTATAGACTGCAAAGCTAGACATTTGGGGTTCAGTTTCCTTTGGTGTACCTTTTCCAGATATTACTTCATTTTATTTATACAATCTCATGGTGTCTCTGTAAACGTGCCTTTTAAATTACTGTCTTCTGAAATCTCATGCATTAAGTAGTGGTTGCAGAGGAAAGAAACAAATTCAGTTTCTGGTGGACAGGCATCTGGAGTAGCCTGTTAAACTCTGCTTGGAGTGCCCACATCCCCTATTGGACAGCCTGGGTTCAAATCCTAGATCCACTCGGATTCCAGTTGCCTGCTAATACCCTTCCTGGGGGGCAGCAGGTGAAGGCTCAAGTCTTGGATCCCTGCCACTCATGTGGGAGACCCAGCGGAATCCTGGGCTCTGGCATTGGCTTGGGCCAACCCTGGTCATTGTGGATATTTGAGAACTGAGAAGTGAAATAGTAAGTGGGGGAGATCCCCCCCTCTCCCCACCAATCCCTCTCCCCCTCTGCCCCCTCTCCCCCTTTACCCCCCTCCGGATTTCCCTTTCAAATACAAAAAAATGAGCACTTTTAAAAAAAAACAAATCAGCTTTGAACCCCTTTCAATGAGAGAGCCATCGTTTTGCCTGGGAAGGTGGCTTGGCTATTGCTGCCTTCTTTCTTATGGCCAGAATTATAGGATGCATCACCTGCAACCTCCTAGATGTAAGGGAAACCTGTATGCTCTGTCCCACTTACCACCCGGGTTTGCAGAACTGGAGAAGCTTTGGTCAGGGTGGCCCTGGGCTTACCATCATGCAACATTCCCCCAACTCTTGGCTGATTTGGAACAACCATGACAACTGAAAACTGGGGGGCACCACAGATAAGTCACCACAGAGCAGAAGCCACTAAGTAACTCCCCACTGGGAAACAGCCAATCCTGGCCTTCATGTCCCACGTGTGGGAACACCACGTTCTTTGGGATGAACTCAAGGAGACACCCAGCACTCTTTGCTTACAAGTTCTCCAGCCTGTGCCAGGCATGGAACATTGCTTCTTCTCATCTCATCAGTAGACATACCATTAACAGTAAATAATAAAGACAGTTCATGTGATATTACTAAATGTCAGACACTGAGACACTGAGGATGAGATAAGATGCAATGCCTCTATGAGGTCGGTGTGTCGTTATTCCATTTTATAGGTCAGGAGATTGATCAGAGAGGGTTAAAAAAAAAAAAAAAGTCGACCAAGCACTTGCCTTGGAAAGGCTCAGCTAAAATTCAGATACAGGCAGTCAGATCCCAGCGTCCCTTAACTGAACACAAAGTATGTGCCAAACATGGTGCTATGAGCTGGGGGCCGGTTAATTCACTCTTCAGAACAACTCCATGCGGCACATAACACAGCTATCTTGATTTTACGGATGGAGGACAACCAGATGCCCCGATTTTATGGATGATCGTATAGATAAGAAAGGGGATTTTACCCCTTTTCCTACTAAAAATAAGCATAAGGAATCAAAGTATCTCATGTCACACAGTTTGTAAAATAGAACCAGGCTTCGAACCCAGAAAGTCTGATTCCTGAGTTTGATTCCTGAGTTCACGTTCATAACCTTGGTGGTGCAGTAGCTCATCAGCATGAGAGCCACTTTTCATGAACAGTTGGACCAAATCAGTTATGGCGAGCGCTCATCCTACCAACAGTAAGAATAATTAGCCAACACGGATTCCATCACGCACTGTAATAAGCACAAATGTTCTCATTCCCCAACTATCCTGGAGGGGAATGATTACGGTTGCCATTGTTTTGGGGAAACATGCTCAGAAGTACACAGCCCAGTGCCAAAGTCACCCGCTCACTCACCTACCAGGTGTGCACTCCGGGTGCCTCTGGGAACACAGGAGGGCGCTTGCGGGTTTCCAAGACAACCAAATTCCGGGTTGGAAGATGCTCAGCCCAAGCCGTGGGCCTGACAGGAAGACATCGGCAGCTGCAATTGTTTGCTCTAATCTCTGATGTCTTTGGTACCCAGGTCTAGTCATGAGCGCAAACACGCGTAGAGTGAGGAACCTGACTAGGGCTGGCCCTGCCACCAGTTTTCGCGGGTACTTTGGTCAGCTGCTGTGCCTGGCTCAGCCTCCATGCCCACGAGCAAAATGCTCTTGGAGCCCGTCTGAGATTTAAAGCATCTGGAGCTCACCACGACCTCAGGTGTGATTTCTTCTTAGCAGACACCCGACCCTGCTGCACTTGCTAGGGCCGTCGTGGAAGCACTTGCTGAGCAGGCGCAGGGCGCAGGCCTGCTGGGAGCCAGCCACCCCCACCCCGGGGACAGTCCTGGGCAGGGGGCTTTCCTTTGAGGGGACCGATTGGAGCGTAAATAACTGAGCAAGGTCACTCGGGTGCTAAGTGCTGTGTGTTTTCCTGCAGCTGCCATAACAAATTGCCCAAAACTGGGTGGTTTAAAGCAACAGAAAATAGCTCTCACAGTTCTGTAGTCCAGGAAGAAACCCAGCATCCAGGCGTCGGCACGGTAGTACGCCCTCCAAAGGCTCGGGGGCGGAGGGCGGGAGGAATCCCTCCGCGCCTCTTCCGGCTTCTGGGGTCTCCAGGCGTTGCGGGGGCTGGTAGCAGCCTCACTCCGCTCTCCGCCTCCATCCTCAACAGTCTTCTCCTTTGGTGTTTTCTCCTCCCCTGTCTCTTATCAAGACACTTGTTGGAAACTGGGACCCACCTGGTAGCCCAGGAGGCTCTCATCTCAGAGATCCTTAATGAAGGATATCCGCAAAGGTGCTTTTCCCTAACACGCTCACACCCCCAGGTTCCCGGCATTTGCAGAAACACGTGTGTTGGGGCGGGGGCAGGCAGCACCATTTAATCCCCTATAGCTGAGCAGATGGTGAACCAAAAACTTACTTCTCACAGGTGCCTGCAAAATGCCTGTGATTATCTGAGCTCTTCACACACCACCCCGGAGCTGAACGGCTCCATTTTCAGTGTTGATCTTCTATTCGTGTTCCAGAAGGTCAGCACAGGAAGTCTGCACCACCCCACACGTCCACCGACAGAAGGAACCAGCAACGCCCAATCAGGCTGCGTTTTAAAGAGGACTGAGTGGATGGGGCTGGTGCTGTGGTGCAGCAGGTTGAAGCCCTGGCCTGAAGCGCCGGCATCCCATATGGGTGCCAGTTCTAGTCCTGGCTGCTCCACTTCTGATCCAGCTCTCTGCTGTGGCCTGGGAAAGCAGTAGAAGATGACCCAAGTCCTTAGGCCCTGCACCGTGTGGGAGACCCAGAAGAAGCTCCTGGCTCCTGGCTTCAAATTGGCACAGGTCCGGCCATTGCAGCCATCTGGGGAGTGAGCCAGTGGATGGAAGACCTCTCTCTCTCTCTCTCTCTACCTCACTCTGTAACTCTCTTTCAAATAAATTAAATAAATCTTTAAAAAAATCTTAAAGAAAAAGAGGGTTGAGTGGCACTTTGCAAATATTTGTATATTCTTTTTTATTTATTTTTAACTTTTATTTAATGAATATAAACTTCCAAAGTACAGCTTATGGATTACAATGGCTTCCCCCCCATAACGTCCCTCCCACCCGCAACCCTCCCGTTTCCCACTCCCTCTCCCCTTCCATTCATATCAATATTTTCAAAATGTTGAATGTAAGTGTAAAACCTCATCGCCTTCAAACCACAGATGGAAACACTGTGGCTGAATTATTCTACATACTGTGAAATCCTGACAGGAGCCCAGATACAGGTGCAGGTCATGACCCCGATGCTGGCAGTGTTGGGAGTTCCACCACAGTTCTTTCTTGATGAAGGAAAACAGATGATTTATCTGTGTTTATCTGAAAGGCAGAGAGAGAGAAGCAGAGACAGAGATCTTCCATCCCCTGCTTCACTCCCCAAAAACCTACAACAGTCACAATGGAACCAAGCTGAAGCCAGGAGCCAGGGACTCAATCCAGGTCTACTATGTGGGTGGCAGGGACCCAGCCACTTGAGCCATCACCTATTGCTTCCCAAGGTGTGTATTAGCTGGAAGCTAGAACCAGGAGTGGAACCCAGACTTGAACCCAGTCATTCCCATACAAGATAGAAGTGTCCCAACTAACGTTTTAATCACTGCACCAGATACCAGCCCTGCAAACAGATTATGAAGTGAAATTTAGGTGTAGAAAACATCAAGCTGTGAAAAATCAATATTGTCATTTAAAGAGTGTTTTTTCTTCAGTGGTAAGTGAGGAGCCCAGGCACACCACTCACTGCATCACATGTGGTTGGAAACAACTGAAAACTCAGCTTGCAACAACACTAAGATTTGAGGACAAAAAGACTGCCAGAGCTCCAAGTGCCATTTGGAACAATGCAGAGACAGTAAACAATGCCAAACTCAGAGGAGCAATAGGAAGGCTCTTCCGTCATTCGCCTTTGTTCAATACCATAGGGAAACGACCCACACTCAGGTGACCCTACCGGAGTCCAAGTCCCCAAGCAGTGCTCTTCTCTCCCTTCTGTTCAGCTCGGAGTTTTGCAAGTTGTCAGGAAATCCTTCGCCCTGGTGGGTGGGGCCAAGGTGCTTTTCAACTGAAAGCCAGGGAATGCCTACAGGCGGATTCTGAGGCCCTTCGCCACCTGAGTGGACAGCTGGGCTCCTCTTTTCCCTGCTGTGACATTGTTTGGTGTCTGAGCCCTCTGGGAGAGCTCAGTCCATTAGCAGAAATTTCATGCCCTCAGCAATTTCAATTAGCTAAGAGCATGGCGTGGAACAAGGCGCTGGTAGCACAAACAGGTCACGGGGAAACCCCCTGGACAAGGCATTTCCAGAAGAGGCACCCACTTTGCCCGATACCCAGAGCAGCTGGATGAAGAAGCTAGAAGCCCAGCCAGGCAATGAAAGAACAAGGAGTGAATGCGTGACAAACTGTTGACTCTTATGTAACTGAGGCTTGACGGCACGAACAAGCATGTAGTGATTACACTGACTAGCGTCAGCCTTTTACCAGCTCCCCTGAAGCCTGCCGACAACACTGGCCCGTGTTATAATGAGGGCCTTCTGATAACACGCTCCTTTGGATGCAGTCCAAGAGAGACACGTGTCCTGTGGAATTCCGCACTGTAACCAGCCCTGCTTCAGAGAGATTCCAGAATCGTGATGATATGACTTATTTAGGCTGAAGGTTATCTGCTCCTCCTCCTCCTCCAGACCCCTGTACGCCAGGAGAGGGGCACCTTGTCCGTGTCAGATGACAAGGCCTGGTTCCCTCTGCTCTAATGAGCTTTTCATGTCATACAGACCCTGAAAGCCTCTTGGCCTCTCCTGAGGACAGAAAGCATAAACTTTTGACATGGCAGTGGGGACAGCTGAAGCTGCTCGTGCCTGTGCTGTTCTTGGAGGCTCTTGGGGAAATGGCCAAAAAGCTCTCCCTAGCTATTGCTTCCTGAAATTCTGATTGTCACTTGTGGATAGAAACATGTGGATTACAAATGGTTTCCATGTAGGCAGGCAGATAGGATAAAATCAATTAGATTTTGTTCGGTGATTATTATTTCAAGAAAAAGCAAATACATTATGGTTAAGATTGCAGTACAGAGCCGGCGCCGTGGCTCAATAGGCTAATCCTCCACCTTGCGGCGCCGGCACACCGGGTTCTAGTCCCGGTTGGGGCGCCGGATTCTGTCCCGGTTGCCCCTCTTCCAGGCCAGCTCTCTGCTATGGCCAGGGAGTGCAGTGGAGGATGGCCCAGGTGCTTGGGCCCTGCACCCCATGGGAGACCAGGAAAAGCACCTGGCTCCTGGCTCCTGCCAGGATCAGCGCGGTGCGCCGGCTGCAGCGGCGGCCATTGGAGGGTGAACCAACGGCAAAGGAAGACCTTTCTCTCTGTCTCTCTCTCTCACTGTCCACTCTGCCTGTCAAAAAAAAAAAAAAAAAAAAAAAAAAAAAAAAAAAAAAAAAAAAGATTGCAGTACAATTGTGCAAGGGTATAGTTGGGGAATTTGTGTTTCTTTTGTTATGTGAAGAAACAACGAAGGACAAATGATATTTTAAAGGGAACTGGTGGGATTTATTTAAGAAGACAATACATACCTCTGGGGTCCAGAGCTGTGGCGTAGCAGGTAAAGCTGCCGCCTACAGCACTGGCATCCCATATGGGTGCCAGTTTGAGTCCCGGCTGCTCCACTTCTGATCCAGCTCTCTGCTATGGCCTGGGAAAGCAGTAGAAGATGGTCCAAGAAGAAGCTCCTGGCTCCTGGCTTTGGATAGGCACAGCTCTGGCCATTGTGGCCAATTGGAGAGTGAGCCAGTGGATGGAAGACCTCTCTCTCTCTCTCTCTCTCTCTCTCTCTACTTCTCTCTCTCTATGTAACTCTGACTTTCAAATAAATAAATAAATTTAAAATAAACACATACCTTTCTTTCCTCCATCTAAGATATGGACAAATTAAGAGATGGACAAGAAATAAAGCAAGGAGAGATCAACATAGCACTGGTTCATAAGAACGGTCAAGGTATTACAGCATAGCTGGCTCTGGGCCTGGAATTAGGAAGTACCACCACACTTCTGAGCAGTTTTAGAAAACATAGGCCATCTCACTGAAGGACCCAGTGGCACACAACAGAGCAGAGCCCAATGTGAATGTTCCAGGGGAAGCTGGCTCCCAATAGGAAGGAAAGGAGAAAGGTCCTGGGCTACACGTGTGGGTTTATTTCCCTTAGTCACCAACAAGGGAACTCATCGCACCCCATGGGCCATTAGCAGTGAGCCAATGAATAAGGGGAAGTAGGGAAATCCCTATGCCTGGAAACCAGAGAAGAGGGAGAGTACTCACTCTTTCAGGGGATGGTTAAATCTATCTTGCAACAGACATCCCTGCAAGTATTGGAGGCCAGAATGAATTCCTGGTGGTGTTCCTTAGGGTAATTTGTTCCATGGAGGGCTGTGGCAGGCAGAGAATTTTCACTAAAACCAGAGTTCTCCTAGGTCTGGAGACCCCACCCACCTTAGAGGATTTGATTTGTGTCCACTTCCACAAGCTACGACCCATGCAGCTCAGATCCACCATGGGTAAGACCGTGGAGGCAGCCCTAGACTCGAGCTTGAAGATTTGGAGTCTGACGGTTTTCATTATGGAACTCAACAACTCATGCTCTCCCCTTAGAATCACCTGGAGGGAGCTTCTAAAAGGTATGGATTCCCAAAGAAAACTGGGAACTCTAGAGGCGAACCTGGGCCAGGACAGGTTTAGCGGAGCTCCCCAGGTGAGCCTAATATGCAGCCTCGCTTGAGGACCACAACTATAGATCATCCCCTCTGTCAGGAATGGCCATCCCTGCCGCTCAGACTGGCAGCATCTTGGAACAGGCCATGTAGAATGGTGGTCAAGACTGTTGGCTCTGGAATCAAGTGGCCTGGGCTTGAATCCAGATACACCCCCCACTCCCCCTTATGAAGTCTGGGAGTCTGTTGGTTAAGTGACTTAAACATTACTTAGTCTTTCCAGGGCCACCAGGGTCATCCATGAGCGGGAACCCACTCCAGTGGGTGTGGGATGCAGCCATGACCTTCAGCACTCGGTAGACTTAACTCCAGGAGACTTTCTTCGGCTTGACCCAATACCCTGTCATGTCTTGCAACGGGCATGGGCCACAGCTCTGCCATGCATGCCTGGGTTATGCTCCAGGTCAGAGAGTCCCCACCTGGCACAGGTTCTTGAGGAATCCAAATAGAAGCTACCATCATAACATCATGAGCGAGGTTTCTTCAGTGGGAAATGCTGCTCTGTTGACCCCTCTCTCCCACTGCACAGTACTAGGAATGCTCTTGTGAGCTCACTGAAATTCTAATATTCATATTATGCATTCATTCCTATTCTGAGTTAGTTTAATCTTTATATCTTACAGGCTTATTTACTGATCCATCTCACACCTACCTGGCCTGTAAGGACCATACCTTCTTGCTCTTATTTTCAGGATATCACACAGTGGTGCTTACTTAATCAATAGTTCTTGATTATGGGAACAATTACAGTCTTTGATGAATTCTGATTTTTTTAGACTTATTTATTTTTTTTGAAAGACACAGAGAGAGAGAGAGAGAGGGAGAGGGAGGGAGAGGTCTTCTATCCTATTGGTTCACTCCCCAAATGACTACAGAAGTTGGGGCTGGGCCAACACACTGAAGCCAGGAGCCAGGAACTCGATCAGGATCACCCATCTGAGTGACAAGAACTCAAGTAATTGTGCCGTTGTCTAATAGTCCCAGGAGCATTGTCAGGGAGCCAAATCAGGAGTAGCTGGGACTCAAACCAGCCCTCCAATATGGGATACAGGCATCCCAAGCAGTGACTTAACTCACTGTGCAGCAATACCCACCCCTGAATTCTGTTTATATAGCCAAAAGCTCTTAGGGCTAAATCCCACAGTGGAAAGAAGTGTTGGAAACCCAGGTCTCAGAGCTAAAAGACAATCTGCCTAGGGCGTCACAGACGCGCAGTGGTAGGGCCCTGCGTCTGAACGTCCTCACTCCAAGCCCGCCTTGCTTTCTGTGTATCACTTTGCCTCTCTATACGACTCTAAACCCACAAGTCTCTCTTTTCCAGATCCATTTCATCCCCCTTTTCCCTCTCGGCTGCAAATGCCCCAAATTCGTGGAGAAACCATATTTAAAAACTTGAATATAAATTCCTAGTTCCCGGGTGTGGGTTGCTTTGGAGGACGAGTTTCACCACTCCCAGCTTGTTTCTCCATCGGCTGCATCAGCTCAAAGAGCAATGGAAGCCCCAAGTGTCTGACCCAGTACCAGGTCAGCTCTCCGCCATTCTCCGCCACAGCCATGTGGAGCTACCTGCAGCCCAGGGGCAGTCGTTCAACACATTTCTCCCTGGGCTGGAGCCAGACAAGGTGAGCGGACCTGCAGAGGTGCAACCTCTCACAGCCCGGGCAGCTGTGGCAATACCTGTCATTGCTGTGATTGGCTTGCAGCCTGGTGTCTCTTGCTGCCTGCCTTGATGGCCTTCTCTGGGAAAACTCTCCATACAAAGGAGGCTCTCACAAGCTCCAGCCATGGGTGCCCCACTGCCAGGGTTCCAGGAAACTGGGGTGAAATGGGCAGAACAAAAGTCTGTCCAAAGACTGAACCGGCCGGGTGGTTCCCACCACTTGGAAATCTGTCAGTGTGTTCCAGGGACGTGCAGAACAAAGACCTACACATGTCTATTTTGGCAAGGACGGGAAGGTTTAGATTATCCTTTTCCACCCCATGACAGTGGCCACCTAAGATGTGAGTGCTGAAGGAACATCTGTTTTAGCACTAACAGAGCCTCAGCGAGGTCCTGCCGTGGCTTCCCTGCACCGGCACAGCATGAGCAATGGGAGAGCTGCAGCTGTCGGTGCACACAGCTCAGGGGTGTGCCTCTCCCTTTCGTCTCTGTGTTTTCTAAGTGACAACGGCCATTGAGTAGGCTTCCCCCAGCAGCCCCACCAGTATCTTTAAGGTCACATCTTCCCTCCCTAAAGAGTTATTTTCGGAGTGTGCATTTGGAAAATGACAAAATTGAACTATCCAGATGAGCCTTTGTGCTCATGCGCTGGGAGCCTGAAGTGATGGAATTGGATCTTGAGCTTATACCATGTGTGGGACAGCTCTCCCCATCTGGAGCCCAGGTGTGTGGGTTCATCCCTGGTGTCCAGATACAGACATCAGTGAGTCGTGAGAGCAAGGCAAATCCAGCCTGCCTACCCTTGCCGCAAGAAACGCTCTCACCTTTGATGTATAAGGCCAAGGTGGAATTTTATTTGTTGGTCAAGTTTAGCTACAATTGAAGAGCTGGACACACTGAGGAAGCTGAGATCTTGGAACTCCCATCAACAGGCAACGTGGCACTGTGGTCCGGAGTTTGCCTTCTGGAATCAAAAGCACTTGAGCTCAGATGCTGGCTCTTATTTGTTCTCTGTGTGACCCTGGGAAAGGAACACCACTTGTACAAATGTGGGTTTCTTCATCTGTAAAATAAAGGTAAATACAGGTCCTACCTGTGAGGATTGTCATGATGAGTAAAAGCAGGACACTTGGGAAAACCACAAGCTCAGTCCCCTCGTGCGCAGCGCACGAGTCACTGGTTGCCATCATCAATATCAACCTTAGAAGCATAGACTTTTCTCTCCAGGACCCCTCTCCAAGCACCTACATCAAGAGCTGCCCATTCTGTCCCCTGCCACTGTAAGCGTTTCCTTATTTGAAGCCCAAATCTCACTCTATTCTAGCTTTCTGGCATTTTATTTTTATCTACCTTTTGGAGCTACATGGAAGAAATCAAATCCCTTTCTAGGATGACAGTGACTGGGTCCCTACATTGCCACCCTTCTGAGGGACAGCTTCATAGAGTTATCTGTGTCAATGGCACCCCCTGGTGTCAGCCCCACTAGAGAGGTTAACAAAGAGAAAGGGTGGCGAGAGCCTGACCATATTCTTTTTCATCTCAAAGCTTGTTCTCCTTGGACAATGTGCCCCTTAAACCTACGTGCCCAGAACTAAGTCCACATATCAGGTGAGACATGACCAAAGCCAAAGCAAGCAAAATTGCCATCTTTTCTTCTAGATACCATAATTAGGTTGCCACTGTGGTGCAAGGCAATCTCAGTACTGAATCCCTACAGCAACCACATCTCGGACAATGGATTTGGTCTTTAGTCATACATGGTCCTGCAGGGTCTCTTCACTTGTCTTAAATCACACACACACACACACACACTTATATCTTTTTATTCTAACTATATTGAGAATTCCTTGAGAAACATGTTTTTAGATATTTCAATGACTTTCATTAAACCTAACACAGTTTTGAGCATCAGTAAGATGTGCCTAACTTGAATATGTAAGTAGAACCAAAGCAAAAGGGCAGAGTTTACTAAGATAGAAAACTGCCATTGTGGTGACACAGTGAATCTTTTCCATGTGCACAGTGTGCCTGGGATAAAGTGCCCTTGAAAAGACAGTGGTGAGTTTTTATTTGGTTAATGAATCAGAATTCCCCCAAATATAAATAGGACGCTTAAAGGAGCCCTCAGCAACAGTCCTTCACGTGTGGTTTGCTCGCTCATATTTTCTCTGTATGCAGTGATTTCCAGACCACACTCTGTGGAGCCTCTGAGGCTCCAAAAGGATGTCACAAGGGTGTGTGGGATGGGCGGAAGAGGGAGGAGGGAGGGTGGGGCTCTGGCTAGGGTCTGCCTCCAGCTCCTGCATGGATTGGCCACCCTGAAGTATTTCATTTGGAAAAAAACAGTGTTTGTAAACCACGAGTTGAGCCATGCCCTGGGCACGTCAGACTGATAGGGATCAGTCCCACATTTCTTCCCACGTCATGGATTTCTAGGTGACGGAGATAGGTTTGAATTGCAAAGCTTAGCACTAATGTACTTAAAACTCTGAACAAGCACGGTATAAAGGAAACGTTAGCACACCATCGCCACCATCGCTGTCACAACCCCCGAGGTGGAATTCAGACCTGGAGAAAGCCTGGGCCCGCCCAGACGCCTTCGAAGCCACGTTGCTGGGTTGAGATTCGCTTCATACCCCGGACAGTTTCGTGTTGAGTCCAGTTCTCACCTTCAGCTTTGATTACAGAAAAAAAGGTTGTGGTTCTTTCGGGAAAGGACTGCATGCATATTTTTGTTACTTGGATAGGAAAGTCAGTCATCTCAAAACGGGTCATTTCCTAGCCCTGGTTGGTAGTCTTCTCTGGGTACAATTCCAAAGGGAGCAGGTGGAATGGGCAGACGTATTTCCTTTCTCCATCTCAGCTTAATCCCCAGAGGTCCATGACCAGAGAGGCCAGGGTAGGGCACAGCTTCACTATCTCCCCACCTAAGAGGTCAAGTTTAACACACGACTTCTTCATAAACCACATAGGATTTTCTCCGTCTCTGCCCAGGGAATCTCTGTTTTAGATGACCTTCAGGTTTTGTTTTGTTTCATTTTTGGAAGAGCCACTGGCTTGCTTTTAATTAGTTTTAACCTTTAAGTTGTAAAGGTTGCATTGTAGTGGTGGCAGTCTGGCCCCCTTTAGGAATCATGCATTTAATAAGGATGGTGGCTCAGACCAAACTCATCATTTTTATGTGCATTAAATATTTAGGAATATCTTCTCTTAACTGCTGATCCATTGTTTCTTCCTCTGCAAAGTAGAAGTAATAATTCATCTCCCAAAGGGCATTTGTACCAATTAAATAAAAAGAATGACAAAATAATTAGGAAAAAATTGAAGCAAAGTGGTAAAGAGGAAGTAGCAAAAAATGATTTGCAGTTGGCTAAGATAATAGCCCCAAGGCTGAAGCATTAGATGGGAGAAGGATGAAAACATTACAACTAGGAACCATGTATCCTCACGGTGCAGCAGGTTAAGCTGCCACCTGTGACACCAGCATCCCAGGTTGGAGTTTCAGTCCCAGCTGCTCTGCTGCTGATCCAGCACCCTGCTAACACACCTGGGAAGGCAGTGATGATGGCCCAAGTGCTTGGGCTCCTGCCACCCATGCAGGAGACCTGCGTGGAATTCTGCTGCTGGCTTCAGCCTCGTCCCAGACTTGGCTATTGCTGCCATCTGGGGAGAGAACCAGTGAATGGGAGCTGTCCCTCTCACCCTCGTTCTCACACTTGCTCTGCCTTTCAAATAAATCTATTTAAAAGAATCACAAGCAACACAGATGATATCAAACTGGAAAAGGGACACTGCTATATTTTCATCCCTCTCATACTTGTGGGGTATTGGGGAAAAATCTTAAATATGTTCAGTGGGAAACACAAGCTAACACACATAATGAACTCTTTTCATTTTTCATTTCTTTCTGTGTTACAAGTAGAATCAATTGTGAACAATAAATATGTACAAGCTTTCTTTCTAATCTGTGTAATGGTATTTACTACATCACGAATGAGGAAATTTTCCTTTCGCAGGGCTCTACACTGTTTTGATATTTTTGTCATGTTTAAGACAATTCACATGCACTATCTCCTGTCTGTGATGACACAGGTTAGGATATAATAGCTTATAAGACAGTTGGAACTCTTTATTTTTCTGTAACTAATCCATGCAACAAATCCTGATAAGTACTTATTCTACTGGGCTAGAGGGTGGTGGGGAGTTAGGGGATAGAAAATTTTCCATTTACAGGAACCTCTGAATTCAAAATAGTCTCCTAAATCTAGATCTTTAGAGTAATACAAATCTCTCTGGAAAAATACTTAATCCTTAGGTTCTGCCTCCAACCAAGATGGCATCTGGCTGAAGAGTGAAGTCTGTGTGTCCTCATGGTGATGAGAAGGTTCACCAACTGGGTTACTGACTCCATGTGGTTGGCTAGGTCTGTATCCTGTGCACCTGTCTGATGTCCATGGCTAAAGTCCATGGCCAATGGAACTCCTTGTCTGTTGACTGCTGGCTCCACCTGCTGGTCATTTCAAGTGGTCTGATATTGGGTACAGTGCCATCTGACTCTGGCTCTGCCATGCAGCGTTTACTGGTCTTTGGACAGTCAGCTAGACATTCACTAGAGCTTCATTGACATCCACCATAGAGCTTATTGGTACTATAGAAGATGACCTCCCTCCTCCATACCTAGATACGGTCTACCCCATAGCCATGGTGGGGGCTGTTTATCTCCATGTTACAGCTTCACGTGGGGCAGCTAGAATCTCCTCTAGGCCCCAGGAAACCAAGGAATTCCTAGAAGCTGGCCTCCTTTGTGAAGAAAAGCAATGGTTTATCCCAGATCATTGTGCAACCACCTTGCCTTTTCTGCTCCCCACCTAAGAGGTCAAGTTTAACACACGACTTCTTCAGAAACCACATAGGATTTTCTCCATCTCTGCCCAGGGAATCTCTGTTTTAGATTACCTTCAGGTTTTGTTTTGTTTCGTTTTTGGAAGAGTCACTGGCTTGCTTTTAATTAGTTTTAACCTTTAAGCTTTTAAAGGTACAGTCAATCAGTTGAGGATGGTAGGGATATTTTCCAACACTTCTCATGTAAACACAAATGTTAGGTTCTTCTTTGGAGTAAAACAGACCTTTTACTGTTTCCATGGTTACTCCTGAGTTGCAAAAATTCTCCATCTTTTCCCCTGTATTCCTCTACTCAGTCTTGGCTGCCACAATCTCACAGACAGAAAACAATTGAACATTTTTCCCCCTTGCATCTGTAGTAAAAATCTCTGCCTTCTTAGAATTCTTTCTGAGGTTTCCATTCTCCTTCCTGTCCATGCGCTGCCTTTCTCTGTCCTGAGGCAGAAGCCACTCTCTTCCTTTCTGAGGTCATAATGTTGGCAAGAAATCTGTCACAAAGCAAAACATAAAACAAAGCAAGCAAACAAGAACCAAGCAAACAAAAGTCCCGCACAAAACCCATGACTGCTATAGGATTGAGCTTGGCTCCCAAAAGTTTGTGTATGGAAACCTGGTCCCTAGTATGGTGGTGTTGAGACAGTGGGTGCTTTAAGTAGTGGAGCCTACTAGGATGTGGCAAACTCACAGGGGGATGTGCCCTGGATGGTTTGGATGAAGGCAGTTCCTGTGGGACCTAGTGAGCCCCTGAGAGTGAGTTGCTCCAGAAGAGCAGGCCTGGCCCTGTCTTGCTCTGGGATCTCTCCTCTCACCCACTCCCACCATAATGCCCTCTGCCAGGTTGTGACAGCCAGAGGGGCCTCCACCAGAGCCAACAGATGCTGATGCCAGACTCTCAAATTTCCAGATCTGTGTGCTAAATAGATCCCTTTACAAGTACTCCTTCTCGGATATTGTGTTATACCAACTGAAAACAGGAATAATTGTTACCCTTCTCTTTACACACATTTATAATTTAATCTTTGTAATAGCCCTGACGAGTATTTTTTTTTTTCAGATGAGGAAATAGGAACAACAAATCCTATAGCTTTCTACCATGCGGAGCCACCTTCCACAGACCTGCCTTAAGCTATTACCCATTGACACGAAGTTGCTCTTCTGCCTGGTACCTCAGCATTTCAATCCAATTCACCTGTCAGGATCCTCCCCTATCCTCCCAGGGACGATGCAGGGGGGAAGCCACACAGCCTTTTAAGGTGCTTGGTCAAGAAGTCACTGAATACGGAATTTGCACATCATCCCTGTTAAGTGCTTTCTCCATAAAAACAAATGAGATGCTCATTTAGTTGTCACCACTCCCTTCCCAGGGGGCCAGCGTCTGTGATGAAGTGGTGAGTTTACAATAAACAGTCGAAGGTGAGCCCAGAGACTTGTTTAAACAAGTGCAAACATTTGGCTGGAACCCAGAAGGCATCATTCTGTGTCCATTGGGTTTCACTCCCACACAGTTTTCCAGAGACAGTTGAAATTCCTTGGGTCATTCTATAAACATTCTGCTTCTAAATCACACCCCTAATAGAAAGAACAGAAGACGAAGCATCTGCTGTAAGTCACTGCCCTGGCCGTGCTCGGCTCGCAGTGATACAGCACGCGGGGTCAGCCCCTGCATCAAAGACCAAGCACCACACTGAAGCGATGGGAGGACAAAGACAGACTGCACATGGCCAGCCCAGGGGCCCGGGGGCGGGCAAGGCGTCCCCCTGACAAGGGGAGTCTTGGGAAAAGACTTTTCAGCAAGGAGCTGAGGGGCACAAGACAGACTCCCTGGGCATTGCTGGGGCTCTCAGTTAGAGATGGGATTTGATGGAGCACTGCTCATTGGAGCAAGGAAGAGAGCATAGCTTGGAGGCAGGGGGTTTGGTCAAGTGACTTCTTGACTAAAATATTGATGTAGTCAGGGGCATAGCCCAAAGCCAGGGACAATGCCCTTTCTGCCCTTCCCAGCCCCCAAGCCCCTCTGGAGCTCCTAGATCTTCCTCTCTCACTATGTCCTCCTTCACTCAGGACCCAAACAGAAAAACTATGTCCCCTACTGGCAAAATGGCAGAACAAGTGAGTGATCTCTTGCCCCTCTCCTATGGATCTTTTCCTTCCAGCCAAACACATCTGCAGCTTCTCTGCTCATATAAGACAAGCAATACGTTCATTCAGTCTTAGCCTTGCACTTCCCAGCACCCATTCAGGAGCTGGCGCTGGATGACCCTGCCTGAACAACTGATAAGATGCCATTTGTCTCACTTGTGTTAATCCCACAACCACAACTACCTCCAAGTTCACAACCTCTCTTTTCCACACACTGATTATTCTGAGCGTTGCAACCTGGTGACACAGAGCATTAGTCAAGGAGTCGGAAAGCCTGGCTTCAGATACTTGGTCTGTTTCAATGAAGCCAAATGGGCACGAGTAAATATAACAACACTGAGGCTGTGTAGCACCAACCCAGCATCTAGTAGGTGAGGCCCTACTAAAGCACTTAAGAGTTATAGTTCCAGCAAAGTGATTGTCATTGTGTTTGAATTCTCTAGCAACTAGAAGCATCTCTAACTCTGTTAATTTACCTTATTTTCCCCCTTGATTATTAAACCACAGCAGCAGTGAACTCCATAAAACAGAAAGACTGTGCCTGATTCTCAGTGGTGGGAGTTGAGGAGAGAAAGGGTGTGTGTGTGTGTGTGTGTGTTGTGGCTTTTCCTCCTGTGGGATCCATGAAGGAAAACAGGTGGTAGCAAAGGGTAGGTGGACAAGGTGCTAGGACATTTAAGGGCAGGCAGGCAGGCAGGAAGCAGGATTTTGACCTGAGTGACATATGCCCATGCATCACACACTATCTGTTCATCTTGGCACTGATGAGTAACTGGGGCCTGTGCTCAGGTCTCAGGCATGGTCCCCTCTATGAGGTTGGTAAGAGCCAGTTACCCAACTCAGAGGAAACAACCCCGGTTCTGGCTCCTTCTCTCGGATGGAATAGCTGTGGGACCTTGGGCAAATCATTGAACATCATCTGAGTTCATTTTCTCATCTAAAATGAAAACACCGATGCCTACCCTACCTGACAAAGTGCTGTGAGCATCAATATGATAATTCTTCTATCTGAAGACATTTATGAAGGGAAGGAGTTGATAGGTGAAGGGCAAATTACTTTTAGCTAAAACATATGCAGATTTTCCAATGTGTTGCAATGACTTCATTCACAAGAGAAAACTTGCAAGGCCTCCAGCAGCGCCACTGCACCACGTGGCTCCATCTTGTTTACTGCAGCTGGGAACCAAGGGTGCTCACTCCCCAGTCATCATTATCTTATTTCTAGGCTGAGCAGAGTCTGGCCAAAGAATACAAGCTCTTGCTTTCAATCTGGTAGTCATTTTCTTTTTTTGCGCCAAAGTCACTGAACAAGGTCAAGTTCAGGGAACTGAATCTCTTAAAAGGCTTCCCTGGTTGTCTGGGAGAAATCAGTTCATAGTTAGGTTGGGTGTGTCTAGACCCCCATGGCTTTCTCTTGCATAAGGTTTTTGTAGATTAAACCAAAGCCGGATTGTGCTGATGCAGGCAGGAACTAGGAGTGCATTCTATGGATCATTTCAGATGTCCTTTGGGAATTTTACGATATCCCACATTGCCTCTTTTCTTATGGGGTGGGTAGGTGAGGCAGTCATGGGCTTTGTCTTAGTTGTTGACTTAAATTAGTCACAATGTATCCTGTCCAATGTTTGGACACAGATGGACAGGCTATTCGTCTTTAGGGATTTAAATCTTGACTACTTTTGCACGTTAGTATTTACAGACTCTCAAACTGCACAAATATAAAGGTCATCTCCTAATGAAGCCTCCCAACCTCTAAAAGGTTACCAAAATATAAAGGAAACGTTCAGTTTTGGAATCTGCACTTGGTTTTTCAAGTGGCTATTGTTGGGGAAATGAACTGTGTTCTATCATTAAGGTAATCAAGTTTATTGACTTCTTGGAAAAGCTCCACTATTATTCACCAAGTCTTCTTGAATAAGTCATCACCTCTCTGAGCCTCAGCCTAGTTTCCTCAACTGAAGACCAGGGTAAAGTATACAACTACACTAAGTCATCTTTAAAAATACATTTATTTTCATTCTAGCATGCTAGGTCTTCTCTCCTCTACTATCTACAGATTCAGGGCAAGGAGAACCTTTTATTTCATATTAACTTTTTCTTAAAAGATTTATTGTTTACTTATCTGAAAGGCAGGGTGACAGAGAGAGAGAGAGAGATCTTCCATCTGCTGGTTCACTCCCCAAATAGCCGTAACAGTCAGATCTAGGCCAGGCTGAAGCCAGGAACAGGAATTTCTTCATGGTCTCCCATGTGGGTGGCTGGGGCCCAAGCATACGGGCTGTCCTCCTCTGCCATTCTCGGGAAGCTGGATCAAAAACAGAGTATCCAGGACTCAAGCCAGCACTCTGATGTGGGAAGCCAGAATTGCAAGAGGTGGCTTAACTGCTGTACCACAATGCCAGCTACTCATATTGTCTTTAACGTAGTATCTTGGACATGATAAATGTTTGGAATATGTTTATTGGATAGAATGGAGCAGAGATAATTTATAAGTGGTGCTAATGTAGAGCAGTTCCCCATCCCTTTGATTTTCCAGTGCCGCTCTATTGAGTAGCCTCACTGTGTGTGGAAGGAATTAGGAGAGGAGAGTTCACCCCACAAAGGTAGACCAGCAGGCCAACAGGAACAGTCTTGAAGAGTGGACCTGAGACTAGAACCCAACTGACCTAAATCTTAATTCAGTAACTTTATATCACATCCTCCTGCATCCCATATCTTGTTTGCACTGATCTGGGGGGACAGGTAAATGATGCAAAAAGGCACATATTATTTTAACTATACCCAAAATTATCAGAAACTCAAATCAACAAAGACTGAATGGTTTTTAAATGTTCAGTTAATCTAGAATAAGCTCTACCTTGAAACTCAAAGAGAAATGTGTGTTCCCAAGTCATGTGAATATAAGAAAGTGAGTAACAGAGAGTGACAGGGACTGAGAGTCATTCTGAACAGGGTGGTTGGTGAAGTATCTTGGATGGAATTATTGTTAAGTAAACACCTGAAGAAAGGTTGGAAATCAGCAGTTCAGGTATCTTTGAAAGAGCAATCAGGCATAGAGAACATAGAAAACAAAAGTTCAAGTAGGAGGCCAGTGATGTGGCATAGTGGGCTAAACCTCTGCCTCTGGCATCAGCACCCTATATGGGCACCGGTTCAAGTCCCAGCTGCTCCTCTTCTGATCCAACTCTCTGCTATGGCCTGGGAAAGCAGCAGAAGATGACCCAGGTGCTTGGGCCCCTGCACCCACATGGGAGACCCAGAGGAAGCTCCTGGCTTCAGATTGGCCCAGCTCTGGCCATTGCAGTCATTTGGGGCATGAACCAGCAGATGGAAGACCTTTCTGTCTGTCTCCCTCTCACTGTCTGTAACTCTACCTCTCAAACAATTAAATAATAAAATCTTTTTTAAAAAAAAAAAGTACAGATAGGAGTACACTCAAGCCATCATGACTGGATAGGAGTGAGAGAAGGGGAGAGTGGCAAACGAGGTCAGAGATGTGGCTTGTCCATGATGTGCCCGAGTATGCAGGACCTTGGCAATGGCTTACTTCACCTAATGAGATGGAAGTCATGGAAGGCTCAAAGGGAAAGAGGCAAGTGTTCAGATTTATTTTAGAGAGATGTTTTCTTTGGAGAGTCAACTATACAGGAGCAAGTGCACAGGGGGTACCAGTTAGAAGTCCAAACAAGCGATGGTGGCAATTCTGACTGGGTTAGTAGTACCAGAAGTGGCGAGAGGTTATAATGTTTATTATATATTTTATAAGGTAGAGTCAATAGAATTTATCAAAAATTGGAAGTGGATGGTGAGGTAAGAGAAAGTAAAAATAACCAAAGCAACTAATATGATGATACTTTAAAAAGTTTAAGGAAAAATGGAATAAGAGGTCTGAGTTTATTTGATTCAAAAACTATTTTCATAACAGGTATAAATGCATATTATGAAAAAATATATGTATGTTTCAAAAGTATTTTACATGCAAATAAATTCCTATTTTAAATTCCATTTTCCATGAATGTTTAAAAGAAGTTTCATAGAAAGAAGCTGCCAGTGAATGAGATGGGGAGCCCTGAAACAGAAGCAGATTGGGTGTGGGGGTGGGAATGAAGAGCTGGTACTGGACACATAAAAAGTTTGACATTTATATCGAATGTTAAAGTGGAGAAATCAAGCAGGAAATGAGAGGAAGTCTAGAGTAAGGTCAGGTTGGATTTATAAATTTGGAAATTATTGATAGAGAGGTGATATTTAAAGTCATGGGATCATGTAAGAAAACCTAGGGGTGACTAAAGATAGAGGAGAGTGCCTGAGACTGAGTCCTGGGGCATGCTAGTAGCTGAACCCTTGGGTACTCCAGCAAAAGAGGAACCCAATGAAGCAAAGACACTGGAAAGGTAATTCACTCATACAGGAAGGAAAGCCAAGAGAAGTGGTGAGCTGGAGCTGAGTGAAGAACTTGTTTCCAAAAGGAAGAATTGATAACCGTGTCAACAGTGAGGACTAACACTGAACCTGGCAGCATGAAGTTGTCTGTAATTTGGCAAGAACTATTTTAGTAGAACTATGGGAATGAAAGCCTGATTAGAAGGTTTTGAGGAAGAGTGGGAGAAGAGGAACTGGCAATTGTAAGTATAGACAACTATTTGTAAGTGATTTATGATTATTCTCCAAAGAAAAGGGAACTGAATAGAGGTGCCTGGATGGTGTTGGAAATTATCCTAGTTCAGAGCAAAAAAACTAGGGGAATATCTCGAGTCATATATTTGGATCAATGAGAGGAGAAGGGATCCAGTGACCTGAGAAGAGGCCTTACCTTGGTCCCAGGTAAAAGCCCAGGTAATTCAATGTAACCGGAGGGTAGGGTTAGGGATATATAGATAGAGTGGGTGAGACCTACGAAAGTTCTCTTCTGTTTATTCCTATTTTCTCAAGGAGAAAGTTCATCAGCTGAGAGAGAAGGATGGATGAATTGGAAGGTTCAGGAGAGAGATGTGTTGTGATAAATTTCCAAAGAGGAAGAGATACCAGGGAAATGAGACAGGACCACTGGACACCTTGCGCACTGCCTGGCACAGAGTCAGGCTCAATGAATCTTCCCTGATTGAATGATGACCCAAGAGCTGAAGGAAGGAGCCAAACTGAGTATTCGAGACCCAATATAGCATACAACTCAGCCTGTCAGGTTTGGATCCATACTCAACTGTGTGTATCTGGCCATTTTCCTGAAGTTCAATTGAAGGAAACTATAAAAATTGTGATTTAAGCATCTTTCCTGGCAACCCAAAAGAGTGCTCCAACCTTTGCCAAATGATAGAATTACAGACTCTCTTCTCGGGAAGCTCCCTTCCCAAATACAGACTTTTATTGCCACATGTCATCTCCCAGTATAGTACTGTTCTCTTTATTGGTGCTTTTTATTCCTTGCAGGTTCTTATACATCAGTTTTCCAGCATCCATCATTTTAACAGCCCCCTTTTCCCATTTTCCACTCAAAAATTCTTCTCTTACATTTCCCTTAGGAATATTTCATTAATTTCATATGTTTACAAACTTTTACTATCTCTTAATAGCCTTTCCTTCTACCCCCAGAGAAGCATCTAGTCAGAGAAATAAAATACATGAACCAGAGGCTCAGCATTCTTTTCAACTCATTCATCTACATTAGCAATGTCTCTGGAGTCTTTGACTGCTTTCTAACTGGATGATTCACCTGCTTGTGGAGCATTTCAATAATTTTTTTTGGTAATGGTCTTTGATTTTAAGCCAGGGATAGCCGCTGGAAACATAGCTTTCTAAAACTTTGAGACTCAAAAACTTTAACCAGAAAATCATTCTCTAGGAACCCAATGTCAGGTTCTATTTTTCTTCTTTTTGTTTCCTTTAAAAAAATACTTCAAGTCCTTTTGATTGAGACCAGTCCTGTGAAGTAAGAAACCTATCTTTAGAATTAACCCAAGTCTAAGACATAGTTCTTTGATAAACATCTTTGATGTAGGAAGCATCAAGAAGCTGTACTTCTTTAGACAGACATAGAAACACATAGACCATTTAAAAATTTTATTTTACTTTTGAAACATATCAAAAGACAAAATACATAGAAAACAATAAAACAGGAAAATTGCATTATTTACCCCATTCTTTTTTCTCTGGAGTATATCCTTTAATAGTTCTTTCAACAATGCTCACTTAAACATTCTCAATTTTTTTTAAAGATCTATTCATTTATTTGAAAGTCAGAGTTATGGAGAGAGAGGAATCCTCCATCCACTGGCTCACTCCCCAGAAGGCCACAATAGCCAGCATTGGGCCAAGCTGAAGTCAGGAGCGAGGAGCTTCTTCCAGGTCTTCAGCATGGCTGCAAGGGTTCAAGCACTTGGGCCACCTGCTGCTGCTTTTCTCACGCCATTGACAGTGGAGCATCCAGGATATGAACCCACACCCATATGGAATGCTGGTGTCGCAGATGGTTGCTTTTACCCACTATGCCACAATGCTGGCTCCACCTAGGAGTACTTTTAAGCTCTTTTCTTTCTTTACTGATGCATCTAGGTGAAAATTTGCTTTCATTTATCCTCTTTAGGACTCATTTTACTTCATGTCTTAGGACTCATGTTATCTATTGTGGAAATTTCCAGTCATTAATTTATTTTAACATTAACCCCCCCCCCCATTTCTTTTCCTTCACTTTTTTTCAAAACCCCTATTAGGCAAATTATTTCTCTAAGTTAATTCGGATTAACTCCTCAAGTCTTTTAATTTTCTGATTCATTCTTTGTCTGTTTCTAATCTCCTGTTTTACTTGGCCATTGAATTATTTTCTTTTATTTCTAGAATTTCTATTTCCCTTGTTTCCCTATTTTCACTCATGGTGGACTCTTTTAACCTCATAGACTCCACAGCATTTTACCATGAGTTTGACCTTAGAGAGACTTTTTTCTGCAAGAATCCCCTTCAGCCTTGATGTTTCTACAGGTGCCCCATGAGCATTAATGGCTCTAGCTTTGGGGATCTTGGACCTTGAGGGTAGAATATATTTAAACCATTAATTTTTCTTGAACTTATAGGTCTGGGATTTTCCTTCTACAGTATACATTAGTTCACTCAGAGCCTGGGCAGCACTAGATTGATTTCTCTGTGACCATCCTAAGCCACTGGCAAAAGATTTTCTAGTCCAAATTTTCAATGGTGCTCTTGGAGAGGGCAAGCTTTGTGCAGACACTTTGACACTTTGTGTAAATCCATAATGCTGTCTGTCCCTGCATTGCTATTCAAGTCTGAGCCAGGAAAGGACCTGACCAACTCCCATCCATCTCCACACTGGCTAAAGCATCAACATAGAGGCTCGCTGTTCTAGTTTCAGTTTCCCCGCTTTCTTTTTTTTTTCCTTTTTTTTTTTTTTTTTTTTTTGGACAGGCAGAGTGGACAGTGAGAGACAGAGAGACAGAGAGAAAGGTCTTCCTTTGCTGTTGGTTCGCCCTCCAATGGCCGCCACAGCCGGCGCACCACGCTGATCCAATGGCAGGAGCCAGGTGCTTCTCCTGGTCTCACATGCTGGTGCAGGGCCCAAGCACTTGGGCCATCCTCCACTGCACTCCCTGGCCACAGCAGAGAGCTGGCCTGGAAGAGGGGCAACCGGGACAGAATCCGGCGCCCCAACCGGGACTAGAACCCGGTGTGCCGGCGCCGCTAGGTGGAGGATTAGCCTAGTGAGCCGCAGCGCTGGCCTCCCCCCTTTCTTTTTTTAATATGCCAAATGAGAGATGTAAAATGTTGTAGGGGTTGGAAGGAGGGTGAGAGCATGCCTAGTGATGAACACTAGATGATCATCGAGAAGGCAGAGGCATTTGAGATAGTCCTGAATGATAGTGATGATTGATTACATATGGTGGAAGCCAGTGGGGATTCCAGGCCAAGGAAACAGCTGAGCAAGATACACATCTTCCCGGGTAGTTATGTCTACCCCCTTGAGTAGGATTCCTCCTGCCTACCTTGACAATACTTTTCCTAGGAGCTTCTTTATAATGGTTTGACCTCATCCCATCTCACTCCCAACACGGATCAATTCACAGTTGATGTGTTTACCAACATTAGCTTCCAAGTTGTCTCTCACAGGCTGCACTCTCATTTTTTAAAAAAATAATTTATTTAAGTTATACAAGTTTCATGTATTTCATATATACAGATTTGGAAACGTAGTGATACTTCCCACCTTAACCTCCCTCTGGCTAATGCTCCAATCCTTCCTCCTCCCTCTCCTATTCCCACTCTTAATTTTCACAAAGACATAATTTTCAGTTTACTTAATGATCAAAAAATTAACCCTACACTAAGTAAACAAGTTCAACAAATAGTATGAAGAAAAAGGAGAAAAAAAAAAAAAAACAACTGTTCCTCAATGGAAGAGACAAGGACTATAAACAATCATTGAATTTCAAAATGTCTGTTTTCACTCCAATGCGTGACATTTTAGTACTGTATTAGTTACCTCACATTAGGGAAAACATATCTGTCTTTTTGGGACTGGCTTATTTCACTAAGTATAATGCTTTCTGGTTGTATCCATTTTGCTGCAAATGACAAGATTTAATTTAATTTTTTTTTTACAGATGAGTATTGAGTAATATTCCACAGTGTCTATATACCATAATTTCTTTTTTTTTTTTATTTTTTGACAGGCAGAGTGGACAGTGAGAGAGAGAGACAGAGAGAAAGGTCTTCCTTTGCCGTTGGTTCACCCTCCAATGGCCACCGCGGCCAGCATGCTGCGGCCGGTGCACCACACTGATCCGATGGCAGGAGGAGCCAGGTGCTTTTCCTGGTCTCCCATGGGGTGCAGGGCCCAAGCACCTGGGCCATCCTCCACTGCACTCCCTGGCCACAGCAGAGAGCTGGCCTGGAAGAGGGGCAACCGGGACAGAATCCAGCGCCCCGACCGGGACTAGAACCTGGTGTGCTGGCGCCACAAGGCGGAGGATTGGCCTAGTGAGCCACAGCACCGGCTCCTATATATACCATAATTTCTTTACCCAGTCAACAGTTGATGGACATCTGGGTTGATTCCATATCTTAGCTATTGTGAATTGTGCTGTAACAAACATGGTGGTCCAGATAACTCTTTCATATACTGATTTCTTTTGGTTTCAGTAAATTCCCAAGAGTGGGATGGCTGGGTCATATGGTAGATATATATTCAGCTTTCTGACATACCTCCATACTGTCTTCCACAGTGGCTGCACCAGTTTATATTCCTACCAACAGTGGATTGGGTACCATTTTCCCCACATTCTCACCAGCATTTGTTGTGTGTTGATTTCTGTGTGAGAGCCATTCTAACCTGAGTGAGGTGAAACCTCATTGTGGTTTTGATTTGCATTTCCCTGATGGCGAGTGATCCTGAGTATTTTCTCTAGTGTCAGTTGGCCATTTGAATTTCCTCTCTTGAAAAATACCCTGTCCAGGTCCTTTGCCCATTTCTTAATTGGGTTGTTTGTTTTGTTGTTGTTGAACTTCTTGAGCTCTTTATAGATTCTGGGTGCTAACCCTTTATCAGTTGCATAGTTTGCAAATATTTTCTCCCATTGGTTGCCTCTTCACTTTGCTGAGTGTTTCTTTTGCAGTGCAGAAGTTTCTCAGCTAGGTGTAATCCCATTTGTCAATTTTGGCAATGATTTCCCATGCTTCTGGGGTCATTTCCAAGAATTCTTTGCCTATGCCAATGTATTGTAGAGTTTCCCCAGTGTTCTCTAGTAATTTGATTGCATCAGGTTGTAGATTTAACTCTTTGATCCCCATAATCAGTTCATGCTTCCACTTCCACAGGCTGCCTCACTGCTGGTCTCTTGGTCTTTGGGCAGCCTCCCTCTTGGCCCATCTTATCCACTATAGCTTAATTTGTGTTAACATCCATGATGACTCTTTCAATACACGTAGAAGTATTATTCTCCTTGAGTTTGCTCTCAAGGAGGCTTACAATCAAGCAAAAAAGCATTTAGTCCTTGGAAACATGTACAGGCTACAGATGCTTCTGCAAGATCAGTACAGAGTACAATGGGCACAAGAGGAGAAACAGCAAACTCTACCAGGGTAGTGGGAATAACTATGGAAATCACTCAAAACCCTTTCATGGGACTCATTGTCTTATCACCTACAGGACAAAGATCATCTACAACACGTTTTAGCTACCTTTTCCACCTCTTTGCCTCCTCTTCTATTTAAAATACTCTACATTCTACCCACATGGCCTGGGCTTGCCTTTTCCATGCTTTTGCCCTTAGTTCATCTGTCTCATGATGACTGCTTCAACCTTAAATGTTTAAATTTTACTCAGCATACAAAACACTTAGCATTGTGTCCCGCTCTTAATAAGTTCTGAATCTTGTCATTTACCTTCATCATCACCATCATCATTAGCATCATTGTTATCCTAGAAAAGTTAACTCAATCATGACAAATCTTGATCTTTTCTTGAGTCACTTGTGCTCTGATCTGGCCTGGTAATGTGGGGAGCAACTGGGAGCAACTCGGACTAGACTAAGTTACTGGAATTAAGGCTTATTCTATGCATCTGCTCTCCCACAATATGGCGCTGGGAGAGGAGGAAACAGCTTCTACACAGCTGCCTCCAGTTCAACCAATAAGCAGCAGGACCTGCTCCTGATTGGAGGAGAGCAGCGTACTCGGCGTGTGGGTAGCAGAGTTGGGATTGGTGGAAGAGGACTATAAAGGAGGAGAGAGACAACATGCACCAGGAACATCTAAGGGGAACATCTAAGGGGAACACCTGAGCAGCCCCCGAGAGAGCCGGCCGGCAGTGTGCCGCTCCCCCGTGGAAGTGGGGAAAGTGGCAGGGGGAACCGCCCTTCCACGGAGGTGGAAGGGACGGTAGCCAACCCGGGAAGAACCAGCAGCAAACCCGGGAAGGGCCGAGCAGACGAAAGAACAACGCAGGGTCTTGTGTCGTTCCTCCATGAAGAGGGGGAGCGACATAATGGTGCCGTGACTCGGATAAGGAAACCTAGGCAGGGTCCTGTGTTGCTCCTCCATGAAGAGGGGGAGCGACAGGTAAGACCTTATTTCCAGGCCGGCGCCGTGGCTCACTAGGCAGATCCTCCGCCTAGCGGCGCCGGCACACCAGGTTCTAGTCCCGGTCGGGGCACCGGATTCTGTCCTGGTTGCCCCTCTTCCAGGCCAGCTCTCTGCTGTGGCCAGGGAGTGCAGTGGAGGATGGCCCAAGTGCTTGGGCCCTGCACCCCATGGGAGACCAGGATAAGCACCTAGCTCCTGCCATTGGATTAGCGCGGAGCACCGGCCGCAGCGCGCAGGCGGTGGCAGCCATTGGAAGGTGAACCAATGGCAAAGGAAGACCTTTCTCTCTGTCTCTCTCTCTCACTGTCCATTCTGCCTGTCCAAAAAAAAAAAAAAAAAAAAAAAAAAAAAAAAAAAAAAAAAAAACCTTATTTCCTTGTCTTCTGAGCACAGAGGTGTCACATGAAGCTGTCTTTGCCCTTGGCAACAGAAAAGTTCTGTTATACACCACTGTCCCTGAAGGGCCATAAGGAATAAGTGAGAAAAGAACAGAAATAAAACAATGTAATTTGGAAAGATTCTTTGAACTAATTGAGTTAAATGACCATGGACTAAAAACCCAATCTGCCGGCGCCGTGGCTCAGTAGGCTAATCCTCCGCCTTGCGGCGCCGGCACACCGGGTTCTAGTCCCGGTCGGGGCGCCGGATTCTGTCCCGGTTGCCCCTCTTCCAGGCCAGCCCTCTGCTGTGGCCAGGGAGTGCAGTGGAGGATGGCCCAGGTGCTTGGGCCCTGCACCCCATGGGAGACCAGGAAAAGCACCTAGCTCCTGGCTCCTGCCATCGGATCAGCGCGGTGCGCCGGCCGCAGCGCGGCCGCGGCGGCCATTGGAGGGTGAACCAACGGCAAAGGAAGACCTTTCTCTCTGTCTCTCTCTCTCACTGTCCACTCTGCCTGTCAAAAAAAAAAAAAAAAAAAAAAAAAAAAAAAAAAAAAAAAACCTTATTTCCTTGTCTTCTGAGCACAGAGGTGTCACATGAAGCTGTCTTTGCCCTTGGCAACAGAAAAGTTCTGTTATACACCACTGTCCCTGAAGGGCCATAAGGAATAAGTGAGAAAAGAACAGAAATAAAACAATGTAATTTGGAAAGATTCTTTGAACTAATTGAGTTAAATGACCATGGACTAAAAACCCAATCTCATTCGAGAAGGATGAAGTGGGCCTCGGAACTTCCTGGCAATTTAAAGCCAGAATGCTTTAAAATGCAATATGAGATATAACCTCAGATTACACCTGGATTCAAGATATCTTTATTAAAAAAAGATATCTTTACTCAGATAACAGACCTTATTCTCATTAGTCGACTGGTTTAGTCATAGGCAGCCACTCAGTTTAAACAGTCTTAAGCAGAATTCATAAGCAATCTGGGTGCATTATTCAGATGCAGATAATAGAGAATAGGGTGTCCTGAATGGAAAAATAGTTAATGCCAAGATGCGGAGAGCAATCCAATGACTCTTCAATGGAAAGAGGACAGAAAAAGCCCCTTTAGATGGCCTCGCCCTTGTTGGTAGCCTCTGCACCCAGCCACTGTCTCCATCCTTCCTCACTTTTCCTTCCCAGTCCTGCTCTTAAAATCAGGCTCTCCATTATGACTGGTATGGTGGTTTGAGTGCTGTATGTTATACACAGTCTGCTCAATACCCTGACAGACCCATTCTTGCTGCAGTCTGGTATAGGTCTCTGTTCTCTTGCTGCAAGCATGAGCTTCATAGGCACATGAGAAGAACATGTACATTGGAGCCATCCCCCATCTGGTGAGGCCAAGACAAACAGGTTGCAGCCAGGACATGCACCCACTGGAAGAGGAAGTGCTGATCAGCACAAAGTCCCCAGGCAAAGCACGTGATGGGAAGGGGGCTTAGAAATGTTGAGATTTTAATTTCAGCTTCTTCCAGTCTGCTCCATTTTGTTTCTTCCAGCTAGATTTTGTTCAAGAACATATCCTAACCCTATGCCTCCACAGCACACATACTTTTATTCTCTCTTGGCTTAAGAATTTTTTAACAAAACATGCTTGAACTATAAAATATGATTCATTCAGCCCGCTATTAAAAATACCATAGACTAGATAGCTTATAAACAACAGAAATTTATTTCTCTCTCTTCCAAAGACGGAGAATACCAAGATCAAGGCACCAGTAAATTTAGTGTCAGAAAAGTGTGTTTCCTTGCTCACTGATGCCTTCTCCTTGTGTCCTCACATTGTGGAAGAAACAAAGTAATTCTGTAGGGTTTCTTTTAAATTTTTTTATTTAACATAAACAAAGGAGGAGAGAGGGGGGGGGGGGAGAGAAAGAGAGCGCTTCCATTTACTGGTTCTCTCCCAAATGCCTGAAACAGGCTAAGATGGTCTGGGGCCAAAGCTTGGAGCAGGGAACACCACAGTCCAGGTCTCCAATGTGGGTTGCAGGAACCCAATCACTTAAGCCGTCACTACTGCCTTCCAGGGTCTGCATTAGCAGGAAGCTCAGTCAGAAGTCAGAGGTCAGAGAAGGGCATCAGACCCAGGTACTCTGTTGTGGGACATGGGCATCTTAACCAGTGTCTTTATTGCTAAGCTAAATGCCTGCCCCAGGGCTTCTTTTATAGGGGCATTAATCTCAATTATGAAGGCAGAGCCCTCACGTCTTAGTCCCTTCCCCAAAGCTCTGCCTTCTAACATCACCATGCTGGTGATTGGATTTAACATGCCAATTGCAGGAGGTACGCAGACATGCAGACAGAACCATACATACATGATATACAATGGAAGTAGCACCATGAAGAGAAGAGAGCACGCACTTTTGAGCTACATGGGTATGGGTTTGAATTCTAGCTTGGCCATCTACTTATGGGGAACATGAGATTGTGAGGGATAGGTTGGGAACCCCCAGCCAACTCAACCCAGTGTGAAACTAGACAGAGAGCTCACAGCTGAAAACAGAGGTGCTATACCTTACCACGGGGCTTCTAAGGTGAAGTGAGTCAACAGAACCTTTATAATAATGTCCCTTCCATCTTTAGTAAGGAGGCTAGAGAAAGAATAGAAAGCTCATGTTGGGTGGCTCTCTCTTCCTTCCCTTGCAATCAGGGGTTCCTTATTTGCCTCCCATAACACACACACACACACACACACATACATGCATACACATACATACACACACGCTCACTCATTCACTCACCTCTCACCCTCCAATCATAGTCTGGGACTGGTCTAGGTTAGCACTAAGCCATTGAACCAGAAGAGGAACCTGATGGTGCAGGTGTGTGGGAGAAAGTGGAGGAGAAAGAGAGAAGGGGAGAGAGGATGGCTGTAGAGACAGCTCAACTTCCACCCAGTGTGGGAACCTTCCCAACATCGGTCAGCCAAGAAGATAGAGCAGAGAGCAGCTGGGACTTGGACCATCTTGATCTCTCGGATTTACCCAAAAATCATGGTGGGATAGATTGAGGAGTGGACTTCACAGATGCAATGAGGTTGGAAATATTCTTCAGCCAGATCCCTTCTCTCCCGCCACTGGTCAAAGAATCAATTCGTGAACCCAGAGGACAGCCCAAAGACAGCACATCTTTCTTGGTTCAACCACAAGAAGAAGGGACTGAACTAAGACAACTGGTCACTGCTAATAAATAGGAAAACCCACAGGTCACTTCTTCCCTGATCTCCCACCCCCAGGCACCAACACCAGTGCTGCAGGACCTACAAATAGAAGAAAGAGAGAGAAGACCAAAAATGTAACAACTAAATCAGACTATGAATTGCTGAGCCACATTGAGATATTTTACATTCAACCGTCCCCAACTGGTGGGTCCATGGTGACCAATGTGAAGGGGTTGGGGTGGGTGGGGAGGACTGGAATTAGCTATTTGGAAAAACAAAAGCAGTCAATGCTTAAGTTTTCCTGACATGGCATTCCTCACTGTCTGTACAAGCTAGTCAAGCTTCTTAACCTCCTGAACTGTTTTCCTCCTCTGAAAATGAGGTGACCCCCTCTCACAGCATTTAGGGTTAAGAAAGCTCCAGCCCAAAGCCCTTAAATGTTAGTTCTCTGGCACTGAGATGTAGGTGGAAAATTGGCTTGGCCAGGAAAGTAGTAAATTATCTAATCCACCCTTTGCATGCACACTAAGTAAGTTGCAAGAGAAGGAACATGCCCTTCTTGTTCTTTATCATCCTACGGGTCTCAGCCTAAATGTCACTTTCTCAGGGAGGTGTATGCTAGCCATCCTGTTCAAAGTAGGTGGTGCCCATGTTATTCTTCAGCAGATTTCCTGTTATTTCCTTTATAGACATAATCAGGACATGAACTTATTTAATTGACTTATTTGTTGGATTTTCCTTATCTATGTCCTGCCCACACTGCACTCCCTGAGGCCAGACCCCTCTCTCCTTTGGCCCCTTTGGTGTCCAGAATCCTTAAATCTGTGCTCCTTACATTTATGAAGTCTTATTTCTTAAGGTTCTGGGCTATGAATGTGAAAGCTCATTTCCTCTATTTAAAGAATCCGAGATAAATTATCTTCTTAGGTTGGTCCTTCCTGCTGCTGTTTGCTTGCTTTGGCAGAGAAAGTGAAATATATTTTACCTTTTTTTTTAACTTACAGCAGCCATTAATATAAACCACAGAAATGGTAAGCTTCAATACCTGGCACTCTGTGAGTAATTATTGGGTGGAGCTGTACACGTAAGGCAATTTTCTGCTTTCCCCATGAGATAAAACCCAAAAAATGTGTTACTATAGCAGTCCATTTCCTTATTGAGACAAAAGCAAAAGCGACCTATGAATTAGCATCAACCATTCCCCTTCATCATGTTTCCTCCCAGATATCAGCTTCAATGAGCCAGGAGATACAGCAAACCTGAGAGCAGCGACACATTGGACACCTACACGGGTGGAAAAGAACTTGCATGTACACAAACTATAACTAGCAGCATCAGCAATAACTACTGAACTGAAAAAAAAAAAAGAACAAAGAAATTGCTTCTAAATATTATGGTGGGTAGTTACCTCATTAGCATCAGAAAAGAGCTGTGCACTAATCTGGGAAATTTTCCTATGAATCTTGTCCCAGGAGAATGAATGGATTCCATTGGGAGGTTCTCTGGCTCCAATCCGCCAATGCAAATTCATAGTCAGTTCATGTCCAGTTGCTGCCATTAGTCAGGGTTCACACGAGCAACTACAGCCCTCCACAGTTAAACACCACTCACAGATGGAAAACCACATGGCCACCTCTCCTGACAATCAAAGTAGAGAGGGTGACATACAGCAGGTTGTAGAAACTACCGGAAGGGCTCAGAAAAGCCCTACTCAGCGCTGGGTGACGGCTTCACAGAAGGACTGAAAGCAGAAGGTCATTCACCAGATGGAGTCATTTCTTGTGGCACTGGTCCCTTTAGAAGCGTTCATGAGACATGCCCAAGGAGAGAGCTTGTGGAGGCATTGGCTTAAAGGGGTCAAAGTAGAGACTTCCCCTAAAGAGTAGACCTTTGCTACTCAAAGTACCAAGAACACCACATTCCTGACGAAGACCCTCAGAGCCACCCACACCTACTGACTCAGAATCTGCATGGGAACCGGATCCCAGAAGAGCCATAGGCCTGTTAAAGGGTGAGGAGCACTCAAGGATTTTATAGAGCCTCCAAATAAACTTGGCCAAAAACATACATCTGGAAAGTGTGAGTTCTTGGAGGACAAGGGATGGAGACTTATTCATTTCTTAATGACCAGTGCTTGCAGAAAAACAAGCATATGATATCTTCATTGACTAAACGATTGGAGAAAATGAGGGATTAAGACACTTGGTGGTAGTCACAGATTCCTCTTTATTCGTTCATCCCACCTACTACCTCCTACTCACCCAGGATGTTGGAGACCTAGGTTTTGACTTCTGGCTCCATCTCTTTGGATATTAGACAGGTCATCCCTGCTCCATGCCTCAGTTTCTCCAGTTGGAGGCAAAATACAACAGCAATGACTACTACTACAAAAGAGTAGATAATGGCAGGGCTTCCACATCTTGGCATTCCTCCAGCTGCGGAGCCCATGCAGTCAGCTGGGGCCATCCTGGACTGCACTGCGGCTCAACCTCCCGCTCTGGCCACTCCTGCTTCTTTCCCCTCCCTTCAACAGGTGTTGGTTAAAGAAAGCTAACTCCCCCCCCCCAAAAAAAATACCCTGCTTGCTAAACTCCATCTCCGAGTCTGCCATAGCAGGGACTAAAGCCAGGACACTCGTTAGAGGAAACACAGTCATCATGGGAGCAGCCAGGGGCTTTTGTGGGAATTTACGGAGCAGCTTCTGGGTTGAGGACAGTCAGAAGCTAATTCTCTCTGAGGCATTTATTGGAGAGCTAGAAAGTGTATACAATTTAATAGCCTATAGCACTGTACTAAGTTTATGCAAGATTCTCCTGGATGATGATACGAGTAACAATGAATACCTTGCCTTTATAACGTATAATTTTATTTTTAGTCTCTTGGTTATTGCTGTTGTTATGTTTTCTATCCCATTGATGAAACTGAGGCACAGAGCACTAGTGATCTGCCCAGGGTTGGAAGACTGACAGGGCTCAAGCCTAGGCCTTCTGATTCTCCTGCATCAAATGACAGGTAACAGGTGGTGGTGACAGGGACGAGAGTGGTTTCCTTAGCCTTGCATGGAAAAGACTTCAGAAGCAGCTTGCTGTGAACATCTTGCGTATTGAACCTTATGGGAAGCCCTTCTTCTCTGGCTAAAGGTCATAGGGACAATACTACGGTAGGGCTTACCTAGCTGCATGAAATTTGTTGCCTAGAAGCTTTGCGGTGTGGGCAAAGCTCAGCAAGCATCTAGGACTCTGATGCACCAAGCCTCAAGGTGAGCTCCAGGAGGGAGAGCATTAGGTCCCTCCCTTTACATTTCCCCACCATTTGGCCAAGGCAGGGCATGGAATTAATGTGCTATAAAGGTCTGCTCAGTGAGCAAGTGAATAGGCAGAAACAAGCAATGATTACTGCCCGCTTTACGGCCCACTACCTGGTGAATCCAAAGAGGTAAGAGAATCGCATGTAACCAAGGCACAGACTTAAGCTCTCCACGCACACACGTCAAGTGTCCCAGCTCCCCTGACTCTCCGTGGGTCGTGATTTCCAGCCCATGTCGCCCTCCCATTCTCAACACTCTTCTGACTGTAACAACCTGGATTCGTGTCTTCTCCTACTTCAGCCAGCAGGTAAGACACAAGCCTAGGTAGGGAAAAGCCCCAGGACCTCAGAGAACACTCCAGGGTGCTCATGGGCCTGTTGGCTTGTGGTGGGTTGCAGAACTCTTTCCCGCCCGTGGCTCCTGCCAGAGGTGGGCACAGCCAGGTGCTGTCCTCTAGGAGTCCAGCCAGCTTTTCTTGGCAAGAGCAATGCCTATTGTTGGAGCTACTGGGTTGGCAGCTCACAGGCAGGAGCCAACAAGTGTGCCCTGAGGCTCACATTAGAAGCCTCCCACAGGTAGCAGGGACTCCTGGAGTCAATGTGTCACTTCGATCCCTAGGCTGATAGCTCATGTGTCACCCAGTTAGTTCTTCATTAAGGAAATGAATTCTCTTCTGTCCAAGTCTTGCAGATAAACAGACTATTTGTAACAGGAAGGAAGGAAAATGTTGGCTCAAAGCTGGCTCAGCAGAGCTGAGGGCCAGGAAAGCTGCCTCCCGCCTCTGCCCTGGCATTTCAGCTCTGACCTGCTGCATACAGTGCGCACCATCCCTGCTGCACAGTCAGACAGCAGGGTGGGGTAATAGGCAGTCTATCTGAGGGCGGGAGCCACAGACCGGAAATCAGAGGGCTTGGGCCCAGGGAGGCAGATGACAAAGCCAGCAGGAGCAAAAAGGTTTCCTCCCTCAGAGTCTGAGACAGGAAAACAGACCTGCTGCACATAAAGACTCCAAATTCCATGACTTGGTTAAGGTGCCACAGCCAAGGAAGTGCCTGGATCTACCAGGAGACCCTGCCAGTGACCTTGGCCATGAGGATCAGAGAACAGCTCTCTCTCAGACATGGCAAGAGCTGCTCTGCCATCATGGGGATGTTGAGTCTGTGAACTTTCAAACTCATTTCCTGAGATGAGAGAGACGTGTATTAAGGCATCCTGGAAACCAGAAACAAGTGGCAAGAGCCTCCCCACCCACCGGCCCAGGAGATGACTTACAAAGGGCAGGCAGAGCCACAGCGGAGGGCACTGCTCTGAACTGCTCTGCTCTCTGGGTCTCTCAGCCCTGTTTTCTCTGTCCCCTCCTTGGGTGCAAACCCTCAGCCCTCTCTGGGCCCAGATCGGGGAGGAGAGAATTTGTCTGTGGTCCCAGCAATGGGAGTCACGCCTGGCAGTCGGTGCATCACCTGGGAGACCAGCTGGAGGCAGGCAGGATGGAGTCAGCGCCCATGGCAGCTGCCAGGAGCCCACTTGCCCTCGCCTGCTCTCTGGCTGCAGCGCCGAACACCTGCCTGATCTGGTCTGCCTGCCGCCGCTTCTGCTCTCCCCCAATCCAGTCTCTGTTCTGCAGGCACAAATCCAAGCAGGTGACTGCTCTGATACCTGCAGGGATCCCCAGTGCCCTTGACCTCAGCTTTGAATCCCCTGATGGGTTGTACTTCTGACCTTGGGGAGCAATTCATCATTTCTCAGGGACCCAAGGACACAGAGAATGGAGACGCAGGGACGCTGCCTTATGCAAACATCGTCCCGGTGCTTAGGGGCCAGGGCAGAGAACATGAGTTGAGAGGCCTGAGACATTTTCCTGGCGGCCTCTGATACAGCAAAGCGCATCTTTCCTCATCAGGCCTTGGGACAGCTGGCATGTTGGCCTGCCTTGCTGTTCTTCTACCCTCCCCCCCGCAAACTGAAAGCCCCCACAAAGCTGAAGCCAAGGCACCAACTCCTGTTTGTCTTTGAGCCTCCATATTAAAATATCTAGGTGCACATTTTAAGACAAAACAAATAATAACAGAATCATAAGCCAGAGATTTATTTATTTTAAGTTCCGCCGTAGATGATAGTCCTTGGCCAGCGTGGTCTGGGCCTGTGTCCCTGACACCAAAGGGAAATCAAAGCCAGGATGATTTGTTTATTGGCATTGGTAAGAAGCCAAAGAGCATCATCATCTACGGCAGACTCCGGATGGAGCTGGAAGTCATGAAGTAGCAAACGCTGTTTCCTGACGCTTTTCATAAAGAGAAATACACTCATTGTCAGAGTCAGCTCCGCGAGTGTGAGGGCGCAGAAATGCAGTTGCCGTTGAGGAGGGGGTGGGCAGGGGGCTGGGCAGAGAGAGCCTTCCTTCCCAGTCTGTGGGATGAGATCAACTCAGTACCTTCTGTACTTCTGTAGGGCAGGAGGGTTTTTTTTTTTTTTTTTTTTTTTTTGCCTTCTGCATTCCTGCGTTTCCAGGCTAGCTGGGCTTCCTAATTTGGAAGTCACCACAGAGCAAACCCTGACAGAAGCAGTTGTCCTGCTCTGAACTTCCTGAGAGGCCACCTCTAGCCCTGCTTACACAGCAGGCACCTCAGCTAACCTCTCCAGTGGCTGCCCTGCCCCCCTCCCCCAGAAGAGCAAGATACCAGGCTCTGAGCTGTGCAGGTTAGGGCCCCAGCCTGGGGCTAATAGCCTCTACCAGCCTCCCTCGGGGGGATGTCCTTTGAGAAGTTCTATAAAAAGGCAGCACTGGGATGTGCTGGGTGCCCCTCATCTGGTATGGTGCCCCTCTGACTGGTACCATTTGAGACAGAGAAGGTGTTTCCTGGCCATTTATCCGCTCCGTCCTCAGTGACAGCAGCGACAGGGCTCATTTAGCACAAACATCCTCTGCCTCTGCCCATCGTGTCCTCTGCCGCTCTTCCCACCTTCCCTCTCCTCTCGCAGCAGTGACGGAACCCGGAACCTCACTTCTGGCCGCCCAGGAAGGCCAGGACTTCATTTCCTGTGCAGCTTCCCTGATGCCCAGCCCACTGCTGGGCTCATCAAAGCAGACAGCACAATGGTGCAAAGACTGAGAGTGAGCCCAGGAGGCAGGGGAAAGCAGGGGACAGTGGGAAAGGAAGCCCTTTCTGAGGGCTGGGGAAGTGGCTCTCAGGCAGGTGCGCGCCCACAGAAGGGTGATGGACCACGCCCCCAGCTCCTGCACCGGCTTCTCAGCCCAGCCTCATCAGCCGGATGTCCGCACCAGCTGCCGGTGGTGAGCTTGTGGATCACCGTATGCATTATCCACTTACGTACTGCGCAGATACTGCTTCGTCACTCAGGGACGTCCTAAACAAGAACACATCATTCCTGCTCCCCAAAGCAAACGGCTGACACTACCCTTGCCTGTTTCCTTTTTCCTTTTTTCCTTTTTTTTTTTTTTTTTTTTTTGACAGGCAGAGTGGACAGTGAGAGAGAGACAGAGAGAGAAAGGTCTTCCTTTGCCGTTGGTTCACCCTCCAATGGCCGCCGCGGCCGGCGCACCGCGCTGATCCGATGGCTAGAGCCAGGAGCCAGGTGCTTTTCCTGGTCTCCCATGGGGTGCAGGGCCCAAGCACCTGGGCCATCCTCCACAGCACTCCCTGGCCACAGCAGAGAGCTGGCCTGGAAGAGGGGCAACCGGGACAGAATCCGGCGTCCCGACCGGGACTAGAACCCGGTGTGCCGGCGCCGCTAGGCGGAGGATTAGCCTAGTGAGCCGAGGCGCTGGCCGCCTGTTCCCTTTTAAAGAGCTTATTCACTCATTATTTATTGCCAATATTATCATATTTTCTTAGAACTGTATCTATAAATCACATTGAATCTGTTAAAGAGTAACTAAAAATTTTAAAAAATGAACACTTAAAAATTAAAATCAAAATGAACATTTTCTTACTTTCTTGTAGACTTAACTATTTTCATTAATGTATAATCAAGCACCCTTTCTGCAAACATTTAATATCTATTTCCATCAACTTCTGTCCTTTCTGGTCCTCTTTCACATTCTGGAACAATCAGACACTTTAAGACAGAAGTGTGTAATTTAAAGATATGGGGAATTATGTTGAAGCTGACACATCAAGGAACATAATCGCTATTGATATAGAAAGGCTTGTGACAATCATAATTTAGGGTATGCACAACTTTTATGTTTTTCTTTATCTCATGGAAATTATCTTGGCTTATGTTTTTGCTAAACTAATATAAAACATTTAAGAAGTTCAGATAAACTAAACTCCTTATGATAAAACAAATCCAAATCATATTTAAAAAGTAAAATTAAATTTGTATTATGTTATACAGTAATGAAACGAAGAAAAGTCACATAGCTGTTTTTTAAGCCAGGTTGTCAACTCACTGTGATTTCTGTAAGGATTCACTTTGTGTCAAATTATTTTCTGATGGGGGAAAAGGTTTCTGAGTCAGTATTTTGATGAGAAATGTATTTTTCTTATAAGAAGAGCACATTTAATTTTTGTCTGTTGCTTCTTCAATGTTTTTTTTCCTACCACCAGCCATAATATTCAATAAATAGAAAATAAAACCCATTTTTTTATTTATTTGAAAGACAGTGGCAGAAAAGGAAGGAGGTGGTAAGAGAAAGAAGGACAGAGAGAGGGAGAGAGGAAGAGAGACAGAGAGATTTTTCCGTCCACTGGCTCACTCCCTGAATGCCAACAACAGCAAGCTCTGGGCCAGGCCAAAGCCAGGAGCCAGGGACTCCATCCAGGTCTCCAGTGTGAGTGGGAGGGACCCAAGCATTTGAGCCATCATCTGCTGCTTCGCAGGGTGCTCGTCAGCAAAACGTTGTCTTGGAAGCAGAGATGGCATTTGATTCCTGGCGCTCTGATATTGGTCATGGGCATCCCAAGTGGGGGCTTAACCAGCTGCGCCACAACACCTGCGCCTGCCTACTCCTTTTATTGGCTTAATTCTAAGTGTTTTCTTTGGGGATTGGATACTAACTTCCAGGGGCAGAAGATCCTGTCTAAATCCATAAGGATTCTTGTGGCTAATGCGTATTTGTGTGTTGTAATATTCTGCCTCCTCCAGAGCTCACTTGAGTATGTCAGCATTTAGCAATTACTTGATTATTTAGTAGCTGCTCATTAAACATTTGTTACATGAACAAATTGCAGCCAAATAAGGACCTCATCAGAAGTACACATTGAAATCACGGTGAGGCCAACTTATTATCATTTTAATATAGAATAAATTTAATCACTTGCGAAAATACAAAGAGTAGCTGCCAGAGGCAAGCATCAGAATGTCATCCAGTAGCCCCAAGGTCAAAGCTGGAAGGGAACACTGTGCCTGGAGCCCTGTGTTAGGGAAAGACAACACTGGGAGAGGGAGGTTAACGATCTGTGTGCCAAGATGCAGGCCAGGGAGAGGGGGAACTAACGGGCTGAGGCAGGTGGCTGAGAACTGGATCTGTGAATGGGACGGCCAGGGCATTCCACAGACTTGAGGCTCAGCATCCATAACTGAAGGATAAGTATGGCTAAAGGAGCCTTTGCAGTCTGAGTGTTCACTTGCGCTCATAGGTCTTTAACTGCTCTATGTTCTGAAAGTAGAAAAACCCGCCCTGGAGGATGTAGGCATCATTGCTAATGAGGAGATGATTCCCTGGATAGGAGTAGCAGCAACCAATGAAACCACAGCAGTCTGACCTAAGTCACAGAAGAAATTCAACTATCAAACGCAGTCGAATTTCTGCTTTTTCATACAGATTGCGGCAAACTATGATTCTCTTCCATTCTCATATACACACAAGTATTGCCTATTGTCAGACACATCTGCACGTGTATACCACAGTGTAGTCTATTAAATTCGTACTTGAAATTCGAACACTTTATCACTTGAACCTGAAAAGAAAGTAGGCAGGACTCTATTTGGCAGCAAATTAAGCTGTTGCTTTGTCTGGCTTGGGTTGGTCCATAGGAGCAGCGCTGTCTGTCCCCCCAGCTGGGTGGGTTAAGCTAAGGCTTAGTTACCAGTTCTGAGTTTCCCTAATACTTCTTGATCGGGAACAGATTTGGGAATCCTAGGATTCCAGAAGCCTTGGTTATGAAAACTTAATTCCATGGTATCATGATATAAAGCCTTGTTTGTAAAGAGTTAAGCTCACCCATTTGCGAAGTAGGAGTGAGTCTATAATGATGGATAAAGTGGATAGGAGTTTCCAGATTGTAAATGAGTTAGGTAATAACTGGGGAAGCCATAAATATCTGGGACTAAGTAATAAAGAGCACAATTTGGAAGTACTTCTAACAGACCAACCTTGCAGGAATCTCACCCATCTCCTATAACCCCCCTATCCAATCAGCCTAATCCCACGGAATCGTCCATCCTCAGACCTCTTACATCCATTTTTGGCTTGATCGCCAGCCACTGTTCTAGTCCAGATCCTCGTCCCGTCACACCTGGATTGCTGCCACGGCCCCTCCAGCGGTCTGCCTGTCTCTGGTCTCCATAGGGTCACCAGCTCAGGGCCTTGTTTTTCCCAGCATACCACTCTGGACGTGTTCTAGCTCTGCTTAGAACTCTGTTTCCCATGGCCTAGCAGGGAAAGCCCAGATCCACAGTCTGGCAGCCTGTGTCCCTCGGGTTCCAGCCCACCCAGCCAACCTTCTCTCCCTCCGTTTCACACAGGGCCAGTCAGGGAGAGGTGCACCTGTCTGTTCCAGCAAGCCCAGGCCCACCCTCCACCCTAGAAGGCCTTATCCCTAGAAGGCCTTCCTCCTTCCTCTCTGTCCATTCAACCTTACACTCTAGTATGGTTCCATACCCTAAAATCGCTCCAACACCTCCAGTGGAATAGAGAGGCTTCCCTGTGTTGCTTATACTATGTCAATAGAATCCGCCTGAAGATGCTGAGTAACTTGACTCAAAGAGGAAGAATAAACCAGCATCGGAGGAATTTCGGACACCAAGACCTTGGCTACTTTGAGGTCAAGGGGCCACGTGGATTACCGCAGACTCAGCCCTACCTCTGTGTCCACATTGCCTTTGTGTCCTGGGTCAGCTGTTCCGATTAAACAAAGGCCCTTCCTCCTCCCAGTCAGTAGAAATGTGTCCACACCTGCATTCTCCCCTAGTAGGCTCCATTGGAGCTATGCTTGTATACTGTTCCCCACTGTTCTGAGCACAAAAATGAGGAGGGAGGTGATCAGGAGGGAGCATTTGCTTTATTTCACTCTATTCTAATGTATCAGTGAAAGTCCACCCAAGAAGACAGAAACTGCACAAGAGACTCTACCCAGGGAATCGGTTCTGGGGTTATTAAGAGATTAGCATCTATGGAAACCCGGAACCGCTGCTGGGACAGTGAGAACATTGGGAGGAAGTGGAGTGGCCACAGCACAGGCGCTGTTTCACGGAAGCTGGGACCCTGGAGGGAGGGTCCCTGGAGGACCCAGAGCCAAGAAGGAAACACCCACTGCCCTCGGTGCCAAGGGAAGAAAGGAAGATGTGTAGTGACTTTGATTCTCCCTTTCTTCCACCCCGCAGCGCTTTCCATTGGTGGACACTGCCTGACAGCTGGGGTACCCGGGAGCCTGGGAAGAAAGGGAATGGACTGAGGGCTGTGGCTCCTAGGTGGGTAGCACATCCGGGAGCCTCCTCACTCCCACTCCTCAGTCCTTAGCCTTGGGCCATCAGCCCTCCCAGACTGACCATCAGACCTCTGTGATGCCTCCTGGCTTCTGCCACGCCAGCCCAGACGGTGCCCCGCGAGCCCTCTCTGCTCTTCTCTCCTGAGCTGCTGACCACAGATGGAAGACTCGGGCTGTGTTCCCTGAAGCCCCCAGACGCGGCCCGTCCAGCCCTGCCCTCCCCGTGCTGGGCATCCTTTGAACACCTTTTGTGGATTTTCAGGCAACTCTCAAAGTCTTCCTCCCCTCCTCAGCTGCTCTGACCAGGAGCCTGCTGGTCCCATGTACCCCGCATCCCAGGCGATGCACTGTGCACTGATGCAGATGACACGGGCAGAGCGACGGTGCCAGGCTTGGACTGGGGCCTTGCTTCTGGCACTGCTCCTACACAGGCGGATTTATTGAAATCAAACAACTGTTGTAACAGTGTCAAGTAACTCCTCCCGGAATCCTTTGACTGCCCCAAGTCCAACCAATGTCACTGCTAGGGCAGCTGGCAATGCCCTTCAGTCAACAACAGCCAGTCTGGTCTCCGCAAGGTCTCACTCTCTCTTCTACATCTCTACTGTTAAGAGACTGAGTCCAGGGCCTGGAGCAATGGTGTAGTAGGTAAAGCCACTGCCTGCTGCCACCATCCCATACAGGCCCCAGTTCTAGTCCCGGCTGCTCCTCTTCCGATCCAGCTCTCTGCTATGGCCTGAGAAAGCAGTGGAAGATGGTATAAAGGCTTGGGCCCCTGCACCCACGTGAGAGAACTGGAAGAAGCTCCTGGCTCCTGGCTTTGGATTGGCTCAGCTCCAGCCGTTTTAGCCATTTGGAGTGAACCAGCGGATAAAAAGTTCCATCTGTGGTCAGCAGCTCAGGAGGGAGAGCAGAGAGGGCCCGCGGGGCATCGTCTGGGCTGGCGTGGCAGAAGCCAGGAGGCGTCACAGAGGTCTGATGGTCAGTCTGGGAGGGCTGATGGCCCAAGGCTAAGGACTGAGGAGTGGGAGTGAGGAGGCTCCCGGATGTGCTACCCCCCTAGGAGCCACAGCCCTCTTCCTCTCTGTCTGTAACTCTACCTCTCAAATAAATAAAATCTTTAGAAAAAAAAAAAGTGGGTGGTGGTGGTGGTGGTGGTGGTGGTGGAACTGCATTTACTTCAACTAATTTCAAAATGCTGCTTCATTTCTACCTATATTGAGTACATTTTACAGTTTAACAAAGGGTCTGTTTTGAAAGTGGAGTGAGAACTTTTGAAATTAAAAATAGAAAGGCAAATATGTGAAGGAGCCAAAACTGTAAATCAAGTATTTGGGAAGTGAAGACTGGAAGCTAACTTGCATTCAATTCACAAAAACTTTTATACGCTTTCTGTAAATACTTAAAAAAAAAAAAATCCAACCACGATGGATCAGGATAGCCACATTTGGAACATTTCCCATTATCAGTCAGAACTTTTAGACAGTTAGAATCTGATAGATCTAAGCCTAAAGTTGGCTTTAGTTTGCAATAAATCTGTCACAACTCCCTTGATACACAAAGTCTTTTTCAAAACCAGCCACTCCCTGAAGTCTTTTGTTCACGTGGTCACACACTGACGCTTAGGTGTTTAATATCTAACTCTGACCACAGGAGTCTTGCTACCAAGGGTTTATTTATTGATTTATTTTTACCATCTTTAGGGATCTACCTGGGATCAACCCAGCTGAACAGATCTGAAGCTATTGTGTATGTGAATGAACACTCCTTTTTGCTTCATACTTAAATGCTGCTCATTTATTTTGGATTGTACATGTGTTTGCATATTTATGCTTCGATTCATAGTAACTTCTCATGTTATGGAATTGATTTGCATTGAACACAAACTGTAAATACAAAGAAATAAGTGGCTGAAAGAGCAAACAAGTTAAAAACTAAACTTTTCCTCTCCTTTGGTCTCATTCTCTCTAACCGCGAGTGAGTACTGGTGTTCAATTGCTTACAAAATAGAACAAAGTCTTTTGACCACTTGGATCCTTTCAAGCAAGTCCTCTTTCTCCTTACCTTCACATTTATTGAAAGGACAAGAATAACCCATGACCCTTTCTTCACAGCTCTATGACTGTCCATCCCAGTAGCTTCTGTCCACCTTTCTTCTCTGTGGCTGTCCAGTGTTGCCCCCATTGACAATCTTTCCAGTCTGCACTCTCTATCTGGAACCCCATCTCCTATGGTTTCTCTGAGTTCGTCCTCACTTTGCTCTTTGCCCCTCCCCCTTTCTCTCTCTCTCTCTCTCTCTGACAGCTGCATCATGGGTTCCTTTTGTTCCTCTCAATGCTCCTGTGCAGACTTGTAGGTTTTTTTTTTTTTTTTTTTTTTTTTGACAGGCAGAGTTAGTGAGAGAAAGAGAGACAGAGAGAAAGGTCTTCCTTCTGTTGGTTCATAACCCTAATGGCCACTATGGCCGGCACGCTGCGCGGATCCGAAGCCAGGAGCCAGGTGCTTCCTCCTGGTCTCCCATGTGGGTGCAGGGCCCAAGGACCTGGGCCATCCTCCACTGCCTTCCCAGGCCACAGCAGAGAGCTGGACTGGAAGAGGAGCAACCGGGACAGAATCTGGTGCCCTGACCGGGACTAGAACCCGGGGTGCTGGTGCCGCAGGCGGAGGATTAGCCTAGTGAGCCGTGGCACTGGCTCACCCTCTTTCATGCCCTGTCCTGTAGTCATCCCTCACACCCAATCCCACTGCTCTACACAGGTGGTCTCCATATCTCTCCTCCTGGCCAAGTCTCTTGTACTGCAAGCTTGTCCCCCATGCTCACCTCGAGAAGTCTGAATACCTTCTGCTGCCACACGCTCTTTATGTCCCAAACTACCCTTATACTTTCCTGGAAGTCTCCAGCTAGATCCTACCAATGACTTTCCCCTTTTCTGAGCACTCTGCCTCAGCACTCTGATGAGGCCTTTGTTTCCTCCCTCCTCACATTCAGTCACTCTCTGTTTCCATTGGCCTCACTACTGAAAAGCTCTGATTATATTTGAATATACATTATGTAGTGTATACTATACATATGTGCTTACATATGTGCATAAATATATAAACATTTCCTAAAAATGAACATAAATGGTGCTGTGTACTAAGACACACAGTGTGGTGGAATGAGAAGGCCATGCCAAGATGGCTGCTGGCAAGTGAGCATCAGTTACTCAGGAGTGGTTTCAGAAACCCCTTGGGAAACCACCTGGCAACAGAGCCTGCCTGGCAACAGGCTGTGATTGGTTAGGGCATAAACCGCCCCTTGACCGGATTGGCTACCTTGGCTATATAAGCTGCTGTACCAACTGAAATAAATGAGTCAGGCTGCTTGCCTCTGGCCCACTTTCACCCGACTCCTGGGGTCTCTGTGGTGACCCCGCGCCTCTTGCCCCCACCACGTTCCTCCTCTCAGAACGAATCCACTGCAACAACCCAGGACACCACCATTAAATCACGGGGGCATTAGAATATTTTCATTTTCAAGGGGCAGCACAAAATGCACTACTTCAAATCATTTGGATCAAATTCCTTAATGAATAAAACTGATGGTATTTGGTTTTGTCTTGGGGTGGTGAAGAATTTGCTGACACTAAAGGCATCATGAACTGAAAAGAAGAAAATAATCACCCATGTGCCTATAATACAACTTGAGAATAGAGCACTTACATGATTAGTTAAGGTCCCTGATATTTCATCCCTAATTATGGCCTTTCTGCCTATCCTTCCCATAAGAGACTACTAGTCTGAATCTTTATGCTTACAAACCCTTTGCTTTTCTCTACAGTTTCTTAAAACCTATGTGTGTATATGAGTATTGTTAGATTTGCTTATCAACCTTCCTCATTTTTTACACTAAATGTTGGTTGATCTCCCAGCTCATAGCCCCACCTCTTAGTCGACCTCACCATTATTCCATGTGCTTCTTTAATACTTGGATCTCTCCACTGCTCAGCTGTCCTCACAGCTCCCCATCAAGCACTGAGTCAATTCATAACCTTGATATTCTCAGCTTCACCAAATCCCTTGATTTCTTGAAGCTGAGCTTCTTCATTTGTAAAGTAGGAAGGCCAATATCCACCTTACAAGATAGCTTCTGAGGACCTAATGAGAAAATCATGTAAAGTGCACCCCACGGGGCCTCGCAGGTAGTAGGAAGCCATAACACACGGAAGTACTTAGTATCGTTATTTTTATTTTTCCTCACTGAGCTGTTCTTCTTAAGATGATTCTTATTCCTCCTCCATGAACCTTTCTCTAAGCCTTAGCAGAGGACTTTGCATGTAGTGAGGGTTTGGGAAATAGTTGTTGCATGTTAAATAAATTGGTCTTGATCAGCTCATCCACAAGCTGATGGTGTCCGGAGTGGGAGTTCCATTACTTGGCTTTTGAAGAATCTCTAAAGGGAGGTGGACAGTGCCTCTTTGGAAAGGAGGAGGTAGGAAGACACTGATAATTTCTCTTGCTAAGGAGACTAAATAAGATGTTCTGGGGTTTTCCAGTAGCGGTGTGTGGCTATGGGCTTGGCTGAGCTGTTCCCCTTGCTGTCTTTGTCAAGTGTTATTTGGCTGTCCTCAAAACAGAGCTGCTGTGTCAGTGACAATTAGCTGAAGCCCTAGACGGAGGCCCATTCCTCTGATGTGCACAGCTGCCTCAGGGCCCAGAACCCAGTCCTTTTTCGGTTGCCAAAAGACCATTTTAGATCCTGTAATGTTGGCAGGAGTCCCTAGGGTCCCCATATCTCTGTGTGTGAACTGCTTGTCACTTGCCCCATCCTCTCTGGCTGTTTCTAGCAGAATAGAAGAAGTTAAATGCTATAAGTGACAAAGCCCTTCTGGTTATTATTTTACTTATGTGCGATGTTGACAGATCGTCTCCTTATTGAACATGCTATGTTTCTTATATTTGGAAATAGATCATTTTTGCTGGCCTGAGAAGCGGTGCTGTGGATGGTAATGGAGAGGGGGGCATGTCTTAACAAAGGCCTGTGGCACCTACAGAATCATTTCATCTCTAAGTCATGGGTTTCGCTGTTAGGTCCTTATCCCTGCCTGAGCTTCAGACGTGCAAAGGAAAGGCACCGTTTGTTCTCTACGTGTCCCCTGTTTTAAAAGCCACATGCATATGTACCGGAGAAACACAACTGGCACACATGCACAGTCATTTTAACTTAATGGCACATGTTTGTGAATGTATTTTTATACACCAAATCTAACAAAATGGGACTTTGTACTGTGATAAGAAATGCATATTAACTACTCAAATAATGTTAGAAGTTTATCTTTTTTTCTCTTGGGTATCACAGAGTGACTTATCAAATGCCAATGGTTAAGCTAACATTTACTTTAGCAAAGAGATAATTACAAGGGTTGAAAAGGCCATTGAACCCATCCATTGCCCACACATCAGCTGGTTTCTATCCAAACCAGTTTATAATCTAAAGCAGGAAGGTCTTTCTTTACATGTAACCGAGGTCATAACCTTCTGTTTTGTGTTCTTGAAAAGGTTCCATGGCCTTAGTGAGCCCAGCCAAGTTTCATGTTGCATGTGGACTTCTGAATGCGGCTTTGCTGCTAACATCAGCAGGGCAAAGGTGAGAGCCAGTCGAGGGTTCTAGTTGCAACTTCCACCTATGGAAAATTGTCCAGGGAGCCAGGATGACCTCTCGTCAGCGAGAGGCCAGAAGAACCTTGAACTACATTCGCACAGCCAGTTCATGGGTTCCCAAAGGAGCACTTGTGGCGCTCTATTTTTGTGTATTTGCTTTGAAGGTCCAGGTAACTCACCAAATAATGCTTTCCTTGGAGACTCTAGTCACTGATTTTTTTATTTGACAGTAAAAATTTAGGTCATTAAATGGTTTGAAACTTTCCCTGGCTTTTGTGAAAAAATAACCAAATATGAAAAAACAACAACATCGTTGTACTGAAAAATATAAAGAGTTGCATGCAGAGACAATTTGCTTTTCCCCATTAGCCCTCATTTCTAAGGTGCTTTGTCTGAATTTCAGAGAGAAATGACTTTTTTTTTAATTAGTGATTGCTGGTGGCAACTGGTCAACTTCCTCTTTAAAGAAAACACTTTTTGGTTTAAAAAAAAATTCCCAGTGAAATCAAAACTCTTATTCACTATATAATCCTCAACTTTCTTAAAGGCTTTTTCCTTAAGCCTACAGAGAATTTCTCCATAGACTTGCTTTCCAATAGTTAATGCTTGAAGTTTGAACTTTAATGTGTTCAGCCAAACCTTACCATGTATCATTGGCAACAGGATGATTGCCAGAAAGTCTTCACACACATGGAAGGAGCTTGACCACCCTGCCTGAACCTGCTTGCCAGACCTTACTTTCCAGTGAAGTAGGTGGCAGCCCGCCTTCTCCCTTTTCACCATGACTTCATTTATCCGCTCATCTGACGTTTGTTGAGATGCTCTGGTTACCACGTCTGACTTTGCAGAACCCTCAACGAAAAAGGACGTTCAGTGGAAGAGCTTCATTGGCTTTGTCATGGAGGAGGTGACTTTGTAAGCAAATCATTGTAGCTGAGTCAAGTTCTTGTCACCAGAGAGGCAGCCAGAGGAGGGGCTGACTCTCTCATGGAGTCAAAGAAAACTCCACCAAGGGATGACATCTGTACATGAACTTACAAGAGTTTATCAGGCCAAGGAGAAGCAGGGAGGGAATTTAATGTGAAAGGGGCATCAGCATGAAAATGCAGCAGCAATATGGGTAGTATTTGGTGGTGTGGTGTAGGGAGTTCGTGAAATACACACCCATATAATTAAAAGGCTACTATATGCCAAGCACTTGGCCAAGTGTGTTTTTCATTCATTTGTCATTTCATTTTCATGATCATGCTATGAGACAGGACTTTAAAAATCACCATTAGGGAGTGGATGATGGAGCACACAGAGGGAATTCAATAATATAAAGAGGGTGTTGGGCATTTGGCATAAAGGTTACAACTCCACTTGGGACACCTGCATCCCATTTGGAGTACTTGTTTTCAAATACCAGTTCAACTCCCAAGTCCAGCTGCCTGCGAATGTGCACCCTGGGAGGCAGCAGGTGACGGCTCATTTGGGAGTCCCTGAATAAGTTCCTGTCTCCTGGCTTCTGCCTGGTTCAGCCATGGCTATTGCAGTCATTTGGGGAATAAATCAGAAGATGGAAAAATGTCTGTCTCTCTGCATTTGAAAATCAACTAATAAATTTTTTTTAAAAAAATGGATGTCCATTTAAAAAACAAATAAAAATACCAAATGTGTGTTGCAATAGATGGTTCCCAAGTTTGTTATTTTGTTCTTCTCCAATGACCAAATCATTGTGAGCATTAACAGCCAAATCACAATTTGACATCAAAATAATAATTTTTAAGGAGAAAGCATTCGATTTTTAAAATTGTCTTCCCCTATATTTTATTTTCTGATTTTTAAAATTTTTTGCTCATTTTTTTTTAACAGTAAGTAACATGTTTAAACAGAACGTGTTCCTACTCTGACCCCTAAGTCTGGTTCTTATCTGGGGCCTGCTGCTGTGTTGGGAAGCTCTCCTGTCCTGTGACGTCTTCATCTGCATTCAGTCTATGAAGATCTATCTCCTTGTGTCAGTGCCACGTGCTAACTGCATGGAAGCTGACGAATTTACCCAGCAGCTAAGTGACTCAAATCTATTTTCCTTTTCCATACATGCTATTCCCGGGTTTGCTGCCCTACGATAGCACCGTTGCACAGAGTCAAGGGCAGCAGGCTCTGGAGTTGAGAGTTGGGCCCTTATTGACCCACTTCTTTCCAAACTGCTTGAGGGGTTACACATTTACTGGCACCCACAGATTGCATTTGGGAGCGACTTTTCAAACTTGGGAATATAGTGCAAGGAACAACAGGCATTTCTAAGCTAAAAGTCGAGGGATTTTTGCTTGGATTTAATGTAGCCTTCTTTGTTCTCATCCAAATCCTACACGGCTTGATAGGATATAGATTTCCTGAATGACCTAGGCATCATCATAAGTAACAGCTACTTAGATCCATGTCTCTCTCTCCCTCTCCCTTTTACTCTCTCTCTCTCTCTCTCTGAATGTGTGTGTGTGTGTGTGTTTGAGAGAGAGAGTAAAATGGGGAAAAATCATCTTTTGTTCATTTGAAAAACACCATAATGGATAGATTTGCACATGAGATGCCATAATTTCTGAAACTGTCATGGGTCTCATGTTCAAAAAACTGTAGGGAGGGTGGCAGTGTTGTGATTAGCAGGTAAAGCCACCCCCAAGATGTCAACATCCCATGTAAGTGCCGGTCCACATGCTGGCTGCCCCCTACTAATAGCCTGGGAATAGCAAAGGAAGATGAACCAAGTGTTTGGGCCCTGACACCCACACGGGAGACCTGGATAAAACTCCTGGCTCCACGGTTTGCCCTGGCCACTGCAGCCGTCTGGGGAGTAAAACAGCAGATGGAAGCTCTTTCTGTCTCTCCTTCTCTCTATAGTTCTGACTCTCAAATAAATAAATATATCCTTTTTAAAAAAACAACTGTGTGTGTGTGTGTGTGTGTGTGTGTGTGTGTGTGTGATGGTAGAAAGGATAGGGGATGGGGATATAAGAAGCTGCAAAAGCAAAAAATATATATTCTTAGTGTTTACTGACAGCCTTCTATCAACCTTCACACCAATTAAGAAAATATAATTATATGGTATACTTATAGGCATTTGTTTTGTTTTCCTTTATTAGAAAGCATTCCTTCTGGACCATTTTTCATCCCGAATAGACAGCTTTGCTGCACGAGAATAAAGGGTGCCTCCCTGAGCAGGTGTTGCAGTCAAATAGAATTCTCATGAAAACGCTGACAGACTCCCAACCTGCAGGCTGATTAGCTGGAAACGCTAAGCGCTAAGCGCCGGTTCCCGCAGATGACTGTAATTAGTCATCTTTTAGCACAGCTAAACCCACTAACAGTGCCTCGTCTCAGAAGTTCTATAGGATCTGTAGATAGAATATCTTAAGCCTTTCCCTAGTGCCGCATTCGGTCTACTTCACCCTCAAGCGTCCCTTTCCCTGTTTTGCTGTCTTTGCTCCCACTCCTTTCCTGCTTCTTCCTCTTTCCCTGCCCAGACGTGGCTCATCATTTATTCTCTCTTCCTCATGAGAAAGATCTTGCATTTGATTTCCTGCCCTCAGCCCATTCAGTGGCTAGAGTTCTACATGCCCAAGTCCTCATTCTTAAAGACCCCCTAGAAGACACCCAGCTGTCCCTGCTCCCCCACCATGCTGGGGTCAGCTGGGCTCAGGGGTCCCAGAAGCCCAGAGCTAGCCAGGGGGGGGGATGGGTGAATCCCTGATGTGTCTATATCAGGATGGCTCCATGGGAGTGGTGGAAGGATGAGGAGGGAAAGAGGCTGGACAGGTGTGTGGAAAATGGATGGAAAAACCAGCTGGCCAGGAGGCCCACATCCTATCAAAGCATTAACCCTGTGGCCCCAGTCCCTGTTCTGGGACGGTAAGGCTGTGGCTGGGGCAGATGACCCTGAGCCTTTAGGACACGCTTGGCTTCACCCGGAGCTCACCTAGAGCTGTGCTCTGATAGCAGAACCAGCCCTTTCCACCCCCAATCACATGCACGTTCAAAATGCTTGAAGGTCAAATGTTAGAACAAGATGCTGAAGTCCCTGAGCATTTGAAGTATGGCCTGGTGGGGGGTGGGAGGAGCAGGGATGAGCAGGACACCCACTGTGAGTTGCTTTTACGCCTTCCACCTGCTCTTCCCACCAACCCTACACAAATACAAGGTTTCTGGAAGCTAAGGAGGGAGAATGGGGACTTTTTTCCAGCCAGTGTTCTGTTGACTGCACTCTAGCTCTCAGCTCTCCAGCCAGTGCAATTCCTTCCTCCTTTCTCGCCTTCACTGGGCTCCCTGAGTCTGCGAGCACAGAGCAGTTAAAAGCAGCCCTGGGACTGGTGCCATGGCGCACTAGGTTAATCCTCCACCTGTGGTGCCAGCATCCCATATGGGCATTGGTTCTAGTCCTGGCTGCTCCTCTTCCAGTCCAGCTCTCTTCTATGGCCTGGGAAAGCAGTAGAAGATGGCCCAAATCCTTGGGTCCCTGCACCCACGTGGGAGACCTGGAGGAAGCACCTGGCTCCTAGCTTCGGATGGGCACAGTGCCAGCCATTGAGGCCATTTGGGGAGTGAACCAACAGATGGAAGACCTTTCTCTCTGACTCTCCCTCTCACTGTCTGTAACTCTTCCTCTCAAATAAATAATTAAATCTTTAAGAAAAAGTAAAAAGCAGCCCTGATTCCTGGGACTGCACATGCTCTCCTCAAGGAAGCCCTGTAAAACCCCAAATCCTGGGTCTGCTCGCCCAGTGCCCAGCAAGTTGATCACTGGTGTTGGCTGGTAGAAGGTAGTAGGTATTTATTTTCAAAGTACAGAGGAAGGATGCTGGGAGCTCTCCCTTATTCCAGGGCTCTCTGAGGGGCTAAGGATCAGGGATCTTGTAAATTGAAGTTGGGGTTCAAAGGGGCATGTTCAGCTAGGGTGCAGGTCTCTGGTTGGTCCACAATGCTTGTAGCCCTCCTTTGATTAGTCTGTGATACTGTGTTCTTTTGAGAATGTTTGATGATGGCAAATTGGACCTCAGCCAGTCAGGTGGTAGTGACCTTTTGTTCAGGGCCTGGGGTTTCCATGGAAACCCCTAAGACAAGACCAAAATCAAGTTGTTATTGTAAAGAAGAGGAAAATGACCTTGTGCATCTTGGAATCGGGGACCCATTGGGGCTGGTTGCATCACTCCCTCAATTTGCTGAGCTAAATTTAGTAAGAGGTTGATTTACAAAGAAACTGTTAGCAAGGGGAGGGAAACTGGGAGATGAGGGCCTGATGGTGGCTGGCAGCCCATCCAAGGCACTGTCCAGGGCCTCAGTTGAAGAAGTTACTGACAATATGGGGCATTCTCATGCTTAGCAACCTCAGTTGCTTACACTCTGGCCCCTTACCTCTGAGAGCTTGCACCGCCCCCCCCCCCCGAAACTCCCTGGGATCCTCCTCTGTCTCTGCAGTACAGAGCACCTGGCTTCCATCAACCTGCCTGCTTTCTTCCTAGCAAGCCACATCATCTGCATTGGCTGGCTTTTGCCTTAGGGATCAGGAGAGGGAGTGAATAAGCCAAAAGAGAGACCAGGAGCATCAGCTACCAACACAGAGAACTGGTCACAAGAAGTACACTGTTTAGTCTTTGCAATCGCCAACACTATCAACACAGTCTGACAGTTGTTCAGCAAGTATGTGTCAAGGATTTCCTCTGCACAGCCACTGTTCTGGCTGCTGGGCTACAGCAGGGAAAGGACAAAGCTCCTGACTTCATGGAGCGTCCGTTCCAGTGGAAGAAATAGGCAGCAGGCAAATAAGCACATGACTGATTCACAGAAAACCAGCTGGTATGGTGGCTGCTTATCGTCATTTTTTGGTTGCCCTGAAGCCTATGTCTAAAAGTTTACCTACCTCATGGAATCTTGCAGGGATGCAGAGCCATGGCGCACTATGTAGAAACCGAAAATAATGGATAGTGGTTCTGTCCGTCAAGGCCTGTAGCTTAACTACTCATACACTAACTCACACGGAGTTATGTGGTGTAAGTTGGTAGCTAGTTTAGGTCTTTGTGAGCTGGAGGTCCCTGTAAGCCCCCAGTGTAATGCTATCCCTCTGCTTGTCAATCAAAACACCCCCTTTCCCAGCATGTACCTTTTTCAACCAGTTCCTTGAAAGATAGGTATTAAGCTCCATGTGGAATTGATGGCGGTATTATAAAATCCCCAGGTGGTGTCATGCATGTGTAGGTACCACCATCTACTTCATAAGAGATGCTAATAAATGGGGGGGCGGTCTTTCTCTTTCACAGTGGACCACAGCTGGAGGTGCTACTCCGATGCTCTATCTCTTCCCTCCGTGCCAATCTCCCTTCGGGCAATCTTCTGGCCACTCATAAAGGATATTTCTCCATGTAGGGCAGCCCTCACGTGTGCATCTATGTTCACTTTCTTAGATTTTGAATAAGCACTGTTACCACTTGTGCACTTGATAAATGTCTGCATCTAGAATTCTTTGTGTGAGACAGAGACCTAGGAAAAGGTTAGAACTCACCCCTGCCTACAAGATTAGGAGCCAGTGATTTAAGGACAGCAGACCTAGGGCAAATTCTCACTGCTGATGGCAGCAGCTGCAGTGAGACAGAGGTGCCAGGGACCTGTGGCAGCAGGTACAGAGAGCCAGTGTCCATGACAGGGGCATTAGCGACATAATCAGGGCCAGTAGGGGCAGCGGAGTTCTTGCCAACTGCTACCATTTGTGCATTGTTCTTGATTATGAATAGCTGAGCCTTCCCCCAAATTCCCCATGCCCCCAAGTATTTCTGTGTTTGCTTTTCACTCTGTAATTCCTTTACTTTCTGCACATTAAGGCTTTGCCAACACCCTCACATCCATAAAGAACACAATTGCAAGCGCCATACTTTTTAGTTTGGGGCGATCCCAGCATACAAATTCATTTACTTATTTTAGGCATCAGTAGCCTCACTCAAGACTCACTGAAGTTCATAAATTCACATAATTACAGAAACGGATGCAACTAAACCACAGTCTATTGATGAATTCTTCTACTTAAACTAGCCAGGGTTTCTCATAAGGTTTCCACCCAAGAACTTAACAGAGGTAGGAGCAAGAGCTGTGTCAAAGGTGAAGCCAGATGACAGCATGCGATCGGGGGGGGGGGGGGGGGGAGAGAAGCTATTTTAAATCTGGCGTCAGAGGCAAGCTCCTTAAGGATATGACAGAAATCAACAATGTGAAGCCACACAAAGACCTAGGGAAAGAGAAGTCCGGAGAGAAGACAGAGGTGGAAAGGCGAGATGGTAACAAACTGAGGGTTTGAGGCATGCCAGTGTGGGACCTCAGAATCCATCACCCCAAATACATGCATTTATTTTTGAGATGATAATTTTGAGACACTGCACATACAGGTTAGGTCCTAAAAGGCTTACCCTTTGCAAAACAAATTGATGTCCACATCAGTGAAGTGAACAGCTGAGGGGAGGCAGAGGCTTCTCCACCTGATGCCCCGCCCCCCTTCTGCCAAGGAAACACAGGAGGAAGAGGTTGGTGGCCCATGGGGACCACAGGTGACTGTTGCCTGGGAGACTTTATCTGCATAACAAGACAACACTCTGGCTTCCACCTCCTTCTGTGGCTACCCACTTCCCTTTCTCTGCACTCAAGACTCAATCTTTGTTTAGCTCTACAGAAATGTCAACTACCAGGCCTCCTTTCCACCTACTTCTATATGTGTCTGAATACTGTATTTGGGTATGTAATAACAATTGTTACTTTTTTTCCTGTTAATACGTCTATTGTCCATTCATTTCATAAATTAAAATCGTCCAGACTTTAGAGGGGGAAAGGACTACATTTAAAACTGTCTGCCCTATACCACAAACACCACTGTGGCTAAAGCAGAGACAGATGTAGAAATCAGAGAGGGAAACAGAAGCCAGAGCCTGTGAGGGCTGTGAGACCTTTGTTTGAATTTCATCCCACATGTGAAGGAAGCCCCCAGCTGGGTCTGAGCAAAGGGGCCATGACCTGGTGATTAAAAAGATCACCCTGGCTGCTGTGCGGAGAATTGCTTGTAGCGGGGATGAGAACGGAAGCAAAAGGTCAGAGATTTGCAATGGGCTGGGAGTGAGGTAGCATGGATTGGTATGCATCTGAATTTGTTTCCTGTTGCTACTGACAATAAAGGAGATTTCCTGGAATCTAGCTACGGCCGCTTTTACTTGGTATATGGTCCCATATTTCCTAACATGGTGGCTGGTAGGTGTGTCATTATGTATTACAGTGAGTGTATAATGATTTTTTTTTTTTTGACAGGCAGAGTGGATAGTGAGAGAGACAGAGAGAAAGGTCTTCCTTTTGCCGTTGGTTCACCCTCCAATGGCCGCCACGGCTGGCGCGCTGCGGCCGGTGCACCACACTGATCCGATGGCAGGAGCCAGGTGCTTCTCCTGGTCTCCCATGGGGTGCAGGGCCCAAGCACTTGGGCCATCCTCCACTGCACTCCCGGGCCACAGCAGAGGGCTGGCCTGGAAGAGGGGCATCCGGGACAGAATCCGGCGCCCCGACCGGGACTAGAACCCGCTGTGCTGGCGCCGCTAGGTGGAGGATTAGCCTATTGAGCCGCGGCACCGGCCTATAATGATCTTTAGATCAATCTAGGTCAGGCTTGGCCCCCTAAGCCAGAGAAAGCCTGCTCCAGGCAGGAGTCTGTTTATCTTCAGAGCCGGGAGAACCCAACCCGTCTCCTACAGGTCTCGTGATGATAGCACTAGTATTTCCGGGAGGATCTCTGGCTTTCTCCCCACCTCCCTGTCTCATTAAGCTCTCACAATGGAGATCAACCTCCAACAGGAGTTTCAAGAAGGCAAACTGAACTCAAACCCCAGTAACCTCATCTAGGGCTGGGCTGCTGGAGATCAGGTTGTGAGAAGTAAGATGCAGGGGGTATTTTGAAGGTGGAGCTGTGGGTTATATGTGGAGTGTGCAGCAGAGAGAGGAGTTGAGGTGACTCTGATTGGGATAAATAGACAGATACTTAGTTTCGATCTGCTGAGCCGGAAGTCAATTAAAATGGCCCTTTCCTGGGGTGCACCTGTTTCTTCCGGGACCTAAAGAGGGATGCCTTGAAAATATGGATATTAAGCTCCAAGCGGATCTTGTGGAGGTATCCTAAAATTCCTAGTGGCCTCACCCCTGTAGAGGCATCACTTGCACATTATAAAAGAGGCCAACAAGTGGGAGTGCTCTCTCTTTCTCTCTCACCCCAGAGCATGTCTGGAGGCGCTACACAGGTGCCCTCTGTGCCTCCCCCACCTCTCCTCCATTCAGACGATCCTCTGGCCCACTGCTCACTCATAATGGGTATTCTCTATGTGGGGCAACCCATGCCCAGGCCATGTTTGCATGTTCGCTTTCTCACCTTTTGAATAATTTTCGTTACCTTCTTTTACATGCCCGCAGCTGGGGCGCCTGCCTAGTGTGAGACAAGAGCCTGGAGTAAAACGTGGTACATCCTAGCCCACTTCATATTGGTGAGCCAACAGGAATTGGAGAAAATCTCACCATGACATCAAGCAGCAGGAAGGAGTGAATGAAATTGAATCTCTCTTAGCTACACAAGGTTCCTAGCCCTGGAGTTTCAGGCAGCCCTTTTAAATGCAAACCTGGGTGCTTTTATTCTTAAGGCTGGTAGCTGCAGGACAGCAAGGACAGGCTGTCAGTGCTGGGGCAGAGGGGATGGTAATGCAGAGGGAAAGCCAGATCCTCATTATCTGCATATGACCTACATCTCTGCCTGCCCTTTGGCCACCGTGTGTTTCTGGAGTTCCTGTCCACTGCGAGACAGATCAGCTCATAACACTGAGCCACACAGACTCCACATGCCTGGCCCAGGATTCATTTCAGGTTCTTACTCCATCAGCATGCAGCTTGTTAACACTGCTCCTTTTCCAGACAGGAGGGGAAGGAGGAAAACACTGGCCCTCAAGCATCAGGAGGGCTGCTGATGGGGGTAGAGGTTCTACCTCTGGCCATGGAGGGCGGGGCTTCCTCCTTTACCAGAAGATTGACAGTCCCTGCCCCATAACAGCACCTCCTGGTACTCTTCCTGCACTGCCTACGTTATCAGCAAACATCAAGGTTCCTTTTCTTTATTTCTTTCAGCTCAATGCTGGTGCCACAAAGACGTATTCTAGAGCATAGACTCCAGGCATGGGGCTCAATGCCTCTTAGAGGTTAAAAGCCCCAGTGGCAGGGTCGTCAGCTCCTAAAATCTTTAGTCTGCCAGGAAAGGCCCTGAGAAATGCATCTCGGATGTGTGTCAAATGCCTCCTCTGATTTACTGGGACCTTAGAGCTTAGAGACAGTGGTGCTCCCTGGACGCTAGATACCCTAGGTATGGTGGTAACCACCCCCTCCCCCCAGCAATATCTGGGAATGGGCAGTTGTTTCCAGTCTGGGAGAAAACCCCAGATCTAGATCAACCTGCAGGGAGTCCCAACTTGAACAGGCTTGAACAGGGAACCCCAGGTGGGGGTTCAAGAAGGCTGTCTCAGGATGCCAGGTCTCATCTAACAAAAGACATTTAAGTCATATGTCTAAGCGTAACTGGGCTCATGGAGAGTCATATGGGCACTGGTTCAAGTCCCGGCTGCTCCACTTCCACTCCAACTCTCTGCTATGGCCTGGGAAAGCAGTAGAGGATGGCCCAAGTCTTTGGGCCCCTGCACCTACATGGGAAACCTGGAAGAGGCTCCTGGCTTTGTTATCAGTGCAGCTCCAGCTGTTGCGGCCAACTGGGGAGTGAACCAGCGGATGGAAGACCTCTCTCTCTGTCTCTCTCTCTCTCTCTCTCTTTGCCTCTGCCTCTGCCTCTCTGTAACTCTGCCTTTCAAATAAACAAACAAACAAATAAATCTTTAAAAGAACAAATGGGGAATATAGAATGGTCAGGACCTCAGGAATATTAATGATTCCTCATTATTGCACTTCATCCTTTTCTGCCAAATCCTTACACTATATTAACACAGATACCTGATTTCAATTCATGGCACATAGTCCTAGACCTAATAGATGCTTTCTTCTGCAGCCCATTAAAACCCAGAATTCCAGTTTTTGTTTGTCTTTGAATGGTCTGATTTATCCTCAAATATAATTCAGCACGGGGCCGGTGTTGTGGCACAGTTGGCTAAGGTGCTGCCTGCAATGCTGGCATCCCATTTGAATACTGGTTTGAGCCCCAGCTGCTCTACTTCCTCTCCTGGCTTCATCCTGACCCAGCCTTGGTTGTTATGCCATTTGGGGAGTGAACTAACAGATGGGAGATTCTCTCTCTCTCTTCCCCTCTCTTCCTCTCTCTCTCTTTCTCCACATCTCTGTCTTTCCCTCTATCTTTCTGTAACTCTGTGTTTAAAATTTTTAAAAAAATATTTTAAAGCATATATAGATCAGCAACATCTTGAACAGTTCTCCCTCCCTCAAGACTTCAGAGATAGCCCTCATTTGTGTGGTATTTCTCTTGCAAAGGAATTCAGAGAGCTCCAGTTAAAGACCGGAGCAATTCTGCATTATGTAGATAAGATTCTCACTTGCAAGTCCTCCAAGGAGGACTCAGATGAAAATACAATCCAAATCTGAAACTTTCTAGGGAAACAGGGATATAGAGTATCCTCTAACAAAGTCCAAATTTCTAACTAAGAGTTTAACTACCTAGGACATGTTCTGACTCCCAGAAAGCATGCTCTTATATTTAAGAGAAAGGAAGCTGTAATAATGTGTACAGGGCCATCAAAGGTGGAACTTCCTGGGAATGGCAAGTTTTTGTAGGTTATGGGTTCTGGGATTTGGGTTGATAGCCAAACCTTTATATGAAACTTTAAAGGGTCCTGACACAAACCCTCTTCACTGGACAGGAGAAAGTCTTCCAAAATATTGGAGTTATTAACAGAAGTCCCGCACTAGGAATCCCTGTTTTGGACAAGTTGTTCACTCTGTAACAGAGAAATAGGAAGTGGCTTGAGGTGTACCCACTCAGAGTTGGGTCCATCTCCACCACCAGTGGCTGCTTTCTAAGTAACTTGATCCAGCGGCTGCATGTTTAAGGGCAGCCACTGCTACAGCACTGATGATGGAGGAGACCACTGTCACTTGAAGCTCAGTCCCCGCCAGGGGCAAGGAGTTCTAGCAAGATGCCTTATCAGATACCAGGCACCTTTGCTAGTTCGCTCACCCGAAGTAACACGTTATACCGATTCCTCCATCCAGCTGCTCGTTTGCCAGCTGAAGGTGTGAGGAGTGAACGCACTCTTGTGTGGAGAGCGCAGAGAAACTCTAGTCAAGCAGGTTTTACCTCCAGGACAAACGTCTGGAAAATCCAGATGCTGAACGGCTTACTGATGGCAGGAGCTGTATGAAGGAAGGGGTTCGGAAGGGGGTTATGCCATGGTGGATCACAGTCAGGCGAGAGGAGCTCAGGCATTGTCATCTAACACTTCAGTCCAGAAGGCTGAACCTATTGCTTGGAGTAGGGCCTTACCACTAGGAAATAAGCCAAAGAGTGAATGTTTACTCTCACGTCGTTGCATACACGTGCAGCGATTTGGAAAGAAAGAGGCCTACTCACTACAAAGAATTCTCCCATTAAACAGGGGGAGGAGCTATGAGTTCTCTGTCAAGCGGCACTAGAACCTGTGGGACTGACGTCATACCCTGCAGGGAGCACCAGCAGACCAGGCAGAGGAAAGAGCTGCTGCACACGCAGCACCTGTGCCACAGCAGGGCCACTCCAGTGGTCGCTGACGACCACTTCCCTTGCTCACTCCTGCACAAAGTAGAGGAAGAGACTCAGGTGAAGACTGAGCGATAGACTGCACTCACACACCCTCAAAATAATTACAAATACCCATTAGTAGATATTATTAGTAAGTATATCCTTTATTGATACATACACAGAGCGGATAGAAGCTTCGCGAACACAAGCAGAAGAGGCACAAGAAGTGCCTAAAGCCCTGCTAAAAGAAACATTCCCTCCCTTAGGCTTCTCAAGGTCACTCCAAGGTGACAATGGACCTTCTTTTGTGTTAAAACTAACTCAGCAGAAAGCCACTGCTCCAGGGATCTCTTCTCATTTCCAAGCCTCTTGGAGACCCCAGTTATTAGGTAAAAATGCTAATCGTAGTCTTAAAAAATTCTGACTAAACCTTGCCCAGAGACCTCAGAATCATGGCTTAAGCTACTACCTATTGGCATCTTCAGGCTAGAACGACACCTAAGGCTGCTTTAAAACAGAGTCCATTTGAAATGCTCTGTGGAGGATCCTTCTTCACCTCTGACATCCTTTCTGATTCAGAAACTCAAGAATAAAGCACATTACCAATCTAGGTCAGGCCCTGATGGAATACAGTCACAAAATTCTCCTGGTGCCAGATCCCAAAGTCATGAACAGCCTATCTCCCCAAGAGACTTAGTTTTATTAAATACTTTATTAAAGATCTAGGTCAGAAGGAAGGCTCTCCCTCTGACCAATTACAGCCTAAAAGGCAGGGACCATACCAGGTGCTATGTAGCACTCCCTCTGCAGTTAAATCACAGGGTATTCCAAGCTGGGAACAGTTGTCAAGAATTAAACTCTCGCTTCTCAAGTATTCACAGGTGCACACAGAGGCTAAGTCAGCCTACTCTTGTGAGTCAGCTGAAGACCACAGATTCCAAAAATCAAAAAAGATGTGTTTGCTTTTGTTATATGAAGGCTATCGCAGTTCATAGCAGATATATTTTACTTGTGGAAGTGCGCAGAGGCATCACTCCCCACCTCATAAAAGAGGCCAACAATGGGTGGGGGAGTTCTCTCTTTTATGCAGATCATGACTGGAGGAGCTAAACAGGTGTCCTCTCTCCTTCCCCTTCCCTTCTCCCTTCAGACAATCTTCTGGCCCACAGCTCACTCATGATGGGTATTTCTCCAAGCGGGGCAACTCATGCTCATGCATGTATGTTTGTTCACCTTCTCAGTTTTTGAATAAAATTTTATCACTTTCTGCATACGTTATATATGTCTGTGCTGAAAATGCCTAACTATGTTTGAGACAAGAGCCTGAAGTGAAAATTAATATAGTCCAGCCCACCTCGACTTCAGGATTGGGGCTGAGCCACTTATTGAGGAAAGAAGGATTAAGAGAAAGACAGACAGGGACAGGAGTTAGGCTTGAGATTGAGCACGTGTAAAACGCTCGTTAGACATCATATAATGGAGATAGAGACTTGGGACTGGGATAAAGCAACTGGATGACTCAGGGTGAGGCCAGAGCTGTATCTTAGCAGGTGGGAGTCCCCTGCACACAGAGGGAAGTCCAGGAAAGGCTCTGTGGGGTGCTATCCCACAGAGCAGTTGTGATTAGAGACGAGAGGTGCAGGGGAGAGCCCAGGGCAGTCCGCCGATGAAGGGATTACAAGGAGGAAGAGGACCCAGATGGGCGACTGTGAAGCAGACTTCTGTGTCCTAGAAGCCCAAAAAAAGAAAGTCCCGGCCTGCACAATGACCCTGGGGGCGTCAAGAGGAGCTTGCATGGAGCGGTAAGGGACCGAGGCTCAACGGGGCTGGCGCCGCAGAAGCCCAGCGCTTCGTCCAGAAGAGGAAGCCCCCGGGCTCCAGAACGGCTCGCCCCACGCCGGGCAGACAGCGGCGTGGCCACACACCAGCCCCAGCCCCCTTTCTCTCTGAAAAGAACCCTTTGTAACTTTCCTAAGGAGGAAACCCCTCCGCCAGGGGAGAAAGGTTGCTTGCTTCCCGTTGGCGCAGGCTTTGAGGCAGGATCAAGCTCCGCGCCAGCCCCAGCCCCAGCCCCAGCCCCAGCCCCAGCCCCAGCCCCAGCCCCGCAGGGAGCAGTAAGGGAAAGAGGAGGAAGGGGCGCACCAGACGGCGGCTTCTGGGGCTGGTTTAGCAGGGAAGGCTCTGGGCTGAAGCCCATCGTTCTTCAATTCAGTCAGCAACTATGTGCCGAGCGCCTGCTTGGTGCTGTGCCTAGTGCCAGGCCCGAGGCCACGCTGTAAAAAGGACAGATGATTCCACCTCCTCCTCGCAAAGCCCTCTGCGGTCACCAAGGGAACCCCCAAACCCTTGCCTCCCTTCCTGAGGCTGCTGGAATCTGTAAAAGCAGGGGCCAGGGGTCTGCCCCCTGTGCTTTTAGAAGCTGGGCTATCACTGTTTGGGCACAGACAGGGTACATTAAGTCCCCAAGTAGTGGAACATGGAACCAGGTTGCTCCCCACTGGAACTGAGACGCTGACGCTAACCCCGAGGGCTCCTGCGCGGGGAGGAGGGAGAGGGGTTGCAATGCGCTTGGAATAGCAGCAGCAGGTGCCACAGAGGCTTGGGCTGCTGTAGCAGAAAAGGCACACCCCATCAGCCCCAGCGAGTATTTGGGATTGTCTTGTTAAAGGAAGAGCAGAGACTTTAGCTCTGCCTCTCATGAAAGCCAACGCGTAGCCTTCAAATAGGCTTCTTTGGGGTTGTGAGCATCTCTGCTGCTTACAAATACTCGGCCACGTATGCTCAGTGTCTGCACTCCCACAGTCACGGGCTCCCTGCCACTTCGTGCAGAGGCACACACACGCCTGCAAAGACAGGGCAAGAAATAAAGGCTGCTTCAGTTAAAGACTTTGGGTTCAAGTGTTCTTTTATTCAATGTCCTAGGTAGCTGAATGTTTATCTAATCTCTGTTTGTGCTTGAAAATACCTGAGTCCCTTTTCTTATGTATGATTAATACCCTGAAGGTTATCAGATTGTTGTTCAGCAGAGGAGGGAATTGAGCACTTGAGTGTCTCAGTTTTCCTGGTGTCATAGTTTCACCTATAGGAGGTTGGGTTGAAGGTGTGCTAAAGATGAAGAAGGGTTGATTTGGAAAGAACGTGTCATTCTAAGGTGTTTGCAGTTTGAATGAGGCAAGAAACATTTCAGTCTTACAAATGAGGAAACTTAGGTCTTGAGACTTTAGGCAACTTTCCCAAAGGTCCTAGAATTAATTGATTTTGTTTTGTTTTCACTGTGACCACCATATTCCTCTGGCCTTAGCCCTCTGCAGGACTCTGGAAGTCATAGGTGTGTGGGCTTTTATCAGTTAAATTCATAGTTGTCTTAATATTCATCTCTTCCTAAAATTACAGTGCAAATATTAAATTTGTCTTCCAGAGGACTCCGAATTTATTGTTTGTCTGGATAATCAAAGTTTAATATATTTTCTTTTAATCCTCACAAGGAAATTTGGGAAATAGCTCAGATGTCCCCTGCAGTCCTAAATACAATGCACATGGATTGCAATACACCCAATTCAATTACATGTCATATCTGAACCTGATTTCAACCCTTCACTAGAATGAAATTATTTATTTCCTTTTCACTGGGGTTTTGGTTTGGTTGTCGTTGTTGTTGTTGGTGGTGGTGGTGGTGGGCTGTATGTGCGCGTGTGTGTTCGCCTGCATGCTTTAGTTGCTAAGGAAAGGAGGTAGTGGACACCGGAATCTTTGTCTCTTTTGACAATCATCAGCGCCATCTACTGTCAAAAAATAAAATCAAGCTGTTATGTAACAGGCTGTCAATGAAAATCGGCCTTAAAGAAGAGATAGTTTTAGATTCCAGAACTTAACTGAGAAATATAGACTCTGGTACAAGATTTTTACTTTATATTATAACACTCTTAGGAATAATCATATGATGTTAAAACATAATTATTTATGCAACGCTTATGATCAGAGGGCAAACATGGGAATACATCCCAGCTCAACCACCTTGTAACTGCAGGGTTCTCTTACCCTCAGTCTTCCCAACTGCAAACTATGAATAATTATGCCCATAATGGTTTCTAAATTAAGTTAGATACATAGAACACAGGATGTTCGATCTGTTGTTCGATGGCGTTTGCTGAAGTCTCAAGGTGTGCTGGGAGCTTTTTGCCCAACAGCCCTGCAGGATGGAGACTCTGGGATAGCTGGTTCCATTCCCGGGCTACACAGTCAAGTGAGAACCACATTCAAATCCAATCCTCCCTCTGATTCAAAGTCAGTTATGTTGTGTCATAGCACAGGCGTGGCTCTGAATCCTGAGGCATTTGGTTTCCTTGCTGGTGGCCCCTGGGACTGCATTGATTTCAAGTGCGTACGCATGGGCCATGTCTGTGTGCAGAGATGTAGGGACATCATTTACAGAGATCTGATACTTGCAGTGGGAACGGAAAGACAGAAAGGAGAGGTTCTCTGTGGCAAAGCCATCCCATCTTTATGACTGTTTGATTTACAGGTTGTAAAGAGTGATTGGGTGTTAAGGCTAGACCACAGAATCCTACTTAATGTCTAATGTACCTAGAATGGAGGACATCTGTAATAGAATCCAGTGGAAAACAGCTCCGTTGTCAGACTGCAACACAATGTTCTAAATGCTGTTTCAGCTCTGACATTCTATAATTCTTTGATACATAAAAGGAGCAAAGGGGGAATTCATTACCTGTGGCAGAGATTGAATGCACCTTTGTGGGTTGACCTAGAGACTCAACACACACTTCTAATGTTCTGCCTGCAGAAAAATGAGTTCTGGGTTTCCAATGCTACACTTATGGATGTTCCGAACACAGACCATTCACACACTGGAGACTTCCTGTGGTGGGTCAGAGTGTCTCTGGTGGCAACTGGCAGGAAGAGATGAAAGACCAAAGCCCAGAACTACTGTAGCTGGAGCATTAAGGCAGGAAACAGTGATCATGACAGACAGCCAGACAGGGTCCTCAGAGAGCTGTGAGTGCCGCCCCAGGTGGCTGGTGCTGGCAAAACACCCGCAGTACACCATGGTCTGGAGCGTGCCCTGCAAGGCCTTCTTGGATGTCAACTGAGAGGCAGGAGCCTGTGCACGCCTCTCTCCCTAGGCAGCCTGGGCTATCAGCTGTATCTAGGAGTAAGGTTGTTAGAGCAGGGATGCAAAGTGGGAAATGACCGATATTTTGAGTCACAGCTTTAGTTATTCAAAATGGGATTTTGTAGCAAAACACTAAGCTTAAGAGCCAAGCATTATTCAGAGAGAGAAAGTTGTTACCAATCCTTGATCACCTTCTTTAACATATGACAGGACCATAGAAGTCCATACTGGAAATAAAGAAGTAAGAGGAAAGTCTTTCCCTTGAGCCCCAGGAGAGTGTAGGGAAGGGAAAGGGAGGGAGGAAGAACCTAAGAGATTAGGTCTATTCTGTATACCTTCTCAGGCTTGGTGTGTGTGTGTGTGTGTGTTGTGAGAGGAGGGTTAGGGTTTTTCAGAAACAGCCAAGCAGAAAAAGGAAAATTCAGTCATTTAGTCATGTTGTGTTTTTTCCCCAGAATGAGGAAGTGTGAAACTGTACGTCAGTGCAACTCAAGGCACGGCCTGCAGAGAACTCTGTGCCCGTATAAGGTGCGGTAAGTATGGACGTTGACAGCAGAAATGTAGACACTTTCATGGATTTGACATTGTTGTAACACTCAAGTATGTGGTGTATAAAGCCACCTCGGTGAACAGGTAGAGACCTGTACAGGTGCTGACTCACTCACACAATGAGTCACAGAAGGCAAGAGCTTCCAACTAGATGGAGATGGTAGGACAAGTGGTCAATAAGAAGCAGGAGGCTTTGAAAAAAATGTCAGCATGTGGGGTTCTAACTTATTATTTTCTTTCTTTTATGATTTATTTATTTATTTGAAAGTCAGAGCTACACAAAGAGAGAAGGAGAGGCAGAGAAAGAGATAGAGAGAGAGAGAGGTCTTCCATCTGCTGGTTCACTCCCCAATTGGCCACAGTGGCAAGAGCTGTGCCTATCTGAAGCCAGGATCCAGAGTTTCTTCCAGGTCCCCCACATGGGTGCAGGGCCCCAAGGACTGCTTTCCCAGGCCATAGCAGAGAGCTGGATTGGAAGTGGAGCAGCCGGGATTCAAACCAGTACCCATATGGGATGCTGGCACTGTAGGTGGCAACTTTACCCACTATGCCACAGTGCTGGCCCCCTAACTTGTTATTGTCATGACCATTTTAGTTTTTGGTTAACCATATTTTAAAATTTATAATGAATGTTTTTAACTAAAAGAGTTTAGAACTTAGATATTTATTACTTATTTTTAACTCTAGTTCATAACTGGTGAAATAAGCTTCCTTGGGCTTCTTTTTTTAATCAATCATATTTTTTTACTTCAAGAACTACATGATCATTATAGAAAATGTGGAGGGGCTGGAGCTGTGGAGTATAGGGTAAAGCTGCCTCCTGCAGTGCCAGCATCCCGCATGGGCGCCGGTTCTAGTCCCGGCTGCTCCACTTTTGATCCAGCCCTCTGCTATGGCCTGGGAAAACAGTGGAAGATGGCCCAAGTCCTTGGGCCCCTGCATCCACGTGGGAGACCTGGAAGAAGCTCCTGGCTCCTAGCTGTGGATTGACGCAGCTCCAGCCATTGTGGCCATTTGGCGAATCAACCAGTGAATGGGAGACCTCTCTCTCTCTTTCTCTCTCTGCTTCTGCCTCTCTGTAACTCTGCCTTTCAAATAAATAAAATCTCCAAAAACTGTGGAAATAAATAAAATGCAAATTTTCAAAATTTAACAATACACTAGCCAAACACTGCATGTATGATGCATGTGTGTATAAACACATGTGTATCTCATGTCTTTTGTATGTGTGTGCATCAAGATAAGGCAGTTTACTGAATGTGGTAGTGATCAGCAACAACATGATGAAGACAGAAGAGATTCCAAGAAACAGAAAGCAAGGTTTCTGCTATATATTATAGTAGTTTTCCTCTGAAGTATGATCTCTTTAGATTTTATAACCATAGTAAAAATAAAGTATAAAACTATAATGTGTGATCTTCAGAGAAATAATGAATAATGAAGCAATCAACCAAATTAAGGGGCATTCACACATAAGAAATAAAAATAATAAGCTGAAAGTCAGAAGAAATATTTGAAAGAAAACACATTGAGTCAAAGATCCAGTAAAAGCAAGTTCTGATTATTTCTTACTAAACGTGAGTGCTGCGCATGCTTTAGTACTTCAGACTAGCGGATTAATGCTTCATGTAATTGCTAAGAAAAGAGTGAAAATAGCATCAAAATCTTCTGTATATAAAGATCATTAAAAATGAATCTTAATGAAGAATAGGATAGGAGAGGAAGTAGGAGATGGGATGGTTTGCAGGTGGGAGGGTTGTTATGGGGGGGAAGAACCGCTATAATCCAAAAGTTGTACTTTTGAGATTTATATTTATTAAACAGAAGTTTTCTATTAAAAAAAGAAAAATAGCATCAAAAATGTTGCTTGGAAATTTCAGAAGAATCTGCAGCATTTTCTATGACACTGGACTTGATGTGTTCAGGAACTGGCTGCCCATGCGGAAGACTAACTCTTAAAAACAAATGAAGCCAGACAAGTATTTTCTTTCTTTTTTGGGGGGAATGGGAGTTCTATTTCTAATTAAGCCAGGACAACAGGCAGAAATCATCACAGTTCAGGCACAACCTGATGAATGAACACCTATACAAGCACCTGCCATGTTACTTGGAAGAAAAGCAAGCATCTTTGCTTCAGTGTTTGTCTTCCTCCGGTGTTTTCTGTATTATTTCCTACAGCACCATGCATCTAGTCGTGCAAACAGGAAGCCTGAGAACAATTTCTGCCAGCTTCTCCTCTTTCACCAGCATTCTCAGCCACACTGCCCCCGCCCCACCTCATGAGCAAGGCTTGGATGGATCTGTTCCTCCACTTCGCCACTCCCTCCAGGATAGGCTTTCGTCCTCATTGCTGGCGTCTAACACTTGCACAGCAGTTTTCAACTTGAGGAATGCACAGAGATTGCCAACAGGTCATTCCTTTAAGTGCATATGCTATTTGAACCTGACACTGATATAAAGGAGCAACTGTTGGGCAGTTGTGTCATTGAGTATCACAACTCGCTCTGAACTGCATAAATCCAGGGAAGGTTGTACTGGAAACAAATAAGATGAAGCATTTATCATGTGTGCTCTATGGCCTAACTCAGGTGTCAGGAATACTTTCTGGGGCAGGTATCCAGATTGAAGAGTTTGCATCAGGGACACTTTATCATTCACTATGTTTTTTAATCCAGAAAACCTTGTTAAACCTTTTTTACAAGTTGGCTGAACTACAGAGTACACTTAATGATATCATAAAAACTGAATACCACCAAGCTCAACGTGCTCGATTCAAACCATTCCCTTTATCATGTGTTAATAGGAATGCAGGCCCACAGAAGTAATGGTTGTTCCTATGATGGTTATTGAAGGGGAAACTTCCATCCAGTCAAGAAGATTTGAACTATGGGCAAGGCCAGAGCCAGGAGCCAGAATCTTCTTCCAGATCTCCTACATGGGTGCAGGGGCCCAAGCTTTTGGGTCATCTTCCGCTACTTTCCCAGGCAAATTAGCAGGGAGCTGGATTGCAAGTGGAGCAATCAGGAAATGAACTGGCACTGTATGGGATGCCAGTGTAGCAAGTTGTGGCTTAACCCGCTATACCACAATGCAGGTCCTAAGCACTCAATATTTTCAATTATCATAATACTTCCATGCAAGGAAGGAAAAAAGTTCTTCATTGGTGGATAAGATCAAAGAGCAAATACATAAGCTTGGAATCAGAATTTCTGCATCTGGTGTTGACAACAGTTATCCATGAAGTAGATGAAGAGCTTAAAACAACATATCTAAGAAAAATTGCCTCCAAACACCTAAAGCTTTCTATAGAAAGTTTCAAACTTTCATATGTAGTAAATTTCAAAATTTCATATGTAGTAAACTAATGGATATAGAATCAATTTCTTTTATTAAAAGATTATGTAAGTAGTTCACTGTAATGAGGGAATAAAATCCTGGAACTTTCATTTTTTAATTGAATTTTAATTAACGTTAAATACTCAAGATACCAATAGAAGACATATATAATACATTTTCAAAATACATATATTGAGGGACCGGCACAGTGGTGCAGCAGGTTAAAGCCCTGGCCTGAAGCACTGGCATCCTATATGGGCGCCAATTTGTGTCCCAGGTGCTCCACTTCTGATCCAGCTCTCTGCTATGGCCTGGGAAAGCAGAAGATGGCCCAAGGGCTTGGGTACCTGCACCCACATGGGAGACCCAGAAGAAGCTCCTGGCCCCTGGCTCCTGGCTCCTGGTTTCGGATCAGTACAGCTCCGGCCATTGCAGCCATCTAGGGAGTGAACCAGAGGATGGAAGACCTCTCTCTCTATCTCTATCTTTCTCTGTAACTTTTTCAAATAAATAAAATAAATTTTCAAAATACATATAATGAGATTGTGAGCTCATTGGGGTACATAATCAACAAAGTTTAGAGTTTAGTAGTTTTCTATGTGATTAACTGAGAGGGGGAAATATATACATATATATATCTTATGTATATTTACATATATGTTTATAAATAATATAATCCTGCAGTTGGCCTCCAGCCCAAGTCAATCTCTCAAGGTCCATTGAGTCTGAGGCCTTCCCCATGGGGATTCTGGAATGAGGTGATAGACAGAAGCCATCCAGCAAAGCCACCAAGGGCCTTTTTTTTTTCATTACTGGGTCTCAAGCTGTGTCCCTGAAGTGCTATTCTTCCATCATGATTTATTTATGTATGTATTTATTTACTTGAATGGCGAAGAGACAGAGACAGAGAGGGAAAGAGAGCCCCGTCTATTGGTTCACTCCCCAAAGGCCTGCAAGAACTGGAGCCAAAGCTGGGAGCCAGGGACCCAATCTAGGTCTCCTACATGGGTGGCAGGAACACAAATACTAAAGCCGTAACCTCCCAGGGTGCCATCGGCAGGAAGCTGGCCTCAGGAGCCAAAGGCAGGAATCAAACCCAGGCACTCCAACGTGGGTGCAGCTGTCTTTAGATGTCTCTTAACCACGAGGCCAAAATCTTGGCCCCACAGCAAAGTTTATCACACTCCATTCTCACTTCACAGTTCTGTTTCAATCCGTTTTATATGCTCAGCCTTGGCATAGATTTGCTTCAAAGAGCAGAGAACTGCCTCATCTCACTGCCACGCATTGTGTCAGCTGTCAACATGGAGTTCTCTGGTTTCATACAATTTTCTCTGCAAATCTACATCTCCTCGTGGATATGTCTACCAGGCCCCATTTTCTTGCCTGGACACTAGTATGGGGCACTCCCTGGCTCACACCTCTCCTCAGCTCTTCAGAATTCCTGGAGTCCCCAGGCAGCACCTGTCAGCTTCTGCCTATGGTCATCTTCAAGCTGGGCTCTCTGATTCTCTCAGCTCCCTGTAGACTCCAGCATAGCTCTTCCCACACCATAGCTACTTAATGAAGTTCTGTTGATGTGAATTACCCATGAAGGGATATGGGGAAGTGTCAGGAAATCAAATCCAAGGTGCCAATAACAAAATGTGTATTGATGAAATAGAGTTATCCGCTATCACATCTGTTTTATGGTTGCCAGAAAAATCAGGTTGCCCAGATAATTAGGCATGATTGGCCAGGGAGAAAGTACAGCAGAGGCTACTCCGGTTGCAAAGTGATCTTGATTTCACCATCTGTGAAGCCAGATGATCGACGAGAGGACATCTCAAACCCTCAGCTGCTATTCAGCCTGTGGGCTTTCATAAGAGCATTCTGAGTATTGAACCCAGTACGCCCTGCCATCCTGTACATAGGACACCTAAAAAGACCTAAGTTGAGCAAAAATATGCCATGTATGGTAACTTTAAAGCAAATATGTCGGGCTGGCGCTGCGGCTCACTAGGCTAATCCTCTGCCTGCGGTGCCAGCACCCTGGGTTCTAGTCCCGGTCAGGGTGCCGGATTCTGTCCCAGTTGCCCCTCTTCCAGTCCAGCTCTCTGCTGTGGCCTGGGAGTGCAGTGGAAGATTGCCCAGGTCCTTGGGCCCTGCACCCACATGGGAGACCAGGAGAAACACCTGGTTCCTGGCTTCGGATCAGTGCAGCACGCTGGCCATAGTGGCCACTTGGGGGGTGAACCAACAGCAAAAGGAAGACCTTTCTCTCTGTCTCTCTCTCTCACTGTCTAACTCTGCCTGTCCAAATAAAATAAAATAAAATAAAATAAATGTCATTAAAATATTTGCAGAATTGAAACCTTAGGACTGAATCAATTGGTTAATATGTTGAAACACCTTCCCACTGATTGCCAAATAGCTACTGGCACATCTCTCCTAAAGGCTCCCCTCCAAATTCCTCCTCCCTGTTCTCTCTGTCCAGACAGTATCCATCCCCCAGATGGCTCTCCCCATGACCTAGCAACCCAGCAGGGAACTCCAAACCCACCCCCACCCTATTTGGCCTGGTTAAGTCACTGCTGTGTCCACCTAGTCAGGCCTCTAACCAGATCTGATAATCCCACATCCCAGAATCCACAAAAGAAACATAAATGAAATCCTTCTTCAGAGAGTTGGGTTGGACCGAGGAGATGGCCTGAATTGTCTAGCATGGTTAGCCTGCTTGTGCCTTGGCATGTGGCAAGAGGAGTGAACCATCCACAGGAATACACTTACACCATGAAGTCCTATAGGGGAGACTAGATCACTCCCAGACAACTCGTGCCTGAGACCTTCCCTCAAGAGGGCTAAGTTCACGTTGTTTGCTCAGATTTATGCCATTCTCCCAGGCTACACTCAACACATCACACACCCAAGTGCACTGTTGGTGATAGAGGAGAGTTTATATGAAATATCAAGCTAGAGAAAGGAATTTGAAGCTCAAGCACACAGAATGCATCTGAAGGCTCAGAAAATTAACTGGATCCACTTTTTTTTTTCCCTTCACATACTGGTTGGTCCTTGTGTCTATGCCTAAGTCTTGGCTTAATGCCTTAATATTATGAGATACTTTATAAGCTGCACAGAACTTCACCACACATAATCATATTTGAGTCTCACAACTACCTCATGCTGAGCAGTAATTATAATATTCATTTTACAAAGAAACCAAATGAACTCACAAAGGTGGTTCGATAACCTGCTTGTGCTTCTTCTGAAGTCAAACCCCAGGGTTGAAGTCCAACATTTTCCATTACATCACGTTGTTTCTTCAAGTACTTTAAATAGAGACAGCTTCTTCTTTTGATTGGCTCATAGAAGCAGCCCAGGGAAGCTCCCTGTGTTCATTTCTAAAGCTAGGAGGTGGCAGCAGGCTAGGTTAGGTGAAGGAGGGAAGGAAAACTGAAACAAGGTCCTGGCAGCTGGTTCCCTGGCCAGTAAAACACACAAGCACAGGAAACTCGAAGGAAAACATCAGAATTCATTTTGTTTTTGTCCTAGGAACTTACTTATTTCTCTACCCAAGAGATATCAGAGGAGTATAGGTCATTGCAACTTTGCCTTTTCAACAGCAAGGAAAATAAACACAAAACCCAGCAGGAGAAAGCTGGCTTGTGAATTGCTTATTCATAAACAGAGAGAAAGACTAGTTATTGTGTGTCCTTGAGCAAGAAGAAAGATTAGTTACGATCTTAGTTAATAGGGAAGAAGGATTTCCCAAGAGTAAAAAAGAATGAAAGAAAAAAAGAACCATCTATTCTGTTTGTAGCAAATGATGGTTAAATTTCAGGTAAGAAATATTTGCTGAACCCTTGAAGGGAAGTCGTTTTGGAGAAGACGGCTTTAGGCATCCCTTGGATACCCTCCAATGCCCTCACATTCTTCCTCACCTATCTGGTAGAGGAAGAAACTAAATTCATGTAGTTCACGCTCTTACTCTGTCATCTATGTGAAAAGATGAAGACAAGTGTATTCTTTGAGTGGCTGGTAGGTGGATCCCTCTTCACAGGGTCTCATCTGTGTTGGGAAAATACTTAGGATCACTGGAGCAGGTGACTCTCCAGGTGGGTGGGTGTGGCCTGGTGACAGGGACATAGAGCACAAGGTGTCAGAATGATTTGCTCCCTGGTGGAAGAGTAGAGGTTGGCAAAGAAGTGTGTGGAGGGAGGGAAGGAGGGAGGGAGGGCAGAATGTGAGGTGTGATGTCAGATGACCCCCACGGAAATCACTACATTTGTGAGACAATGGAGGAGAGGTGCCAGTTAGGGAAACTTCCAAGTAGTTTGAGTCTCCAGGTTGAGGGGAAGTAAAATAGTCTTGGTGAGTGTAGGAGCCCAGGAGCATTCCTTATTGCCCCAAAGGTTCCTAGATCCTCAAACAGCAGGGAGGTCTCGACTGGCTTCTGATTTCCACAGGTAACCACTCCAAGACAGTTTTCGTATATGAAGGAACAGATACTGCTTGCGATTGCCACTTTTTCATTTGGGGAGAGGTTGTACCTGGTATCTTTCTGATCTTCCTCAACTCAAGACAGTAATTCCTTTTGGGCTCTAAACTACTGTTTCCAAAACTCTCATCTCTGAAGTCTCTCCACATGGTCTGCGGTTTGCCCAAATGCATCGAGTAGGTTTTCTTTGAAGAGCATTTTCTACTAGAGATTTGAATTCTCCATAAAAGGGTACAGAAATAGATACTTGAAAATTATAACCATGAAAATGGCCACATGCTAGGCAAACACTTCAAATGGTGGTGGTGGTGGTGGTGGTGGTGGTGGTGGTGGTGTGTGTTCTCTGTGGTTGACAGCATCAGCTTTGAGGTAGGGAGTCTGAAGGATTTCTTCAGTATGGTTTATAGTTTAAAATCTCATTGGGATAGAAGTCAAACCAAATGCTTGTAGAGCACTAAGAAGTTAGACTACTTTGTATAAGAGTCTTTCAACCAAGTAGCTGGTATTTCAGCTGAGAAAATATCATGACCCTAAACCCTTGAAGTTTCATTTCTGACCATAATGGAGGGATTGACCACACACCCTCATATCCAGTTTCTTTTCTAGTAGTATATATAACTACTCAGCTTTGAAGTTTAATGACGAGTCATAGTTTAGGGGATGGTTTGGGAAGAGAATGGCTGGATAATCCTGTCTCAGAATCCTTTGAAAGCCTTTATGAATCTTTATTACAATACTTATTTGCTAACTTCAGTATGAGAAAAGCTCCCTACGCAGGAGTCTCATCTGTGTTGGTTTAAAATCATGGCAAGAGTACAAATCATTTGGGTACTAAGATTTGGGTAGCAGTGTAGTTTTACTTAGTCTCCCAAAATTATAAAAGAAGACCCAGACATAGAAACTAGGATCAGAGCAAAAAGCTTTGAATACATCTTCAACAAACTTAGGTGAAAAGGAATTCTTATGACCCCAGAACGTGGGTAAGTGAACCAACCTGGACTATCAACAAGGCCTAACAGAGTGAAGAAGATCCAGAAGCTTCTGATGACCACAGAATCTACAAGAGTGCTTTATAAAGTTTGTGGAAAGTGGAATGAAAAGATAAGTGTATTTTAGTGCAAAAAATATTTTTGGGAATCCATGCATAAAATTTTCATAGTATGCATTTCCCATTAACTTTTTGAAGATTTCTCATGTGCATGGATTTCAAAAACTTTTGCACCAAAATAAACATCTTTCGGATTCCATTTTCCATGAATGTTTTGAAGCACCTTTGTGTAAGTTGCCAACAAAGCTCATCCCTTTAAAAAAAAAAAAAAAGAGGATCAGGTATTGTGTAAGAAGCTAGGTAAGCAAACTGAAAAACATGTGGTAACAAATGTCCCTCATCGATGGGGGAAGATGACAGGACTGTGCGGTAGTCCACTTCATCATGATGATGTGGGAGAGTGAATCACAGCCCCCCCCCCCCAACATGTCCACACTCAGGTCCTGTGAATAGGAGTATGTCACCGTACTGTGCAAAGCAGGTGTGGTTAAGCTAAGGATGCTGAGACAGGGAGATTTTCTTGATCTCAGTGGGTCCAAGCTAGTCACAGGGTCCTTGTTGTAGGAAGCTAGGAGGCTGAGAATCAGAAAGGAGCTGTGGGAAGAGAAGAAATGCCTGCCTCGATGCCCTTGAGGATGGAGGAGGCAGCCTGGAGTCCAGAAGGCAGGTGGCCTCTCAAAGATGGAAGAGGCAAAGAAACGGACTCTCCCAGAGCGGTCAGAGAGAATTCTACCTTGCAAATACCTTGATTTAAGCCCATTGAAATCTGTTCTAGACATTTTACTTTTGGAACTATAAAAGCTAATACATTCATAATTCGGTCAGTAAGTCTGTGTGGTTTCTTATCTCCATAATAGGAAACGGCCTTCTCCAGCATCTCTTGTGCTGCATGTCCAGGTGAGAGCTGGCCAAAGGCTACATCTGGATGGGAGTTGGGAAGTGGGAGCCATGGGAGTCTGAAATTCTTCAGCATGAAGTAAGGTGGCCTGCAGGGTCTAGACTGGCCTCTCTTTCCTCTGCCCATTATCTAACTCTTCTTCCAGACTGCTGGCCCTGGTGAGCTCTAGGGGCCTCAGGTATCCCTGCAGGTGTTAGGCTGCCAACTCCCAGAGACTGTAACGACACCAATGCGAGAGCTTCCCACAGACGCCACAGCACCCCTTCCTAGTGCCATTTCAGCCCCGGACGCTCAGCTTCTCATATTCCATGGCATTCTCCAGCTTGTCCTTCCACACATGAGCCTCAAGAGGATTCTTAGACAATATCAGTGTCAGAGTGACTGCATCAATTGACTACAGTGAATGGGAGTTTTGAGGGCTCCATAACCCCAGCAACACTTGATACTAACTGATTCTTAATTTGAACCAACCTGTAAGCTATGCACTCATACCCCATGTGGATTTAATTTGCATTTTCTGGTAACTAATGAGGTTGGGCATCATTTAATACTTTAAATAACCTTCTGGATTTCCTTGTTTGTGAAGTACACAAACATTTTCTCATTTTCCTAATGGGCTGTCTACCTTTTTCTTATTGTTTCATGGTTCTTTAGAAACCCAGTTTTATTAATTATATGGTGTTGTAACTATCTTAGCCAAGATATGGCTTGCCATTTCACTTATATCTTTTAAAAAGTCCTAATTTTGATGTGGTCTAATTTGTCATTTTTTTGGTGTCATTAGTGTTTATCACACATACACAGGAAAACCTAGCAATTCTACTTCCGGGTATATACACTAGAAAAACTCTTGAGAAATTCCTCAGATGCAAAAATATTCATAGTAGCCTGTTCCCAACAGGAAAAGAAAAAAAAAAAAAGAAGAAAAAAAGAAGAGAGGAGAGGAGAGGAGGGAAGGGGAAGGGGAGGAGAGGGAGGAGAGGGGAGGGGAGAAAAAAAAAAGAACAAGGCTGGAGAATTCTGCCTACTGTAGGGAGATAGTTCCCATGCGACACGGGCTAAGTGTTAAAATCCAGGCTGCCATGTCCCACCCAGGCTGCATGCAGAAGCAGAATTCCTAGGGCGGGGCTAAGAATCGACGTCATTTTTCCTAGGTACCTTGAGCCAGCCCAGTGCACGCAGCGCTCTGCAGGAACGCATCATCCGAGGGCATTTGTGGCTCCCTACTGCCCTCCCGTGGCCAGCGTTTCTGCACGGCCAAGAGATGCGAGGGAGGAGATTCTGTCTTGAGGTCAGTGGTCTGTCCAGGTCTGGGGGTAGCTCTGAGGACTTGCACAGTTGGTGTAGATGCCAAAACACATCACCTCGAACCCCCCAGCTTGTCTGCTCTTGCTGCTGATGTCCTCAGTGCTCGGCCTGGCTTCCTTTCCAGAAGCGTATCTGTGTTTCTGCTGACAGTGTTCATGTGGTGGGACCAGAGCCCCCTCCCCGCTGCTCCAAGCCCTCCTGCTGCTGGGTGCTCCCCGCCCCTGGAGATGCCCTGACTCTGATTCTGCCACCCCACCCCACCTTCCCTGTGTTATCTGGGCTCCTCTACTTGAACACGTATCTGTGGGTAGTTAGACCCCTGGTCTTGGTCCCCTGGTGATCTAGTCCTGTCCTGCACGCCACCAGACCAGGACAGTTACATGGGAAAGAAAAGTTGCCGAGAAATGCAGCCCTGAGATAAAATGTGTGCTCTGGAATACTCAGGGCCTACCATTCACCTCCCCTATCCTCTTTTCTTCTTACTTCCTTCCTTTCCTCCTCCCTCCCTCCCTCCCTCCCTCCCTCCTCCTTCCTTCCTTCCTTCCTTCCTTCCTTCCTTCCTTCCTTCCTTCCTTCCTTCCTTCTCTCTCTCTCTTTCTCTTCCTCAACCTGTCCAAGTTTCTGAGCCTGACAATGAGATTGGAATGGGAAATTCACTCAAAAAAGTCATGAAATTGCTACAACTCAAAGGATGAGACTTGACCAGATTCTAGGGAAGATTCCAAGAATATAGAGCCCCTGGGGCCGGCATTGTGGCGCAGTGGGTTAATGCCCCGGCCCCCAGTGCCAGCATCCCATGTGGGCACCTGTTAGAGTCCCAGCTGCTCCACTTCTGATCCAGCTCTCTCCTATGGCCTGGAAAAGCAGCAGAAGATGACCCAAGCCCTTGGGCCCCTGCACCAGCATGGGAGACCTGAAAGAAGCTCCTGGCTCCTGGCTTCGGCTCTGCACAGCTCTAGCCGTTGCAGCCATCTGGGGAGTGAACCAACAGATGGAAGACCTCTCTCTCTCTCTCTCTCTCTCTCTCTGTAACTCTTATAAATAAATAAAATAAATCTCAATAAAATATAGAGCTCCCCAGTCTTCTCAACCCAAATTTCAACATGGCCATAACACATAGTCTCTGATCTCTTCTGAGTGAACAAGTTCCTGCTTTCTCCCAGGAGGTCAGAACTCACCAGTGGAAGGCAGTGTCGGATAATGATTGGATTGGAGTTTCTGCTTGCTTATCTGCTGGGTAATCTTGGACACTTATCCTTATACATCTAAATTTGTTTCTTCATCTATGAAAAGGAGATAATCACTTGTTGTGATTATCAAGTGAGGCAGAGCGTAAAATATGCTCAGCACATTTCATGCACTTGGAGGTACTTCACAGATGTTGCTACTATCCACTGTGAAGTCCAGGCCTTTTAGGGTTCGCAGGGCTATGTCTCAGCGATGGTCACTCGGAGTCTGACAGCAGCTCCCTGGGATGTCTGGGGGACGCTCCCTTTGACTCCATTTGAACTTCCTTTGTCTTCAAACCCCATCATGATTCCAGCCTGGAGGCTTGGATCTTTGATCTCCAGCCCGAGGATCACCCTGACCTCCTGAGCCTCTCCCTGAGACCTAGTCAGTCATGGGTACCACTGAGTCAGTGCACCCTTGGTCTCTTCTCTCCTGCTGCCTTTTTTCCTCTCACCCCCCTCCGCTGCTCTCCTCTTAGTTGCAACTCAGGTCTCCCTCCCAGTGTTCTTCTATCAAGACTGCCCAAGTCTATAACATCTCCTGCCTCTTCTCCTCCAGTAACAGTATTTGTGTTAAAATAATTACTTGGAAGTCCACTCGGCTGATGACTCCAGTGATTGAGTTTCTTCATTAGCAAGCCAAAATTCAATTTACTATAAACAGTAAAATGAAACTTCATCTCAGCTAATCAGAAACTTCCAAGTAACCTCTGATTAGAGATGTTTCACTGGTTCACACACAAATAGAGCAAATGCTGAAGCCTGTAGCCTATCAAATAAATACTCTATTTTGCTTCCATGTTCAACCTACAGAATCCACCCCCCTCACTGCCAACATAGAGCATTCTCCTAGTTTTGAATGTTGCCTGATTCATAAATCCTTTAACACTCAAAAGCAACTCTAAGTTGATTTTGCCTAATGTTTTCCTTTCCACAATAGGTTACTATCCATGCAAAACTTCTTTTTTAACTCAAAATTTACCTTCCTAACTAGTGTGTATTTAAGCATGTGGACCATCATCATTCAAAACTCTTCCTTGACCCTGTATAAACCAACACTTGAAATTGCAGCAAAACTGTAGGTATTAACTTTTCCCCTCCATTTTTGTAAACTGGTAACTTCAGTTTCCATATACAGCCCACACACCACACGGTGCCTGGTGGCACAGATTCAGGATTCAACATGGGGAGTGTAACCATTCGACAGTTTTCTCTTTGAGAAGCCGTATGCTTTATATGCAAAGCTCACTGGCACAAAACCCAATGCTGGCTCAGCCCTGAGCTGGCAGAGACCAGTCAGCTCCCAGAAGGGAAAATCACTGAAGGCAAACATTTTTCCCAAGACACTAGCTTATCTCCGGCTGTGTTCCCTTATCTAAGAAAAGAGAAGATCGAATTCTCCCTACTTTCCCAGAGCAGAATTTGTACTGTGGGAAGCAATGCTACTTTCTTGTTTTCCTCTATAGCAATCACAACTTTCATGGAATTTTGTAAAAGGAAATGAGGGATTGGGCAAGCACTCCCAGGCAGAAGGTTTCTTGTGAGATATTTGTGCTTGACTGTGTCACCTTGCTTTTTCACCAATATGCTGTTTGTCTCGGGAAGCCCTGCATATCCCATTCAGGTAGCAAAGCAGGCAGGAGTTCTTGAAACCCCTGGGGATAAGCTTAGGGGATGAGGGGCACCGGAAGTGTAGAGGTGGCAGAGCCCAGGAAAATCTTGTGGCTGCGTATGGGCCCTTTGTGTGTGCTCGCCTGCTGCTGGGAGCAAGGGCAGACGTTCTGCATGTGTGCTTGGCCACCACCATGAGTGAAGGTGGATCTCTGTGCACTCACCTGGTTCCCCGCAAGCAAAGAAATATGAAGCTGCAGTCGGCTCCATATTTGTTCTTTGGCCTGTCCAAAAATGCACCTGATCTTCCTGGAGCTGAGCTCCTGCACTACAGGTGGTCACTGCGGGCATCTCACATCCTGCTCCCTTTCTTAGTCATCATAGCTGATGTGGGCAGGTGAAGAGTGCAAGTGACCCTGCTGGTGTGGACACAGTCCAAAATGGCTCCTCCAGGCGATGGCAATCTCTTTTAGAGTTGTAGTGTGTATTCTCAATCATTATCCACATGAAGGCAAAATGCTCATTGTTTCTGTGATGCATGAGCCCTTCTCTCCTCCCTACAAAGATCCTCAGTATTCTTGCAGCCCTCAGTCACATCGACTGCTCTGGGGATTGTGGGCACCGGAAGCATCTATTTTCGGGACAGCTGGTACCACAGATCACAAAATTCATGGAAGTTCAAATCATTTGTATAAAATAGCATAGTTTCGCATATAGCTCATGCACAGCTTCCTTATACTCTAAATCATCTCTAGATTGCTTGTATTTTGCTAACGCAATGCAAATGATCTGTAATTAGTTGTTGTACTGAATTGTTTAGGGACTAGTGACAAGGAAAAGGCTGTGTGTATTCAATACAGATGCAATCCTTGCAGGTCTAACTGCCTAGGACACAACTGAATTTGTTGGTTGAATTTACAGATGTGGAACCTGGGGATGCAGGGGCAAATGTTTTTCCCAGGAACATTTCTCTTCTTCTACCTGGTAATGCTGCTTGCCATTCTCCCCAAAATTCTTCCCAGACTGGCTAGCACTGGGGGCTTGATAATGAACCCTGACTCAGTAGACCTCCAACTGAGGATGAGGGGGACAGAAGACCCCTCTTTGCATCACAAGCAATTCTCTTAGCCAACTCCCACCCCTTCCCACGCTTCAAGGTGTGAGAGGGGCACGGAGCACCCAGCCTGTCTTTACAAGCACTGTACATTCTTGGGATGTTATTTCCTCCTGCACAGACCCAAGAACCAATTTCGAGTGCGTGAGTGTTGGGGGAGGAAGGCTGCTGGCAGGTGCTGAGATGAGCACATCTCACAAACCCAGTGGAGAAGTAGCAGGTTCTCCCTTCACTTTCAGTGTAGGCTGCTTAGCAGATTTTGTTTTCCAATCCTAGGATAAACAAGTGACCTCACTTGACACCTTTGCCTTTTCTGGGTATTCGGGAGCCCCATTCTCTTCCTGTCTGCTTGTTGCTATCCTATCCGTGCCTTGTCTCCAACTCAGCTCTGCTCCTGATCTGGGCAGCTCTGGTGCCCTGTGTATGATGTTTTTAGGGGACTTTTGCCTACTAGCATGACAGATCAAAGAAAAGACTTACTTACTATTAGCTGAGGTTGTACCCCAAAGCAAGAGCAATTTGCAAATGTGTTCTTTGCAAATGAAGAATTATCTTATGTATCAGTGAGGGTATTTTCAACAACAAAAACAAAATCTGACATTGGTAAACAACATGGAATTTTTTATCTCAAGTAACTGCAAGTTCAGAGGTGGGGGTATATGATTTAGCAGCTCGGTTATATTAACAACACATCACCCTATAAAAAGGCTTTCATATCATCATGGATATTTAAATGTGCGGACAGGGTGAGTAGCCTCTGTACTGTTTCTGTGAATCCACCTTTACCCAGATTTTCATTCTCTGCACTTCGATTCTTTTTCCACAATTATTTTTTTAATAAAAGATTCATTTATTTATTTGAAACTCAGAGTTACACAGAGAGAGAAGGAGAGGCAGAGAGACAGAGAGGTCTTCCATCCACTGGTTCACTCCCCAGATGACCACAATGGCTGGAGCTGCACCAATCTGAAGCCAGGAGCCAGGAGCTTCTTCCAGTTCTCTTTGGTGGGTGCAGGGGCCCAAGAACCTGGGCCATCTTCTCCTGTTTTCCCAGGCCATAGCAGAGCTGGATTGGAAGAGGAGCAGCTAGGACTCGAACCAACGCTCATATGGGATGCCAGCACTTCAGGCCAGGGTGTTAACCCGCTGCACCACAGTGCCATCCCCTACCACAGTTCTTAATAATTATTCTTCATATGGCTGGCACCGCAGCTCACTAGGCTAATCCTGCGCCTTGCGGCGCCGGCACACCGGGTTCTAGTCCTGGTCAGGGCACCGGATTCTGTCCCGGTTGCCCCTCTTCCAGGTCAGCTCTCTGCTGTGGCCAGGGAGTGCAGTGGAGGATGGCCCAGGTGCTTGGGCCCTGCACCCCATGGGAGACCAGGATAAGTACCTGGCTCCTGCCATCGGATCGGCGCGGTGCGCCGGCCACAGCACACCAGCCGCAGCAGCCATTGGAGGGTGAACCAACAGCAAAAGGAAGAACTTTCTCTCTGTCTCTCTCTCTCACTGTCCACTCTGCCTGTCAAAAATAAATAAATAAATAATTATTCCTCATGTGATTTACTTCAATCATCTAATTGCTGAGCTCAGAAAGTCAGTTGAATAAATGCCCAAAACCATTTTCCTGTTGTTCAGGTTAAACAAAAATGCAGAGTCATGTTTCTTTGAAATCTTGTGAATGGCTTCTTGGTGATTCCTAGGATGAGTGGAGAGCTCCCTTATCTTCACTGGTTATGGTTTAAGTTCAAAGGCTGCCAAGTTGTATCAGTATTCTGTTGCCTCAAGAGGCTCTCACTTTCTGTGAGAATCGTTGCTAGAGATTGAGGCAATCCTCGGGAATGGAAATTTCCAACCGCTCAAGGATTTTGAGCCTGACAACTTACATTTTCTCTTATTTCCTAGTTTTCACTTCAAAGGGCCAATGCTTGTTTGACCCGGGTACAAGTGCAACAGGCTTTCCCCTAAGGGGCACCACTATTAAAGGTCACAAGCACACACTGCCCGCTGCACCAGGCCCCTCACTTTGTTTGCAGAACCCTTGAAATACTCCTCCAAATGTCATCTGAAGGTATTTGAAAACCTGAATGATTGCCCTCTAGGTCCTCTCTAACTCCAAGTCTGTGACTTGATAAACACAGCATAGGGCCCGATAGCAAACAGGACAAACTGGGTGTACCAGAAAATCACTGGCCGGAAAGAATGGGAAGGTACCGTGATATCATCGCCAGTGGAAGACAACTGAAGTACCTGAGCTGTCTTTCAGGTGACTTGATGACTTTTCATAAAAGAGTACAGTAGGACTACAGTGAATATTTTACTAGGTATTTATTAATCAAGGGAGCATTTTTCTTCTATCATTTGTAAGTCTTCTTACCCTACTAACTTAAAATAAATAATGGACAAGAGGGAAACTTACAGTGAACTTCATATTCTGTGCATTAGAAATGAATCAGCAGTATTTTACCCCTCTCTACACTCACTGCCTTGCCTAAGCTTGCTATCTCAAGCACCAGAAAGATACACTAGCAACCAGGCTAGAGCAGGAGAGACCAGAAAGAGTGCCTCATCCTAAATGAAGAGCTCTGAGCTTCTACAGGTGTGCTTTGAAAAGCTTGTAGGTGACTGGCACTGTGGCTTAGGTTAAGTCTCTGCCTGTGGCACTAGCATCCCATATGGGCGCCGGTTTGTGTCCTGACTGCTCCTCTTCCAATCCAACTCCCTGCTATGGCCTGATAAAGCAGTAGAAGATGGCCCAAGTCTTTGGGCCCCTGAACCTGCGTGGGAGACCCGGAGAAAGCTCCTGGCCTCCTGGCTTTGGATCGGCCCAGCTCCAGACTTTGAAGCTATTTGGGGGAGTGAACTCCCCCTCTGTTTCTCCCTCTCTCTCTGTCACTCCCTTTCTCTGTCTGTAACTCTGCCTTTCAAATAAATAAATAAATAAATATTCTTTTAAAATTTTGTAAAAATGATTGAATTAAAACAGAAGTTTAGGGGTGGTTATTGTGGGCTGTGAGTGGGTTAAGCCACCATCTGGAATATGTGCATCCTATATTGAAGTGTCTAGTTCAAGTCTAGGCTACTTCAAGCCTCCAATCTAGCTTCCAAATAACAGGCCTGGGATGGCGCCTGGCTCTCTAAGCTAATCCTCAGCCTGTGGCACCGGCACACTGGGTTCTAGTCCCAGTTGGGGCCCAGATTCTGTCCCGGTTGCTCCTCTTCCAGTCCAGCTCTCTGCTGTGGCCAGGGAGTGCAGTGGAGGATGGCCCAAGTGCTTGGGCCCTGCACCCCATGGGAGACCAGGAGGAAGCACCTGGCTCCTGGCTTCGATTGGCACAGCACGCTGGCCATAGAGGCCATTTAGGGAGTGAACCAGCGGAAGGAAGACCTTTCTCTCTGTTTCTCTCTCTCACTGTCTAATTCTGCCTGACAAAAAAAAATAACAGGTCTGGGAGGCAACAAATGATGGCCAAGTACTTGTGTTCCCTCCACTCACGTGGAGATACAGGTGGAATTCCTGGACCCTGGCTTTGGTCTCACCTAGCTCCGGCTATTATGGGCATTTTGGGAGTGAACCATTAGATGGAAGACCTCTCTCTCCCTCTCTCTCTCTCTCTCTGCCTTTCAAATAAATAAATATTTTTTTAAAAAGAACTACTCAGTTTATTTCAGTACAGATTTCAAAATCCATGAATACTTTTTTCATCGTATGTATTTCCACAAACATTTTGAAGACCTCTCATATTCACTGTTGCCTGGACAAGTCACAAGTCAAAACCTGAGCTGTCTTTCCACATCTGCTTAATGGGAATGCACCTGCCTGCTCTTCCTCCCTCCAAGCTTGGGTTGAGAAACAGGAACACTCAAAAGTGTTTTGAGCTTTCTGAGTGCACCGTTGTTACAACACCTAAAGTGTACAGAAATGCTCTCATACCTTCGGCATGGAATCTTTGTGTCTACTGGATACATGCATCCTGAGAATTAACTTCTGAGAGGAAAGGAATTTGGCAAGCACAGAACAATTGTGACACAAATGACTAATTCAGATGCTAACCAGGAGCCTGCTGGGCAAGTACTGCAGAGCACAGTTCAGGCTGTCAAGTCTCAGCAGGACACAGGAGCTCTTGGAGATGTCCCAGAGGGCCCAGACCTGAGAATGCACCCATGGAAGGAGCAGGAGAAAAGTGGAGACAGTTTCTTCTCATGCTGAAAGGAATTTCTTGGCTCACTTCTCTACCTGTCTATCTTGGTCCATTTTCTGATGCCATATCTCAACGCCAGAGACTAGGCAATTTATAAAGAAAAAAGCCTTATTCTACTCATGAGGCTGGAAGGTCCAAGGTCAAAAGCCACATTTGGTGAGGGCTTTCTTGCTGGTGGGGAGTCTCTGCAGAGACTGATCAGGTGCAGGGTATCACATGGCCAAGGCATTCAGAGATTTTTACGACAGGTAACTGGAAATGTTGGGTTCCTGAACCAGGACCCCGACACGTCGAGATGCGTACCCCAAAGACTCAGATTCCAAACCAGTAGATGCAACACGCAAGAGGATTTATTCAACGTCTGCGCAGACGGGCCTCTCGACAGCACAAAGCCATCCAAAGAAGCCCCGAACAGTTGTTAACGAGCATTTTTAAAGGGAAAAACCACACAATTTACTTAATACACAATTTATACGCTAATTGGAGGGTTTAAATGATACACACACGATTTACACACTGATTAGAGGATTTAAATGAGGGGGTTAGTGGCGGGAAAATTTTTCTGGCTATCGCAGGAGTCACTTTAAGACTTTAGGGTGGGATATCTGCTGCTTGCCAGAAGGTGCTCTGCAACTAGGAGTTATCCCAAAGCCTCGAGGCGGGGTTCCTGCTGCGAACCACATCTCAAGTGACAGCTGGTGCCTAGGGCTCTTTCTAGGAACTAGCACACTAAGTGGGGCAAAGGTTACTTCTAAGAATTAACTCACTAAGTAGGGCAAAGGTTACTTCATCTGGGACGGAGGGGAGTGACTCTTCAATAACACATGGACCCATTAACGTGTGAGTAGATTAATCCATACATGAGGACAGAGCCCTCAAAACCTTATCACCTCTTGAAGTTCTTACCTGGTTCTACCTCCTAATCCTCCAACAGGGATTCAATTTCAACATGAGTTTTGGTGGGGCCACCTCAAACCATGGAACTCTCTTTGGCAAGAAATAAAATTTCAGAAAGAATCCCTAATAAATTTCCAAACCCAGAATGTCTGCATCTTACTTTATTTATTTATTTATTTTTAATTTGTTTGAAAGGCAGAGAGAGAGAGAGAGAGATCTCATCTTCTGGTTCACTCTCCAAATACCAGCAACAGCTAGAGGTGGGCTAGGCTGAAGCCAGAAGGCAGTAACTCCATGTGGATCTCCCGTGCAGGTGGCAGGAACCCACCTCGTTGAACCATTGTTGACTGCCTGGGTGCACATTAGCAGGAAGATGGAACCAGGAACAGAGAGAGGACACAAATCTAGGCACCCTGAAATGCAGTTTGGGTACCCCAAGCAGTGTACTTGTATGCCAAGTGCTTGGCCCCCAAACCAAAATTTCATGTGTTCTTTTCAGTATTGTGTTTGAAGCCCTTTTTCATAAAAGATGGAAAATTAGTGAACAAACGAACAGATTCAACAGTGGCTCCTGCCTGATCTCCCTTTCACTTCAGAGACTCGTAAGTAGATACCCACCTATGCTGCTACATGCAATGTTTCTTAAAGGGTGATCCATGCAATATCTCCCTGGGATAATCTTTAGAACTGAAAACCCCTCTGCCTCATCTCCAAACTAAGAATCTGAAATTTGGGGGTGGAAGTTTTTCTAGCAGATAAGATGCCCGCATACCATATTGGAGTGCCTGGGTTCCCCATCTCACTCCATCTCCTGACCCCAGCTTCCTGGTAATGCATACCGTAAGAAGCCATGCATGATGGGTTCAGTGACTGGGTTCCTGCCACCCACATGGTTGACCTGGCTTGAGTCCCTAGCTCCAGGTTAGTAGTCCTTGAAGGCATTTAGGGAGTAAATCAGTGGATGGAAGTGCTCTCTCTGTGTCTCTGCCTCTCAAATTGATAAGTAAATAAAATTTTTGAATAAAGAACTTGAAGTTTTGGTAGGCAGGGGATCTTCATAATCTGCAGGCGATCTGGTTAGTGTATTGCACTTAAATACCCATCTTTCAGTTTGCCATCTTCATTACAAATACCACCGAAAAGATTTAGTGTGCCTTGCAAAGCAGAGCCAGTAACAGTAAAACATTTTGAAGTAGTGTATACATATATTTCGAAAGAATTCCAAACACTAGATAGTAAATTCTGATGAGAATAGTTAGTTTGATAAACAGGGCTGGCTTTAGGAGACATTTAGTTTTCCAAGGTGAAGTCAAAAGTTTCCGTTTATTTTTAGAAACTCTATTTCTCCCTTTTTTGTTTCCCTAGCGTTCTATATTGCATTACCAAGGAGATTTTCTCCTCTGTAAGCTGTCTTAATTGGCACGAGCCACTTAAAAATAGCAATCTTATAGACTGGTCATATATGCAAAACTGCCCCAAACTTCTGGTTGAAAAGTGAAGAATTCAGAGATGTAGATATTTTAACTCAGACATTTATCTACTCATTTATTCAAGATATATATTACTAGAAGTCAATTCTGATAATAGGACAAGGAATAAGACATGGCCCAGGGTTTTAAGAAAAATGATCAGGACTTACAGGATATTCATTCAATGACAGGGCATTTCTTAACAAACCTACATACACATTATTCAGTTCTTTAGAAAGTACCTCTTTCTGCGCTACTTATTGTTATTTAAGGACTCATCCTCTGTAAAGTTACAGGTTAACTTGTAGATCTTACAATAACTAGTGGGTACAGGCCAAGGATGCTACTAAATATTCAACAATGTAGAATTCCCCCTGGAGCAAATAATTCTGCTTCCCCAAAAAATCAATAGTACAGAGGTTGAGAAACTGTATTCCAATAGATCAAAAGCCACTGATTTGGAAAATCAGGAGACCTTTGCCCTCCTCGGTAAGAGCAATGTTAGTGGTTTCTGGAATGCTCTACGTATATGGGAAGTCAGGAAGTGAAGTTGCTCAGAGGAAACTTTGGGCTTTGGTAGTGAAGGAGGCTGGAGGGGAAGCAGAGATAGTTGGAGCTTTTTTGGGAAGCGTAAATTGAAAGTATAAAAGTGTTTTAAAGTATTTGAATCAGCTGAACATTTCATTTTCTTCCTTTTGCTGTTGGTTCACCCTCCAATGGCCGCCGCAGCCGGCGTGCTGCTGCCAGCACACCGCGCTGATCCGAAGCCAGGAGACAGGTGCTTCTCCTGGTCTCCCATGGGGTGCAGGGCCCAAGCACCTGGGCCATCCTCCACTGCACTCCCTGGCCACAGCAGAGAGCTGGCCTGGAAGAGGGGCAGCCGGGACAGAATCCGGCGCCCCGACCAGGACTAGAACCCGGTGTGCCGGCGCCGCAAGGCGGAGGATTAGCCTAGTGAGCCACGGTGCTGGCCGAACATTTCATTGTAATTGAGACATTTGATACCTTTGAAGCCGTAACCCAAGCCAACATAGCAATGTACTATTTTAATGAAATATCTTGACAGTTTCCACATTTTAAAAAGGGGAGCCGGCGCCGCAGCTCACTAGGTTAATCCTCTGCCTGCAGTGCCGGCATCCCAGGTTCTAGTCCCAGTTGGGGCGCCGGTTCTGTCCCCGTCGCTCCTATTCCAGTCCAGCTCTCTGCTGTGACCCGGGGAAAGCAGTGGAGGATGGCCCAGGTCCTTTGGCCCTGCACCTGCATGGGAGACCAGGAGGAAGCACCTGGCTCCTGGCTTCGGATCAGTGCAGCGCACCAGCTGCAACATACTGGCTGTAGCAGCCACTTGGGGATGAACCAACGGCAAAAAGGAAGACCTTTCTCTCTGTCTCTCTCTCTCTCACTGTCTGACTCTACCTGTCAAAAAATAAATAAAATAATAAAATAAAAAAGGGGAGAAAATAATCTTGCCTATTTCAGTTATATCTCAGAATTGAGATATTTAGCAAATGAAGATAATGAAAATACATTCTGATATAAAGCTGGGTTCTCATAATTAAATGTTTTATGAAAATCTTTTAAGCTATGATATTGTCACTATGTAAAGTTTGATTGTATTTCTGTATTAGTATCCAAGTTGGTTTATTAACAGTCCTTTATTTGTTACATACAGACACCTGTTGAGTTATGCTTCCTGTACTTTGAGTGCCTGACTTGTCACCTACATCTAGAAGAAAGGCTTCTTTCATCACCCCCTTCTTGAGAAATGGGAAGTTTGACACAAAGACAGGGAGTAAATGTAAAATAATACACTTAGAGATGTCTTGTTTTGGGACCTGTATTGTGGCATAGTGGGTCATGCCACCATTTGTGATGCTGGTTCCTGTCCTGGGTGCTCCATTTCTGATCCACCTCTCTGCTCGGTGGCCTGGGAAAGCAGTGGAAGATGGCCTAAGTGTTTGGGCCCCTGCCACCTACATGGAAGACCCAGATGAAGTTTCTGGTTCCTGGCTGCGGCCTGGTCCAGCCCTCTGTTGCAGCCCTCTGGGGAATGAACCGGTGGATAGAAGATCTCTCTGTAACTCTGACTTTCAAATGGATAAATAAATCTTAAAAAAAAAAAAATAACTGTCTTGCTTTGTTTTAAGGGTCATTGTGCCTCATATGAGAAAGTCAAAAAGCCCTGAGGCTAAATAACTAGTTCATTTCTTGTTAGAACCTGGGAGAGCCTATGATTGGGGTAGGAAGAATTGTTTTTGCACTACTGGCAGGCAGACACCATAGCTGGAGAGTGGGGTTTCTCTTTTCACTGGGCATAGGCTAGTTATCAGTTCCTGCAGCTGGCATAGACATAGACAAGTCCCCCTTTTTTTTTCCTGGTAAGGGGAACTAGCCAAGGCCATAGCAACTGATAGATGGTTTTGTGATGTCAGCAGGTCTGAGTGAGAACTCAGATGGAAAACCATAATATATATTTCATATAGATCATAAAAGATTTTATGAGTTTGTTTAGGAAACTAACCACCATTTATTGCATAACTTTCATGATAGGATACATTCCCTGTTCTAAACAAATTACAGTGATTTTAAATCATAATAATACAGCTTGATTACTTGTATTATGAGAAAGCTCTCTTCCAAAATCCGTATAGTGGTGGATTTCAGTTTTCGAGACTCACTTTTATGAATGAGAGTCCAGATATGTGTCTTAATCATAAAAATAGGAATTCAATTTTTATAAGATTCAAAAAAATTTTTAACAATGTTTGATGTGTCTATTATTATATATGAGAATGGATTCTCCCTACAGATTTATTTAAATACCAAGAGACTCTATCCACTGAACAATTTCTTGAACAAGAGCCACTCCTAGTAGGAAAATCACTTTTATTTGTATAGTCAGAAGTAGGTCTGGAAAACCTCTGATCCGTTTACCCCAGCAGAATATTGCACAAAATGGACTTCCCGCCCAGGTCCAAAATAAAATTTTTTGTTCTACTCATACGTAATTAAAGCCATCCAGTTATTTTAACTAATTTTTGCATAGTTATACTGCAACATTTTGTCTGGCAAGCATGTAGCTTTATTTTTAATCTGTCCCAAGTAACTGATCCAGCCTTGACTTGTACAGTTGACACATACATTGTCAAGGATGTCCCTGAACATTTTCTTTCATGATTAAGAAGGAATGCAGAAGGGAGGGGCAAAATTATTCTTCACTCTGAATCTGTTGAGCTCCATTTTAGAATGTGCCCAGGACTGTGTTTTGAACAGGCTGTTGAAGATCAGCATTAAGGACTGACTTGGAAAATGTGTGATTTCTGAAGACATCTCATTATTGTCTCAAGGTGCCACAGAAGAACCACTGATAACCTTCAAATAAGGTTAGTACCAACCAAAGTAATGAATTAATTTTTTCACTGAGCAAAATTTAATTTTTTAACAAAATGGAAGTTTCTGGTAAGAATTTTTTTTATTAATGAGGTAGTTACACTTTAAAAAATTGATTCAACATTGAATTGGTAAGCAATATTACAGAAATATTGTGGCTACTTTTTCTTTCATGCACATCCTTCTAAAATACCATTTTTGAGTCATTCAATACAGGAATATTAGAGCGACCATCTTATTGATGACATTCATCATTTATTGCACTAATCACTTAGTCTTATGGAAATGTTCAATAAACTAATCCTCAACACTTTTTCTTTTTCTTTTTAAGATTTACTTATGTATTTGAAAGGCAAAGTTATAGAGAGGCAGAGGCAGAGAGAGAGAGAGAGAAGTCTTCCATCTGCTGGTTCACTCCCCAGATGGCCACAACGGCTGGAGCTGCTCTGATCCGAAGCCAGGAGCCAGGAGCTTCTTCTGGCTCTCTTAGGTGGGTGCAGGGGCCCAGAGACCTGGTCAATCTTCTACTGCTTTCCCAGGCCACAGTAGAGAGCTGGATCAAAAGTGGAGCAGTCAGGACTTCAACTGGTGCCCATATGGGATGCCTGCACTGCAGTTGGTAGCCTCACCTGCTATGCCAGAGCCAGCCCCTCAACCCTTTTTCAAAGAAAGCATTTTTGCCCTTGGAAGGTTCAATTTAGTCATAGTAACCTTTTCAGAATTATTTGTAATTTCTTGTGTTTTAGAGATTCCATCATTTTTCCTAAAAATGTTACATTAGACACAGTAGTTTATTTCCCTCTTTGCTCTAAACTCTACTCCCAGCCTAACCTGAACAAGGTAGACACACAGCAATTTTATGTGCTGTGGCTCAGGGACAGTAGCAGATCCCTGCAGGGAACTGTGCCTGGGTAAGTGCTCAGATCTGGGGATCCCGCCCGCCCGTCTTCTAACAGAAGCAGGGAAGTCTGAACGGTGACTCCAGGAGTGGGGCACGCACACGGCACTGATCACAGGACAGCTATGGCACGGATGTGAAAGATGCCATGAGGATCCCTCACGCATTCTCTCAGAGCCAGCAGGGGCTGGCTGTCCAGCTGGCCTCCCCAGGAGTGGGCAGGAGGAAAGGCTTTCAGAGCTTCGTCACCTCTGCCACTGTGTGGCCTGGGACAAGTTTCTTCACCGTTTGCTCACTCCTGGATTCATTTTGGACAGGCGGCAAAGAGCAGCGTACCGGGCACAAAGAACAGTATGAAAGGCGCAGAGCGTGTGGAGAGATGATCAGACAGTTTGGCCATAGCTGAAGTACAGGATGCTGCCTGGCGGAGGTGGTCGGGAAAAGCTGGCAGAGGGGGAAGGGTCTCTAACCACTCTAGCGCAATGCTGCACTTGTAATCTGTTTTGCCTTTAGATGTTCCTTTTAGATGGAACACACCTCGCAGAGGTGGGGGACATCATCCTCTTCCCTCCACCCTCTCCTTCCTTTCCCTTGCAATCCCTACAACAGGGGCTGGCAAAGATAGTGCCTCTCTTTGCAATTTCAACTTTGTCAAAATCAAAGACTGTCACCGTTTCAGAGTTTCTACCCCTCAGCTAACTTTTACTGCTCAAGGAATAAATCCAAGGCACCGAGGACAGGTGGATGCAGGTGCCGGAAGGGTCCAGCTATTTTGCCCTTTCTCAACCAGAAGAAAACCAGCTCTTTGCCTCGTGGAGCGGAACTGGGAGGCCCAGTTCGCAGCCCACATGCCGCATTTTTAGAGAAAGCCTCCTCTGTGCTGTGTGCTGGGGATGCACAGTGAATTGTTCAGTGGGCTTCTGCAAAGCTTAGTCTTTTAAATGTTAAAAAGCCCCTTTTAAGTATTGCTGAAGAAACACTGACATTTCTTTTTGTATCCAAATCTTGTTAGAAGAGAAGCCTATTATCACCCATAGGACAGATATACATTCTGTCCTGGCTAAATAAGGCAATTATTAGTATTATGCTGTCATAACTTTGTAAACCATAATGAAACACGAGGCAAAGTGATTCTGTAGAAGGGACTATGTTACTAGTTTCAAATCTGAGAGATTACGTATTCCTCGGTTCTCTTCCCAAACATAAATTAGTTTCAATAAAATGACCTAAGTTTAAACTGGCCAGGCTCATTCTTCAACTTTGCTTGCTTAAAGCTTAAACAAAAAACAAAAAACAAAACAAAACAAAAACCTTAAAAAGACCCTCTAGAACCCCCAAAGCCCCACCAGCAAATAGCAGTAGATGCATTGTAAAATAGGCGTTCTGATTTTTTTGGAGCAGTCTGTGTTTAATAAACAAGAATGTACTCATTTCAAGTTCCATTCAGTAGACTGCTGGGAAATTTAGCAACTAAGTTCTATACAAGCCTAAGCTTACAGCAGTAATGCGGCCTTGTGAGCAGTGTTAAGACTCCAGCCGCCAGGATTATTTTCATTACACAAACCACAAGGAGTGAAGCGAGGTCAATCCTTGGATGTGAGGCATCTGAAGAAACGGTGACTTGTATCTAGAGGCAACTGGGAATGGTGGAAAAGGCTGGGAATTTTGCTTGCTAGAAGAGGACCCAAGTTAAAGTGGAAATCGGAATATGAGCCTACAGACACTAGTTGTCAGCCCCGATGACGTGTGCGTTTGACTTTGTCGTGCGGAGCAAGGTTCAAGGTGGTGCCTACAAAGGGGCACGAAAGAAGGATTATCCAGGAGACAAGGGGTGGGTTAGGGAACGGGGACGAACCGGGGTGGCAATGGCTCTGAGGAGTGGCAGTGGTGGGAGAGGGATCGCTCTGCGGCTGGCGCGGCAGCCCTGAGCCGGCCACGGCGGTCAGCGGGGACGGGGGAGAGGCCGGCCTTGAGGCGGCAGCATCCGGGCCACGATGCCCGGTGCTGGCCAGGTGCCCTGCGGCGCGCCGTCGTTGTCTTTTGTAAATGTTAGGCCGGGAGCCCGTCCCGAGTTGAGAACTCCCCGCGGGAGGAGGCGGGAGCCGCGGGCCGAGCAGCGCGGGCTCCACCCCCGGCGGCGCCTCCGCCATCTGGGTCAGGACGCGGCGGCCGCGGTGCTGGACTTCGGGACCCGCAGGCTCCAGGACTCCAGTCCGCCCGCCGCGTCCCGCCCGCCCCGCTGCAGGTCCGGGTCCCGGGGATCGGGCAGGCAGAGAGGTCAGCGCAGAGAACACAGGTGCGTACGGAGGAGAAGAAGGGGCGACTGGGTGGGCTGAGGCTAGACGCGGCGAGGACCGTGCGGAGGGCGGCGGCGGCGGCGGCGGCGGGGCACTTCCGGCGGCGGCGACTGCACTTCCGGGTCGCGGCATCCCGTGGGGCGTCCCGCCCCTTTGCCCTGCGGTGTTTTCTGGCGCTGGAGAGCAGGCCGGTGGCGGCTGCACGCGGTGGGCGCCTTGGAAGGTGGTGTCCCGGAGGCCACGGATACTTTCCCGCAGGCCGCCGACCCGGCGTGCGTTCGGAGCGGGCCGTGGGCTGCGTCGGCCCGGCCGCTCCCTGCCGGGAACTTCGGCGGAGACGCGCTGGGCTCTCACCTGAGCTGCCGGGTCTCACCTTTGCAGCCTCGCACAAACGTTCGCTGTGCTCCCCCTCTCCCCCTTCCCCCTCAAACTCGGAATCTTTACCAGTTTGACACAAAAATGGAGGTCAGATTTTCAGTGCTACCGGCATTTGCAAATAAGCCAGACATCGGGGAGCCCCAAGTTTAAAGTAAGTTAGAAACTAGGAAAAGATGAAAACTTGGTGAAATACAAGAATTCGAATTCTCTTTGGAGTGTCGGGTTTTCTGGGTTGCTGGAGGAAATCTGATCACTTATTCGAGGGCTCAGGACAGTTCTCTTGGGAAACTTAAACCCCAGGCTTGCCTGCAACCCATAATGTTCTCTTAGCCTTCTTGCAAAATGTTTCACACATTCCCAAAGTTTGTAAATGAATTAGGCATTTTACATTTTCCCCCAAAGGCTCTGCTGATGAATGAAGCGAACATGTATACTATTTGCTGAAGCATTATTGATGTTAATTTGATAAAGCATAATTTTCACGTCTAAAAATGAATTTCAGTTAAAACCAAAAGGTGAAGTGGAAAATGTTTCTGAATGTTTTCAGAAACTGTTACTTCATTTTCATGTCCTACTTTTCTGTAGAATCCATGTTGCGATGATTTGTTGCCGTGAAATTGATTCTCATCTCTGCAAATAACTTTTGATGATGTTTTCCAGAATCTTACGTACCAGTATATGTTAACATAATATCCATCGTTTTCATTGTTGTTAGCATGTAAAAGATTGAGATTTATAACAGGAATAATACTTTGCATCTGCTTATTAAAAATATTAGCACTCTAAATATAGTCAATTTTTAATTGCTGTTTTTATACTGTTAAGTATATACTACTAATATCATAAAAGATAAAAGCTATATAAACTTTCATACAACTATTTAAATTACAGTACAGGCAAGCAAGTGTTCTGATTAATTACTTTTGTATAACACTTTTATTTTAAATTTTAGAGTGTTTTCAAAGTTTTAAAGAAAATGTTATTTATTTATTTGTTTTTTTGAGAGGTAGAGAGACGGAGATACCTTCTATCTACTGGTTCACTCACCAAATGTCCACAACAGCCAGGGCTGGGCCAGGCAGAGCCAGGAACCCAGAACTCAATTCAGGTCTCCCTCACAGGTGTCAGGAACCCAAATACTTCAGCTGTCACCTGCTGTTTCCTAGTGGGCATTATCAGGAAGCTGCAATTGGAAGTGAAAATGGGGCTGAAACCTGGTGTAATATGGGATGCGGCATCCTCAGTGGGGGCATTGCAGGGGCCCAAGGACTTGGGACATCTTCTGCTGCTTTCCCAGGCACATAAGCAGGGAGTTGGCTCAGAAGTGGATCATCCGTGGCCTTGAACATATGGGTTTGCCAGCACACTGGCCCCCAGTTATAAGATTATTAAGTTGACCTGTCTCAGAGTAATAATTTAGGATTTGTGTAATTCTTAAAGTAAGGTCAAGCAAAATATGACTCTCCAATCTGTTTAAACCTGGTACTGTCTGAGGGATAAGGTCTTCCTTGGTAGATTTTTATTTCTCTTTATTTACTTTTAGATGAATAACTTTAGTAGGAATGGGTTGAAGGAAGCTATCAGGACAAAAAGGTTCTTTTTAATAGACCTCTACATCAGCATGTGGATGTCCTATATTAATTTTTTTACTGATCAAAAAAAAAAAGCTACGATAAGCTGGAAGTGTGATTATTAGATGTAATGCAAGTTTAAGTCATGAGTGTATAATGACTTTCCTTGTGCCTGTTGTCTTTTTGCAAAAAAATTTCAAGACAGTTTAATTTTATATGATTGTTTGGTGGAAATTAATAGCAACCATTACAACTTTAACTAGATCTGAACCTGCTGCTGGTCTGTCTTTGGGTGGGATGGGAGTGAGCAGATGACTGGACGTCGTACTCGCCTAAACCACTTAACTGGAAATGCTTTTTCGCTTAAAAAAATTAATCTCTGGAAAAACACCCCAAGGTCAGGCAAACCAGATTAAGCATCAAGGCTTTCTCTGGAATCTTTGGTTTAGGAGGAAGGGTTTTTGTGTCTAATATTTGCTGTCTAATATTTGCTAAGGTGATTTCTGGAAAGTTATTTTAAAATCAGTTCTTCTCATTAACACTTAGGAAGGATAATTGCTGTCATCCAAGCATATGGAGTAGGAATCTAAAGAAAGACATTCTTTTAAGCAGGCTTCTCAGAAGTAGGTGCTTGGCTGTTTATTCTTTCAGATCTTTTTTTTTTTTTTTTTTTTTTTTTTTGACAGGCAGAGTTAGTGAGAGAGAGAGACAGAGAGAAAGGTCTTCCTTCTGTTAGTTCACCCCCAAATGGCCACTACAGCCGGCGCTGCACCGATCTGAAGCCAGGAGCCAGGTGCTTCCTCCTGGTCTCCCACGGGGGTACAGGGATCCAAGCACTTGGGCCATCCTCCACTGCCTTCCCGGGCCACAGCAGAGAGCTGGCCTGGAAGAGGAGCAACCGGGACAGAACTGGCGCCCCGACTGGGACTAGAACCCAGTGTGCTGGTGCCGCAGGCGGAGGATTAGCCTAGTGAGCTGCGGCGCCGGCCTCAGATCCTTTTTCACTGGACATTTGAAGTGGCACATTTTGCTGGCCATTTCATGTGTAAGAAACAGTAACACTTTGCCAGAATATATGAGCTCATCGGATGTAAGCTATAGGAAGGCACATTTCGGGTATACGAAGTCCAACATTGCCATCCTTTTGATATTTTTGCCACTGGTTCTCCCAGTTCTTTATTTTGCTTTGTGTTTCACTTAGAACAGTGAAACAAAGACAGCTTTTATGAACTCCCACCATCATATCTACCCACCTACCTAAATCTCTGCTCACACAATCTGCTTCCTGTTTCATTACTCTGAGTGAACGTTTGTGTTCCCATCAAAGGCCAACATTTGTCCTTAAGTACTAGATCCCATCCCTTTTGCTTTTTGAAGTTTATTGTTGTGAAGTTTTCTAATATTTCTCCTATGTCATCAGTTTTTTGTTTTGATTGTATCTTCTGTTGACAAACAAAACACTCATTTATTCATCTTTGGCACCATTTCCCCATATAGTTAGTGTCATTTCTCTTTCTGTCCAGTCGTTTTCTATTTTCCCATCGTTTCTTATTTCCTCTTTTCCTGCCTCCTTTTGGACTATCTTTGGTATTCCAATTTTGTCTCTGCTATTATTATCTACACCATTTTTTTTATGTTTTAATGGTGAACCTAGGGTTTATAAGTATGTATTTTTAACTTAATATTGTACCACATCACTGTAATCTAAGACTTAAAAATAGTATTTATAATACAGTTTGTGCCTTTGAGCCTTTGGGCTGGGGCTGTTATCCTGTTTTTTAGGTCTACATGTGTTAGAAACCTTGTGATACATTATTGTCTTCTTTGCCTTAATAAACATTTTATAATGAAATTTTGAAGTGTGAAAAATGACTTTTGTATTTACCCCTGTATTTGCTGCTGTTGATGTTCTTCTTTTGTGTAGATCATCATTTTCTTTCTGCTTGAATAACTTGTATTAACGTGTCATAATGTGCATGTCTATTGGTAGTGAATTCTTTGAGCTTTCTTTGTCTAAAAAAGTCTTTATTTTACCTTTAGTTTTGAAAGGTGTTTCACTGGATACAGGAATTTGACAATTTCTTTCAGCACTTTAAAAAATTATTTATTTATTTTAAAGATTTATTTATTTGTTTGAAAGGCAGAGTCACACAGAGAAAGAAGGAAAGAGCAAGATAGAGAGATCTTCCATCCGCTGAGAGAGAGAGAGAGAGAGAGAGAGAGAGATATCTTCTATCCACTGATTCACTCCCCAAATGGCTACAATGACCAGGGATGGGTGAGGTTGAATCCAGGAACCAGGAGCCAGGAGCCAGGAGCCAGGAGCCAAGAGCTTCTTCCGGGTCTCCTACATGGGTGCAGAGGCCCAAGGACTTGGGCCATCTTCTGCTGTCTTCCTAGGTATATCAGCAGGGAGCTGGATTGGAAATGAAGCAGCTGCGACACGAACCGATGCCCACATGCGATGCCGGCACTGCAGATTGTGGCTTAACCCGTTGCACCACAGGATCAGCCCCTCTTTTAGTGCTTTTAAAGATAGTACTCCATTGATTTCTTGTAGTTTCTTTGAGATTTTGTCCAATGTGGGAATTTTTTGAGTCACCTTTTCCCTCTACTGACTTTATATATTTTTTAGATTGCTTGATATTGCCCCGTAGTCTCTGCTTATTTTATTTTGGTTTGTTTTCTCTATATGCTTCATTTTGGATGTTGTATGTTGCTGTCTTCAGGTTCAGTGATTTGTTTTTGTTCTACAGTAATTTTTCAGCTGTTAATCCCATTCAGTAAAACTTTCTCATCCATTTTATTTTTCATCTATAGACGTTCCCTTTGCTCTTATCTAGCCCCTGCTTTTTCCCTTCTCTTCATGTTTATGTTTTTCTTTAATATATTGATATATTAAACAACATGCTTGCAATAATTAGCAAATATTGTTAATTATATAATTTTTATCATTTTCCTGCTTCTTTACATGTCTAGTAATTTTTTTATTGAAAGGTGGATATTTTGATTTTATGTTATTGTGATTGTGTTCTGTTCTTTTAAGGAATTTTGGACTTTCATCTTCATGGTGGTTAACTTACTTGTCAGACAGTTTAATGCTTTGGAGGCTTAAGGTTAGCCCTAACAGCCTTAACTCCAGGGTAGCTTTAGCCGCACTGTGAATGCATTCCTCCTGTGTGGCTTTTGCTGAAAGCTTCATGTATTCCATAAGCCTTTGCTGCTGTGGCAGGTGGAACTTGAATGCTTCCCAGTGCTGTGCAGTCTTTAGGAATAGTCTAGCTTATAGCTTCCTAAGAGTTTTGCTTTTCCTAGCAGTAGTTCTTGCCTATTCTGATGGAGTTTCACCCCAGTGTGTTCAGACCAGTATTCAGTGTGGACTTCCGGACTCCCTTCTCTGCACACCTCGCTTTCTTCAGTTCTGTGTCACACAACTTCTAGGGGTTTCAGTTTCTCTGACCCCTGACCCCTGACCCCTGTCTATTCTAATCACTGAGGCTACCAAGATGTTTGATTCCCACCTCCATCCCCCTGTAGTCCAAAAATTTTCTCCATTTGGAAAGCAAGGGACATCATAGAACTTATTTATATATTTTTACTTTTTCCAGATCATCAGTCGGTTTACCAATAATCTGATCCTTAAGAAAGTGTTAGGAAAAACAAATCCAAAACATTACAAATTTTATTTTCTTTACTGGACAATTTACTACTACTTGTAATATTTCTCCTGTAACACTAGCCAAACTTAATGCAGATGTTTACAAAGTAGGGAAAGCAAATGTGAGGACTTTAATACACATGAGAAATTCTCAATATATTTTGCAGCAATTAAAAAAGCTTGTCATAGTATTAATATATTTGTTGCTGTCTTTAAGTCTCAGAAGGTAAGGGAAATTTATGTTAATATTTGCCTTTAATGGTCTTATGACTTTAAGAACAGGGATAGGCAGTAAACTAGTAAAGATGAGATTTGCTAAAGAAAGATTATGGTGCATTTGATTGAAGTAGCTGAGTTTATATGGGATGAAGTGGGCCGTAGTTTGGCTCTTGAGTGCAAAAAGTAAAAGGTCAGAGAGAGAAGGGAGTCAAACAAATGACTTTTTTATTTAAAGTGAAAATTTGAAAGAAAACCAAAGTCCTCAGATATAAGTAAAAATATAAAGAAAAGAAGAATTCTTGGTCAGAAGATGAAAGGAGAGGAAACCGGCACATGTGGTATCATTTATGCTTCCCATGTTGAATACACAGAAATGGGAGGGTGGGCTTTGTACACTTACTGAAGTTTTCCTAAAGGCCTGGGATTTAAAAATTGTGGTTACTCACTCTAAACTTAAGTATTAATGTGAACTATGTACTAAGAAAGACCTTCTTCTTAGCCTTCTAGACATATTAGATAAAACCCAGAAATGAGCATACTAATTTTAAGAAGTTTGTGAAAGTTCATATCTTGAATTCTTAATCAGTTTCTCAGAAATTTATAATGTGATTTTACTCTTTAAAATACACAGTAAATGGTAAATTTTAAATTGGTCATACAGAATACATATTCTGTATTAAAGTTGATACTTAACACTAGACTTAAATAATATCCTTAAAATGAATATTTCCGTTGGGCCACATACATTAGAGACATAATTACTCATAATATATTTTAGATTTTGACTAACTTGTGTTTTTTTTGGATGATGTAGACTTGATGTTTTTCAATTAAAAATCATTAATTTGCATATATGTTTTTAATTTTAGAAGCAGAAGCCAAGAAATGCCTCATTCTTCAAACAGAGAACTGATATTTGGCATCATGGTAGGAACTGCTGGCATCAGCTTGCTGCTTTTGTGTTACTGCAAGGTCCGTAAATCAAGGACAACAATGAATTTACCTAAATTTCTTTCTCTGGGTAATACATTTGATTCAATAACTTTGCAAGATGAAATGCATAATGGCCAAGGGACGATAGCAGTCTCTCAAAGAAGGCAACTTCAGATCCTGGAAAAGTTGAACGAATTACTGACAAATATGGAAGAACTCAAGGAGGAAATCAGATTTCTTAAAGAAACCGTCCCAAAGCTGGAGGAATATATACAAGGTGAACTTGGAGGGAAGGTAGCTGCTCATAAGATAAGTCCTCAGCACAGAACAAGGAAAAGAAGGGTCACCACAGTTCAAAGTTCAGCAACAAGTAACAGTTCAGAGGAAGCAGAAAGTGAAGGCGGGTGAGTTTCCCCAAGATATCTCCCATGTTGAATTGACGAGTTATTGTATTCTTGTTATTACTTAGATATTTTCATTGCATATTTCCAGTCGTATATTCTGCTCTGAAAAGAAGTGATCATTTTGGCTTTAGGTCATGGTTGAAACCATATTCAGTAGTACTGAAGATTAGACTGCACTGACAAAAAGTATACAAGTAAATTACTAGTAGTTTGTAGCATCATGTGACTATTGAGGAACCAGTAATTGTTTTCTCTAACATGCTTGCCTAATTTTTCGTATGGTTAGTGTGTGATCTCTTATAGAAGAATTCTCCAGACCAGTGCTGTCCAGTACTGTGATGGTGAAAATGCTATAAATCTGTGCTATCATGGTGGCCACTGACCACATCTGGCTGTTAAACATTTGAAATGTGGCTGGGGCAAATAGGGAATTGAATTTCATTGTAATTTATTTAGTTGCAATTAAATTTAATAGCCACTTGGGGCTAGTGGGTACTGAATTTTAGTGAAGCTCTAAAAAGATTTGAGAATGTACAAATGATTGGTTTCATTTAGGTATGGATTAACCCATTCAATTGTAACATCAAAACATAAATAATTAGGAGAGAAATAGCAATTTATGAATAAAGAAATTATGCCTGGTTAGGAGTTTTTGAGGATTAAAATAGGTTAAAAAAAAAAAAAAAGAAAGAAAAGAAAAGGAGCATTAGTGACTAACCTGAAATTCTTGAAAGCCGGGCCCCTATGTTCATTGTTGTATTCCTACCACCTAATTTCTGTGCCTAGCACAGAGTAGATTCCAATAAAGAGTTGTCAGATGAATGATCTGCTAAATTACCATGGAGTTAGGGGAAGGGATTTGGAGGGAGGAAACAAAAGATAGGAATGAGAAGGAAATTTCATAGGTAAAGAAATATAAGTAGGTGATCAGGTCTTAAAAATTAATGCAAGAACTGGAATTGTTTAGTGTCTTCATATATGAATTAGCAGGGGCGAGGAACCTTTTTTCTGCCAAGGGCCATTTGAATATTTATAACAAGCACTCAATTTGGATATTATTTTGAGAAAGGAATCAGATAGATTTTTTAAAATACTTCGAAGTGAACTTTGTAAATAAAGTAGTTTTTGAAAACAAGATCTTTGTGAATTTTTTTTGTAAATTTTGGATTGCCTGTCCCTTTATAATCTCCTATGGGGCTGAACTGACTGCATGGTGAGTCACAGTCATAACTCCTTTACCACGTTTAAGGGATGTAGCCTTCATAGACAGCCTCCTTGAGACCAAAATTCAAACGATAAGCAGCAGCTGCATGTTCTCCGTGAAAACTTGTTTTTGTGAGAAGTGTCTGGAGCTTTCCACTGCTTTTAGTAGATGTCAGTCACAGTTTCCTAATGCTGTTAGTTTAAATCAAGAAAGGAAAAAAAATCTAATTATATCCTTCAATGTTGACAAAAACTAAGTGTTAAGACTTGAGATTTGGGTAGATCAGTGGAACACACCTTCTGTAAACTTTATTAGAATCTCTTGCATGTGTGCCTTCTCTTAGTACACAAGATATCATCGTGGATCGATCTACACATATTTTAGAGTCAGCTATTATTTCAACTGTTTGGGTGTAGTGGTGATGGCTAATGCCCAAAGTCTCATAATGTGGCCCCTCAGGGGGTCTGTTGGAATTGTTTGTTTATCCTTTTTAGCCCTGGGGTTAACATTCTTGGGCAACATCTTTGCTTTTTGGTGATAATATGTTCCAACTGTTTTTGTTTTTGTCCCTGCTCCAAGACATGGAGTCATTTACCACCTTGACAGTATTAATTCGTTTCAGTGAGAATAGTATTAGATCCCCAAGTCAGGCCACAATTAATAAATGTATTTTAAAATATTTTAAAGTCACTAATATACATTAATTTTTTCAATTTAAATTTAAATCCTTATTTCTGAAGACTTCTTTTTCTATTTTCTTTTCTTAGAGCTACCCACCCCTCTTTTCTCTGTCTTATTTGAATTATATTGCTCTGTCAAACTATGAGTTTCAAAACTGTTATATAAGTTATAGTGTTATGTGAAACTTTAGGAACCTCCCTCTAAACAGTTAAATTTTGTTGCAGTTGAAAGTAATAATTAATTCATTATTCTTCCACTTCATGGTTTAGTTGCAGGATTGTAGAGTAACCATATGGGCCTTTTCCCTCTCCCCTCACCAAGATATCAAGATATTTTCATTTTCATGTTAGGTTCATATTGTACCCTCAGATGCTATTAATAGATACAGAATGATTATTTGAAAAAAAAACAGAACACCAGCAGAGCACAAGGCATAGTAACTAGTACTTTAGATGATACTACTTAATCAGTAATACAGGATGATGGTAAAAGAGAGACTACGGATGCAGACTTCTGAGGTTTTATTTGAAACTCAATTTTCATGAACCAAAATATAAACTTTGTTTTTTTACATTTATTTACTTCTGTTAAATAAGCTTTGGTGTTGAACTTCAGTTTCTTAAGACATTGATATAAATGCAAATGAAGATACTCATAAAGTGATTCTATAATCTTCAATGCAGCTTAAATTTGCAAGAAAAAAAGTTTTCTGTTTCAGATTTTTTTAAGTGAAACATTGCACATATAATTGAAGTCTTCATTCTACGCCTTTCTCTGAGGTAAACTTTGCCTTGCAGTTGATTTACATTCTTCCTTTGAAAATTTTGTTGTTTCTTTAGGTGTATGTTTACATAAATAGACACAAATAATCTTTTGTTCTTTAAATTTACATAAATGGCATTATATGTTATATAACATTTATATGGTACATAACATTATATGGTATGTAACAAATGATTTTGGATCAAAACATGCTGATTCAAAATCCTATAAAGCAGTGTATGAGAATTCTTATCTCTCTACACAAATTCCTATATTTTCAGACTTTGCAATTTTCGCCAGTCTGATGGAGATGAAATGGTAATTGTTTTTCAATTTGCATTTCCCTGAACACTAGTAAGATAAAGCACCTTTTCATAGTTTATTTACCATTTAGGTTTTACTCTTCTATGAATTTCTTTTAAAAATTAAAAGGAGAGGTAGCACTAACACTTCCGGTCCCCTCTTTTCATTCATTGTGAGTGTCTACTCTGTGCCAGGCACTATCTGGGCTCTAGAGGTATAGGCAGGAACAAAGCAAAGTATCACAAGTCAAACACAATTTTTTAAAAAATAAAGTAGGATGTCAGAGAAAGACACTGTCAGTCTCAGTTTTAACCAGAGCCCCAAAGCCAAGAACAAAACAATGGCATAAATTATCTTTGCATTCTGCAGCCAAATGCTAGACCCTTCTGGGCAGGACTCACTAATAGTTTGAAGCCACTGCTCCCCTGCAGCCCATGAAAGGAATATGCTGAAGGGCTGAGAGAAGCATTTCTTTAGAGAAAATTGTTCACGTGCTGGCCATCTCACCAGTATGTGGGTGGCGCTGGATGCTGTGGGGATGGATGTCATTGCCCAAGCAGAATGCGCAGTGCGGCAAGAGAGAAGACAGTGGAGTACAGAACCTTCTGGAACTGGATAAGTGGACAGAGATAGATGACTCTATAAAAGAAGACCGGTGACTGGGAAAAGAGCCAGAGGACAAAGGTGTCACAGCAACCAAAGGACAAGGTTTTGAGAACACTGGTGAGGGCCATGGGTTTTGGAATGTTTCTGGCCCAAGTTGGAATGCTGGACCAGACATCTAATGGTTGTATAAATTCATTTCTCCAAACCTGAACTTATTTATCTTTAAATATGCTTAATAATAATTGCCTCATGTTGTTTTAAATCTTAAATAAGATGCTATGCGGAGGTCTTTTCACTCTAATTATAGTAAATTCTTTAAAAATTGACTTATTTTTGTCAAAAGAAGGAAAATGTATCAAATGTACTATAACAGGATCATCATTTTTTTAAAAAGTCTATAAGCTTTATTGATACTTTGCTTTATAAATATTTTATACTACTTATAAATAAAATGGTTCCTTCTCAATAGTGGCACTAACCAACCCAGTTCCCTAAGAAGAAAATACTATGTATAAGGAAGAAATGTATAAAGACAAATAAGATGTCATTTAACCTACTAAAATTATAATCTAGAAGACTGACTGAATTTTTAAAATAATTTCCATTATTTAAACAATTTATCCTTGGACCATGTTTTGATTTCTAGATAAAAACTTCTTTGCTTTATTTTTTTTTACAAAGTCAGAAAAGACAACAGATAATAAAATTAGAATAGTGTTCACTGGGGCCAGCACTGTGGTGTAGCGGGTAAAGTCACTGCCTGCAGTGCCGGCATCTCATATGGGCACCAGTTCAAGTCCTGGCTACTCCACTTCTGATCCAGCTCTCTGCTATGGCCTGGGAAAGCAGGAGAAGATGGCCCAACTCCTTGGGCCCCTGCACCCATGTGGGAGACCTGGAAGAAGCTCCCCGATCCTGGCTTCAGATTGGCACAGCTCTAGCCGTTGTGGCCATCTGGGGAGTGAACCAGCGGATGGAAGACCGACCTCTCTCTCTGCTTCGCCTTCTCTCTCTTTGTAACTCTGACTTTCAAGTAAATAAATAAATCTTTTAAAAAAAATAGTGTTCATAGTATCTCTTCACTATTTCCCCAGATATATGAGTAATTATATTTTCAGCTGAATTTTAAGTTATTATCAGGTTTCTTTAGTATTGATATATTGCCTGTAGAACACTAAAAAATTGATGAGGAGAGTTGGCGCCATGGCTCACTTGGTTAATCCTCCGCCTGTGGTGCTGGCACCCTGGGTTCTAGTCCCGGTTAGGGCGTCGGGTACTAGTCCTGATTGTTCCTCTTCTAGTCCAACTCTCTGCTGTGGCCCAGGAGGACAGCGAAGGGTGGCCCAAGTGCTTGGGCCCCTGCACCTACCTGGGAGACCAGGAGGAAGCACCGAGCTCCTGGCATCGGATCGGCGCAGCGCTGGCCGTAGCGGCCTTTAGGGGAGTGAACCAACGGAAGGAAGACTTTTCTCTCTGTCTCTGTCTCACTGTCTATAACTCTACCTGTCAAATAAAAATTTTTTAAAAAATTGATGAGCAAAAGTTAAGATACTTGTTGGACTACCATATCCCACATTGGAGCATTGGAGTGCCTGGGTTCAAACTGGACTCCGCATCTTTTTTTTTTAAGATTTATTTATTTTGTTTGAAAGGCAGAGTTACAGAGAGAGAGAGCTATCAAGATCTTCCATCCACTAGTTCACTCCCCAAATGGCTGCAGTGGCCAGAGCAAGACTGATCAGAAGCCAGGAGGCAGGAGCTTCTTCCAGGTCTCCCACATGGGTACAGGGGCCTAAGTACTTGGGCCATCCTCCACTGCTTTCCCAGGCACATTAGCAGGGAGCTGGATGGGAAGTGGAGGGGCTGGGACTGGAACCAATTGGACTCCATTTATATTTCCTGCTAATGCATACCCTCGGAGGCAGCAGGTGATGGCTCAAGTACTTGGGTTCCTGCCACCTACACGGGAGACATGGATTGAGTTATAGGTTGCTGACTTCAGCCTGGCCTCGCCCTGGATGAAAGATCTTTCTCTCTCTCTCCCCGCCCTCTTCTCCCCCCATTCAAGTAAATAAAAATATAAAATAACTTGATGAAATATTAAAATTAGGAACCAAATTTTTGTACCAAAGTAAACATTAAATATACACATATGCCCAAACACATCTCCCTCCTTCCCCTCCCTTTCCTGCCTTCCTGGCTTCTTTGCCTGCCTTCTTTCCTTCCAGTGGATTTTCTTGAATGAGGTAGCAAGAGTAGACTGACATCTTGTTATTACTTCCCTTGTGCAGAAATGATTGGCAATGTTGAGATCCAGCCATAAGCTCATCATTTCCTTTGGGGTAGCTCAGTGGGTAGATGCTTCTTTTATAGACCTTTGGTAGGAGTGTTAAACAGCAAAATGGCTCAATGTTGAAAGCAAGAGGTTCTTCAGTAAACATTAGGGCAAACTACTGCTTGGGATGCCTGCATTCCGTATGAGTGTGTGTGTGTTGAGCCCTAGCTTCTCTGTACTTCCTATCCAACTTCCTGTTAATATGCCTAGGAGGCGATGGAAGATGCCTAGGGCTAAGGGTCCTAGCACCGATGTGGGAGATCAGGATGGAGTTTTTGTTTCCTGGCTTTAGCTAGACCAACCTCTCCCTGGCTGTTGTGGCCATTTGGGGAGTGAACCAGTGGATGGAAGATATCTCTGCCTCTGCCTGCCTCTCTTTCATTCTCTGTCTCTCTGTGTGTGTCACTCTGCCTTTCAGACAAACTTTTTAGAAAAAAGCATTGCATATTCAATTCTTGTAACAAAAGAGGTCCTTTTGGAAAGGGTAGTCACAGATCTTACTATGACCTAGGAGCGTTGAAAAAATTTCACAAGGATGGAAAAAAGATTACTGCAGTTAGAGGGTAATCCGCCTTGAGCTTTGTATGCTCCTGCACATCTTCCTAGGTGTGCCAAGAATCTAAGTTCCTGGGCTGGTGTTGTGTTGTACCGGGTTAAGCTACTGTTTCTAATACTGACATCCCATATCAGAGTGCTGGATTGAGCCCTGGCTGGTCCAATTCTGATCCAGCTTCTTGCTAATATGCTTGGGAAAGCAGCAGAATGTGGCCTTAGTACTTGGGACCCTGCACCCATGTGGGAGACCCAGATGGGATTCTGAGCTCCTGACGTACACCTGACCAGCCCCAGCCATTACAGCCATTTGGGGAGTAAACCAGCAAATGGAGGATCTCATTCTCTCTGTGTCTCCCTCTCTCTGTCACTCTGCCTTTCAAGTAAATAAAAAAAAAAAACTGCTTAATATCCTTGTTCATTCTGTCTGGGTCATTTTTCATGACTGTAACAAGAAACCTTGAGTAAGGAGGTCCTTGCTCGAGTACCAAGAACAGGTTTAGCAGATTTGCTTTCTGCTTGCAATGGAAGTGATGGATCCCCTGTAACACATTCCAGTTGGGAGACAAATGTCTCTGGACCTTCAGCATTGCCTCTGTGGGTAATGTGGGGCCCAGGACAACCAATGTGAATATCCTGGCCATCATACTGCTCACCATGCCACGAGTAGTACTCATGTTAGACTTCTTTTGGATCCAGGAAGTTCGTGTTTTCTGTCAGTATCCACGAAGAATAAGAGATTAATTTGTTAGCTTTAGTATAAAATCAAATCACAGATAAGACTACTGTATATTGAGAATTAGAGAACTTTATTCCTCTTCAAAGGAGTTTATTCAAGGGTTTCCAAGAATCAGGTGTTAGGAAGAGAACAAAGACCAGAGGTGTTACTGTTGTGTAGGATAAGGATATTAAGCAATAAATAAAAGCATTTGAGGGTGTATTTTATGTCTAAGTGGCTATACATATACACCCATTATGGAGACAGTACTCTATGTCAGGTTGGAAAAGGAAAGAATAGTGGTGTTTTTTTTCTAATAACTGTTCACCTCACCTTTAAGTGAGTTTAAGTTATTCCAAGTTGTAATGAACAGTGGCATTAGCAGGTTTTCATAATCTGTGCATGTGGCCTTAACAATCAGGTGGCACACTTTATTGTCAAGGTGGACGAAGCTTGTTTCATTCTGAGAGTGACATTTGCAACGTTTAAGCTGTTTTAGCCATCTTAATATAGTTTCATACCAAAGTTTATACCGTCACTTTTGCATGTCACTGGATAGTATAAAAACCTGGGGTGGGGAGGAAATGTTCCAGTGAAAGAAGAATGGATTAGTAGGCCAAGCTTGTGGCAGGCAGTTCTAAGCCAATGATTATGTAGAGACCATCTAGGTTATCACCCTCATCCAGCAGTATTCCCACCCTTTGATTTGTTGGATGACTCCTTGAGCATAATGAAGCCTCAAGAATTGCAGCTTTTCAGAACAGTGAGCCACAGAACAGTTTTATACTAAAGCTGATGTCATTAGATTCTAGAGCTTGCTGTCATCACATTCTGCGTTATTGCCATGTTAATTCCATGTGCAACTCAAGTATTCAGTCTTCTGACCTGTTCCACCTACACAGGGCATTTTACGGCTTAAGGATGATGGCCTAGAAGGGAAGGGAAGACTTAATTTGGATTAAATTCAATATGGGAAAATGCCTAAGGTAAGCATTTAAAAAACACTTCTTCATGTGTTTTGTATGCTAAAGGATGTTGACAATATTCACAAACCAAGCTTTAGTGCTTCCCTTAGCTTCCCACAGAACTGGATGTCTGCAATGTTTGTATAGTTGAAGCATTCTCTCCAGAGAGCTTCTGCCCCATCCATGGTTAGTATTTTATAATGTAACCAGTGAACAGGGCATAAGTTTATTCTGCCTAAACCCTTTAAATATGGTAGCTTTATAGTCTCAAACAGATATTTTGGTTTATTATCTTTAAAAACCAAAAGTTACATTTTTCTTTTAGGGAATCCTTTAGTGCTGGAGTCCTTTCATGTACTCCTCTTATCTTCCTGTCTGCTTCTGAGTCTTGCGACTTCTTTCTCCAAGGTCCATAGAGTGGTAAGATACTGGGGGAGAGATGGAGATGATCTTCTAGACTCATGCATTCTTTTGGGTCCACCTGTATGACTGTCACCTTCAGCACCCCTGTTTTCCTTACCTGTTATTGTTCAGGAGGTGTGGCAGGTGTCCACCCTGCTCCCTGTTTTTCTTTTCCTCATTTGACCCTTTTTTCACTCTAGTTGCTGCAATAAGGACCAAGGTACTGCTGACTTCCTGAAGTATGGAGTGTCTTCTAGCTCACAGTCATTTGTCTCTGCTGATTTTAAAACACCTCGTCCTTCTGCAGCGTATAAAGTCAATTCACCCAGAGGAAGTGCACCGTTATCTTCTCTATCAAATACATCTACCTGTTCATTTCTCTCTGCAAAAAGACATTCTATATCCAGCAGATTTAAAAAGCGCTACACTTTCCCTAGTTGGCAGCAAAGTAGAGCTAACTTTGAGTCTCAAGAAGATGAAAACGACCTTGATTTTAAACCTTCTTCAGAGCCTTTTGCTGCCTTTCCATCCCGAAGACGTTTCTCTTCCCGCAAACTCAGTGTTGTTTCCTGTTATAAGAGTGCTATTTTTTGGGATCCTCGAGCAAGTGGTCAGGACATGTTTAATCTCAGTGAAATGGAAATCTTTTCTGAAAACCCAAATAATACTGATACTGAAAGACATATAGCTTTCTCCCTTCCTGAATTTAATGGTAAAAATCTTAAGGATTTTGAAACAAGAACTACTTCAGATAATCAGAACACTATTGGTGGAGTCACCTATCAACAAAGTGCAGCATCCTTGAATTTTCCTCCAACAGTTGTTTCGTCTCCCAGTGATATTCAAGAAGATAACCAGTTCAGTAAATATCCAAAAGATTCCCTTTATCCTGGGTCTCAAAACATCATGAATTATTCTCCAGCTATGATTGAATAGCACCCCTTCTCACCAGTGTAACACCCCTTACCCTCCATAACGTTGGTTTTTTTTTTTCATCTTATAAAAATCCTAGTATCTTTATCCCATCTCTAGATGAAGGTATCACAGGTCTCTTTGAAGATGAAGACAAACCTTTCCCTTGTGAAATTCCTACGATAAAGTCACCCCAGACTTTACCCTGTCTTGGAAGTGCAGCTCATTCAGACGCTTTCTACCAGTCACACTTCATGTTCTGTAGTAATTGACACTCACTAGTCATAGAAGTCCCCTCTCCTCTCTAAACTCCACTGCATTTTCTGGGAAAGATTCTTACCTTGCAGTCTAAATTTAACTTTAATCGCTGTGAAAATTATGAAAATGAAAGGTAGTATTGACATTACTGGAAAATGAAGTAAAAAATGATTTCATTTGGTCAGCTTTTTTTTTTCAAATTTGCTAATTTGCTGCTTAGACATTGGCTGGTCCCAAATTTCTGAGTGATTATTGTAATACTACTGTTTTATAGTACAACCAAGCTTTAATGTATACATTTTCCAAACGTAACACATTGTTTGAGAGTTGTTTTATCCTACTCTATTTACTAGAAAACTGTGCCTTCATACTCTGTAGAGCTATATTGATCAGTTCACATGCCAGACATCCCACTGTTGGATGCTTTTATTACCTTACGAATAAAATTATAGGGGCTAGCATAGTGGTGCAGTAGGTTAAGATACTGCCTGCCATGCTGGCATCCCATATCTAAGCTCCAGTTTGAGTCTCAGCTTCTCCATTTCCCATCCAGCTTCCTGCTAATGTGCTAGAGAAGTCAGTGGAAGGTGGCCCAGATACTTGGGCCCTTGCCACACATGTGGGAGACTGGGTGGAGTTCTAGGCTGCTGGCTTTGGTCTGGCTTAGCCCTGGCTGTTATGGCCATTTGGGGAATGAATGAGTAGATAAAAGATTGATCTCTCTGATCTCTCTCTCCCCCCCTCCCCCCCTTCCCTCCCCTCATGATTCTCATCTGTTTTTTTTTTTGTTTGTTTTTTGTTTTTTTGTTTTTTTTTTTTTTTTTTTTGACAGGCAGAATTAGAGACAGGAAGGTCTTCCTTTTCCGTTGGTTCATCCCCCAAATGGCTGCTATGGCCAGCGCACTGCACCGATCCAAAGTCAGGAGCCAGGTGCTTCCTCCTGGTCTCCCATGCGGTGCAGGGCCCAAGCACTTGGGCCATCCTCCACTGCCTTCCCAGGCTATAGCAGAGAGCTGGACTGGAAGAGGAACAATAGGGACAAAATCCCAGGGTGCCAGCACCGCAGGTGGAGGATTAGCCAAGTGAGCCGGCCAATTCTCATCTCTTGATCATTCAAATAAATAAATCTTTTTAAAATTAACCAAATTATAAGTTAAAAATGTATAGTTGAAATATGTAAAATATTTAGAAACCAAATATTTTAAGTAAATAATTTTGGTACACATTTATGTATGCCTAAGTCTAAGAATTCAGAGAACCCTGCAATCAGAGATAGAAGTGTGCATCAGTCTACAATATTTTATTTTATTGTTTAAAATTTTATTTTTTTATTTGAAAGGCAGAGCCCTGCCCCCCGCCTCCCCTAGACACACACATACACAGAGTGGGGGGGGGGGGAGAGAGAGAGAGAGCACTTGCAACCACTGTTTTACTCCCTAAGTGGCCACGACATTCAAGTCAGGACCACTCCTAAGCCAGAAGCCTAGAACTCCATCTTGGTCTCCCACATGGGTGATAGGGACCCAAGTAATTGGGTCATCTTCTGCTGCCCTCCCAGGCCCTTTAGCAGGAAGCAGGACTCAAATTGACTCTAATATGGGATGCTAGCATCACAAGCAGACGCTTAATCCACTCATCACAAGACCAGCCTGTCCCAAATTTTGTTTTTAATAGTCAATGTTTTTCAGATTTTGTTTCTATTAAATTAAATAAGGCTTATAAATATATTCATCAGCATAACCGAGTGGAAGATGTATACAGGCAGTTAAAAACACTCAGAATATAGTTGGACTTAGTAGGAAAAAGGAATTTGCATTATTTTCAAGTATTTATTATAATAAAATGGCCCCAAATCTAAATCATTTGGCTAAGATGCTATTTCACTTTTTTGGTTTTCTCTTACTCTTAGCATGTCTCTTTAAAAAATTATTATAGATTTGAAGTTTGTAGTTGTGATGAAATACATAAAACATAAATTTACCATCTTAACCATTTTTAAGTATGTAGTTCAGAGATATTGAGTACACTCACATTGTCAGGGGACCATCATCTCCACCCATCTACATAACTTTTTTCATTTTACAAAACTGAAACTCTGTACCCCGTCTCTGTCAGCCATCATTCTGCTTTCCATCAATGATTTCAACTACTCTCAGTACATCATATCAGAAGGGAGCCTCAAAAAATTCGTGGAGAAATTAAGGCATAAGTTTATTGTGGTGCAAAAGATTTTTGAAATCCAGGCTTATTGCATTTTTCCATGAACTTTTTGAAAACCCTTCATGTAAGTAGAATCCTCTAGTAATTGTCTTTGTAACTGGCGTATTTACTAAGCATAATATCCTCAAGCTTTATTCATGTTGTAGCATGTGTCAGAATGTACTTCTTCTTTTTTTTTTTTTTTTTTTTTTTTTACAGGCAGAGTTAGGCAGTGAGAGAGATCGAGAGACAGAGAGAAAGGTCTTCCTTCCGTTGATTCACTTCCCAAATGGCTGCTACGGCCAGCGTACTGCGCCGATCCAAAGCCAGGGGCCAGGTGCTTCCTCCTGGTCTCCCATGCGGGTGCAGGACCCAAGCACTTGGGCCATCCTCCACTGCCCTCCTGGGCCGCAGTAGAGAGCTGGACTGGAAGAGGAACAATCGGGACAGAATCCAGCGCCCCAACCGGGACTAGAACCCGGTGTGCCGGCGCCACAGGTGGAGGATTAGCCAAGAGAGCCGCAGCGCCAGCAAGAATGTACTTCTTTTTAAAAGCTCAATAATAATCATATGTATATATCACATTTTACTTATCTGTTCATCCATCAATGGGTGATTTTGGTTGATTCTATGTTTGAAATATTATGAATAACTCTGCTATAAAGATAGTTGTACAAATGCCTCTTTGAGACTGTGCTTTCAATTCTTAAGAGTATACACCCAAAAGTAGGATTGCTAGATCATATGGTAGTTCTATTTTTCATTTTTGAGTACTTGATCTACTGGTTTCCACAGTGGCTGCACCATTTTACAGTTCTACCAAGAGTGTACAAGGATTCTAATTTTCTCACTACCTTGACAACACTTGGCATTTTGGTTTGTTATAGTGGTCATCTTACTGGCTGTCAGGTTATATCTTACTGTGGTTTTCATGTACACATTCCTGTTGATTATTGATATTAAGCATATTTTCATGTTATAATTGACTCTGTATATCTTCTTTGGAGAAATGTTCATTCAAGTCTTTTGCTCATTGAATTTTTTATTTTATTTTATTTTATTTATTTATTTATTTTGGTTATTTGAAAGGTAGAGAGACAGGGATTTCTCACTTGATGGTTCACTCCCCAAATGGCTACAACAGGCAGGCCTGGGCAGTGTCAAAGCTGAAAGCCTGGAACTCAGTCCAGTCCTCCACATAGGTGGTACAGACTCAACTACTTGAACTATCCTCTGCCACTTCTCACAGTGCCCATTAGCAGGAAGCTGGAATTAAGAACAGAGCTGAGACTCAAACCCAGGCACTCCAATATTGGATGTGGGTATCCCAAGCTGCATCTTAAATTCTACACCAAACACTCATCTTCTGTTAAAATCAAAGTTGGTTTTTTCAGTTTTAGGTTTAAAATTTGTATTCATTTTAAAGGCAGACAGATCTTCTATCTGCTGGTTTTCTCTCCAAATGCCTGCAACAGCTTGGGTTGGGCAGACCAAAGCCAGGAATCTGGGACTCAGTCTGTGTCATACATGTGTATCAGGGACACAAGTACTTGAACCATCATCTTCTGCCTCCCAGGACGCACATTAGCAGGAAGCTGGAATTGGAAACAAAGCTGGGACTTGAACCCACAATCTGGTATAGGAGGCATGCATTCCAAGCAATATCTTGAACACTGTGCCAAATACCCAGTATGGGTTTGATGTTGCTGAGCTGTAGAATTCTTTATGTATTCTGAACATTATTACTTATCAGAAGTAAAATTATTTCCTCCTAATATGTGAGTAGCCTTTTTACTGTTTCAGTTGTATCCTTTGAGGTGCAGCAGTTTTAGATTTTAATACAGTCCAATTTATTTTTTATTGCTTGTGCTTTTGATGTCAAATCCAAGAAACAACTGCTAAGTCTATTGCCATGAAGTCTTTTTCCCTATATTTTTTCCTAAGAGTTTTATAGTTTTAGCTTTTATATTTCAGTATTTGATGTATTTTGAGTTAATTCAGGAGTATAATATTAAGCAAAAAGCCAACATTTTTTTGGCATGTGGATATTCAATTTTTCCAGCACCATTGGTTGAAGAGACTATTCTTTCTCTGTTAAATGGGCTTGGCACCCTTGTCAAAAGTCTTTTGTCCATATATGTCTGAATTTACTTCTGGACTTTCTCTTCTATTGCATTTTCCTATATGTCTGCATGCAAATACCACACCATTTAAATTTCTATAGCTTTTTAATACGGTTTGAAATCAAGAAGTATGAAAACTACAACTTTGTTGTTCTTTTCAAGATTGCTTTTACTATTCAGAGTACCTTGAGATTACAAATTAATTTCAGTATAAATTTTTCTATTTCTACCAAAAATAATGGGGAATTTGAGGGAAGATTGCATTGAATTTGTAGATTATTTTGGGGGGTATTGATATCTTAATGATATAATATCTTCAAATTCATGAACATGGGATGTCTTTCCATTTGTGTTTCTTTAAATTCTTTTGATAATGTTTTATGATCTTCAGTATACAAGGCTTCAACCTTAGTTCATTCCTAAGTATTTTATTTTTAAAATGCTATTATAAATGGAATTGTTTTTTAATTTTTTTAAAGATTTATTTATTTATTTGAAAGTCAGAGTTACTCAGAGAGACGGAGAGGCAGAGAGATTGAGAGAGAGAGAGAGAGAGGTATTCCATCCATTGATTCATTCCCCAATTGGCTGCAATGGCTGGAGCTGCACCAATCCAAAGCCAAGAGCCTGGAGCTTCTTCCTGGTCTCTCACAAAGGTGCAGGAGCCATCTTCCACTGCTTTCCCAGGCCATAGCAGAGAGCTGGATAGGAAGTGGAGCAGCAGAGTCTCAAACTGGCGTCCACATGGGATGCCTGCACTGCAGGCATCAGCCTTACCAGCTATGCCACAGCACCAGCCTCGGTATTTCTTTTTCAGATAACTTATTATCAATGCATAGAAGCACAACTTATTCTTGCATGTTGATTTTAGTATCCTTCAAATTTGTTCGGTTTGTTAAGTCTTAATAGGTTTTTTGTATGGAATCTTAAGAATTTTTTCTGTACACTAAGGTCATATTCTCCATGAAAGGAAGATAATTTTCCTTCTCCCTTTCCTGTTTGGATACCTTTTGGTTCTTCATCTTGCCTAAGTTCTCTGACTAGGACATCTAGTACTATATTGAAGTGTCAAAAAGAGGTACCTTTGCCTTGTTTCTGACCTTAAAGGACAATATTTGAGTCTTTCACCATTGAGTTTGATGTTAGCTGTGGCCATCTTATATATGAAATACAGTTGTTCATTGCATTTCTTTTTACTTCTATAAAATTAGTAGTAATGTCCCCCTTTTCATTTCCACAAACGCAAGTTCCACATGCACTTCAGAATAGTATATATTCTGTTGTCATTAAGTGGCATGATCTGTGTGTATCTGTTAAGTCCAATGGGTTTACAGATATGTCTGTGTCCTCTATTTTCTTGTTGATTTTCAGCCAGGTGGTTCTGTCAACTATGGGAAATCAGACATTAAAGTGTTTTACTATTATTCATTTGTTGTATATTTCTCCCTTAAATTCTGTCAGTGTTTGGTTCATTTTTTTTAGGAGCTGTAATATTCATTATATGTACACATTGTTTTGTAATGGTCTTCTTTGTCCCTTGTAACAGTTTTTGACTTAAAATCTATTTTGCCTGATAATAGGTTAGCCACCCTCACTTTCTTTTGGTTACTATTTACGTGGAATATATTTTTTCCATTTTTCACTTTCAACATTATTAGTATGTAGAATGAAAGTCTCTTTTAGAAAACATGAAGATTTTGATTTTTTAAAAATCTATCCTTACAATACATACTTTTGGTTTCAAGAATTTAATCCATTTACATTTGAAGTAGCTACTAATGGGAAAGAACTTAGGATTCCCACTTTGTTGTTTTCTGTATACCTTTTTGGTTTTGCCCTCTTTCCCTTACTGCCACTATGTTTGGGTGATTTTTGGTAGTGATGTTTCATTTCCTTCCATATGTATTCTGTAGAAGTTTTCTTTATGGATACCATGGAGATTACAATCCATGTTAAACTGGCAGCAATTTCACTTCAATTGCATACACAAATTCTACTTCTTTACAGCTCCACCACTTGATTTATATTATTGCTGTTCTTAGTTATATCTTTATATGTTGTGTAATCATTAATATAGGTCTATAATTATTTTTGTGTTTTTCTCTTCAAATCTTGTAAAAGAATAAAAAGCGTAACAAAAATTATAATAATTCTAGTTTTTTTATTTTTCTACTTTTACTGGAGGGTTTTGTATTTTCATGTGGCTTGAGGTTTCAGTCTAAGCTCCTTTTGTTTCAACTTGAAGAACTCCCTGTAGCGTTTCTTGTAGGGCAAATTGAATGGTAATGAACTCCCTCTCAGCTTTTATCAGGAATTGTTTAATTCTTCTTTTATTTTTGAAGGATAATTTTGCTTTTTATGCAACAGAATTCTCAGTTGATACATTTCTTTTTTCTTTGAGCACATTAAATATATTATCCTGCTGCTCTGGCCTGCAATTCTTCTGCTGAGAAATCCACCAATAACCATTTGAGGATCCATTATATGTGACAAGTTGCTTTTCTGTGGCTGCTTTTGAGTTTCTTTGTCTTTAGCTATCAGTAATTTGAGTCTGATGTGTCACTATGTGATGTCTTTGGGTTTATCCTGTTTAGAGTCAACTTCTTCCTTTGTATTTTATTGGCCTTCCTCAGAATTGGGTTTTTGATCATTATTTCTTCACATAAGCCCATGTCCCTTTCTTTTCCTACTGGAATCTCCATAATTTATATATCAATCTGTATCATGGTGTTTCATAGTCCCTTGGGGTCTTTTCACTCTTAATTATTTTCTTTTTAAAATTTTTAAAAATTTTTTGAAGATTTATTTATTTATTTGAAAGGCAGAGTTACAGAGAGAAGGAGAGAGACAGAGACAGAGACAGAGAAATATCTTCCATCTGTTGGTTCACTTCTCAAATGGCCACAATGGCTGGGACTGGACCATACTGAAGCCAAAGAGTCAGAGCTTCTTCTAGGTCTCCCACATGGGTGGCAGGGGCCCAAGTACTTGGGCCACCTTTCATTGCTTTCTCAGGCACATTAGCAGGGGGCTGAATTAGCAGCCAGAAATTGAACTGGTAGTCGAATGTGGGATACTGGCCTGGCATTGCAGGCAGCAGCTTAACCCACTGAGAGCCCTGCATCGGCCCATCTTTCTTTTTCCTCATCAGAATTGATAGATTCAGATGACTTGCCTTCATATTTTCCTGTTTTTTCTTCCTGTTTGATTATTCTGTTGCTCACTGCGGTGAATTTTTAAATTGTTAGAATTTTCAGCTCCACAATTTATGGCTTTTTAATAATTTGTATTTTTTGACATTTTCATTTTGTTCATATATTCTGCTCCTGATTTTAAAAATATTCTGTTTTCCTTTACCTCTTTGGGATATTTAAGACTTTTCAAAAAATTGTTATCTATCAAGTCCAAGACCTATGTTTCCTTTGGGTTAATTACTGGAAATTGTTTCTTTCAGTGGGGGAATCTCTCCCAGATTGTTTGTATGTATTTTATTTTTGTTGAAAATCGCATATTCTAAACAATAGCCACCTCTTCTAATCTTTGTAGAATGGCTCTATGCAGAAGAGGGCCCTCACTTATTGGAACGATGTGAAGTGTAAGGTCTTAAGTCCTTTCTGAGCATGAATTTTGCCTATGTGTTTGTGTGAATGTGGATTTTCCCTAATTCCCCTATTTATGTTCCTGCTTTTAAATCTCTTAATTGCCCTAATTGTCTCACCTCTGCCTCTTCTTGGATCCTTAGATATTCTATTCTGTTCCATTTCCTGTAATTGTTGGCCTCTGGTTGCTCATGGATCTGTTGTGCCTCTGTAGCTCTCATGCACTACAGTACGCATCACGGCTTCCAACCTAATATCCAAACTATGTGTTCATTTCTGTATGAGCTCTGAATCGAGAGAGACAGAAAGCAGTATGCCTCTGTGCAGACCAGAACATGGCATATAAATTCTGCTCATTTAATTTTGACCTGAAACAGGAAACAGGAATCAGAAAACTTCCTCTCACCCTAGCCACAACAGGGAAGGATTGTGGCATGGGTGATCAAAAGCACCGCAACTTTTCCCACCATTTTGACTGTGGCTTTTTCCTAATTGGCATTTGCTTGCTGACTAGTTTCTAGAGCTCCCACAAAGCATTTCCAGGCTACCATTGTCCACTTGGTGCTTCTACGAGAAAATGAGGGCCTATTCTAATGTAACTAAGTTAACTTACCACTGATATATTTCTGTAGCTAAGCTACTTTATTTTCACACTAAATAATGTCTTGCTCTCCTTAAGAGCCACTGTGCCTTTCAGAGATGCTATTGCTACTATTGAAGCTAGTAGTTGATCATGCAGAATTGAAGAGACAGATAAATGGCAAAGTTTTTATTAAAATTGGTAGCAGAAAATATGGCCAGTAAAGTGCATGAGGGATAAATGTTTATAAGTGAATTTGAATTTTAAGGTGAGCTTCTTTAGACCTTCTAAAATTTCTGTTGGGAAAACTTGATTTGATATCACAAAATCTATGAAATGCCTTTCGCATGGGGAAGATAGATACAAAAATAATCTTTAACCCAAAATTAATAGATATAGTTAAGTTTTGTCACTCATATTTGGATATGCCTTAGTTTTATTTATTGGGTGCTACTGTAGTTCTTTTAATGAATATGTAATACTTGTACATTTTTTATGGAATAGGATGTAATATTTTAACACATGTAAACAGTGCAAAGTGATCAAATCAAGTAATTACCATTTATATTTCATTATCTTTTTAAAGATTTATTTGTTTATTGGAAAGGCAGAGTGACAGAGACAGAGAAGAGATCTTCCATCTACTGGTTTACTTTCCAAATGCCCTGAACAGCTGGGGCAGTGCTGGACCAAAACCAGGAGCCAGCAACTCCATCCAAGTCTCCCATATGGGTGACAGGGGCCAATTACTTGGGCCATCACATGCTACCTCCAAGGCACATTAGCAGGAAGCTGGCTTTGAAGCACAAAATAGCAGGGACTCAAACCAGTAACCCAACATAGGATCTGGGCGTGCCAGCTGGTGTCTTAACCCCGTGAACCATAATGCTCACACAAACACTCATCTCAAAATGCAGTTGTTTACTTGTTATTTCAAGTCTTTCCTGTGAGAAGAAGGCCAACTCTGGCTTCTTCTGTTTGACCAGCTCAGTATTCTCTGCCCTGTTTTTTAAGTTGGCTTTCAAATTTTCTGAGAAATGCCCAGTTATAAATCTAAAATCCTATCTAAAGTAGGAAAGTCATTTTCCCACATTTGACTGTTCTTAATGTGTGGGAAGAAACTAGCCTACACGTTCTCTTTTGTTTTATTGGCCACTTATGCTCTATGGTGTGTGTTCAGAATTATCGTAAGTCTCCATGTACTTAGCCTTCCATATTAATTTTAGGGTGTAGCAAATTCATACAAAAATTCCATTGCAGTTTTGCCTAGAATGACATTAAAAATTTAGATTACTTTGGGGCTATATGCAATTTTTATAAAGATTTACTTATTTATTTATTTACTTGAAAAGAAGTTATAGACATATACATCGGGGAGGGAGGAGGGATAGGAGGGCAGGGGAGAGAGAGAGAGAGAGAGAGAAAGAAACTCCTATCTATTGCATCATTCCCCAAATGCCTACAACAGCTCAGAGCTTAGCCAGGCTGAAGCCAGGAGTAATGAACTCAACCTAGGTCTCCCAAGTAGGTGACAAGGACTCAACTACTTGACCTATCACTTGCTGCCTCCCAGGAGGGCACATTTAGCAAGAAGCTAGAGTCAGGATTGGAGCTGGGACCCAAACTCAGGTGTTCCAATGTGGATATGGGCATCCAAGCAGCATCTTAACCTTTGGACCAAATGCCTCCTCCTGAGGTTGTTCTGATATTATTATTCCTGCACATGGATACTTTGCCCCATTACTTAGATGCTCTTTAATGTCCTCAGATGATATTTTATAATTTCCTCCAGAAGGTCAGAAAAAACTTTTGTGAAATTTTCCTTTTGGTACTTTATATATTTCTTGCTTTTATAAATGTAATAATTTATAAAATTATTTTCTAGCTTATTTTATAGAGTGTAAGAATACACACACAAAAAGAACATAATTGATTTTTAAGAATTGATAACAACTTTAACCACTTATCTGTAAATTCTTCTAGATTCTCAAATTTTAGTTTTTCGATTTGTGGATTTTTTTTCTTCTATCACTTATGCTTATAATGTGGATTTTTCTTTTGTCACTTATTCTTAGATCAAATCTAAGAAACCATTTTCTAATCCAAGATCAAAAATATTCACTCCTATGTGTGTGTGTTTTTTTTTTTTTTTTTTTTTTTTTTTTTTTTTTTTTGATAGGCAGAGTGGACAGTGAGAGAGAGACACAGAGAGAAAGGTCTTCCTTTGCCATTGGTTCACCCTCCAATGGCCGCCGCAGCCGACACGCTGCGGCCGGCGCACTGCGCTGATCCGATGGCAGGAGCCAGGTACTTCTCCTGGTCTCCCATGGGGTGCAGGGCCCAAGCACTTGGGCCATCCTCCACTGCACTCCCTGACCACAGCAGAGATCTGGCCTGGAAGAGGGCCAACCAGGACAGAATCCGGCGCCCTGACCGGGACTAGAACCTGGTGTGCCGGTGCTGCAAGGCGGAGGATTAGCCCAGTGAGCCGTGGCGCTGGCCTCCTATGTTTTCTTCTACAAGTTTTATAGAAGTTTTAGCTCTTATAATTAGGTTTTTAATACATTTTGAGTTCATTTTTTATCTGATGTCAGGTAAGAGTTCCCCTTCACTCTTTTGCATGTGGATATCCATTTGTCCTAGCGCTATTTGTTGAAGAGTATTGTTTTCTCCACTTTTGTCTTGGGACTCTCTTATCAATATAACTAACCACAAATGTAAGAGCTTATTTCTGGAATCTTTTTTTTTTTTTTTAAATGTTTGAGAAGCAGAGAGATTGACTAGTATGACTCCAAGTTCTTTTGGTTTGAGCAACTGGAAGAACAGAGAGCCATTACTAGAGTGTTGTTGAAGAAGTTAGGTAAAAATTAATAGATTCCTTCTTATCAAAGCCTTTGAAAGTTTCAGTGTCTGGAAATAGTTGCAGTCCTCTAAAGAAATTCTTTGTTTGTATCTTTGTTTCTAATGAAAATTACAAGTCATGTGTCTGATTGCTTGGCTGATAGAAAAACAACTCCATTTGTGTTCTTTGTAGGAACTGTGTAGATATCTAAAATATGTGATTCTTTAATTAGCCTCATGCACATCTGTCCATGCTTTTATCTTTCTCTTATGCCTCTAAATTTTTCTCCTTTATGTATGTGTCTTTATATATCAATTTAAAAATCTTTTGAGAACATCAGGGTTTGAATAAATAAATATAAATTGATTGCATTACATGCCACCAAAAAGGAAATGTGTGTGTTTTGGCAGGGTGGGAGGGGGAGGGTTGTATAACTTTTAAAACCTAAGTTAAAATTAAAAATTAGAATATCATCTTGAACTATAGGTAAATATTTATCTATACATGTTGGGTACCTGTTGAGTTCCTACAATTTTGTATCATCCATTCGACAATGTTTGATGAATACTCACTACATACCAGGTGCTATTCTGAGCACTTGATACATCAGATAATGAGCACTACTGTCAGGGACTGTGGATTCTACTGGGGCAGGTGCTGACAAAATACAGCACATATAATAATTAGTAAATTAATATTGTATGTTACAAGATAAAATGTGCTACTGGAAAAAGTTAAGCATGATAACAGAGGTTGGAGAAGAAAGGAGCTGGGGGTTTGCAGTACTAAAGAGTGGTCTTCAGGGCCACATTGAGCAAAGGATGTGCAGCAGAGACTTGAAGGAGGTAAGGAAAGAGCACTGCTTCTCAGGGAACAGTAGGCAAAAGTTCTGCAATGGGAGCATGATTGGCAGGTCTTAAGGAATAGCTAGAACACCTATGTAGAGCTGAGTGAGTGACAAAGGTTGTAGGAATGCAGTCAGAGAGGTATTGGGGTTGGGAGACAAATTGCATAGGGTCTTATGGACTGTTTGTAGGACGTGAGCTCGTCTCTGAGTTAGAGAGGATGCCATTACAGAGTTCCAGGTATAAGAATGGCGTCATTTGGCTTGCATTTTGCGAGAATCACTCTGGCTACTATACATAATTTTATCGGAGAGGTTAATGATTATTTCTGCAATTTTAGGTATATTACAGCTAACACTGACACAGAAGAACCAAGTTTTCCTGTCTCTAAGGCACTTAACACACATGTAGAGGAATTAAGTTTAGATGTCCTTCTTCAGAAGGTAGATCATTTACGTATGAATGAGTCTGACAAGCAGGAGAGTTTTGAACTACTTTGTGACCACAAAGAAAAGGTAAGAGATACGTTACGACATATTAATATAACCTTATGAGGGGTCATGCTTGTGAGGGTCTTCAAAAAGTTGGTAGAAATGTAAATCATGAAAAAACTTGATTTTTATACCAACATACTTCTCTCTTAATTCTGTTTTTCCACAAACTTGTTGAAATACCCTCATATTGATTCATTTTAAGATCTAGCTTTCTTTTTAAAGATTTAGTTATTTGTAAGGCAAGGCAACAGAGGGGAAGAGACAAAGAGCGGAGGACTCTTGCTTCTACTGGTTCACTCCCCAAAAGGCTACAACAGCCAGGGCTGGGCCAGGCTAAAGCCAAGAGCCAATAATGCTGTTCTGGTCTCCCACATGAGTTGCAAGAGTCCCAGTATTTGAGCCAACTTTTACTGCCTTCCCATGTGCATTAGCATGAATCTGGATCAAAACTGGAGCAGCCAGGATTTAAACTAGCACTTCATTGCAAGTGGCAACTTCACCCACTGTCACACAAGGCCAGCTCCTAGGACACATTTCTTAGGGTGGATATTTGTATTTGAAATGTTATATACATAAATATGCATAGGCATATATTCAATCATCCATAAATGTCAGTGTATCTCCCTAAGTTTTAATATATTGCAGTGGACAGTGGTTATGGTCTGGACAAGTTACCCAATTAACGCATGTGCAATTATATCTTTTCAGTTTAAGGATGAAGTAGAGTTTATGTGGCGATTTGCTCGTGGTTATGGAGATATGTATGAGATGTCTACAAATACACAAGAAAAGAAACATTATGCCAATATTGGTAAGCTTTGTGTAATCATCTATAATCAGCCAATAGTGGGTTTTAATTACAACTAAATTATTTTAGCTGCAACCAGTGGGTTTAATTTATTTCGGTATATCCCAGTAACAAAAACATACATATAGTCTCAGAAAAACAAAAGTATATTTAGGACAAAAGTATGCATGTTAGAATAGGCAACTGAAATTTCATCTCTTAAAGTTTATAAAATCACAGAAGATAGGTCATTAAGTGGCAGTGTTTCAAAACCAAAATCAGGCAAAGGACAGTTGTTTCCAGCAAAAGCTACTACAATTATAACACACTTTGCTCTCTATAACATAGAACTCTAAGTACCACAAAGAAACAAATAACTTCTCAGACTTTAGTTAATGTTGTTTTATCAAAATCTGCTTTAAGAAAATAAATGAGCCTTGAGTTGCAATTATTTCAGCTGAATGAGGAGTACATGTTGATTCATTGTACTATCATCCATAATTTTGGCATATTTTTGACATTTTGTTAAAAATAACAACAAAAGCAGCCAGAATTTCTAATTGCTATTGTTCATATCACCTTGACTCTTAACAGATATCAAATTCTTTCTTGCAAAAACCTGTCACCGTCATTTCTCTGAGCTTCAGCATAGTAATTTGACATCAATATAACTGCAATCCTTTTATTTCAAAGTCTTCTCTGACACGCTTTTCTTCTATGAGATAGCATGGTGAAGAAACAGAAAAAAAAAAAATCTTCTCCCACTCTAGTTATCTGTCATTTTGATTTCCAAGAAAGTGGTTTTCCTGACCTCTTTACACTCAGCCAAGTGTTTCTTCCCTGGAGGTTGCTGTGCTGCATGACCTCTGCATATTAATTCTCCCCAGTGGGAGGAGGATGAGAAGACATCCCATCCCCTTCTTGTTAAATATCCATCATCGGCTTAATATGGCAGTTTTTCTGTCTCAGTTGTTTTTGGGTCATATGCAAAGTGGAATTCTAGAATTTTCTTAGCTTCAAGGAAAATAAAAAGTTAATCAAAAAGAACAAATAGATTTATTTTTGTATCTACTAAGAAAATCAAAGCCTATCTATGGAAACTGTTTCAGCATGCATTAATATTAATTTGTTTCTTTCTTAAGTACCTGCCCTTCCCTGGGCATTATGTCAGGGGGTTGGAATGGGATAGCACAACAGACATATTTCTCAGACAGCAGTGGAGCTTGTGGGAGAGAAAATCTTAATACCTGTCAATAATATTAACGAGCCGTTGTTATATGGGAAAGGGATGTATAAAGGAAAGGAAGCTATGATGCAAGGAAGTCTCTTATGCAAGAAACAGCTTCTTATAGGTGAAATTCACTTTGGATCTCTATTTTAAAGTGGAATAGAGAGGTTTTCAAGATGACAGAATAGGGAGGAAGCTTACTGCTCTAGTCTAGGGGAAGATAGTTTAAAAAAGTGGAAAGAGTACAACCCCTAGAAGAGTTAGGGAGAAAATGGCAGAGAAAACTCCACACAAATTAGAAGGACACTGTGGACCTATGTGGAGGGTGTGCACACGCACAACTCAGGACTCTAGCAGCTGAGAGCCTCAGCACCAGCTTCGGAGAGTGAGGTGAGATCAGACTGCAGCAGCCTAAGCCACTGGCGATACAGCTGTGGGAAGAGCCTAGCAGGAGCCTGGCTTGGAGCCCAGTGAGGGACAGTGTTCCTGCCAACCTAGAGGAAAAAAAGGGAGACATGTTTATCTCTCACTGACCACCCAGCACTGGCACCTTCTAGCCAAGAGAGGGAAGGCACCATTTTAGACATGTAAAAGTTGTGCCAGTTTGTGTCCGGGTACCCAGCAACCAGCTAAGAGGAGACACCTGGATCTGACTGGGAAAACTGACAGGGGGCTGGGTGCTCATGACTATGGGAGGTTTTGCTGAGGCTGAAAACACTGTGGCTGCGTGGGAGGGTGCAAGATGTGGCTGGGTCTTTGGGCAGTCACTGTGGGTGGCTCCACATGCTTAGGGCCCCATGATTCCCTGGTAAGAGTCATTGCTGCAGAATCCATGCTCATACCAAGGATGCTCCCAAAAGAACACAGCAACACTTCAGTACTAGAATGTGAAGATGAAGAGATTAAAGAAATGCTAGAAATGGTGGGGCCGGCGCTGTGGCACAGTGGGTTAATGCCCTGGCCTGAAGCATCAGCATCCCATATGGGCGCTGGTTTTAGTCCCGGCTGTTCCACTTTTTATCCAGCTCTCTGCTATGGCCTGGGAAAGCAGTAGAAGATGGCCCAAGCCCATGGGCCCTTGCACCCGTGTGGGAGATCCGGAAGAAGCTCCTGGCTCCTGGCTTCGGATCGGTGCAGCTCCCGCCGTTGTGGCCATCTGGAGAGTGAACCAGTGGATGGAAGACCTCTCTCTCTCTGCCTCTCCTCTCTCTGTGTAACTCTGAGTTTCAAATAAATAAAGTAAATCTTAAAAAAATAGAAATGCTAGAAATGGAATTCAAAAAATTGATTGTAGGATTACTTAGAAGTAATCAGAAGCAAATTCACAAACTAAAGAAGTCCATACATGACATGAATGAAAATTTTACCTTGAAATTGAGATTTTAAGAGAAATAAAAATGAAATATTGGAAATGAAGAATTCAATAGAACAAATAAAAAAATGTGGTGGAAAGCCTTAACAACACACTCAGTGAGTTAGAAGAAAGAAAGAACATCAGAGTTAGAAGACAAATCTCTGGAAACTTTACAGTCAGACCAAAAAAAAAGAAGAAACTAGAAAACTAAAAGCAGTGTTGGAGATTTATGGGATATTATCAAGCAACCCAACATGCAGGTCTTAGAAGTTCTTGAATGTATAGAAAGAAAGAATGGATTAGAATGCCTTTTAGTGAAATAATTGCAGAAAACTTCTCTAATTTGGAGAAAGAAAAGGAGTTTCAAGTACAAGAAGCACATAGAACTAATAGACATGACCAGAAAAGATCTTCACCATGACACTTTTTGAGTCAAACTCTCCACAGTTAAATATAAAGAAAAGATTCTAAAATGTGCATGAGAGCAATGCAAGATTATTTTCAGAGGCTTTCCAATTAGACTCACAGCTAACTTCTCATCAGAAACCATACAGGCTAGGAGAGAATGGCAAGAAATATTCCAAATCTTAAGGGAAAAAACTATCAACTCAGAGTACTATAGCCTGCAAAGCTGTCATTTATGAAAGCCTTACAAAAGATGCTTAAGCCTGTGCTATATACAGAAACACAGAAGCATGGTCATCACTATGAAAGAAGGTGAAGGCAGAAAATCTTCTAGTAAAGGTACAAAGGGAATCCAAAGTAAACAATAGGAGTTTTTTTGAAAAAATGGCAGGGCCAAGAAGCTGCTTATCACTAGTCACCTAGAGTGTAAATGGCCTCATCTCCCCTGTTAAAAGATATAGACTGGCTGGGCTGGTGCTGTGACTCACTTGGTTAATCCTCTGCCTGTAGCACCAGCATCCCATATGGGTGCCGGGTTCTAGTCCCGGTTGCTCCTCTTCCAGTCCAGCTCTCTGCTGTGGCCCGAGAAGCAGTGGAGGATGGCCCAAGTGCTTGGGCCCTGCACCCGTATTGGAGACCAGGAGGAAGCACCTGGCTACTGCCTTCAGATCAGCACAGCGCACCGGCCGTAGTGGCCATTTGGGGAGTGAACCAATGGAAGGAAGATCTTTCTCTCTCTCTCCCTCTCTCTCTCTCTCTCTCTCTCTCTCTCTCTGACTCTATCTGTCAAACAAATTTAAAAAAAAGATACAGACTGGCTGACAGGATTAAAAAACAAAACCAATGTATTTGCAGCCTACAAGAAGCACATCTCACCAACAAAAGATGCACACAGACTGAAAGTGAAAGGATGGAAAAAAGATATTCCATGCTAACAGAAACCAAAAAAGAGCTGGTGCTGCCATTCTAATGTCAGACAAAATAGACTTTAATACAAAAACTGTTAAAATAGACAAGGGCACTATGCAATGATTAAGGGATCAGTTCAACAAGAATGTGACTGTAATAAATATTTATGCACCCAATTATAGGGCACCTGGCTATTTAAAAGAAATGTTAATAGATCTAAAGGGAGACCCAGACTCCAATACAATAGTAATGAGTGGGAATCCTTCCAAACTCCCATGATGCTGGCATCACCTTTATTCCTAAACCACTAAAAGATATAACAGAGAAAGGGAAAAACAGACCAGTTTCTCTAAAGAACATAGATGCAAAAATCCTCAAAGAAATATTAGCTGATTGAATTCACCAATACATGAGAAATATAATTTACCCAGATTTATCCCTGATAGGCAGAGATGGTTCAGCATTTGCAAATCAATTAATGTCTACATCACATTAACAAATTGAAGGGCGAAAGCCATAGGATTATCTCAATAGATGCAGAGAAAGCATTTGATAAAATACAATACCCATTCATGATGAAAAATTTTAGCAAATTGTATATAGAAGGAACATTTCTCAATATGATCAAAGCAATTTGTGACAAACTCAATGGCCACCATCCTATTGAATGGAGAAACGCTGGAAGCATTCCCACTGAGGTCCGGAACAAGACAAGGATGCCCACTCTCACCGTTGCTATTCAATATTGTCCTCGAAGTTTTAGCCAGAGCCATTAGGCCAGAAAAAGAAATCAAAGGGATACAAACTGGAGGAAGTCAAACTATCCATATTGGCAGATGACACGATTTTATATATTTAGGGGATCCAAAAGACTCCAGTAAGAGACTATTGGAACTCATAAAAGAGTTTGGTAAGTGAAAGGGTATAAAATTAACACAAAAAAATCAATAGTCTCTGTATACACAGACTATGCCATGGCTGAGAATAAACTTCTAAGGTCAATCCTATTCACAATTGCTACAAAAGAAAATAAGATACCTTGGAATAAATTTAACAAAGATGTCAAAGATCTCTACAATGAGGATTACAAAACATTAAAGCAAGAAATAGAAGACACACAAAAAAAGTAAAAATCTTCCATGTTCATGGATTGGAAGAATTAATATCATCAAAATGTTCAGACTACCGAAAGCAATTTACCAATTCAGTGCAACACCAATCAAAATACCAAGGACATTCTTCTCAAAATGATGCTGAAATTCATATGGAAACACAACTAAAAATAGCTAAAGCAGTCTTACACAACAAAAACAAAGCTTGAAACATCATAATACCAGATTTCAGAGGCAGTTATAGTCTGGTACTGCCACAAAAACAGACTTGTAGACCAATGGAACAGAATAGAAATTCCAGAAATCAACCCAAGCATCTACAACCAACTTATTTTTGACAAAGAAGCTGAAATCAATCATTGTAACAAGGATTTTCTCTTCAACAAATGGTGCTGGGAAAACTGGATCTCCACATGCAGAAATATGAAGCAATACCTTCACCTTACACCTTACCAAAAAATCTACTCACAGTGTATCAAAGACCTAAATATGCAACCTAGTACCATCAAATTATTAGAAAACATTGTGGAAGTCCTGCAAGATATTGGCATGGGCAAAGAGTTATTGGAAAATACCCCAGAGGCACAGGCAATCAAAACCAAAATTTACAAATGGATTAGTTCAAATTGAGAAACTTCTGTGCTGCAAAAGAAACAGCAAAGTGAAGGGGTATCCAACAGAATGGGAGTAATTATTTACAAACTATGCAGTTACCAAAGGATTAATAACCAGAATATATAAAGTGATCAAGAAACTCAACAACAGAAAACAACAGAGTTCAGAAATGGGCCAAGAACTTAAACAGGCATTTTTCAAAAGAGGAAATCTATATGGCTAACAGATACATGAGAAAATGGTCAGTATCACTAGTCATCCTGGAAATGCAAATCAAAACCACAATGAGGTCTCACTTCACCCTGGTTAGAATGGCTTTCATACAGAAATCAACCAACAACAAATGCTGGTGAGGATGTGGGGAAAAGAGTACCCTAATCCACTGTTGATGGGAAAGTAAGCTGGTACAGACACTGTGGAAAACAGTATGGAGATACCTCAGAAATCTGAATATACACCTACCAAATGACCCAACCACCCCACTCCTGGGAATTTACTTAAGGGAAATGAAATCAGCATATGAAAGATTTTCTGTACTCCCATGTTTCTTGCAACTCAATTCATAATAGCCAAGATGTGGAATCTTCCCAAATGTCCATCAACTGAAGACTGGATAAAGAAATTATGGGATATGTACACCATGGGATACAACACAGCTGTAAAAAAAATGAAATCCTGTCATTTGCAACAAAATGGATGAATCTGGAAAACATCATACTTAGTGAAATAAGCCAATCCAAAAAGGACAAATACCATATGTTCTACCTGATCTGTGATAACTAAAAGGGCCCCTAAAAGGTAATCTATAAAAGTGAAATTGACACTTTGAGATACAATGATTTTGACCAGCCCTTGTCTTAACTATTGAGGGACAGGTTTGGTTTTTTTTTCATAGTACTTGTTGACCTCTTTACTTAGTATAGAGTTAATTGTTTGTGCATAAATTTAATTGGAAATAGATCTTAGTAAAATATAACAATGGGAATAGAAGAGGGAGGAGGAAGAGAACTGGGAGTATGGGTGGGGTGAGAAGAATCACTATATTCCTAAAGTTGTATTTATGAAATTTGTTTCCTTAAATAAAAGGCTTCTGGGAAAAAAAGAAAAATAAACAAATGGAATAGAAGTTGAGTTGAGTTCATGTATGAGTTGCTAAAAATGGAAAAAATGGGCTAAGGGAATTTGGGGGCAAGAATGGAGTGTAGGACTGAAATAAGGTGTATCAAAAAAGAGATTAAAGTTTATAATGCTCAAGAAAAAAGAGTACATCCTTAGAAATGTTCATTTACACATTAATAAGTTAAAATGAATTCCATTATTTAACCATTTATTCAAACCACTGTGTCTAATAATGTTAAAATGAGGGGTGAAAGGAGAGAAGGAAGAATATAAATATTAAGACAGTGCCACAATAAGAAATTTACTCTGTAGAACAGATCAATAGACAGTCATAATTCAGTGCATTAGGATTAAGTCATTACTTAGGGTAATGACCATGTACCCTGGAGCTGAGAGCAGAGGTTCAGACCAGCAACTGAAGGCCATTGGAATTCAGTATAAAGGAGGAAGAGGTGCTGAAGGTTTGTCTTACTAATGAAATTGTTATGCTAAGGAAAAAATTTTATCACTGGAGAGTGAAGACTTCTTTCAGAAAATTCTTACCATTACCCAATAGTTTTTGAAGTATTATGATTGACTGTAATATATTCTAAATATAAATTTTGTGTTTAAAGGAACATTATTATAATTTTCATAATGCTATTAGGTAGTAAGTCAGATACGAGCTTGTTTGTGTGTGACAAAGGCCTAAAGAGTTGACATCTAAGAGGTCCAGCATATGCATCTCAAATTCATCCTGATAACCTTCCAGGTGCAGCCCAGTATCTGCACTTGAAGCATCCTGCCCTGTCCCTTCTACCCGATAACCTGCCAGGTGGGGGTCCCACCCCTTCTGCCTGATAACCTTCCAGGTGCAGCCCAGTATCTGCACTTCAAACGCCCTGCCCCTTCTACTGGATAACCATCCTTCCTCTAAGGCTCCTCTAACCTGGGGTGACCCAGCCAGGCTTTCCCCTGTCTGATAACTTCAGGGGAAAAACTCAGATGGGAATTTTTCATATTTACATCCAAAAAGTCCTTTGTTCCAGGAGGAGCAGAGGTGGGGAGGCAAAACCGATCCCCTTAAAAACCCCCAGCCTCAATCAGGCTGTGCACTCAGCCCTCTGCCTCTATGCTGAGTCGCCCACCTGACCTGCCCAGGTGTAATCTCTCCACTCAACCATGTAACCTTGCTCTCCCCCAGTCTGAGTGACTGAGCTCTCTCTCTCAGGTTCTGTCCAGAGAAGTGCCCATCCATTCTTACGGATGTCCCTGCCCTAATAAACCTTGCTTTTTGCTTTCCACTACTCTCTGTCTCACGCCTGAATTCTTTCTTGCACGAAGACAAGAACCCTTGCATTCTCCGGTAACAGTGCCACAAGAGAATTCTGTGAGGTAAAGAGTTTTTCTTTTGGGCTTCAGCTGCTGGGTGTGACTACAAAACCAGTCTGTATACCGCCCAGCTTCCTTTCATATCCCAGAGTGAGGGCACGTGGGAGCATGCTGAATGTTTTATTCACTTGGCAGTATAGCTAAAATGTTGATTTAAAGTCAGTGTTTTTGCATTGAAGAGTATTTTTTGAATTCAAAATACCCTAATTTAGCAGAATTATAGGCAAGGGCTATAAACAATAATCAAATGAAAAAGTAACCATTTTACCCATATAAATATTTTTCAAGTAATCACAGATCATTAAAACTATGGTAGTATAATATTCTTAACCATTATTTTGACAAAAGTATTAAAAAATTAGACAAAACTGTATTTGAAGCAATACTGAAACACATAGGCATTTATTTTTTTGTTTTTGTTATTTGGGCTTTTTTCTTTTATAATTTTTAACTCCCACATGTAAGGGAAAACATGCAATTTCTGTCTTTCTGTGTCTGGCTTATTTCACTCAACATGATGTCCTCCAGTTGTATTCATTTAGCTGCAAATGGTAGAATTTCATTCTTTTTATAGCTGAATAATATTCCATTATGTATATATACCAAATTTTCTTTATTCATTCATCTGATAGACACCATGATTCATCCCATATTTTAGCTATTGTGAACAGTACTGCTATAAACAAAGTACTATTGGTATCAAAGAAATATATCCAGAAATGGGATTGCTGGACCAGATGGCAAGGCTATTTTTAGTTTTTCACAAAATCTTCATATTGTTTTCCCCAGAGGCTACACTCATTTACATTCCCAGCAACAGTATATAAGTGTTCCTCAACAGCATTTGTTATTCTCTGTCTTTTGGATTTCAGCCTTTCTGACAGGGACAAGTTGATATCTTATTGTTGTTTTGATTTGCCTTTCTCTGACAAGTAATGTTGAGCATTTTTTCATATATTTGTTGGTAATTTATAGTTCTTTTGAAAGCTGTTTATTGAAGTCCTTTGCTCATTTCTTAACTGGATTAGTTGCTTTTTCTTACCTGTGTTGTTGAGTTTTTTGAGTTGCTGACATATTCTGAATGTGAATCCTTTGTGGATTGGTGGCTCGCAGATAGGTCTCCCCATTCTGTTGGATGTCTCTTCACTCTATTGGTCATTTCCTTTGCTGTGCAAAAGCTTCTGAGTCTGATGTGTCCCATGTGTTTAGTTCTGCTTTTGTTACCTGTGCTTTCTTTAGGGTGTTATCCAAGAAATTGTCACCTACACCAATGTCCTAGAGTATTCCTGTATGTTTTCTTCCAGCAACTTCATAGTTTCAGGTTTTAAATTTATGTCTTTGATCTATCTTGAGTTGATTTTTGTAAATGATGAGAGATATGGATCCCATTTCATTATTCTGCAAATCAGTTTTGCCAGCACCATTTGTTGAAGAGATTATATCACTCTAATGTATGATCTGAGCACTTTTGTCAAAAATCAATTGGCTGTATGTATGTGGATTAATTTTTGGGCTCTCTACTCCGTTCCATTGATCTATGTGTCAGTTTTTATGCCAGTAGCATGCTGTTTTAAAAATTATAGCTTTGGCCGCTGCCACAGCTCACTAGGCTAATCCTCTGCCTGCAGCGCCTGCACCCTGGGTTCTAGTCCCAGTTGGGGCGCCGGATTCTGTCCCGGTTGCCCCTCTTCCAGGCCAGCTCTCTGCTGTGGCCTGGGAAGGCAGTGGAGGATGGCCCAGGTGCTTGGGCCCTGCACCTGCATGGGAGACCAGGAGGAAGCACCTGGCTCCTGGCTTCAGATAAGTGCAGTGCACCGGCCGCAGCACGCCGGCTGTAGCGGCCATTTGGGGAGTGAACCAATGGAAGGAAGACCTTTCTCTCTGTCTCTCTCTCAATGTCTAACTCTGCCTGTCAAAAAAAAAATTATAGCTTTGTGTGCTTTGAAATCAGGTATTATGATGCCGCCAGCTGGCTTGCTTTGCTCAGGGTTACTTTGATTATTCTGGGTCTTTGGTAATTCCATATGAATTTTAGGATTTTTTTCTAATTCTGTAAATAATGTCATTGATATTTTGGTAGGGATTGCATTAAGTATGTAGATTGCTTTAAGTAGTATAGATATTTTAATGATATTGATTTTTCCAATCCATGAACAAGGAATAGCTTTCTATTTTTTGTGTGCCCTTGCTGGCTTCTTTCATCAATATTTTATAAAAAGAGTATGTCTTATTCATTTAAAAATTACTGATTCCTTTAATAATTGCCCACAATGTAGTTTCAGTTATGATCAAACTACTTTTTTTTCCAATTTACATAGGTATTCCATCTAACCGAGCTGTATGAGTAGAATGCCAACTTAATAAATTAATAAATAGAATGGTTTCAGTATAGAAGTCCTTTATTTGTAAAGATTACTTCAACCACTTACTTGGAAATTCATTTTGCATATCATTGAATAATCTCTTAGAGTAAGCAGAAAGTATTAACAATGGAGCAGCAAAAAAGAATGTCCTAACGTAATGGCCCCTTTTGAGAAAGACGCACAAAATGCAGTTCTGTTTTGTTGCAGGCACTTGATTTCTCAAACCATCAGACCTACCCCAATTCAAAGTCATTATTACATGAGTAAAAGTTAAGTAAAATAATTCAGATGAATTATTTCTGTCAATGAGCCTGTTTCTTGTTGTGAATGAGTAGGCAAGAACTTCTCAGGGAAGCCATCCTTGCCTTTTCGACAGCTACTCACTCTGCTATGCTCTCTTTTTACCGCTTATATTTTGTATGAAATTTGTTTCTATACTTGCTGTGTACAAAACTGCGAACCACTGAATATCAGGGACTTTGTCTTGTCTGACATTTTATTCCCAGATGTTCATACAATTATGGCAGTTAGTAAATGTTGTTTAATTTGATTACAAAAAAAAAAATTCTGTGTACCTTTAAGTATCAATTGAATGACATTTCTATCACTTGGTTAAATTAGTTATTCCCAGTGAGTTACAAACTTAAGCATATAGCAGAAAGCCCATTCAAACACAGGCTGCTGGGCTGTAACCTCAACGTGTGTGGCTGAAAATTTGCCTTTCTAAGAAGTTTACAGATGATGCTGTTGCTTCTGCAGAGTCTTGGGACCATACTTTAGGAATCAATGAATTCAGTAATTCACCTCTGCCACCTCCCATGAAGGTACTAAATACAAGGCCATTTATCTTGCAGGAAAAACTTTAGGTGAAAGAGCTGTTTCCAGAGCACCTATGAATGGACATTGTCATCTGTGGTGAGTGCATAGAATATATGTAGCCTTTCAATTCTAAGATACTCCTTTATTAATTACAGTGGATTTTTTACAATGCAGTTGACCCATTTATCAGTCACATTCACTGAAAAGAATGTATTTAGTGGATAGTTCAGTACTGTTTGTGTAGTGTTTATTTTCATTGTGCATATTTTAAATATATTTAAGGTAAATTGAAGATTTAATAAATGAATATAACAAATGTAATGCCTTTGAAGATGATAAATGGTAATCAAATCTGGTTAAATATATTATCTAACTTGGCTAGCGCCGCGGCTCAGTAGGCTAATCCTCCGCCTTGCGGCGCTGGCACACCGGGTTCTAGTCCCGGTCGGGGAGCCAGATTCTGTCTCGGTTGCCCCTCTTCCAGGCCAGCTCTCTGCTATGGCCCGGGAGTGCAGTGGAGGATGGCCCAAGTGCTTGGGCCCTGCACCCACATGGGAGACCAGGAGAAGCACCTGGCTACTGCCTTCGGATCAGCGCGATGCGCCGGCCGCAGTGTGTCGGCCACGGCGGCCATTGGAGGGTGAACCAAAGGCAAAAGGAAAATCTTTCTCTCTGTGTCTCTCTCTCTCTCACTGTCCACTCTGCCTGTCAAAGAAAATATATATATATATATTATCTAACTTGAAAACACCTACCAAAATGATGCCATGTGTCTAAATAAAATGTAGAAAGAGTGCACATAAGAGCTCATCAAGGATTCCTTATAACCTGATTAATCATGGTATCAAAATTCCCAAGATCAAGAAAAATTCATTTATAATGTAAGAAAGCTGAAAGAAATGGAATCGAATTAGGTGAATATGTATAGGTGAATATCTTTGGAGCAACAAAAAATCATTCTCAGTTGCGTCTTGGTTTTAGATCCTTTTTATGTTCGGAATTATAAAATACAAGCAGAAATATGTTGTTTTAACTATTATTCTTCCTCTTACTTATAGTTTCATTTTTGCAATAATTTTTAATTCATTACCTTTTTTTCTGTCCTGCAATGCAGATATTTTAGATACTAAGAGGATACAGTAATAAGTTAATGTATAACCCTTTCCTCAGCCCTAGGTTTGTATAAATCCAACCTCTTTGGAGTTATTTTGTTCCCCAAAGGACAGCATTAGGCAAAATCTTTCTCAGAACAATTCCCTTTCCACAAACCCACAATTGTCCCACAGGAAACTCCTTTTTTCCCACCAAACTCTCAAGTACGTACCCTTTTCACAAAGCATACCTGTTTCTCTGCTCTGCCATCAGCAGGGGGAGCTCTACTCACAAACTCTCACTTAAAGGTAGCCGGGTTAACATTTTATATGCCCCATGAACTCCTAAGTGATCCATGGCTAAGACGTGATAGGTTTTTGAGGCTGCTGTCACATCAGATGGGATGCAAAGCTAGCCCTCACCCTCTTTCATCATAACCCTACAGAAGCCCCAGTCTCTTCCTCCAGTGAATGCTTTGCCTTCTCTTATGGAGCCTGGAAATGGGTGAAGGGCTAGGGCTGGCAGAACCTGGGAATCCTTTCCTTAGCGTGTCATGCATGTGCAGTAGAGCATCGTACTTAGGAGCTGGAATACTCTGTGCATAAAATATTCCTCTCTGCACCTTGTGCTTCTGCCAAAACCCTAGGAACAAGATAAATTTGTAGTTAACATCCTGGTGCGAGTGTTTAAAATCACTTCCTTCATATATAAGGGCCTTGGCTATTATTTCTATAGCCAGGTTATCTAGATCATCTAATTTGCATAATACTAATAAATCAACATATATATGCCTTAAGGTACTTCTGGCTCTCCACCTGTAGCTGTCATGAATTTGTACTGATCAAGCTGTGCTCTTGTCTCTTCATCTTCATGGATCATGGAGATGGTTGGGAGCTTGGTCAGCCAGACTGGATGTAGAAAGAACACCCAAGTCCTACTGTGAACTCTGAGTTCTTAATGCTCCTCCTCCTCCTCTTTATCCTCCCCCACTCTTGCTCTTCACCAGTTGCTCTTTCTCTGCTATTCCCTTCCCTCTCCCCTACATGCATCTGTGTCCGTAAACAATCCTATTTCAGATGTACATCTGAGGCTAATCCTCAACTTGCAGACCTTCCTCAGTGTGAGTTTCCAAACTTTCATAAAGGAACATGTTGCGTCTTCTGTGAGGGCATCGGCCTGCCTTGCTGTCCATCTGGCGAGGACAGAGCCGCTGAACTCCCTCTGAGTACGCTGCCCAGTCTGCCTTCTGCTAATTGGGCTACTTGTGCTTTGTTCATCTTTTTTCACTTTTTGTTGTGAACTAATTGCCTTATTTATAGCCACGAGATTTAATTCCAGGATTAAATCTTGTCAGCACCCACACAGAGTAATGACCCAATTGTGTTTCACATGATTTCTTATTCATTATCAGTTTTTGATTTAGAGTTAAAATCTAATCAGTTGATAGCATTTAATAAATTTGGAAGTCAATTTAATCTTCTTTTAGACTATTATATCTACTGTGCTAAATACAAAAATGTTTTTACTCATTAAATAGTAGAGTTTAAGAAAGTTTAAAAAATTAAACTTTAGCTGAGAAACAATTTAGGTAAAATTATTCCATAATTAATTATAATCAAAAATCAAGTACAGCTCTTTTTGAACTAGGATATTTTTCAGTATATTTAGGTGTTAAACATTTTCTCATTCATGCAATGTGAAAGACAAACTGTGGCATATAGACCAAATACTACTGCCTGTTTTTGTAAATAAAGTTTTATTGGAGCACAGATACACCCATGCATTTCTGTACAGCAATAGACTTGAGTAATTGCAAAAGAGACCGTCTGGCCCCAAAGCCTAAAGTGTTTACCATCTGGCCCTGCAGTGTAAATTTACAGACATGATTTACAGAGCCACACAATGGTGCATAAGCCTTCAGTTTGAAACAAAAGTTGGAATCTTCAAGGACAGTTTTCTTAAAGGGTCAGTATTTGGGTAATGATTGAAAGACAAATAGCATTTAAAGGTATTTAAAGACTTAGCTTCACCCTTATCTTTCCCAAAATGAAATTGCTTTGTAACTTCAAGGCTGCAAACACTTTCTACGTAATTCTGTTGTTTTTGTCATATTGGCCTAAAATACTTTTGGAATCAAGAGAATAAAGTCACCAATGAATTTGCGATTTGTTGTCCAAATAGGCATGACCTTAATTATGAATAATGTTTTACATATTTTTTGTGCTCTACTGTTTGCAAATCATATCCACATGTCTTATAGCATCTGATTCACAGAGCAGCCTCTGTCCAACTGGTAGACAGGGGAAGCAAGGAAGAGTGTATGTGTGAGTGTGTGTTAGTACGTTGATTAGTAACCAGAGCCACACAGTAAGTGGAAAAACAGAAACTGGAACTTAGATCTTAGAGTCTCATACGCTGTAATATGTGGCCTCTGCTTTCTCGCAGTACAAATAGCACTGGTGCTGAACCAAAAATGCTGCCGGGAGATGAGTGCATTTGTTTTAGCAGCTGTTGAAGCAGTCTGGTAGTCAGTTTTTGAGACTATATTCAGTATCAATACAAAGTAAATACAAGATTCTTGTCAAAACATAGAATGACCTCTAGATGGAGGTAATACACCATACTGTGAACCTTCTTTGGCAAGTCCATTGACGCGAGTTTGAGAAATAAAATATTAAATTATGTTAATGAGCAATATGAAAAAATAATACACAAACAGAATTTATTGAAAGAAAAGAAGAGATGACCTTGTGGGAAAAGTAATCAGCTGGTCTTTAAATTTATGATATGTAATATGTTAAATAATATTTTAGACCTTAAAGAAGCCTATTTTCACAAAAGATTATGAAAACAATAAGACTCCAGTGACAAATTATTTAAAAAGTAAACATACATATTTCATATAATGTATTCAGAAACCATGAGGGTTTTTTCTTTCCTTTCTCCCCCTTCATCAGAGTGACATGGAGAGAACATACTGCACAAGCGAATGAAAAGCCTAGAGATTTGTCTAAGTGTTCTTATTTTCAGAAGATAAAAGCAGATTGATTCCACCAGTCTAGATCAGTAAATATAACATCTGTTCCTTTAATTGTAGGACATACATTCACAGTTTTGTGAATCTGTAGGGGAGAAAGTTCAAGTAAATACAACATAGATATTTCTAAAATTATGACTTGTTCTATTTTTAATTTCTTTCCTAATAGGATAGGGAAATTAGACTGTTGTATCTGAATGTAAGCAAGGCATTAAGGCAGGTACGCTCATCACATCCTTGTGGACAAGGTGCAGAAATGTGGACAAGTCCCTGTGTCATCTCATCCATGCTTGCAGGAGGGGTTGAACCTCAGTTACTCAACAGATCATTGTCAGTCGAGGGATGATGCTAGGGCCAGGTCTCTATCTTTGACCCCTGTATGTTCAGTCATTTTGTCAGTGTATTAAAGTATTTAAAGTACGCAGATAAAGGTTGCACATAACATAAAATGAGGAGGATTAGGGTATATGATGGTTGACAATTACAATTCAAAATATTTTAACATGTAAAACACCTACAAAGTATGAATTAATAGAAATCAATATGGAAATAGGGAGAGAGAGCAAAGTGTTAAAAATGCCCAAGAGGGGCAGGCATTAAGAGGGCGCTTGGGACATCTGTGTCCCATATCAGTGGGGCTGAGTTTGCATCTTAGCCCTACCCTCTTCCAGCTTCCTGTTAGTGCACGCACTGAGGGGCAACAGGTGACACCCAAGCTCAAGTATTTCAGGTCCCTGCCATCCATGTGGGAGATTCAAACTGAGTTCCACACTTCTGACTATGGCCTGGCCTATCCCAGCCATTGGGGTACACTGGGAGAGCAAAGCAGATTCAAGATTCATTCTTGGCTGGCGCCGTGGCTCAGTAGGCTAATCCTCCGCCTTACGGCGCCAGCACACCAGGTTCTAGTCCCAGTCGGGGCGCCGGATTCTGTCCCGGTTGCCCCTCTTCCAGGCCAGCTCTCTGCTGTGGCCAGGGAGTGCAGTGGAGGATGGCCCAAGTGCTTGGGCCCTGCACCCCATGGGAGACCAGGAGGAAGCACCTGGCTCCTGACTTCGGATCAGCGTGGTGCGCTGGCCGCAGTGCGCCGGCCATGGCGGCCATTGGAGGGTGAACCAATGGCAAAGGAAGACCTTTCTCTCTGTCTCTCTCTCTCACTGTCCACTCTGCCTGTCAAAAAAAAAAAAAAGATTCATTCTCTCTCTCTCCCTCTTTCTCTCTGCCTTTCAAATAAAATGAAAATAAATGTACAAAAATTTTTTTTAAATCTGTATCTTTTTTAAATGTGCCTAAGAACAGTAGGGAAAAGAAGAAATTTGAAAGAAGTAAGGAATTTAGTTAATAATAGTGTACTATTCTTGAGTCATTGTAAAAATTTATGGCAATATTGTATATATTAATGCAGTTGTGATTAATGTTAATAACAGAGAAAACTAGATGTGGCATATGCAGAAGCTGTCTGTACTGTCTATAATTTTTCTGTAAATCTAAAGCTATTCCAAATGAAAAATTCATTTAAATAGAAAATATATGAAGATTTTAAGTTCAAATAAGTTAGAAATTATAATGCTCATAACAAAAATGGGGGCTTTGAGGATGTATCTGTGTAGAACTTTGAAAAGATTAGAATTGCTCCACAATCTAGAGGTGTTTGAGAATCGTGAGAGAACAGAATGGCACAGAGCATTTCAAAAGAACGTGCTAAATAGACAATCTGAATAGGTCAATATATACTAAGGGAAATAAAGAGTTCATTGCTTTCTAAAAGAGAAAGCACAAAGCCCATATTGGTTCACTGGCAAATTCTGACAAACTACACCAATTCCCTGTAATCTCTTCCAGAAGATGGAAGCAGAGGGTATGCTCCCTAATTCATTCTATGAGACCAGTGTTACCAAAATCAGACAAAAACATTCCAAGGAAACTATAGATCAGCATCTCTCACAAACATAGATACAGAAATTCTCAATAATATTTATCTCAGTATTGGTAGATGGAATCCAAAATGTGTGCAAAGAATTATATACCATAACCAAGTAGGATTTATCTATGGTATGCAAAGCTGAGTCGGCATTTTAAAATCAGTTAATGTGATATGTAACAGGAAAAAATATAAATTATATGAATATAATAATAAATGCAGAAAAATCATTGGGCAAAAATCCATCACCTGTTCAATTTAAAAAATAAAATAAGATAAATTAGTTTAAGAGTCCAGCATTGTGGCATAGAAGGTTGGCACTGGCATCCCATATGGGCAGTGGTTCAAGTCCCACCTGCTCCAATCCAATCCAATCTATCTCCCTGCTGATGTACCTGGAATATGGCCCAAGTGCTTGGGCCTCTGCCACCCATGTGGGGGACCTGGAAGAAGCTCCTGGCCCCTGGCTTCAGATCTTCAGATTAGCCCATCTCCGGCCATTGTGGCCATTTGGGGATGAACTAACTGATGGAAGATTTTCTCTGTCTTTTTGTCTCTCTCTCTCTCTGTCTCTCTGTCTCTCTCTCTCTCTCTCTCTCTCTGTCTCTTTCCTTCCATCTCTGTAACCCTGACTTTCAAATAAATGAATAAATAAATTTTAAAAATTTAAATAAGACAACTTAGCAAGCTAGGAATAGAGGGTGACTTCCTCAACTTGATAAAGAACATCTGCAGGAGGCCTACAGCTTGTTTTCCCATGCTTAAGGATGTCTCTCTCACTAATGACTCCAAGCTCGTCCTAGAAGTCCTAGCTAATATAATACAACAAAAGGAAATAAAAAGCATATGAAATATAGATAAAGGAAATAAAAGGTATACAACTTGGGAGGGAAGAAATGTAACTGTCTTTATTTACAGATTGGTTTGATTGTCTTTGTGGAAAATCCAGAGTCAACAACAAAACAACAACAAAAATTAAGCAGTTTTGGCAAGATTATAGGATACAAGGTTAACATAAAAAAGTCCATCACTTTCCTATACGCTAACTATGAACAAGTAGAATTTGAAATTAAAAACAATTACCATTTATATTTGTCACTCCCCAGAATGGAAATACTTAGGTAAAATTCTCATAAAATAGATACAAAACCAGTCTGAGAAAAACTATAAATCTGATGAAATATATCAAAGAAGAATAAATAAATGGAGAGACTCAATTTTCACGGATAGAAATACTCAATTTTCAAAATGCCAGGTTTTCCCAGTTTAATTTATGGATTCAGCACAATATCATCAATAGTTATTTTCTGGATATAAGCAATCTTAGTTTTTATAGAGGGGAAAAACACCTAATTTATTTTTGAAGAAGAACAAAGTCTGAAGACTGACACTACTCAATTTCAAGAATAACTATATATAAAGAGCAGATGAATAGATCGGTGGATCAGGTTAGGAGGCAGAAATGGACCCATAAAGAAAGGTCAACTGATCTTTAACGAAGGAACAAAAGCAGTACAGTGAGATAAAGATAGTCAATAAATAGTGGTAGAACCACTGGACATCCACATACAGAAAGACTGAATCCAGATATAGGCCTTGTACTTTTCACAAAATTAACTCAAAATGGGTCATAGACATAAATATAAAATGCAAAAAATCTAAAACTCCTGTAATATATGACAAAACGAATGGATGACCTTGGGTATTGCTATGACATTTTAGATGCAACACCAAAGGCCAATAATCAATAGACTTCATTAAAATTTATAAAGTTCTGTAAGAGACATTGTCTAGAGAGTAAGACAAACCACAGACTGGGGGAGAATATTTGTAAATGACACAATTGATAAATGGTTGTTATACAAAATACATAAGGAACACTTTAAACTCATTAATAAAACAGCAAATAGCACAATTTAAAAATGGACAAAACACTTTTGTGAATAGACATCTCACCAAGGGTGATATATAGGTGAAAAGTAAGCATGTGAAAAAAAATTTGTCATTAGGGAACTATAAATTAAAGCAGTAATGAGGTACTACTACCTGCCTATGAGAATAGCCAAAATTTAAAACCCTGACAGTGCCATATGCTGGAGAGGATGTGGGGCTTAAGCTTAATCATTACTGGTGGGAATGTAAGATGGTACCACTATTTTGAAGCATAGTTTGACAGTTTCTCACAAAAGGAAATGCACTCTTACCTTAGGATCTGATAGTTAGATTCCTTAGTCTTTTACCCAGAGGAGTTGAACACTTATGTACATGCAAAAACCTGCAAATAAATGTTTATACTAATTTTGTTCATAACTGCCAAAACTCAGAAACAACTAAGATATCCCTCAGTAGGTGAATGGTTATACCGTGGTAGACAATACAGACAATGAAATATTATTCAGAGCTATAAAGAAATTAACTCTAAAGCTATGAAAAAATACACGAAGGAGTCTTTAAAGCCAGTACCATGCTGGTACCAGTACCAGGCTGTTTTGATTATAACTGCCCTATAGTATGTCTTGAAATCTGGTATTATGATGCCTCCAGCTTTGTTTTTGTTGTATAAGACTGCTTTAGGGCTGGCGCCGCAGCTCACTTGGCTAATCCTCCGCTTGCGGCGCTGGCACCCCAGGTTCTAGTACCAGTTGGGGAGCCAGATTCTGTCCCAGTTGCTCCTCTTCCAGTCCAGTTCTCTGCTGTGGTCCAGGAAGGCAGTGGAGGATGGCCCAAGAGCTTGGGCCCTGCACCCACATGGGAGACCAGGAGGAAGCACCTGGCTCCTGGCTTCAGATTGGCTCAGCACACCAGCTGCAACGCCCTGGCCATAGCGGCCACTTGGAGGGTGAACCAACGGAAGAAGGAAGACCTTTCTCTCTGTCTCTGCCTCTCATTGTCTAACTCTCTGCCTGTCAAAAAAAAAAAAAAAAAAAAAAAAAAAAAGATTGCTTTAGCTATTTGGGGTCTCCTATGTTCCATGTGAATTTCAGCATCAATTTTTTTCTATATCGAACAAGAAAGTCCTTGGTATTTTCATTGTTATCACATTGAATCAGTAAATGACTTTTAGTAGTGTGGACATTTTGATGATATTGATTCTTCCAATCCATGAACATGGAGTCTTTTCCCCTTTTTTGTGTGTCTTCTATTTCTTTCCATAATGCTTTGAAAATCTCATCGTAGAGATCTTTGATGTCCTTGTTTCAATTTATTCCAAGATATTTGGGTTTTCTTTTTTGTTTTGTAGCTATTGTGAATGAGATTGATCTTACAAGTTCTTTCTCTGCCTTGGCATTGTCTGTGTATACAAAGACTATTGATTTTTGTGTGTTACTTTTATATCCTGCCACTTTACCAAACTCTTGTATAAGTTCTAGTAGTGCCGTAATAGAGTCTTTTGGATCTCATATATATAGAATCATGTCATTAGCAAATAGAGATAAATTGACTTCCTGTGTTTCTCTTTAGATCCATTAACATTTCTTTTAAATAACCAGATGCCCTGTAATTGGGTGTATAAATATTTATCATAGTCACATCTTCCTGTTGAACTGATCCCTTAATCATTGCATAGTGCCCTTCTTTGTCTCTTTTAACAGTTTCTGTGTTAAAGTCTATTTTGTCTGATATTAGCATGGCTACGCCAGCCCTTTTTTGGTTTCTGTAAGTGTGGAATATCTTTTTCCACCCTTTCACTTTCAGTCTGTGTGTATTTATGTTGGTGAGATGTGTTTCTTGTTGGCAGCAAATACATGGGTCTCATTTTTTAATCCATCAGCCAGTCTGTATCTTTAAACTGGATATCTGAGTGCATTTACATTCAAGGTGACTATTGATAAGTAATGACCTGGCCCTGCCATTTTTTCCATAAATATTCCTATTGTTTCCTTTGGATTTCCCTTGTACTTTTACTGGGAGAGTTCTTGCCTTCACCTTCTTGCACAGTGATGACCATGTTTCTGTGTTTCTGTGTGTAGCACATCCTTAAGCATCTTTGTAAGGTTGGATGAGTGGTGACAAATTCTTTCAATTTCTGTTTGTTTTGAAAGATCTTTATTGCACCTTAATTCATCAATGAGAGCTTTGCAGGGTACAGTATTCTAGGTTGAAAGCTTTTTCCTCTTAAAACTTGGACTATATCTCCATTCTCTCCTAGCCTGGAGGGTTTCTTATGAGAAGTCAGCTGTGATTCTAATAGGAGAGCCTCTGAAAGTAATCTGGTCTTTCTCTTGTGCACATTTTAGAATCTTTTCTTTATGTTTTGCTGTGGAGAATGACTACAGTATGTGGTAGTGAAGATCTTTTCTGGTCATGTCTATTAGGACTTCTGTGTGCTTCCTGTACTTGGACATAACTTTCTTTCTCCAAATTAGGGAAGTTTTCAGTAATCATTTCACTAAAAAGGGTTTCTAATCCATTTTCTCTTTCTATACCTTCAGGAACTCCTAAGACCTGTATGTTGAGTCATTTGATAGTATCCCATATATCTCCAACACTGTTTTTTTGATTTTCTAATTTCTTCTTCTCTTCTTTTTGGTCTAACTGAAAAATTTCCAGAGATTTGTCTTCTAACTCAGATATTCTTTCTTCGGCCTCACCGAATCTTTTCTTAAGGCTTTCCATCACATTTTTTACTTGTCCTTTCAATTCTTAATTTCCAATATTTCATTTTGATTTCTCTTTAAAATCTCAATCTCATGAGAAAAATTTTCTTTCATGTCATGTTCAGATTTCTTTAGTTTGTGGTTATGCTTCTGATTACTTCTAAGTAATTCTATGATCAGTTTCTGAATTCTGTTTCTGACATTTCTTCAATCTCTTCACTTTCACATTCTAGTATTGAAGTGTTACTCTGTTCCTTTGGGGGCGTCAGGTTAGAAATGACTAAAATTAGAGAAGAAATAAACAAAATTGAATCAAAAAACAATATAAAAGATCAGCAAAACAAAGAGCTGTTTTTTAAAAAAATAAACAAAGTTGACACACCATTGGCCCAACTAACCAAAAAAAAAGGAGAAAACCCAAATCAATAAAATTAGAGATGAAAAAGGAAATGTAACAACAAACACCACAGAAATAAAAGAATCATCAGAAATTACTATGACAAGCTGTATGCCAACAAAATGAGATACCTAGAAGAAATGGCTAGATTCCTGGATACATAAAACCTACCTAAATTGAGCCATGAAGACATAGAAAACCTAAACAGAGCCATTACCAAGATAGAAATTGAATCAGTAATAAAGACCCTCCCAACAAAGAAAAGCCAGGGCCAAATGGCTTCACTGCTGAATTCTACCAGACATTTAAAGAACTAACTCCAATTCTTCTCAAGTTATTCAAAACAATTGAATCCTCCCAAATTCTTTCTGTGAATCCAGCATCACCTAAATTCCTAAACCTGGAAAAAATGTAACAGAGAAAGAGAATTACAGAACAAATTTCTTGATTAGCATAGATGCAGAAATCCTCAACAAAATTCTGGCCAATAGAATCCAATGAAACACCAGAAAGATCATTCACCTGGATGAAGTGGGATTTATCCCTGAAATCAGGGATGATTTAACATTAACAAATCAATCAATGTGATACATCACATTAACTATCTGGAAAACAAAAACCATATGATTATCTCAATAGATGCAGAGAAAGCATTTGTTAAAATACAACACACTTTCATGATGAAAACCATAAGCAAATTGAGTATAGAAGGAACAGTCGTCAACACAATCAACTCAATTTATGACAACCCCATGGCCAGCATCCAATGGGGAAAAGATGGAAGCATTTCCTCTGAGATCTGGAACCATTCTTTTCAGATGTAGAAAAAATGATTCTAAAATTCATATGGAAATGTAGGAGACCTCGAATAGCTAAAACAATCTTATACAACAAAAACAAAGCCAGAGGCATCACAATACCAGATTTCAAGGCATACTACAGGCAGTTATAATCAAAAGAGCCTGGTACCGGTACAAAAACAGATGCATGGACCAATGGAACAGACTAGAAACACCAGAAATCAATCCAGGCATCTACAACTAACTTATATTTGACCAAGAAGCTAAAACCGATCTCTGGAGCAAGGACAGTCTCTTCAACAAATAGTGCTGGGAAAAATGGATTTCCACATGCAGAAGTATGAAGCAGGACCCCTGCCTTACAGTTAACACAAAAGTCCATTCAGAATGGATTAAAGACTTAAATGTGATATCATCATGCTATTAGAGAGCATTGGGGAAACCCTGTAAGACATTGGCACAGGCAAAGAGTTCTTGGAAAAGACCCCAGAGGCAAAGGCAATCGATGCAAAAATTAACAACTGGGGATTACATCAAATTGAGAAACTTCTGTGCTACAAAAGAAACACTCAGCAAAGTAAAGAGGCAACTGACAGAATGGGAGAAATATTTGCAAACTATGCAACTGATAAAGGATTAATAACCAGAATATATGATTAAGAAACTCCTCAACAACAAAATAAACAATCCAGTTAAGAAGTGGGCAAAGGACTTAAACAGACATTTTTCAAAAAAGGAAATCCAAATGGTCAACAGACACATGAAAAAATGTGCAGAATCACTAGCTGTCAGGGAAATGCAAATCAAAACCACAATGGTCTTACGTCACCCCAGTTAGAATGGCTTTCATGCAGAAATCAACAAACAACAAATGCTAGCGAGGATGCGGGGCGGGGCGGAAGGGGGAAAGTACCCTACTCCACTGTTGGTGGGAATGTAAACTGGTTAAACTACTATCGAAGACAGTTTGGAGATAGCCCACAAATATGCATATAGACCTTCCATATGACCCAGCCATCCTATTGCTGGGAATTTACCCAAGGGAAATGACATCAGCAAATAAAAGAGTTATCTCCACCTCCCTATATATTGCAGCTCAATTCATAATAGCTAAGACATGGAATCAACTTAAATGCCTGTCAACTGAAGACTGGATAAAGAAAGTATAGGATATGTACTCTATGGAATACTACACAGCAAAAGAAAAAAAAAGAAATCCTTTCATTTGCAACAAAATGGATGAATCTGAAAAACATCATCCTTAGTGAAATAAGCCAGTCCCAAAGGGACAAATACCATATGTTCTCCTTGATCTGTGATAATTAATAGAGCACCTAAAAGGAAATCTGTAGAAGTGAAATTGATACTTTCAGAAGCAACAATTTGAACAAACAGCCCTTGTCTTGACCGGTAAGGAACAGTTTAGGTTTTTTTTTTCCTCCTTCATACTATTTGTTGAACTCTTTACTTAACATATAGTTAATCATATATGTATAAAGTCAATTGAAAATAGATCTCGGGGCTGGCACTGTGGTGTAGCGGGTAACACCACTGCCTGCAGTGCTGGCATCCCATATGGGTGCCAATTCATATCCCGGCTGCTCCGCTTCCAATCCAGCTCTCTGCTATGGCCTGGGAAAGCAGTGGAGGATGGCCCAGATCCTTGGGCACCTTTACCCATGTGGGAGACCTGGAGGAAGCACCTGGCTCCTGGCTTCAGATTGGCGCAGCTCAGGCCATTGTGGCCAGCTAGGAAATGAACCAGTGGATGGAAGACCTCTCTCTTTCTGCCTCTGCCTCTCTGTAACTTTGCCTTTCAAATAAATAAATAAATATTAGAAAAAAAGAAATTAGACCTCAGTAAAAAATAAGATTGGAAAAAGGAGAGGGAAGAGGAAATTTGTAACTATAAAGCTGTATAGTTCTGCATACATTCCTACAAACTTACTTCTAAGGGTACCTTTAAAAACTTGCCATGGGACCCCAAATCCCATTAAGCTGGGTGGTAAAAATGCCATATTAAGTGTTAAAGGAATCATATTAAGTATTAAAGTTATCATATATATAGGATTGTTAAAAGGATCATATAAATAAGATCAAGTGTCTGGTAATAATAATAGAATTAAAAAGGAGAGAATCTTCCAATATGGGAAGCAGTCCACACGGCAGACTCTTAGAATGACAATCACTTTAAATAGAACTCTGACCTCAGAATCAGCCCTTAAGACATTCTGGTCTGGCTGAAAAGCCCAGGAGAGTATTTCAGGCCTGGAAAGCCAAAACACCATGGCAAAAAAAAAAAAGGTCCTATTTGAAGGATCTCTGTGTGTGAGACCCCAGTAGAAAGAAATGGCCATCAAAGTATATACTTTTCCCTCAAGGGAGGAGAGAACTTCCACTTTGCTTATGGCCTTATCTAAATACTGATGGAGATTGTGGATTCAAGAGGCTTCTGAGCCTTAGCAGCTCATGTCAAGAGCCTCAGGTAGGGGCCAGCACTGTGGCATAGTGGGTAAAGCCACAGCCTGGAGTGCTGGCATTCCATACGTGCACTAGTTCAAGTCCTAGCTGCTCCACTTCCAATATAGCTCTCTGCTATGGCCTGGGAAAGCAGTAGAAGACGGCCCAAGTGCTTGGGCCCCTGTACCTTTGTAGGAGACCAGGAAGAAACTGGCTTCAAATTGGCGTAGCTCTAGCCGTTGTGGCCAATTGGGGAGTAAACCAGAGGGTGGAAGACCCCCCCCCCACCTCTCCTTCTCTCTGTGTAACTCTGACTTTCAAATAAATAAATAAATCTTATTAAAAAAAGAGCTTTGGCTGATCACTGACATCATACATAAGTGTGTTAATTGTTAAATTAACAACAGGAGTCACTGTGCACTTACTTCCCATGCAGGGCCTCTGTCTTCAATGAGTTATATTATGAGAATTAACTGTAAAACTTGTACTCAAAGTTTTTGTATGTATGTTTGTGTGGGTGTATATATGTGTGTATGCAAATTATTGAAATCTTTACTTAGTGTAGAATTGGTCTTCTGTGTATAAAGTTAATTGAAAATGAATCTTAATGGAGAATGGGACTGGGAATGGGAGAAGGAGAAGGAAGTGGGGTGGGAGTGGGGATGGGAGGTCAGCTATGGTGGGAAGTACCACTATAGTCCTAAAGTTGTAGTTATGAAATTTGTACTTATTAAATAAAAGGTTTTTTGGGGAAAAACAAACAAATAAAAAATTTTAAAAGGAATAAAGAATTTCAATTCTACAAACCCTAAAAATAAAAGAAAAAAATAATTTCAATTCTATAAACTTTAAATAAATAAAAGAAATGTTAATGGATCTAAAGGGAGACACGGACTCCTATACAATGGTAATGAGGGACTTCAGTACCCCGCTTTCAGCAATGGACAGATCAAGCAGACAGAAAACCAGCAAGGAAACAGCAGAGTTAACCAACACTTTAGATCAAATGGATCTGTTGGATATCTACAGAACTTTTCATCCTACAGTTGCAGAGGTCACTTTCTTCTCAACAGTGCATGGACCTTTCTCTAGGACTGACCACATGCTAGATCATAAAGCAAGTCTCAGCAAATTCAAAAAAATTGAAATCATACCACAAATCTTCTCAGACCACAATGGAATGAAGCTGGAAATCAGCAACTCAGGAAACTCTAGAACATATGCAAGCGTATGGAGACTGAACAACGTGCTCCTGAATGAACAGTGGATCACTGAAAAAATCGAAAGAGAAATCAAAAAGATGTATAATTTGGGACATGCTCAAGCTGACTTGCCCCAAATGGTAGAGTTAAAAACATACCAGGGGATTCCAATTCAATCCCATGAAGGTGGCATGTACCAATGCCATCTCACTATTCCAAGTGATCAATTTCAGTTCACAATTGATCATAATGAAAGGACTAAGAGTCAAAGGGAGCACATAAACAAGTCTAGTACCTGCTAACACTAACCGATGGAATAAATAAAGGGGAGAGTGATCCAACATGGGAAGTGAGATACTCAGCAGACTCATAGAATGGCAGATGTCCTAAATAGCACTCTGGCCTCAGAATCAGCCCTAAAGGCATTCTGATCTGGCTGAAAAGCCCATGAGAGTATTTCAGGCATGGAAAGCCAAGACACTCTGGCAAAAGATCTCTGCGAGTGAGATCCCAGTGTAAAGAACAGGTCATCAAAGAAGGAGGTACCTTTCTCTGAAGGGAGGAGAGAACCTCCACTTTGACTATGACCTTGTCTAAACAAGATAAGAATTGGAGAACTCAGAGGGCTTCCATAGCCTTGGAAACTCATGACTGGAGCATAGGGAGACTACTGATGCCATAGACAGGAGTGTCAATTGGTAAAGTCAACAACAGGAGTCACTGTGCACTTACTCCTCATGTAGGATCTCTGTCCTTAATGTGCTGTGTATTGAGATTTAATGCTATAACGAGTACTCAAACAATATAATTCACTTTGTGTTTCTATGGGGGTGCAAACTGTTGAAATCTTTACTTAATGTATACTAAACTGATCCTCTGTAAAAAAAAAAAAAAAGAAAAAGAAAAAAGAAATTATCAACTCCCAACTTGACTCTCACTGGGATTAAACATGACAATAGGTCTGATCTGATTTCATCATCATTTAAAAAAATCATCTATTATTTTTCACTTTATGTTTCTGTGTGGGAACAAACTGTTGAAATCCTTACTTAATGTATACTAAGCTGATCTTCTGTATATTAAGATAATCGAAAATGAATCTTGATGTGAATGGAAGGGGAGAGGGAGTGGGAAAGGGGAGGGTAGTGGGTGGGAGGGACGGTATGTGGGGGGGGAAGCCATTGTAATCCATAAATCGTACTTTGGAAATTTATATTCATTAAATAAAAGTTAAAAAAAAAAACTCAAAAAAAAAAAGTGTTGAGGAACAGATTTTTTTTTTCCATACTATTTGTTGAACTCTTTAATTAGTATAGAGTTAATCCTCTATGTACAAAGTTAATTCAAAATAGATCTTAGTAAAAACTAAGAATGGGAATAGGAGAGGGAGGAGGAAGAAGGGTGGGAGTAGGTTGGGAGGGGAGTACAGTGGCAAGAATCACTATCACTATGTTCCTAAAGTTCCATTTATGAAATGCATGAAGTTTGTATACCTTAGGTAAATGGTTTCTGGAGGAAAAAAGAAATGAAAAGAAAAAAATCTCAGAAAGATAACATGAATTTTCCATGAATTTTTTAAAACCCTTTTGTATTTATTGTTATTTTCAAGGGCATTAAAAGAGGTCATAGAATTTTTGTTTTTATTTTTTTAGGAACAATGAGGTTTTTTTTTAAAGATTTATTTCTTTACTGATTTATTTGAAAGGCAGAGTTACAGAGATAAGGAGAGACAGAGAGAAGGGCAGAGATATTCTGTCCACTGGTTCAGTCCCCAAATGGTCACAATGACCAGGGCTGGGCCAGGCTGAAGGCAGGAACCAAAACCTTCTTCTGGGTCTCCCACTTGATGCAGGGGCCCGAGGATTTGGGCTGTCTTCTGCTGCTTTCCCAGGCCCATTAGCAGGATGCTGGAATAGAAGAGGTAACCCAGCCAGGGCTCATACTGGATCTCAAATAGGATGCCAGGAAAACTGCAGAAGATAGCCCAAAGGCTTGGGTCCCTACCACCCATGCGGGAGACCCTGATGGAATTCAGTCTCCTGGCTTTGGCCTGGCCCAGCCTTGGCCATTGTGACCAACTGAGGAAGTGAACCAGCGGATGGGAGTTTTCTCTATCTCGCACTCGCACTTGTTTTCTGTCTCTTCCTCTCTGTAACTCTGCCTTTCAAAGAAATAAATCAATGTTTTAAAAGAGAATTGTGGTTTTTTCTAATTTAATAGACTTTTCCTAAGAGCAAGCTTCTTCATGACTTTGAGTTGATGATGGCAGTAATAAAGGCAGTTAATGTTTATTAGAACTCCTTTTGAGCCAGGTGCAGTTTTAAGCACATTACATATTTCAGTTCATTTTATCCTCACACTATACACATAAGATACGCAGTGTTGGTATCCCCATTTGTAGATGAGGAAATTTGCCTCATATTAATGTCAAGTATTTATTAATTTAAGGCTGTTGCATCTCTTCAAGTACTTCTATTTAAAAAATTAGTGAATTTTTTTTGTTAAAAAACATTGTTTTGGAGGTATACAATTTTAAATTTACATGACAGATACTGTTTTTATGTTTTTCAGGTATGCAGTTTTGTGTGGCTATGTATCTGAATTTGAGGGTTTACAAAACAAAATCAACTACGGGCATTGCTTCAAGGTATTTTTGATATTAAAAATGTTTTAATGTAGGTCTATATTTCATTAACAGGTATAAATTAATGCTCTAGAAATGTGTTGTCATTGTTGTTTCAATGAAATGGCACTCCATAAATAGTGCTGTGACAAAAGGAATCAAACTATTTGTGTGGTTAAATATTATTATTACACAGCCTCTAAGAAGTCACATAGTGGATGAGTATTATTTTTTTCGAAGTTGGAGGATTAACCTGTTGGTCACAAGCTCACCAACATCACCCATGTGACTGGGTCTAGTTAGTCAGCAATCTTTCCACATACTTGGTGGGAGGAGTTAAGATCCAATCTAGGGCTAAATTTTCCGTGATAGATGAACAAAATAATAATCCACATACACATCATTTGTCATCTGCTCTAGTTAAAACGCTCAAAAATAAGCCTGCAGGGTCAGTAATTCCAGGAGGATCGAATAGTTCTTTCTTGTTTTCTGGCTGCCTATACCCATTTTGATAATACCAGGGGAATAGTTCCTCTCCCATCTAGGTCCACTAATTTTTCTTCCACTACACCTTGCTCCATGCCATTTGATGTCTGTAAGCTTTCCTCTGAATCAGTACTAGCTAGGTAAGTCATGGGCAGAAAAACTTTAGGTGTTTTCTAATTTCTATAGCAATTTTTTGGCTTTAAATTATACGTAGCTTTATGAAGTCATGATCACAGGTTTGGTCCCGGTTTTGACAGTCACTTTTGAGCACTGAATTATTGAGATTTAATTGTCTCAGTTGTTACGGATTGAGGGTGCTGCAATAACATTGTAAAATCACGTTGTAGTTACTAGGCTTTGGCATGGTTCCATTCAATAATATCTGAACCTTGGGAGATGACTTTTCCTTTGGATGCTTCTTTCAGGAACATTTGGATATAGCAATCCAACTTCTACCTGAAGAACCCTTTTTGTATTACCTCAAGGGAAGATACTGTTATACTGTAAGTATATGCCTTTATTTATAAATCTTATTTGAATATACTGTGATTCACATCTTTAGTGATGTATTTATTCTTTCATTTTTACCCTATACCTACTATAGGGAAAACTATAAAATCAGCCTATGTTTTCTATGAATTTATATGTTTTATAATTTTATATATTATTTAAAAATTGACTATATATTTTATAATTTCCAACTTTGAATATCTTGTGTTATATGCAGTATTTTATATATTTTTTCTTTCTTCTTTCCTTGTATTTTCCTTTTCTTTTGCAGTAGTCAAGTTTGTGGCTCTGGCTACATACTCATTTAAAAGGCTAAAATTTAAAAGATTGAGGTGTTGGCAAGGATATTGAACAGTTGGAACTCTCATATATTCTGGTGGGAATATATGAACAATAAATTAATATAGGAATAAATAACATAGTGATTCTTAAGTATTTACCAAGAGAAACAAAATGCACACTCACTCAATGGTTAGAACATGAATGGTCATGGTCGTGTTGGCAGCACATCACCCTGGGTGACTTTTTAAAGCATTATGCCAAAGAGGCTCACAGAAGACAACATGATGCATATTTCTATTGATATGAAATTCTAGAAAAGGCAAACCACAGTCGTAGGTCAGTCATTGCCTAGGAGTAGGGAAGGGAATTGACTGCAAAGGGGCACAGAGCACTTAGGGGATGAGAGAATAAACTACAGTGTATTTTGATTGTGGTGGTTACATGTTGCATACATTTATCAAAACTTATTTAACTATGCCTGCAATGTGTGAAATTTCACTTTAATGTAGATTATAACCTGATACACCTGAGGAAATAAACACTGTATCATTTTTTACAAAGTTCAAAACCAATCAGAAATAAATATACCAATAGGTGAAATTATGTAAAAGAGCAAGGAAATAATTTTTTGTAAATAGAAAATAATGCATACAATAGGTTTTCAAAATTTAGATGCAAAATTAGGAAATCCATAAATATTTTTCATAATACACATTTTCATGAGCTTTCTAATGACTCCGTATATCCATGAAGTTCAAAAATGTTTTGTACCAAATTTAGCTTATATTTTAATTCCATTCTCCATGAACATTTTGGAGTACCTTCATTTTGGGGGAAAAATGAAAAAAAATTTAGAAGGAAGCAAAAAGTAAATGATGATACAAAATTTGCTTTTGGTGATTATTGGGTAAACAAAAAATCTCCTGGATTCTAAATATGTATGCTGGGTCCTCACGCTATGCTGCCTCTGCTTTGAGGCTCATGGTGCTGTTTACATTTCTGAGTTGCTGCCTCTGTTTCAGAAGACCTGTGAGCAGTGTGGAGTAGGTAGGAAGAGAGCCCAGGCAGGGTCCTGTACCTCCCACACACCGAGCTGAGAAACGCTCTGCAGTCGTCCCAGAATCACCAGTCAGATGAGCAACCACACCTCAGCATCGTTCCCTATCATGCCCCTCTTTCTGGGATTCAACACAGATCTTCTGATGAATATTTCCTTTTTTAGCTGTCTATTTTCTTCTCTCTCTCCCTCTCTCTCTCTCTCTCTCTCTCTTTTTCCCCAAAGAAACCATTTACTTAATGAATACAAACTCCATAAATACAACTTGAGGAATATAGTGATTCTTCCCATTTGATGAATATCTCATATTGGTTTTGAAACCAGAGTTTCTGGAGCTCATGGTTGGTTAGAATTATGAAAAGTGAAGGCAAAATGTTAGTATTAATACTATATGGATGATGGCTCTCATATGTATTATTTATTATGGGTATGTAGAGATGTCATATTCATATGTATTTACATAATAAGTATACACATATGTACACACGTCTAACTGGGCAGAGATTATCCATTCAAAAGATGAACAGTTCTCTAAGACTCATGTTGCCATGCATTTACAGATCTCAAAACTCAGCTGGATTGAGAAAAAAATGGCTGCCACTCTGTTTGGAAAAATACCGTCTTCAACTGTACAAGAAGCTTTGCAAAACTTCCTTAAGGTATGTTTTATCTCTCTGCCATATTAGCATCAGGCTGTGGACTGTCTGCAAGAGTCCTTGGCTGTTAAGGAAATCATTTTCTTTCTGCGTGTTGCTCTCTAACGGAAGCCCTGATTGGAATCCTACTCTTGGTGTGTTCTGTTTTTAAGCTCCTAGTAATGCAAATTATGTTTCAAATCTAAACTTCTTAGAGCAGCTAGTTACACCATACATCTTAGAACACGCTGCTTTTTTTTTTAAACTTTTATTTAATGAATATAAATTTCCAAAGTACAGCTTATGGACTATAATGGCTTCCCCCCCATAATGTCCCTCCCACCTGCAACCCTCCCCTTTCCCTCTCCCTCTCCCCTTCCATTCACATCAAGATTCATTTTCATTTCTCTTTATATACAGAAGATCAGTTTAGCATACATTAAGTAAAGATTTCAACAGTTTGCTCCCACACAGAAACATAAAGTGAAAAATACTGTTTGAGTACTAGTTATAGCATTAAATCTCAATGTACAGCACACTAAGGACAGAGATCCTACAGGAGGAGTAAGTGCACAGTGACTCCTGTTGTTGACTTTACCAATTGACACTCTTGTTTATGGCATCAGTAATCAACCTAGGCTCTTGTCATGAGCTGCCAAGGCTATGGAAGCCCCCTGAGTTCACTGACTCTGATCGTATTTAGACAAGGCCATGGTCAAAGTGGAGGTTCTCTCCTCCCTTCAGAGAAAGGTACCTCCTTCTTTGATGACCTGTTCTTTCCACGGGATCTCACTCGCGGAGATCTTTCATTTAGGTTTTTTTTTTTTTTTTTTTTTTTTTTTTTTTTTTTTTTTTTTTTTTTTTGTCTCAGAGTGTCTTGGCTTTCCATGCCTGAAATACTCTCATGGGCTTTTCAGCCAGATCCGCATGCCTTAAGGGCTGATTCTGAGGCCAGAGTGCTGTTTAGGACATCTGCCATTCTGTGAGTCTGCTGTGTATCTCACTTCCCATGTTGGATCATTCTCTCCCTTTTTTATTCTATCAGCTAGTATTTGCAGACACTATTCTTGTTTATGTGATCCCTTTAGTTCTTAGTCCTATCATTATGATCAATTGTGAACAGAAATTGATCACTGGGACTAGTGAGATGGCATTGGTACATGCCACCTTGATGGGACTGAATTGGAATCCCCTGGTATGTTTCTAACTCTACCGTTTGAGGTAAGTCAGCTTGAGCATGTCAGGAATAACTCAGCAGCCTACGCGGAGGTTTAGGTAGAGCATCCCTGACCCTTACCACCAAGCTCAGCAGCAGCTCTCCCAGGCAAACGACCAGGTGCAGAAACAGGCCCCGCCCAACAGTGCTGGTCCTGGTTTTGCTTATTAGCCTAACACAGAACTCATTTAATCTCAAACAACTAAAAGATGTCAAAAGGAAGAGTTATTTTAAAACCCACTTCCTCAACTGCAGACACTTCTGTGCAAGATTCCTGGGGCAGCAGACCAAGTCATTATTTTTGCTCTTGTCTTTAAATGTATTGTGCTGTGCTGATAAAAAGCTGAACACGTGTAAATATGTAATATACCTACCTGTCTAATCAGCTTCCTGTTGGACTGACCCCTTTGCCTGTCCCTGGAACCAATTTGAAAACCTTGTAGTTACTGAATGTCTTTCTTTTCCCACCTACCTATTTCAAGTTTATAAAAATAAAGACAAATTTAGCCCTGAATGATATATTCTGACATTTTGTGCATGTTAAGATTTGTATTGTGTCTTCAGAATTTTTTTTTTTTTTTTTTTTTTTGACAGGCAGAGTGGACAGTGAGAGAGAGAGACAGAGAGAAAGGTCTTCCTTTGCCGTTGGTTCACCCTCCAATGGCCGCCGCGGCTGGCGCGCTGCGACCGGCGCACTGCGCTGATCCAATGGCAGGAGCCAGGAGCCAGGTGCTTTTCCTGGTCTCCCATGGGGTGCAGGGCCCAAGCACCTGGGCCATCCTCCACTGCACTCCCTGGCCACAGCAGAGAGCTGGCCTGGAAGAGGGGCAACCGGGACAGAATCCGGCGCCCCGACCGGGACTAGAACCCGGTGTGCCGGCGCCGCTAGGCGGAGGATTAGCCTAGTGAGCCGCGGCGCCGGCCTTCAGAATTATTTTTGCAACCTGAGAGGGAATTTAAAGTCGTATAGTCTGGGGCTGGGCATTAGGTGCAGCTGTTAAGACACCACTTGGTGCACCTGCATCTGGTATTGGAGTGCCTGGGTTTGAATCCTGGCTTGGCTTCTAATTCCAGATTCCTGCTAAAGCACACCTTGGGAGGCAGCAGGTGAGGGGTCCTCCCACCACATAGGAGGACCTGGATTGAATTCTGGGCTCCTGCCTTTCACCTGCCCTTGCCCAGCTGCCTGGACATTTGGGGAGGAAACCAGGGGATAAAAGATTCTCTCTCTCTTTCTCTGCTTTTCAAGTAAATAAAAATTAACTAAGTAAAATTTTTTTAACAAATGATCATATTGGTTAAGATGGCAATTAGGTTCCCTCCCGCTTTTTATCTTTGACCAGTGGCCCGTGGCTGCCTAGGTGCTGTGAGATAGTAAGTGTTCTGATGTGAAGCAAGCCCCGTGGAGAGGAGCACAGGGTCACCCGGGTCTTATTTTTCACTTAATGTTACCTTTGTTGTTTTGTAAACGGGAAATGAAGACCTCAGGAACCAAATTTATAGTTTCACCCAGTGCCAGTCAAAAATGCAATTTAAAATGTGAATAGAGTCTAAGACTGCATTATACCCACTCCCTCAGCTTTCTTCTGCCACTGAGGATTAGTTCTCCCATTTGAAATTTTGTAAGAATATGCATCATCATATATTTAAATGATTTATATAAAAAAGTGCCGCCAAGTTAATCAACAAATGTTATTTGAACTTAAAACTCATTTTCTCATCATATCAAAGTTATAACTGGACATCAAGTTTTTGGATATTTGGATATTCAGGAATACAGTGCTAATATTCCTGAAATAATATACAGTCAGCATTCAAAGTCAAAGTAAGGAATGCAAATGTTAGAAACAGACTACTTGTTTAGATTTCAGTTCTACCATTTACCAAATGCTGGGCAAGTTTCTTAACTTCTGTCTCTCAATTTAATCCATAGCACAGAGAGAATAGCACCTACCTCATAGTAGTGTTCTGAGGATTAAATACAAACGTACTTCATTTTGTGGGCAAATGGAATTAAAAAAAAAGTTTATTGTGCCCAGACCGTAAGAGTCCTGCCCGCAACCCACTCTAGAGAAGTTGACAGGGCCAGGAATGGTTGTCAATGTTGGCTGTAAATTAGAATCATCTGGGGAGCTGGCCGGCTCAGGTCATGATCCAGACTAATTGTTTCAGAATCACTGAGTACCTTGAGGTACAGTGTACATACAATAAATTGTACTGATTTAAATGTACAGTTTAGTGAAATTTAAAGTTTATATACTCAAGTAACCACCACCATTTCAAGATCTAGAGCATTTTGATCACCCCGGGGAGTTATCTTCACCCCTTTGCTGTCAGTTTCCCCACTCCCAGTCTCAAGTACCCACTTATCTGCTCTTTTCTCACTATAGATTACTTTTGCCTATTTTAAACTTTAATATAAATGGAATCATACAACTTGTATGTATCGTTGTATATATCTGGCTTCCTTCACTCAGCATTTTTTTGAGATTGATTCATTTTACTGACTGTATCAATAGTTCCTTTTCATTGCTGAGTAATATCCCACTATATGGATAAATCATCCTTTTAGATTAGTAACCTACTGATGAGTATTTGAGTTGTTTCCAATTTAGTGATGTTATGGATAAAGTATCTGCAAACATTCATATGCAAGCTCTTGTGTGAGCATATCTTTACTTCTTTGGGATATGTACCTAAGGGTAGAATTGCTGGGTTATTTGGTGTGTGGCTTTAAAACATGATCAGTATTTTTAAAGCTCTCAGAGTGGTGGCACTGGCAGCCCGTAGCATGGTTAGGAACTGCTGGACCCGAGAATGGTTGCACATGCAGCAGAAGGCCAAGAGTCGCAATGCTGGGTGATGGGCTGCCCTGATCTCACACATCATTTGCAATCGAGGGATCTCTGGTCCCTACAGTGGTTCTGCCAGCTGCAAAGCTATCATGTACATCCTGATATGGTAGGACACTGCTCCTTGAGGTTATGAGATACTTTAAAGAAGAGCTAACTTATTTAACATTTATCAGCACATGCCTAGTGCCAAACACAATATCAACTGCAAAAAATACAGAAATGACCTATCCAGCTCCTACCTTCAAGGACCGAGAATGGCCAAGACCAAGTAAACATGTATTATATCCTTTGCTAGGTGTTATGAAACAATGCTCTGGGTTTCTTTTTGAGATTTATTTTTTATTTATGTGAAAGGCAGAGTTGGAAAGAGAGAGATCTACCATCTGCTGGTTCACTCCCCAGATAACCTCAATGGCCCTGGGCTTGGCCAAGCCAAACCAGGAGCCTAGAACTCCATCTAGGTCTCCAATGTGGGTGCCAGCGGCCCAAGCACTTGGGCCATCTTCTGCTGCTTTCCCAGGCACATCAGTAGGGAGCTGGATTGGCACTTGGACCAGTGCTCATATGGGATGCCAGCATCACAGGCATTGTCTTAACCACTGTGCCATGTGACTAGCCCCAGGACAGCTTGTTCTAAGAGCGTCTCTAGAAACTGTGTCTTAATAAGAACACCATACTGAATAATACTGCCCTATGGTAATTCATAAAAGACCCAAAGCTGTTCTACTCTAGGATTTCAATATTGTTAATAGCCTCACTGGCATTCCTTTGAGCTTCATTTATTTTTAAGTTACAAAAAAAAAAGGACATTTAAAAAGTTTTTCATTATTCATTTTAGCAACAGAGAAAGTGAGTTAGACAGTGAGAGAAAGAGAATATGTGAGTGTTCCACTCTACTGGTTCATACTCCAAATGCCCTTAATGGCCAGGATTGGGCTAGGGCAAAGCCAGGAGACTGGAACTCAATCCAGATCTTCCACATGGGTTTCAGCAGCCCAATTTCTTGAGCCAGGGTCTTCCAGGGCCTCTGTCTTCCAGGGTCTGTATTAGCAAAAGGCTGGAGTCAGGAACTAGAGGCAGGCATCAAACTCTGGTACTCCTGTGAGTCATGAGGGTTCTAACCAACAGCTTAACTGCTTGGCCAATTGCCTACCCCAAAAAGGGGTTTTCTGATTTAAAATCATTTGATTAATTTAATATAGATATTAAAGCATATATGCAGAATTAAAATGCCAACATTGAAGAAATAAGCTGTTTATTTGCATGCAAGGGGACAAGTTATACAGAAGGGATTTGGACTGACCTAGGGAATACTAGACATATAAGACACAACTGAACAAAGCTCAGTCTAAGTCCCTCTTATTAGAATGGCTCAAGAAATCTACTTACTAAACTAGGAGCATAGAAATGGGAAGAAATTAAATAAGAGAGAACACCAGGAAATCCATAACCCATCAACTCCATGGATGACTGTATAGGACATTCAAAACTCTGGCTAGGATCAAATTGACACCTTTCTTTAATCTATTAGTAGCTTTGCTGTCTCTCTAGCAGTTTCCACACTAAGTCCGGACTCTGTTGACCTACTGTGTCTTAAAGAGTAGCACTCAGTTTGGCTCCTCAACTCAGGAGACTTTATCTTCCTTCTCCCAAAACCCTTCCTTTTTTGATTCTGTGGAGAACAGAGTGTCTTTTACAGGGTATGTACTCCCTAGGGTGTTGGAGCAGTCCTCAGCACCTTCCCTTGGATCTGCTTCTTTAGTACCTAGCTTTTAAGAAAATGTGTGTGAGTGTGTGTGTGTGTGTGTGTGTGTGTATGCTTTGACTCAGCAGTTCAACTTCTAGGAGTCTCTCCTTATGTACATAACTGCACCTGTACACAATCATGTTTATTGGTCAATATTAGTAATAGTAAAAATTAATAATAAATGTAAATGTCCAATGAGGAAGGATTAATTTTGGTATATTCATAATATGAAACAGAGCTCTTGGGAACAGTGAAGTAGATCTGTGTATGCTAACATGGAAATGTGTCTACCTTGTGAAGGAAAAGAAGGTTTTTGAATCATGTGGAAAATGGTCCCATTTTTTTTTTTTTTTTTTTTGACAGGCAGAGTGGACAGTGAGAGAGAGAGACAGAGAGAAAGGTCTTCCTTTTTGCCCTTGGTTCACCCTCCAATGGCCGCCACGGCTGGCGCACCGTGCTGATCTGATGGCAGGAGCCAGGTGCTTTTCCTGGTCTCCCATGGGGTGCAGGGCCCAAGCACCTGGGCCATCCTCCACTGCACTCCCTGGCCACAGCAGAGAGCTGGCCTGGAAGAGGGGCAACCGGGACAGAATCTGACGCCCCGACCGGGACTAGAACCCGGTATGCTGGCGCCGCAAGGCGGAGGATTAGCCTAGTGAGCCGCGGCACCAGCCAAGTTTTTGTTTTTCAATGATCTAGTTTTTGCTTGCCTTTTACCAAGGTCTGGTAGGACTTATGTCAAACTGTTGGTAGTGGTTACCCCTGAGACATGAGATCAAAGTTGAGCATAAAATGAGAAAGGAGAAATTTTTACTTACTATTTTGGAAATGTCTAGTTTATTTATATTTTATAAAAATAAGTGTATTTTTGTAACTTTTTAAAAGTATCCCTCTTCTCCTGGGTTCTGCAACCCTCTGAGGTGGGGACTGAGGTCAAGCCTTGGCCTTCACCACCGCAGAAGCTGGCTCTGAAGCAAAGGCTGACTTAGGTTCTAGGAGGAGTCCCTTCACAGCAATACCGTAAGCCGGAAAGAATGCTTATTTCCCAGAAACAAAGAAAAGGAACTGGCACTTCTGTGACCAGTAGATGAAGGATGAAGTACCTTCAGCATACTCATGAAATCCAGCACTTAGATGGATTATTTTAAGGACCTGTCTTTGCTTCAAGAGCACTTGGCTTGAGGCACTTCAGACGCTTATTCATATATGCAGTGTGTTCAGCTCATAAGAAATCGGATAGTAACCTTGTGGAAGATGCTTGCTGTTGAGTTCAAGTCTTGCTCTACTCTCATTTCCTAAACAGACTACGAAGTGTATAGGATTTGTCCCCAGGGAGTTTATCACCAGTTGCTTTTGTTCTTGAAATGGAAGAAGAAAAAAGAGAAAGAGAAGGAGGAGTGCAGAAATTGATTATATAAAGAAATCTTAAAACCTTGAAGTATCTCATTGTTTTAGAAGCTTTATGACCATATTAATTTAATGATAATGGCTAAATTGAAATGTTATATTTCCATCAAAAAGATACTTAAGCTGATAAAATGATTCAAATGTGAACCAACTAAGCTACATTCTCAGGGTGATTTGGTTGGTAATACTTACTTTTTTGAAATATATCCTCTTTACTTGTGATTAATGTTGCTTTAATTTTGCCCTGTTATATTCTTGTCTGTTTTCTCATAAATCAGGCTGAAGAACTACACCCTGGTTTCTCTACATCCAATTACATGCACTTGGCAAAGGTAATAAAGACCATTGTTTTAAGATCACTTTGAATCCAACACATTAAAATGTGATTACATTTAACATCGAATTTTTTTTTTTAATTTCTAGTGTTATATTGATCTTGACCAAAACCAGGATGCTTTGAAGTTCTGTGATTTGGCACTACTGCTTCCTAGTGTTACAAAAGAGGTAGGTCCTAGCGTAACGAGTGCTTTCATCAGCACCCTTCAGGCCTCCAACACAAACAGTTGGGAGTCTTCTTTCTCTAATAAATTTTTTTACTCTTTTTTAAAAATTTTTCCAGCTTTATTGAAGCATAATTGGTTATAAGCAATATGTAAATTATATGTAACATGATATTTTTGATAGATGTATATATTATGAAATGTCTTAGAAAACTGCAAGTGAACAATCCAGTATTATTAGCTACAGTCACCATGACGTACGTTCGATCTCCAGAACTTCCTCATCTTACAGCTTTGACTACATCTCCCTGTTTCCTCCACCCCCAGGCTTTGGGGACCACACTCTACTCTTGCTTCTTTTTGAAGTTTTTTTATTTTTTTTACTTTTTAAAAAATTTCATTTGTTATACAAATTTCATGTATTTCTATATACAACTTCAGAAACATAGTGATACTTTTCTCCCTACCCACCTGCCTACCCACGCTCTCACCCTTCTGCCTCCTTCCTCTCCTATGCTCATTTTTAAATTTTTACAAAGATTATTTTCTATTACCTTTATACTCATAAAATTGCCCTACACTAAGTAAAGAGTTAAGCAAATAGGATGAAAAGAAAAACACTGTTCCTCAACAGAAGACACAAGGGCTGTAAAAAAATCACTGAATATCAAAATGTCCATTTCACTCCTATAAATTACATTTTAGGTACTCTGTTACCACAGATCAGGGAGAACATATGGTATTTATCTTTTTGGGACTGGCTTATTTCACTAAGTATAATGTTTCTAGTTGGATTCATTTTGTTGCAAAAGACAGGATTTCTTTTCTTTTAACCACTGTGTAGTATTCCATAGTGTATCTATCCTATAATTTCTTTATCATCAGTTGATGGACATATAAGTTCATTCCATATCTTACCTATTATGAATTAAGCTTCAATAAACATGGGGGTACAGATAACTCTTTCATATGCTGATTTAATTTCCTTTGAGTAGATTCCCAGGATGAGATGGCCAGGTAACATGATAAGTCTGTATTCAGATTTCTGAGGTATCTCTACACTGTCTTACACAGTGGCTGTACCAGTTTACATTCCCACCAACAGTGGATTAGAGTACCTTTTCCCCATATCTTCATCAGCATTTTTTGTTCTGTATGACAGCCACTAACAGGGGTGAAGTGAAACCTCATTGTGGTTTTGATTTGCGTTTCCCTATAGGATAGTGATCTTGTACATTTTTTCAAATGTCTGTTGGCCATTTGAATTCCCTCTTTTGAAAAATGCCTGTTCAAGTCCTTTGCCCATTACTTAACTGGATTGTTTCCTTTGTTTTTGAATTTCTTGAGCTCTTTGTAGATTCTGTAAATTAATCCTTTATCATTGCATAGTTTACAAATTATTTCTCCCATTCTATCCATTGCTTCTTCACTTTGCTGAGTGTTTCTTTTGCAGTGCAGAAACTTCTCAGCTTCATATAGTCCCATTTGTCAATTTTCCTTTAATTGCCTGTGCTTTCAGGTTTTTTTCCAAGAACTCTTGGCCTATGCCATTTCTTCCAGAGTTTCCACCAATATTCTTTAATAATTTGTTAATATCAGGTCATAGATTTAGGTCTTTGATCCATTTTTAGTGGACTTTTGTGAAGGTGTAAGGTGGAGTCTTGTTTCATACTTCTGCACATGGAGATCTAGTTTTCCCAGCATAATTTATTGAAGAGACGGTCCTTGTTTGAGGGATTGATTTTAGCTCCTTTTCAAAGGTAAGTTGATTTCAGATGCATGGATTGATTTCTGGAGTTTATATTCTGTTCCATTGATCTATCCATCTGTTTTTGTGCCAGTACCAGTCTGTTTTGATTATAACTGTCCTATAATATTCTTCAGATCTGGTATTGTGATACCTCTAGCTTTGTTTTTGTTCTATAAAATGGCATTAGCTATTCAGGGTCTCTTTTGTTTCCATATGAATTTTAGCATCTTTTTTTTTAGATCCAAGAATGTCCTTGGTGTTTTGATTGGTATTGCATTGAATCTGTAAATTGCTTATGGTAATATGGACATTCGGATGATATTAATTCTTCCAATCAATGAACCTGGAAGATTTTTCCATTTTTTGTGTCTTCTTCTACTGTGGGGAGCAATCCGGACTAGACTAAGTTACTCGAATTAGGACTTATTCTATGCATCTGCTCTCCCACAATATGGCGCTGGGAGAGAAGTAAACAGCTTCCGCACAGCTGCCTCCAGTTCAACCAATTAACTGTAGGACTTGCTCCTGATTGGAGAGCAGCGTACTCAGCCGAGTTGGGATTGGCGGAGGAGGACTATAAAGGAGGAGAGAGACGGCATGCACCAGAAACATCTATGGGGAACATCTAAGGGAACCCGTGCAGCCCCCGAGAGAACCGGCCGGCGGTGTGCCGCTCCCCTGCGGAAGTGGGGAATGCGGCCAGGGGGAACTGCCCTTCCACGGAGGTGGAAGGGATAGTAGCCAACCCGGGAAGAACCAGCAGCAAACCCGGGGAGGGCCGAGCAGACAAAAGAACAGCGCAGGGTCCTGTGTCGTTCCCCCACGAAGACGGGGAGCGACATAATGGTGCCGTGACTCGGATATGAAGCCTAGGCAGGGTTTAGTGTCGTTCCTCCACGAAGAGGGGGAGCGACATTCTACTTATTTCTTTAATGTTTTGTAATTTGCATCATAGAGATCTTTGACATCTTTGGTTAAATTTATTTCAAAGTGTTCAGCTTTTTGTAGCTATTGTGAATGGGATTGACTTAGAAGAACAGAAGAGCTTTCTCAGCCATGGCATTATCTGTGTATTCAAAAGCTATGGATTTTTGTGTGTTAATTTTATATCTTGCCACTTTGCAAAATTCTGTATGAATTCCAATAGTCTCTTAGTATAGGTTTTTTTTTTTTTTTTTTTTTTTGGTTCTCCTGTATATAGAATCATGTCATCAGGGGCCAGCACCGTGGCTCACTTGGTTAATCCTCCACCTGCGGCACCAGCATCCCATATGGGTGCCAGGTTCTAGTCCCGGTTGCTCCTCTTCCAGTCCAGCTCTTTGCTGTGGCCTGGGAGTGCAGTGGAGGATGGCCTAAGTGCTTGGGCCCCTGCACCCACATGGGAGACCAGGAAAAAGCACCTGGCTCCTGACTTTGGATCAGTGCAGCACGGGCCATAGCGGCCAATTGGGGGGTGAGCCAGTGGAAGGAAGACCTCTCTCTCTCTCTCTCTCTCTCTCTCTCTCTCTCTCACTGTCTATAACTCTACCTGTCAAATAAATTAAAAAAAAAAGAATCATGTCATCAGCAAATAGGGATAATTTGACTTCTTCCTTCCCAATTTGTATCCCTTTAATTTTTTTTTTCTTGCCCAATGGCTGTGGCTAAAACTTCCAGGACTATATTGAATAGCAATGTTGAGAATGGATGTCCATGTCAGACTTCAGAATTTAGTGGGAATCTTTCCAACATTTCCTCATTCAGTAAGATGCTGGCCATGAGTTTGTCATAGATTGCTTGGATTGTATTGAGGAATGTTCCTTCTATACCCAGTTTGTTTGAAGTTTTCATTATGAAAAGATGTTGTATTTTATCAAATGCTTTCTCTGCATCTATTGAGATAATCATATCGTTTTTGTTCTTCAATTTATTGTGATGTATCACATTGATTTGTGAATGTTGAACCATCCCTGCATACCAGCGATAAATCCCATTTGGTTTGGGTAAATAATCTTTCTGATGTGTTGTTGGATTTGATTAGCTAATATTTTGATGATGATTTTTGCATCTATGAGCATCAGGGAAATTGGTCCATAGTTCTCTGTTGTATCTTATTAAGATTTGGGAATTAAGGTGATGCTGGCTTCATAGATGGAGTTTGGGTGATTCCCACCCTTTAAATTGTTTTTGAATAGCTTGAGAAGAATTGGAATTAGGTCTTTAAATATCTGGTAGAATTCAGCAGTGAAGCCATCTGGTACTGGGCTTTTTTTGTTTGGAGGGTCTTTATTACTGATTCAATCTCTGTGCTGGTTATTGGTCTGTTTAGGCTTTCTAAGTCTTCATGACCCAATTTAGGTAGGTTTTATGTGTCCAGGAATCTATCCATTTCTTCTAGGTTTCCTGATTTGTTGACATACAGCTCTTTGTAGTAATTCCTGATGATTCTTTTATCTCTTTGGTATCTGTTGTTAGATTTCCTTTTTTTATCTCTAATTTTATTGATTTGTGTTTTCTCCCTGTTTTGTTTTTGGTTACTTGGGCCACTGATTTGTCAGTTTTGTTAATTTTTGCAAAAAAAAAAAAAAAAACTCTTCATTTTGCTGATCATTTGTATTTTTTTTAGTTTTTGTTTCAATTTTATTTATTTATTCTCTAATTTTAATTATTTCTTTTCCCCACTAGTTCCAGTTTGGTTTGCTGTTGTTTTTCTAGGTCCATGAGATGCATTGAAAGCTCATTTATTTGGTGCCTTTCCAATTTCTAGATACAGTCACCAATTGCTATAAACTTTGTTCTTAACACTGCTTTTGCTGTATCCTATAAATTTTGATATGTTGTATTGTCACCTTCCTTCATTTCCAGAAAATTTTTGATTTCTATTTTGATTTCTTCAGTGACCCACTGTTCATTCAGGAGCATGTTGTTCAGTTTCTCTGTGTTTGCATATGTTCTAGAGATTCTTGAGTTGTTGATTTCCAGCTATATTCCATTATGGTCAGAGAAGATGCATGGTATGATTTCAATTTGTTCTTTAATTTGCTGAGAGTTGCCTATGGCCTAGCATGTGGTCTAGCCTAGAGAAAGGTCCATGCATTGGTGAGAAGAATGTGTACTCTGAAACTGTAAAAGGAAAACTTCTGTAGATATCCTTTAGGTCCATTTGGTCTGTAGTGTCAGTTAACTTTGTGGTTTTCTTGCTGGTTTTCTGTGGTTGATCTGTCCATTGCTCTTCCTCTCTTCCAAGGTGATCAGTGCCCAGGTGTTAGCCCTCAGTGGGTGCAGTACTCATCCTCACTCCCCATGAACTGCACAAAGGATCTGCACAGTCCTCAATGTGAGCTCACATCTCGCTACAGTAACCCACCCCAGGCATTCAGGGAGCCCTGAGAGTGTGGAGCTGCACAGCTGCCCAGAGATCCAGCTCTCCGGGCCTGTCATGCAGTTACAGAGTCTCCACATCTCAGCACACAAGGCTCCTTCAGTCATGGGTTGCAAAGGATCCACTCCACCCCACTAGCCTGTCCTGTCCACAGAGAGGCTGAGGTGTCCCCGGAGCCAGCTCGGTGTGCGTGCTCCACCGAGGCAGTTTGATCCCCAGAGCCTGTGATACATTGTCAGGGTGAGGGCACCTTACAGTCACATGTGGCTGCCCAACCCCCTGTTAATTCTCCCATCCAGACTCAGAATCAGTGGGGAATGTGGATTTTGCCCTCTGGTAAAGTCCCTGGATCACACACACGCACAATAACCCCCACCAGTTGCAAGGCATGTACCAAGGTCTCTGCAACCAGTATTGACATCAGAATGGGAATGACTCCTTCTCCCTTCCCCACCCCCTCCCCCATTGCCAGATGCACACATCCACTGGCAAGATGATGGCTTGTCCCTGCCAGTTGCTGGGGCGCACACAAGAACTGATGCAGTTGCTACCTACTTATGTCCAAAATGGCATCTGCCCTCTTTCAACCAGTTGCTTTGTGCCATTGGGGCGGGGGGGGGGGAGACATGCCCCTTTTTAAGTTGGGTTACAGGCACCATGTTCCCCTCAGGGCTCCAGACTAGACTCAAAGACAATGTAGTACACTTGGCTCTCCCTCTGGCTATATCACCAGTGGCATGGGCCAATGACCTCACCTTGCTCTCCAAAGCTGGTGCTCTCTCTGGCTCTGGGTTGCTGGGGTCGTGAGTTGTGTCCATTCCAATTGCTGTGCACCTGCACCTTCCACACAGATCCACAGCATCTCTCCTCCTTCCATAGAATCTCCACTGCAGTTTTCCCTCCAGCTCTCCCCTGAGGATTCACTTTCTCTAATTATCTATCTATCTATCTATCTATCTATCTATCTATCTATTTATTTTACTATTTTCCTCTAGACTAGAGCAGTCTGCCCTTTCTGTATTCTGCCATCTTGGAATCTCTACTCTCTGATTCTATGATGCAGCTTTCTTTTATACTAAACTATTTTGACTTAGATTTCTGCATGCACTGTGAAGTTTAAAATTTTGCTATATCTGTGTAAGATGACCTGTCACCAGAAGACCCCTTGAATCTTCACAGGACACACAAATATCCTGATGCTTGTTAGGTGTAATACAGCAGAGAATGGGACAAGCCCCGTTGAGAAAGAGGAGGGGAGCATCATCCTGGGGAGGCAGTGATTAAACAATGCAGGAAGCAAATGAGCTAGAATGGTAGTCAAGTGTACAGCAATGTGAATGTCCAAGGGCTTGCTCACCCAGCCCATAGCAGGGTGTTATTTGCCAAGGTCATGATTAAAAAGTGAAAGATTAAAAATATCTTAACATTTTCTTGGTTTTGAGACACCTGCTATTTAAAAAAAATAAAAGGAACTGTTTGATTGCCTCTTGTCCTTTTATTCAGCAGTGTGGGATTCTGGGTATGCTGTGAGCTTTAGACATTCCACACTTAACTGTTCAGTCTGTGCTCCGGTAGGAACAAAAGGACAAAAGCAAATGTTTTCCAGCTCCCTTTTCATACCACCACACATTATCGTCCTGTAAAACATAGCAGAAAACAAAGGCCTTAGGAAAAGCACTCCTCTTCTGTGCTGAAGCAGTCAGTACATATCCAGCCTCTGTTGTGATCTGCAGTGTGAATAAGACTTTCCCACTGCCCTCTAGGCATGTAAAGCCTGGAGGAAAACCATGTCGGAGTACAGCCGGCTGACTCGAGCTCAGCGTAAAGGCAAGAAGAGCTAAGAGAGGTACAAGTGTTTGGTTACAGAAATTTAGGAGGCGGAAGTTGTCTGCTCCCAGACAGAACCAGGTGGCATGAGAGTTGGAATTTGAAAGATCTGTCTGCTGTTCAGGTGTGGGCAGGCACATCACAGGTCACGGGCAGAGGGACGGGAGTGGGAAAGCAAAGCTTTGTTTGTCGGGAGCAGCAGGAGTGTGCAGGGCAGTGACAGGAAATGACTGAAATGGAGAAGTGAACAAGTTCTGCCAAGGGACTTCAGATTCTTGTATCTCTAAAGAGGGTTGATCGGTCTGTCCTGAACCCCATGAACAAGGTCTTGGGCTGCAGATGTGTATCTTCTGGATGTTCAGAATTTCCAATAGGGCTGACTGTCCTCCGACTTGACTCCCTCGGTTCTTTCCAGCAGCTAAAAACAGGTGTGGTACAGCACAGTCTCAGCATCAGTCTTCTCCAGAGGACAGAGTTTTGAGTCATCTTTTTCAACAGGAAATCGATTTCATCCCTTTGTTGCTTGTCCCATGTTGGTAATAGGCACCTGATTATCTTTCACATCTCTCCTGAATGATATTAGTTTGGGTTATGTACAATCATTTTAAGCTGAGTGTCTGTGCATTCTTTTTAGAATGTAAGATTAAAATACAATATGATAATGAAGACTATTACCTGGTCTGATGTGCAAATGTTCAGGCAAGAAATTTAGGATTGTCATAGCAGGGCTAAATATTGGTGAGCCTCAGGGTTTTGTCCTTGTCCGTAAGTCTTGTCTTCTCTCCTCCTTCCTCCTCTCGTCACACCTCCCCTCCTCCCACACCCCAGAGCTGTCCTCCGTAGCTTCACATGCTAACCTCCCCTCCTCCCACACTCCAGAGCTGTCCTCCAAAGCTTCACATGCTAACCTCCCCCCCCAACACTCCAGAGCTGTCCTCCATAGCTTCACATGCTAACCTCCCCTCCTCCCACACCCCAGAGCTGTCCCCCATAGCTTCACATGCTAACCTCCCCTCCTCCCACACCCCAGAGCTGTCCTCCAAAGCTTCACATGCTAACCTCCCCCCCTCCCACACCCCAGAGCTGTCCTCCGTAGCTTCACATGCTAACCTCCCCTCCTCCCACACCCCAGAGCTGTCCCCCATAGCTTCACATCCTAACCACATGCCAGAGGCCTTCAGATTTGTGTCTCTAGATCTCTCTTCTTAGCACGAGGTCTGATTAGCCAACTTCTTGCTGTGACATCAGCCCCTGGGTGTCTGTCAGACATGTAACTCTGAGTCCTAAACTTAATTAGCATCAGGCAGTGGCATCTTTCTTCCTCCACCTCCCCTCTAAGTAGATGGCACTTGTATCGACCCAACTGGGCAACCTGGAAATCATCCTTCATACTGCCCCCGCCCCGGCCCAATCCACACCTCCACCCAGTCACCAAGTGCTTGGCAGTCCACTTATTTATTTATTTATTTGAGAGGTAGAGTTACAGACAGTGAGAGGAAAAAACAAGAGAGAAAGGTTTTCCATCCATTGATTCACTCCCCAATGGCCGCCACTTTCAGAGCTGCGCTGATCCAAAGCCAGGAGCCAGGCGCCTCCTCCTGGTCTCCCACATGGGTACAGGGTCCAAGCACCTGGGCCATCCTCCAGGCAGTCCTCTTTTAAACAGGCTTTGCTCCACCCGTGTGCTATGTCTCTCCATTGCTGCTCCTCTGCTTTCAGGGGAACTTGGGACTGGGAAAGCCCGGTGGCTGCTCTCCTCGCAGCCTTCCAGTAGCAGCTAATACTGCGGAGTGAACATAACCCTCAGCATGTCACTTTCCTGCTGACACCTCTCTGTGTCCAGATGCAGCTTCCCCTTCAGAGCACTGATGGAGCTCCTCCCGGTCTCTTGAGCTCGTGGCACCCTCACTCGCCTCCTCCGTACCTGTTCCTTCCTGCCCTGCACCCTCCGAACGTGCTGTCCCTCCTTCCTAAAGCACTCTCCCAGGCCCTCCATTCTTCCACCAGCTTTATGCCCTCCCATCCTCAGGAAGCACTTCCGTGATAGCCCTTCGCGAGAAAACCTCTCGTGCTTTTCCTCGTGTCGTCTAGCGAGGTTGTGATTGTAGTTATCTGGGTGTTTGTTCCGTGAGGGTAGCAGAGTGCTCTCTTGCATTTACCGCTCTATACCTAGTTCTGACTCTGCTGCCTGGCATAAAATAAGCAGTCAAGAGAACCGGTAGAAAGAATCAGAACACTGGAACCATCCAAATACAAAAACAGTGTGGCTAGTGCTGATGTATGGGACTGGAAATGAGTGTAACTCAGGAAGTTGGACATTGTGGAAGGATTTCTGCAGTTAGCAAAGCAACACGAGCACGTGTTGCCCCAGCATCTTTGTTCTCAGTGATATCTCCACTCGTATTTTTAGTCATTTTCTTCGCATGGTGAAGGTACTGCCAGGAATGTTTAATTTCTTTCTCAATGAGGAAACTAGGATGGAGTGAGCTGTAGGTAGTGCGTCCCGTCTCGGTGGGGTTAGTTCATTCATTTCCAAAGTGTCTCGCAGCACCACTGATTACACTGAAGACAACAGAGCCATTGGTCCCCGCTCCCTCCTGTGAGTCTGTGTACCACATGGGCTTCTTTCTTGTGGCATTTGTCACTTCTGCCCTGCATGACAGTCATCGTGGACCTGTCCTCTGCCCTGCCAGCGAACTGCAGGCCCGTCACTCAGCTCCTCGCTATTGGGAGTGTCAGCCATTTGGTCTCTGGAGCCCAGATGCAGGTGTGCGCGCAGCACTGCGTTGCCAGGATTTGAAAGCACAGTCTTTAATTATTCACGTGGACTCTTCTTGACCCTACGAGGTCATCGCAGATCCTGGGAAACTTTCCTTTCTTTCTAAATAAAAGGAGTCGTCCCTGTGTGTTAGACAGTGTGAGAATGATTGCTGCGTAAAATGATGACTTCATCAGCAAACTCAGAGTGGTTTGCCTGGAGGCAGTCTCCACGATCGTGACTTGGAGTCTCCCGAGAAAGCTCAGATAGCAAAAGCATTATGTAATATTTTGTTTTACGGTGAAGGATGCACTAATCTCTTTTAACACCCTATATTTTAAATTTACTGTAATATTTTTGAAGTGACAAAAATCACCCTTCTAAGACAGGCAGACTCCTATAGGATCATAAATCCAATGTACCAGAAACACCCACAACAAGAAGTGGGCTCTGGGAGCCCTGAAAGCTAACAGTCTTTCTTCACATTATCTTTGAATGACCTGTTGGGTAAAGTCCGGAGACGTGTTTCCGTGTTGTCTACGGTGAGAATCAGCACCCTCATGGGTAGCTTCTGTTAGAAAGAAAATCCTCATCCTGCTTTAAATGTTCTTTCCTACTTCAGACGTCACATTTGATCGTCTGAATTAAGACACTTGTTCTCCGATTTGTTTCTAACATATAATTTGGATATAAGCGTTCACCCTGCCTTCCTGATAATAGAAAGACTGCAGGCCAGAGGATTTCACTTGCTGAAATCAGTAATGCTGGCTCTTTTGTCAGAACTTCTTATTTGCCTGTTTATTTCTGGTTTAAATTTAGTTCTTGTGGGCTCACTCACTCTCCATGCCTGGAGAGCTGCTTCTTCCTTATAAACTTTTAAAGAAAATTAAAAAGGCAGTTATAGGAGGGGCAGATTTTCCCGCCATCTAAACAGACATTTTCATGAGTTGCAGGAAGGGAATGTTACTGCATTTTACAGCCTCCTATTTCTACTCTGTTGGCCCTATCTTCTTGTCACTTGCATTCAAAGTGTGTTGTTTCTTAGAGTGGACATTTTGCTCTGTTGTTAAGATACTGCTTGGGATGCCCACATCCCTCATCACAGTGTCTGGATTTGAGTCCTGGCTTCACTCCCTGCTCCAGCTTCCTGCTAACATGCACCTGGGGAGGTAGCAGGTGATGGTTCATGCACCTGAGTCCCTGTCACCCACATGGGAGACCTAGGTACTGAGTTCCTGGCTCCTAGCTTTGGCCTGGCCCAACTCCACTACTGCCTCTCTCTTCCTCCCTCCCAACCTCCCGCCTTCCCTCCCTTTCAAATAAACTGAAATTACATAAATAAATTTTTCAATGTATTATTTCTTGAGATTTCCCAGTATATAATGTTTCTTTGTTCTGCTTTTTTTTTTTTTTTTTTTTTTGAGATTTGTGTGTTTATTTGAAAGGCAGAGTTGCAAAGAGTCAGAAAGAGAGAGAGAGAGAGTCTTCCATCCTCTGGTTCATGCCCCAAATGGCCACAACAAGCTTGGAACTTGGTCCTGATCTCACTCATGGGTGGCAGAGCCCCAGCTACTTGTAGTGTCTTCTGCTGCATTAAGAGGAAGCCGAATCAAAGCAGAGTAGCTAGGACTGCAACTCAGACCTGCACTAATAAGGGACGCCAGTGTTGCAGGAGGTAGCTTAACCTGTTACAACACAATGCCCGTCCCCAGTAAATCTCTCCTTCATTCACCCAAACTTTTTAGAAAGGAGCGTTGATGTATTTCCCAAAGTATGTTTTCTAATACTTTAGGTGAACTAAATCTGGATTTTTGAATGTGTGTGTTTGAATGAAGGGAGGAAATAGAATATCTTTCTTTGTTTGTATTACAAGTATGGGGTGTTTTTGCTCAAGTCTACAGAAACTAGGATTTGAAGCCAGTCATTTGAGTCTGTAAGACTTGCTTATTAAAAATAGAGATCCCTGGCCTTTTTACAGAAAAGAGAAAACAGCTCTGAGCTCCAGAGTGTGGTGACACCAACCTCAGTATCAATGTGGGGTCAGTTGGGCACCTGCATTGTGGCATAGCCTGCAATGCTGGCATCCCATATGGGCACTGAGTTGAGTCTTGCTGCTCCGCTTATGGTCCAGCTCCTTGTTAATGGCTTGGGAAAAGCAGCAGGAAATGGGGCGGGCGCTATGGCATAGCATGCAAAGCTGCTGCCTGCAGTGCCAACATCCCTTATGAGCACTGGTTCAAGTCCCAGCTGCTCCACTTACCATCTAGCTCCCAGGGGATGGAAGCTTGCTCGCTCTCGCTCTCTCTCTCTAATTCTGCCTTTCATATAAATAAATATTTTAAAAAGCAAAAAATCCACAGGAAATGGCCCAAGTGCTTGGGCCCCTGCCACTCACATATGAGACCCCGTTGAAGCTCCTGGCTCCTACCTAACTTTGGCCTGGCTCAGTTCTGGCTGTTGGGGCCACTTGAGGAGTGAACCAGCACATGGAAGATTTCTCTGTCTCTCTATCTTTCTCTAACTCTGCCTTTCAAGTAAATAAATCTTTCTAAAAATGTGGGTTCACTTGAGGGTCCATCTATTTAGGTTATGCTTTTTTTTTTTTTTTTTGGCTTGTTGCTAGTATTGTCCTTGGTTAAGAAATCAGAAAAAGACAGATGGTGGCTGCAACCCTTGGAAATGATGACCTTTGAGAACTTAGCTGTGAACTCAGGAAGACTGGGCCCTGCTGGCCCCTCTCAAAGGGGAACATACAAAGAGATTGGAGAACATCAGTCATCTGGTCTACCTGGGAATCTTAGCTCTAAATATCATATGTGACTTCCCAGTTGATGCAAGCAAAGGGGCCATGTAGTGAAGGAAGAGGATTTCTCTACCAGAGTCCAGGCAGCAAAGTGTGAAAACCTATGCAAAATATCTACAGGAAGGATCCATCTAGCATTGTTCCATAGTAAAATTCAGGAGGATGAACCCTGTTCCTGCACACTGAAGTTGACCTGGGAATGCCCCACAATCACCTGACTTTCACAGAAGGTTAGAAAGTGTGCTGTCTCAGCTCAGATGTTTGCATCGTCCAGGTTTCTTCCAATCCTGCTGCTGGGGCTAGGACGTCTTCACATGTTGTGATTGTGGAGCCACTGTGTCTGCTTCACTGTCTCCTTCCAGAAGCCCACCACTCCCGACCCAGGAGGGCAGAGCCTGGAGACAGCCCCCCACGTTACCCATATTTTCATAGGTGTGGATCGTGGCCTACGCCAAAGAAATCTGTGTTTACTTTGTAATGGCCTTTCAAAAAAAAAAAAAATACGCCTGCACTCCACAGACGTCTATTTCAAAGTACCCAGAGTAGCAGGATAAATGTGTGAAGTTTCATTGTGTGTTTGTGTTTTCTTTATAGGATAAAGTAACACAGAAAGAAGTGAAAAAATTAATGGCTTCCTTGAAGAGGTAAATAAAAGAACTTACTCTTCAACAGATCAGATGTGGTCTACTAAAATTTAAACTAATCAAAGCTGTGTTTTATTATCTCAGTTTTTTTCTTCTGATGTAAGGGTAATGTGCTCAGATTTGAAGGTAAAAGTACATTTCTGCAGAATGCATCCCACTAGTAGCACTACAAAATCAATCATGTTATTTGGAGAATCTATTTGCTATAATATCAGTATAAAATCACCTATAAATATGTATGCATTATATTTTTCCTATCAATAAATTAGAGCCTTCAGAACATTTCTTTAAATAAAATATTTAAATCAATCCAAACAATGAAATCTAGTGAGTATTTTATTATGTTAGTGGAGACTTTATCAAACAAAACAATTTCACTAATTGGTTGAAAAATAGAAAATATAAGCAAAGGACATGAACAAAGTATGAGCAGAAGAGGAAAAACAAAAAGAATTACAAATAGTAATCACAGAATGTGAATAAAGCTATAATAAAACACTTTCTCTGTCAAATCAGCAAGGTTTTTCCTTCTTTCAAGAAACATTCAGTGCCACAATATTGCCATGAAATGGCAATGTTTTGGCTCAAACATTTGGGACAGTGTATCTAAAACCTTAAAAATATATTAACTCTTTAATCTTAGCATTTCATTTCAATGAAAAAATCCTAAAAAAGTGCATATAATTTGTGTATAAATTTTCATAATAACATATCACAATGCTTAACAATGTTAGCCACATTAGAATATGATGATAGGATATTTTGACACTAAAAGTTATTATAAAGCAGCTTTAATGTGAATACAAAACAAAATAGTGCATAACTATCATCTCAACTACATGAAAAGATGCCCAGAAAATCATCCAGCAGGAAATAAACTAAAATTGTAGCCATTCATTTATACTTCTTAAAGCTTTGTTTTGTTTTTTAATATTTCCCAATTCTGAATTAATAAATAATTTTTAAATGAGCTTAGCTAGCAATGTTCTATATAGATTCCCTGTTATCCTTTAACTACCTCATCTTGAAAATCAGAATAAAACTTGAATTTCCTCTTTGCTATCCCACATACGGGGCACACATGCAGGCACACACACACACACACACACTTGCACACACTCAGTATTTCAGTGCACTCAATATTTCAAACCTGACCTATGGACATTGGTTAATCAAACCGAGCCATTTCCTCCCTCTTGTCTTTTATAATGACCAGTTGAAATACTGAATCAGTCTAACTAGTTACCACCTTACCTCTGCCAGTTGCTCCAACACTGAAACCACCGGCTAGCTGAAGTGAGAGTCTTGCAAGTTTGCTCATGGATATTTCTGTCTGGCTCTAAACAGCTAAATGAATGTGCAGTTTGAGACAAGTAACTCCACCTGGTAACAGATGACATAGAATCAACCATGTTGTAGCCTCGGTTGGTAACAAGCCATTCCAACAGAGAGCAGTACAAAGACTTCCTGTAGGAATTATGAGGAATATCAAGGAATATGGCTGATGGATAACAGGAAGACTTAGAACTCACAATTAGAGCATGACCCAAGGTCTAATAAATAGCCATTTTAACAAATTCCTGTTTGTCCCTGTAGTCAGTATTTCTTCAATAGACAAGTTGGTGTCCACTGATTGATCATCCCTGTGGCAGTTTCTGAATCAGGATTTGACCCAGCAGAAGTATAATATTCGTAATTCAATCTCTAGAGGACTAGTATTTTCTGACCCATTGGCAGTTTCTCAAATAGGATATTAAGTGAGGAAACTCCACACACCCTCATAATACACTTCTAAATGAGCATGAAAGCCTTGCTGTTGTATGCTCAGTCATACCTAGTTACATTGTAGTTCTCACCAAATCTTATAATCAAAGAAGCTATGTGTGATGAGGCCAACTAAAATTTTTTACATTAAATCTCAGTGCTTTGTAAAAGTCAAGTATTTTTCTTGAATGACAGCAGCATTATATGTAGAATATTATACTTATTCCAGGGAGTTTCACACAAAGTGAGCCATGAGGACTCCTACTAATTGTCTTTGGTTATTTCACTTACTACTCAGGCTGCTTGACCTTGGAGAAGACAGAATAGCTGCAGACTGTTCCTGAAATGAGAGTTTCTCCTGCTGGGTCGCTAAGACCAAGCTAATGGCCTCACAGATGAAGTACACAGACTGTTAACCTCTCAAGAGATTTCATGTAGGAGGGGTCTTCACAAAGCTCATGGAAAATACATATTATGAAAAAAACGATGCATGGATTTGAAAATGTTTGCACCAAAAATAAACTCATACTAAGTTTTAGAGCATGTCTGAACAGGGCCTAGTTTCAGTACCTAAGAAGGAAAAGACATCAATTTGAAAAGAGCCCCTGGATGGGTGATTGAGGTGGTGGTTAAGCTGCCACATCCTGTACTGGAATGCTTGGGTTTGAGTCCCAGCTTCACTCCTGACTCCAGCTTCATGCCAATGCACAACCTGGAAATTAGCAAGTGATTGTTCAAGTAACTGGATCCCTGCCACCCATGTGGGAGATCTGGGTTGAATTCCCATGTCTTGGCTTTTATCAGGTCCCAGCCTCAGTAATTATAAACATTTAAGGAGTGAACCAGCAGATGAAAACATTCTCTCTCTCTCTCTCTCTCTCCCTCCCCCCCCTTCCTCTCTCTCTCTCAAATAAATAAAATTTTAAAAGAGCCTCAGCAGAACAAGAGGAAATCTGCTAAAATGGAAGCAAGAGCAAACACCAAACGGTGAAATTATTGATGAAGAACGGTGAAGTTATTGATGCTTTACAAAAAGGTTATAGGGTCAATGCCCCCAAAGAAAGCAGCTTGTAAATGAAAAACAAGAAATGGGGCCAGCATTGTGGTGCAGTGGGTTAAGCTACCATTTGCAAAGCCAACATCCTGTGTTAGAGTACCAGTTTGAGTCCCAGCTGCTCCACTTCCTTTCTAGCTTATGTAGCTAGGAAGGCAGCAAGGCAGCAGAAAATAGCCCAGATGCTTGGGTCCCTGCCACCAAGGAACTCGTGGATGGAGTTCCTGGCTCCTCTATTCAGCCTGGCCCAGCCCTGGCTGTTGCAGCCATTTGGGAGTGAACCAGCAGATGGAAGATCTCTCCTTATGTGTCTCTGTGCTCCATCCCCTATTACTCTGCCTTTTGAATGAATAAATAAACCCTTTTTTAGAACTAGTAGCTAGAAGGTTAAAATCCAGGTGAGACCATGTCACTTTTCTTTGAACCAAAATAAAGCAGAAGGAACAGGATGACGTTGAAGATAAAGCCTGCAGTGGCAGACCATCCACATCCATTTGCCAGAAAAAAATTAATTTTGTTCATGTCCTGATTGAAGGGGTCTGACAGTTAACAGCAGAGTCATTTGCCAATGTATAGACATCTCAATTGGTTCATCTTACACAATTCTAGTGGAAAAATTAAAGTGGAGCAAACTTTGCATTCAATGGATGCCAAACTGTTGTACCCAGATCAGCTACGGAGAAGAGCAGAGCTTTTGATGAAACTTTTACATAAGCACAATTAAGATCATGCAGCATTTCTTCAAAGCAGTAAAAGAGAAGAAACATGGCTTTACCAGTATGATCTTGAAGACAAAGCACAAGCAAAGCAATGGCTACCAAGAGGTAGAAGTGGTCCCATCAAAATGAAAGTCTGTCAGTACAGAGCAAAGGTCATGGCAACAGTTTTTTTGGTATACTCAAAGCATTTTCTTGTTGACTTTTTGAAGGTCCAAGGAGAACAATAACACAGACTTATTAGGAGACTGTTTTGAAAAAGTTAGCCAGAGCTTTAGCGGAAAAATGCTCAGGGAAGCTTCATCAGAGATGACTCCACTACAACAGTACTTCTGCTCGCTCCTCTCAGACAAGGGCAATCTTGCCAGAGTTTTGTTGGGAAACCACTAGGCATCCACTTTACAGTCTTAATTTAGCCCCCTCAGACATCTTTGTACTTCCTAACCTTAAAAAATCTTTAAAGGGCACTCATTTTTCTTTAATTAATAATATATATTTTAAAAAGACTGTGTTGACATGATTAAAACCCCAGGATCCTCAGTTCTTTAGGGACAGACTAAGTGGGTAGTGTAACTTACAAACATGTCTTGAATTTGATGTAATTTACATAAGAAACCTTTTTTTATTTTAATCTTTGAATTCCATTTTGCATGAACATTTTGAATCCCATTGTATGGTTTTAGAAATGGATAGTTCTGATCCAGAACTCTGAATATACTTATTTTCAGAAAAATCAAAGTATAGTACAGTTTTTCATAAGAGATTTAAGAGGTGACAATGTTTCACTAAAATTTTAGCCAGTGTGCTGTCCATATAATTTCAATGTTATCTTCCTCAAAATCCATGCCACTTCTCAAGTGTGACAAAAATTTGTAGGAGGGGGAAGCTTATCATTTGGTAATATTTTATACTTTCCAATCATAAAGAAACAAAAGATGGACTATAAAGACAACCCTCTACACCAAACAGACTTCTCATTTTACCAATAAATAGATTTTCAAAGATTATTTATTTGAAAGTCAGGATTACAGAGCGAAAAGGAGAAACAGATATCTTCCTTCCACTGACTCACTTCTCAAATGGCCACAATAGCTAGGGCTGGCCCAGGCTGGAGCCAGGAGCCTGGAACTCCAGGTCTCCCATGTGCGTGGCAAGGGCCCATGCACCTGCGCCCTCCTCCCCTGCTTTCCAAAGTGCAGTAGCAGGGAGCTGGATCAGAAGCAGAACTGCCGAGACTCAAACCAGAACTCATATGGGTTGCCAGCGTCAAAGGCAGTAGCTTAATCTGCTACACCACAATGCTGAGCTCTACCAATAAAGAGTTTAGCCCTGATTTATAAAGACCATGGTCAAGATTAGAGAACTGTGCTGGATTAACCAGGACTGAGTTTTGGAATCTCATGTCTTCTGCATTCTTCTTTGAGCCTAGGGCTATTCACATTTAGTTGGCTGGAATCCAGTGTGCCTGGCATGGAATAGGGGCTCTGAGAATGTTAATACTTACGCGATGTATGCCTATTCTAAGTACTTTTCCTATGCTAACTCATTTCGTCATCACAACAACCCTGGGAGGAAGGAATGTTTCTTATTGTACCTTTTATAGATAAAGGGGCTGAAGCATGGGATAGTAAATACACGCCTAACACAGTGAGCAAGGAATGTGAACTTGCACAGATTACTCTAGGGTCCATGTAGTGCTGGGAGCAACTGCACAATCTCACCAGCAACCAAGGAGTTGGGGATTTGGAGAGTAAGAGACAGTAGGAGAGCAAAAATAAAAAAGGAAAGGGAAAAAAGTAAGAGGGATTTAAAAGTAGAAGAGGACCCTATCCCCCTCTCTCCCTCTTTCTCTGTAACTCTGCCTTTCAAATAAATTTTTTAAACTTTACACAATAAAACTAGAGACTAATGGTAAGAAAAGTAAGGAGAAAAACAAATAATAATCTTAGGGTTTTTTGGATATTAGTATACGTTGTCTAGTTTCAATTCATAAATTTTCAACAACTATTGTGTATCTTTCTTCATATATCCAATCTTCTAATACCCCACCCCCTTGCCAAGATGAGGAAAGAGAAAGAAAAGAGGTGGTGAAGCCTGATTTTAAAGACTTGTCTACATGGTCTGTGTGAGTTGGGGAGCGCTTCATTATGGGTGTTGTGATCTGGTGCTTGGACACTTGATAATAATAGCTTATTTCACACTTAATACACGGTACATTTTAGAACCAAGTAAAGTTAGTATCTTGAAGTTCTGAGAGTTTTGGAACTCTCAACCTGTATTTTGCTTTAGCTTCCTAGAACCAAATTGTAAGTTTTGGCTTTTAGAAAATATATATTGTATTAAATATAATTGACTGACAAATAACTGCATATATTTAAAGTGTGTAATTTGATTGATTGTGACATGTGTATATCCATGAAACCATCACTGCAGTCAATTTTCCTCACCTCAAAGCTTCTTCATGGCCCCTTTTTAATCTCTCTCTGTGATTCTGTACACTCCTCCCAGTGCTTTCTGTCATTATGGATCGCATATTTCTTAATTTTATATAAATCAAATTATTTACCATGTACATTTTTCTGACTTCTTTTACTCAACATGATCATTTGGGAATTCATCCGTTCCATGGCATGTACTAATAAACGTTCCTTCTTGTTGCTGAATAGTGTTGTATTACATGGATATACCAGTTTGTTTCTCTACTCACCTATGGTTGGATATTTGAACTGTTCGCAGTATTTTACTTTGAAAAATAAATCTTCTATGAACCTTCATGTGAAGTCTTTGAATGAACACATATTTCACTTTTCTTAGATAAATACCTATGAGTAAAAAGTATGGTAGCTATATGTCTACGATTTCAAAAAAAAGCTGTCAAACTGTTTTCCAAAGTGGTTCTACTATTTTGCATTCTCACCCGTAGTGAGTGCCGCTTGCTCTTCCTTGTTAACAACAGTTGATACTGTCAGTCTTCATTTTGGCCCCTGCAGTAGGCATGTAGTGAGATCTGATTAAGGTTTTCACTTGTGTGTCCCTACTGACAAATAATGCTGAGCATCTTATTTGTCATTCACTTATGGTGAAGTGGCTATTCAAATATTTTATACGTTATTTAAATTGGGGTGTTTGAATTTTGTATATAGTTTGATGTATGATTTGAATTTCATTTTTACTGTTGTTTGGATGTCTGATTACTTCAGCACCATCTGTTAAAATGACTCATTTTTTAAAATGCTTTCATACTTTAGTCAAAAAATTAATTTTCCGTATACATGTGGGTCTATTTCTGGGCTCTCTATTTTTACACTGATCTGTTTATCGACCTTAATGCCAAAACAATACTGTGTTGATTACAGTAGCTTTATAGTGTAGAAATCAGGTAGTGTTAATCCTCCAACTATGTCCTTTTTAAAATTTGTTTTGGCTAGTCTAAGCCCTTTGCATTTCTGTGTGAGTTTTAGAATCAGTTTTTAAAGTTCTACCAAAACAAATAAGTGAATGGGATGAGTTTTTAATGGAATGGATATTCAATTTTGTCAAACTGGTGTTTATTGAGATAATCATGTGGTTTTCTGTTTATTTTTATAATGAATTATATTGAGTGATTTTTGAATATTAGGACAACCTTGCATTCCTGGGATAAATCTAACTTAATCCTCATATATTCTCCTTTATATCTTCTGGCAGATTTGCTAAAAATTTGTTTAGAATTTCTGCACAAATATTTATCATGGATACTAGACTATTGTTTTATTGTAATGTCTTTTTCTGGTTTTGGTATCAGAGTAATCCTGGCCTCCTAGAATAAGGTAAGAAGCATCCCCTCTTCCTCATTTGTATCAAAAACTTTGTATAGAATGGATATTATTTCTTCCTTAAACATTTGGTAAATTCACTAATAAACCCATCTGGACCTTGAGGGGTTTTTTGTTTGGTCGGGGAAAGTTTGTAAATATAATTTAACATAAATTCTTTTAATATATACAGGGCCAGTTAGACTATCTTTCTTCAAGACTAAGCTTTGGTAGTCTGTATCTTTTAAAGAATCCACCTTTTTCACTTAAGTTGTCAAATTTGTTGGCATAAATTTAATAATATTACATTTTTATCCTTTTATTATCTATAGTAAAATCTGGCCTTTCATTCTTGATATTGGTCATTTGTGTTTTCCCTTTATCCTGGTCAGTCTAGATAGAGATTGATCTCTGTTTTGGAGCTTCTCAAAGAAACAGTTTTGGGTTTTATTGATTTTCCCTATTTTTCTATTAATTGATTTGCACTCTGATGTTATTGTTTCCTTTCTTCTACTTACTTTGGGTATTATTTGCTCTTCTAACTTTTTAGGTTAGAAGCCAAGGTCATTGATTTGAGACTTTTCTTCTTTTCTAATATAGGCTTACAGTTTAGCAGCATTCCACAAGTCTTGATACTTTGTGTTTCCTTTCAAATAATTTCTAATTTCCACTTTTATTTTTTCTTTGATCCTTATTACTTAGACATATGTTTACTTTCCAGCTATTTTTGTAAATATATGTCTGAAATTGATTTCTGATATAATCCCATTGTGGGCAGAAAACAGTTTGCCTGACTCAAATCCTTTGAAATTTATTGAGACTTGCTCTGTGACCCAGAACATGTTCTACTTGGTAAATGTTCCATATACACTTTAAAAGTATGTGTACAAGATGGTCTTCAAAAAGTTTGTAAAAATGTGTATTATGAAAAATCTATGCATGGCTTTTAATTTTTTTGCACCAAAATAAACTTACCTTTTTATTACATTTTTGACTAACTTTCTGAAATACTCTCGTATTTTTTAAAGGTCATTTCCCTCAAGTTGGTTGGTGGTTTCGTTTGCTTCCTCTGCCTGCTTTGGTCTTCTCCACATTCTCACCTGTGTCTCTTCAACTCAAGGAGCTTGCTGGGTTCCTCCCGGCTTCTGCCTGCGTGCTTCATGACGCAGCTCTCAAGGACCACTGTCCCTCCTGTCCTGCTGTCCAGTGGTCCAGTATCTTGAAAACCATAATTTCAGACATGTCCAGAGTGAAAAATTATAACTTTGGGAAGTTGTGGCTCTGTAGCATTGTAAATATATATGTGTATATATATATATATATGTGTGTGTGTGTATATATATATATTAAAAGTCTGCTCCTCAGCAAACTATCCAGTCCTTAAACCATAGTTTTATAGATAGCAAACGCAAAAGTATGAAATTTCTTTTTAAACTAGTTTTTACAAAACTTCAGATGCATCTGCTCTATAAAATAGAGCGAGTTAAGCCAATTGTACTATGAAATTACTAATTAAACTGGACTTTGTTAGAGCTCTACTATAGCTTTTTGTTTGTTTTTGAATAGAATACTTGTGCTGTGGCAAATAATGTTTACATGTGAATAGCTAAATCTTAGTTTTCATCCTTCTTGAACATGTTTACACAGCCCATCTGATTTAATATTGGGAAACCTAATTGAGAAGATAACCTGCAGAAAATTGCAAGTGAGAATGGCGTTACAGATTATTAATGCCACCTAAGTGTGGTTCTAGCAGAGCCCTTGTTGGATAGCCACTTCCGGCCAGATGCGCTGGGGTGTAGAATTCATCTGGAGCCCGACACAGACCATCCAGATTTTTCAAAGCTCCTAGGCATGAAGACAATGATATTCCAGCCAAGCCACTAATTCCATTGTTTATTTTGTCTCTTTCTGCAGTCATTTTATATCTCCTTGTGTTCTTCAGTCCTAGGGCTCAGTGTGCCTTGCAGTGGTAAATAATCAAACCTTGATGGAGAAAATGTTATAGGATGTTCTAGGGGCTTGTCCAGATTTTGTAGGGGCTTACAGCTTACACAATTTGGGGCTTCTTTAAAAATAAAAATGCAAAATTACAAATGCAAAATTAGGTATGAAGGTGACTTTATTTAAAATGAAAAAGATATCCTGACAAATTTTAAAATTAAATAGCTGAAAAAATCACAAATTCCAGAAAAATAACATTTTATTATTATTTATTAACTGGGTAACATTCTGATACTAGAATACTTCTACATTTTGCCACATCCTCTTGGTTCACTTCATCATTCTTACTCTCCTTTTCTATTGAGAGGATAGAGGATGAAATACTGGTCTTTGCTCTAGCAGAATTGATTGACATTTGTTTTGTATTATGGATACAAAACCTAGCAGTTGCAAATCCTCCCGAATATATGGACTCTTCCATGTAGCTGCCTGGATTGGTCAAAGATAATGAATGAGGGGAAAGTTTAACACTTGGTTCCTTACAAGGACAGCTTGTTGGGGTGCAGAGGCAACAGCTGCACCCCCTGGCCAACCTCACCCCTTGTCTCAAGGCTGGACATGCTCTTGGATGCACAGAGGCCGTGAGGAATCCAACGATCTGCCTGTCCCAGAATTGATTGACATTTGTTTTATATTATGGATACTTTAGAAAAGCCCCTTGCAGCCTCACTTCTTGTTGGTTAAGCACATGCAGTAGCTTCTTCAGCTCCCCTTCTTCCAAGCTGAGCCCTAGAACTCCAGCCCTTCAAGCTCACTGAGCTGGGTCCAGATGGCCCTGCTATAACAGCTGTCCAACCCTGCCTAGATTCTACACATTCAGTTCCTATCCCCATTGCACCCCTAGTCCTCAGTGAGTCCCAGTAAGCCTTGAAGCCTTGAGCAATACCCTGGTCATCTCCTTTGCTTCAAAATCAGAGTCGGGGTCTGGAGCTCAACGCAGGCCCTGAAACAAGCTGACAGTAGGGCCAGCTCTTGTGGAGTTTGGAAGCCACCTGCTGACCATCCTCCCAGTGTTTCTACTGTAGGGTGTTTAGGAATCCCCCAGTCTGGATGCCTCTGCAAACCTTCCTGCTGGGCTGGGGGAGCTCTTGGGTGGGGAAGCAAAGAACAGGAGGCAGAATCAGAAAAAAAAAAAAAAAAAAAAAAAAAAACCACAAGCGAAGAGTAGACTAATACTAATACCTTGCCACCACTTCCACATGTGGCACCCATGCTCAGGCCCCATCTGTTTTTATAGCAGAACTCCAGCATCCCCCACTTGCACACAGACGCACTCTGCATTCCAGACAGACTGAACTGAGTAGTGTTCACAACGCATCTGGTGCCCTAGCGCCCTTTGGCTTGGTGGTGTTTGTTTTGTCCCAGCTCTAGGACACCTGTCCCATGCCCACTCACAGAAATCTGCCTCCCCACTCAAGTCCTGGCCCAAAGCTGGAAGTGTATGTCACCAGATCCTCTGATCCACCTGCTGTGCTCTTGCCCATCACAAAGTGCCGGGGCATGTTTTTGTGTTTTAATGCAAAAGCCCTAAGATCTTCAGCAAGGTGAGGGCAAGGACGGGGTATTGTGGGTTTTGTTCACCTTTGTTTCTCCTGTCTAGCAATCTGTGCTCCATTAGCATTTACTAAACTACATAAAACAACTCAAGAAAAAGAAGAACAAGAGACAGGAGGCAGCGCAAGGCCAGGCTTTGCACTTCTATCTACTATTTCAGTGGAGCCATTTTACTCAGTGCAGCAGGTTAGGAAAACAACACCATTCTCATCTGACCAGTGAGAAGACTGGCACCATTGGATGTGCTGACCCTCACATACCGAGTGAATGAGAGAACAGAGAGACTGGCTCCATGTGCTTGACTTCTAGCCCTGGCCTGGGCAGCATGGGAAGAAATCCCACTCAGAGCCGTACAATCAACTCATACCACTTAAGATTTAATATCCTTGGGGACTAACTCTCTCCTTTTCCTTTGTTTCTATTTTCCTAAAAAAGTGCTTAAAGCAGCTTCTAAAAAAAAAACCAGACTTCTTGAGATTTGTGTAAGTGCTGACTTAGCCAAGAACATAGAAGGATCTCCCACGGGGTGGGAGTAGGGGGTGTTGGGAGATGGTTCATTGGAAGAGAAAGCAGTAATTTAAGCTGGGCTTTGGACACAGTTTGGGAATGGACTAGATAAATCCATGGGAATGGGCTAGCAAAGTGCTTGTTCCACTTAGGGAATGATTTACTGGCGCATGACAGTGGCAGTTTTTCCACAAGCTTTGGCTCAGGGTCATACTTTGTTTCCCTTTTCATTCTGATGTGGAAATGTGTCTTTTTATTGCCACAAAACTACAGTTTACAGTGCAGAACACACTTAGCTGAGATTATGATCCACCTAGCAGTTGCAAATCCTCCAGAATATATGGACTCTTCCATGTAGCTGCCTGGATTGGTCAAAGACGATGAATGAGGGGAAAGTTTAACACTTGGTTCCTTACAAGGACAGCTTGCTGGGTGCAGAGGCTACAGCTGCACCCCCTGGCCAACCTCGCCCCTTGTCTCAAGGCTGGACATGCTCTCGGATGCACAGAGGCCGTGAGGAATCCAACGATCTGCCTGTCCCAGACCCCAGGAGGCTGGACCCCACCTTGAGTTTCTTGTCCCAGGGAAGAGCCAGCAAACTGAGTCAGGTCTCAAAGGAGATCATCCAACCAAGGAGCTTGGGCATCACATGACTCCGCTTCAGTGTGTTTGCTACAGGATTTGAGGACTAGCTAGAGGAGTTGTCTCCTTTTTTAATATTTTAACATTATTGAAATATAAATTACATGCAGAAAAATATGCATGTTTTAATTGCCCAATTTGAAGAGCTTTGACAAATTTACACATGAATGTAACCCCTACCGCAATCAAAATATAGAACGTGTGTATCACCCCAAAAACTCCCCTTGTGTCCCTTCCCACTCAATCTTCCAACCACCCAGGCCCCAGGTAATCCATCACACGTCTGTTTTCTGTCTCTATAGGTAATTGGTTTTTTAGAACACCCTACAAATGGAATCATACAGTATACACCTTTTGAATTCTAGCTTCTGTCAATGGGCATGTTTCCAAGACTCATCTATGAGATTGGATATGTCAGTAATTCATTCCATTTTGTGGCTGGTGGTATTGCATAGTTTGAATATACCATAACTTATCAATTCATTGCTTACAGTCTACAGTTGTTCCAGGGGTTATTATGGATAACATTGATATGGACATTCCCTTACAAGTCTTTCTGTAGACATGTCTTCCTGGGCACAGGGAAGGACATCAAAGCCCAGGGGGCACTATATTGTGTCACAGAGGGAGTATACAGTAACTTTTATTAAAAACGACCAAGCTCTTGTTTAGATGGTCACACTATTTTGCATTCCCATCAGAAATGTTTGAGAGTTCCAATTGCTTCAAAGCCTCATCAATGCTTCGTGTGGACAGTCTCAGTCTTTCATTTTAACCATTCTCATGGATGTGGGTGGTATCTCATTGGGGCTTTAATTTGTGCCTCCCTGACTAATGATAGCATCTTTTCATGTGCTCATTGGGTATTTCCTTCCTTGGTTCAATGGTTCTAGCTTGGTGACACCAAGTTTGGTGATCCTACAACCAAAGATATCTTTGTCAATTGTTAGTAGATGGTTACTTTTTCTTTCTTGGTTTATCACTGACAGTACAGAAGCTCACAGTGGCTCTCCTCCCCCGACCCCAACCAATCTCAGGGTAAGATCAACAAAACAGATATTGAAAACTCCACTGTGTAGGAAGCTGAAATACAGATGGAGTCTGTGGCATTGGAACACTGCTGGGGAAAGGGAGATTTAAGCCACATTCCTCTCTTGATTTGCTATTCTTTGGGGAACCTCAGTTGTTACAGTCCCAACAACCAGTCAGGTCTTCTCTGATCTCTCACCACACAGCAAATGCTTTTTTTCATTTTATAATTCAATTCTGTGGGTATTTTTTTTAATTGTTAACTACTCTATAGAGACACATACTCATTCTCTAAATAGACTAAAGGAGATTACGTCTTATCTTTTTTTTTTTTTCTTTGATAGGCAGAGTTAGACAGTGAGCGAGAGAGAGAGAAAGGTCTTCCTTCCGTTGGTTCACCCCCCAAATGGCTGCTACGGCCGGTGCGCTGCGCCGATCTGAAGCCAGGAGCCAGGTGCTTCCTCCTGGTCTCCCATGCAGGTGCAGGGCCCAAGCACCTGGGCCATCCTCCACTGCACTCCCGAGCCACAGCAGAGAGCTGGACTACAAGAGGAACAACCAGGACAGAATCCGGCACCCCGACCAGAACTAGAATCCAGTGTGCCGGCGCCATAGGCGGAGGATTAGCCTAGTGAGCCACAGCACCGGCCTCATCTTATCTTGCATCTATGTTCCATTGTGCTCCATAAATACTTCTAAAGTTGAACTAGGTTTTCAATTTTCACTGTACATTTACTCTAAATTTCAAAACAGTCATTTTATGCACACGCGAACTTCTCAACTCCAGAGCTCCCTGGGATCCCTCTGCAACCTCCTGTTCATACTGACTGTGCAGAACAAACCGTTGCCATCCTAGGAATTATCTTATGGACTACACGAGCATATCGTTTGGAGGTTTTGCACTGCGTGCACTAATTTAAAAAGAACACATGTCGTGGGTCAGTAAAAATTCGCAGAAAGCCAGATTTCTCATAAAGAGGATTTGTTGGTCGAGATGTTTATCCCTCCAGCTATCTTTCGCTTTTGATAGCTACAAAGAATACTGGTGTTCCTTCACTTGTCAGAATCCTGGAAGACCTCAGGAAGACCCTAGGAAGACCCTGGCAGCCGTCCCCAAAGGAAGTCCCCACCGGGCTGCGTGAGGCAGTGGGCTCTTCATGAGGACCGCTGCTTCCCCGCCGCCTGACTGGCCTGCCCGTAACTGCGTCAGCACCCACCTTGTCTCTGCCAAAAAGAGCATCTTTCAGCCAGCACACTCGACTTCTGTGATCCCGAGGGACTGGGCCCAGGCCAGGCTGTCCCGTCCTCTACCCCTACCTCTCACATATTGTGCCTTGCAGATGGCAGGGGAGAGGGGTTAGAGGGCTGGGGGAGTCCAATGCAGCAGCTTTGCTAGGACCATCTGCAATAGAGGAAGACATGCAGAGGGCTGTCACCCAAGCTTTTCCAGAAGTGAGCAGCCCTTTCAGATTCTCAGCTGTTGGTGCCCCGTGTGAGGAGGTACCCATCTGCCCTCCTTCGGATCAGATAGCTGATACACACAATGGCTTCACCATCCTGGAAAGTGTTTTCTCCATGATGAAAGAAAGCTTAGTTTGTATATGGGAAAGATACATATTTCAGTATAGGCAATTTTATTTTAATTTTCCCAGCCTATGGTCTCCAAACTCTTTTTGAATTGAATGCGTGAATCAGTTTTTAAAAATTCATATCCCCTACTATGTTTACATTATTTATTTATAAAATATACGTATTTGGTATCCTACTAAATGTTCCAGATAAAATATAAACAAATATAGATCATTTTAAAGAGCAAGATTGCCTATTTTCTTGATTTAAAAAATTCTTAATGGAAAAACAAAGGGATACATTCTTAACATGATAAAAGCTGATTATCTGAGCTCCTTGTGTCTACTAACGGAGTATTTAGAAGCATTTATACTAAAGTCAGGAACAGGAAACGAATGACATTATCATTACTATTATTCAATATTGTTCTGAAGGTACTTGCTCTAATTAGGAAAGACAGTGGAATACTTGGGATTTGAGAATACTTCAAAAAATTTGTGGAAAGTAGAATTAAAAGATGCTTAATTTGGTGCAAAATATTTTTAAATCCATGCATAGATTTTTTTTCATAGTGTGCACTTTCCATCAACTTTTTGGAGACTCCTTTAGATGAACAGAGTATAACAAATATCAGAGTATAATAACCTTCCACATAGGAAAAATCTGCCAGAACTGAACACAAAACTATTTTCAACAATAAGAGAGTTAATAAATAGAAATCTATAGCTATGACAAACACAGGTAAGAGCCAGTTAAGAGATATACTAGAAGGTAATGTCTCATTGAGCACGATGGCAAAACAAAACTAATCCCTAGGAAGAAGCATAAAAATTGTGCCTGACAGACAAACGATGTCAAAGAACCCCAGCAGTTAAACAAATAGAAAGACTTACTATATTTTGAGTAGGAAAACAACTTCCTAAAATTATCAAATATTGTTCAGTTAACCTACAAGTTTGATCCAATTCCAATGTATATGTCACCAAAATTCCTTTTGTATTCTGAAGTTCAAGTGGAAAAGCAAACAAGTAGGAGTAGTTCTGAAAATACTGGAAAATTCAGATAATAAAGGGCAACCACGCCTAGCAGACATGAAAAAGTATGTAAAGCAATACTCAGAACAGTACTGGTAATGAATTAAGCAGGCAAATCAGAATTGAAAGGTCCACAAACACATACAAATTTAATATATTATTAAAGTAGCAGGTTACATGAATTAGTAAGTAAGCCCCTGGGAAGACAAGGAGGGCAAGAGAGAGATGGGAAGCTGTAAAATTATTAAGCAACTGATGTAGGTCTAATTTAACCAGCAAGAGGCAGTGGCGTCTCAGCCGAGTGCGCATGCCCCCATGCTGTGTACAGGCCACCGCAGCGCAGCGTCACTCCAGACCCTCACAGCTGTCCCTGGACACAGTAGCTGTACCTTGTTCCTACGTGGTAGCTACTCGCGGCAGCAATAGACGCACAGCAGGGAGGATAAGGCCACAGCGGAAGGAAATGCAACCTCATATTAAATGCGGCAAGTAGGGAAACAGGATGAGCGGAGGAGAAGAGCCTGGCTGGGACAGACTCACGGGAACCTTGCTGGTAGACTAAAACAAAGAAAGAGGTCCTGTGCTAGAACCCCGTATAGATCCCATCACAGAGGGAGTCCCTCTTGTGCCATCCGGGAGGCGCACTCACCCTGCGGAAGCACCACGTGGGGACCCGGGCAGCGGGGTCTGCACCTTCCTCTGCAAGCCCAGTAAGCCCTGTATTGGGAATCTGGCTTCCTACTGTGCCCAGATCCCAGGACTCGTGTAAGAACACCACAAAATGCCGCAGGTGAGTACATGTCACGCTCTGGTGGTACGCAAGTGAACAGTCATTGTGCACTGAGTCGGGGCTTGTTTATGACCTGCACTCACTTGCTTCTTGTGACCTTTACTTCCATAGGAGCCCTGGTGACACGGACTGTGCAGACCCCACAAGAGGCCACACACCCTCCCCCTAAGGAAGTTAAGGCTGGGAGCTGGGGGATCATCATCTCCCTGCTTCACTGTACAAATGTGGGTCCTGGGAAGTGGAGGTCCCCTGGGAGCCTGCTGCCTCACTTATGTCCTGGAAGGCAGTGGCAGTTCCTGGGGAACTTGACAGAAGACGCAGAGCCAGACCAGAACGTGACAGCAGCAAGGACGTTCCTATGCAGAGCGCACATCAAAAGTCTGCTCTCTGTTCTTCCACGCACACATGTTCCCCTTAGCCGGCCTGGTAACACACACAGACAGACCCTCGGATTCCTGCTGGGGATGGAATGTGTTCTTCTGAACCACCAAATGCAATGTTCTCTCCACTGAGGTCTAAAGTAAAAGCAACTGGGCCCAAAATCCACTGTGTTTTGACGATGGTGCATTGGTGACCAAGGCTGGCTTAGGTATGCTGATGGCCTGTTTCCAGGGAAACAGTAGACAGGGATTGAGAGCAAAGAACATGGGGAAACGTGCTATGTTCTCACCTGCATCCATTTATTTCCTAGGAATGTAGGCGTCTAGATATAAAAAAGCACAAAATAAAAGAGAAAAGCGCTGCATTCAGAACCTGATCCAAGTCAGACCTGACACTTGCTATTGTGTGACCTTTTCCTCATCTGGAAAATCTGGATTAAAAAGTCCTACTATGTGGGATTTTGGTTGGGAAAATGTAGCAATACCCACAAAACCATTGGTACATAGAAGTGGAAACCCTCAATTTCTCTCTCTGGGGGACAGAGACTCTTCTGGCTAATTATACCCCACCCCCAGACTTTCCCCCATTGCTTTTAACCCCGTATCCCCACAGTCCCACTAAAGTTGCCCACGTCCAAGAACGTGGTAACTGCGAGTTGCCTGTTGCCGGAGCGTCTGGCATTTGCCTACCTGACTTCCAAGCCGGGCCCCCAGGACTCTGTTCCCTTCCTTCCCTCTTCTCATCTTCATTCTTCTCGTTCCCCCTTCCTTTTCTTTCTTCGGTTCCCCCATGTTTGCCAGCAGAAACCTCAAGGCTGGGGGGAGGACTCTGGGGACTTCCCACTGGAGGACCTCCATCTTACACCAGGAGTCCTTGGAGCGCGCGGCAGGCGCTGACCCCCAGGTTTCAAAGCCGCGGGTCTGGCCCCGCAGGCACAGAGCGCACGCAGCTGACTGCGAAGCTTGCTCGGCGTGTTGGGCGCGTTGCCCTGTCTTCCCTCCAGGGTTTTTGCGGATTTTTCCGACAAGCAAATCAGCCGAGTTCCATGTTGTTGGTTCCGTTGTCTCAGTCCGTGTGGAAAAGCGCCAAGGGGAGAAACCGATACCCTGTGTTGAGTAAGCCATTTCTGGGAAGTTCTGGCTGTGCCCTGCACGGTTCAGGGCTGGTTACCACCGTCTGCACCCTGCGCCCGCGGGGCCATATGTGCCTTTAGCAAAAGTCTCAGCACTGAGAGGCATGACTTGTATTCTTTCATCTTTCTGAGCTATGCTATGGTCAAACAGAAACCATACGGATCCCACAGCCTCTGCAGATCAAAACAAAGGGTGAGTTGATCACACGGGGTCCTTCTCACAAGCCCAGTCAGCTGGGACCAACAGGTGTACCGTGGATGGGCTGAACAGATTGCCTTCGGCTGGGCTGGGCGGAAACACCATGGGCTTGTCAGGGCTGATTCTGAAGTCTCTTCTTGACGACCATGGGTTCATTGCTTGGTGGCTTCTAGGACAGACCTGCCCTCTGGGAGATGCTGTCCCTCCTAGCCATGCCTTCCTGCTCAGGTATTCCCTCCAGCAGCCAAACAAGGCCCTGAGTCCCCTTGGACCCAGCTCTGGTTTGAATTTTACACAAGACAACGGAAACAAGATATTTTTGAGAACAGTAAGAAGCCAGATGCTATTAAGCACTTCACATATGTATCATATACATATATGGTTTTACATATGTATTTTTAATCCCTATGGTTGTTAGTTGAGGAGTGTCCTGTATGATTTTAGCTATTTGTAATTGTCCTCATTTTACAAATGAGAAAACTATGGCTCAAGGAAGCTAAGTAACTCACGAGTCACGAGTCACGAAATCAGCTTGCTGTCTCAGACCTGGCTGGCTCAAGATTCTGGACTCCCTGGAGGAAGACTGATGTGCAGCCCTCCCAGGTTGTCCAGGGCTCTCCCCCTGGGCCTTCCCCAGAAGGCCCAGGCGCTTCCTTTACCTAAGGGGCACAGTTCCCTCCGTCTTTAAGCGCTGCTCCTCTGAGAAAACTTGAACGTCTCTAATGTGGCATTTTGGCTTTGCCCTCTTTCTGCCGTTTCACTCCTCTCCTTAACTAGAAGGCCCGGCCACCAATCAGAGGGGAGTTAGGTGGGAGAACACGAGAGGGGAGAACACAGGTCTCTCTCGCCTCCTTTCCGGAAAATCATGCAGCGTCTGAGGCTGCACTCTGAGCTCCCCCAGGCGTGGGCTCAGGAAAGACCGCGGGAAGGGCGCTTGGCTGGCCCCACCTCCCGTGGGCCTGCCTCCTCTGATTTCTCGGTCTGCCTGGGGGGCCGCCATGGATCACACACTCCGCTGCAGGAATGAAGTGAGACGCTGGGTGGGAAGGCGTACGGCGCAGTGTTGGACAAATGCACACTGGGCCCTCCACGTGCCTGCTCCGACCCTTTTGAGCATCTCCTCCTCTCTGATTTCTTCTGTTTAGTTACGTAGCTTTGCAGTTTACATTGGGGTTCATAATGCCTCTTGAGCTGATTTTTGTGAAAGGGGTAAGGTCTGTGCCTAGATCTGTTTCTTGCATGTGGACATCTAGTTGTTTCAACACTATTGCTAAATGACTCATCTTGCTCCACTGACTTGTCTGTACTTCTTTGTCAAAGATTGGTTGACAAGGGACTGGCACTGTGGTGGGTTAAGCCGCCATCTGTAGTGCTGGCATCCCATATGGATGCCAGTTTGAGTCCTGGCTGCTCTACTTCCAATCCAGCTTTCTGTTAATGTGCCTGGGGAAACAGTGGAAGATGGCCCAAATCCCTGGACCCCTGGACCCATGTGGGAGGCCCAGAGGAAGCTTCTGGTTCCTGGCTTCAGCCTGGCCCAGCCCTGGCCATTGTGGCCATTTGGGGAGTCAACCAGGGGATGGAAGATCTCTCTCTCTCTCTCTCTCTCTCTCTCTCTGTAATTTTGCCTTTCAAATAAATAAGTAGACCTTTTTTTTTAAAAAAAAAAAAAGTTGATTGACTATATTTAGAAATATTTACTTCTGAACTCTCTAGTCTCTTCCATTGATCTCTATTATTTTATCATTTTTATGTCATCTTGATAACTATAATTTTATAGTCAGTCTTTCCCATGGTCCAAATGTTATTGCCCCCAGAGTTCATTACTGGAACCTATGGTTTGGATATTGGTTTCAGTGTCACTCAAAGGCCCATGTGTTAAAAGCTAGGCCCCAGGGTGATACTATTAGGAGAGGGTGTTTAGGAGGAAGGCCTGATGGGAGAGGGCCTGTGGGGGTCTTTAGATCACTGGCGGCATGCCCATGGGAGGTAGCTCCCACAAGTGCGTTGGTTACGCAAACCTGAGTCAGGCCCAGTTGCCCTCTCTGCTTCCTGGCTCAGCATGTGAACATTCCTCCATACCCACCTCACCAGACAGCTGGTCCAAGGGTACCACCTGACCTTGGTCTGCGAACCTCCTAAACTGTGAGCCAAAATAAACAAGTAGCTGCTCTTTGGTGTTTTGTTAGGGTGACAGAAAGATGACCAATACAAAACACAATACCCAATGTGATAGTGTTAAGCATCAGGGACTTTGGGACGGGATTAGTCATGACAGTTCCACCCTCATAAACAGGATTAACGCCCTTGCAAAAGAGGCCTGATGAAGCTCTCTAGGCTCTTCTGCCACGTAGGGATACCTCGAGAACTTGCCCCTCGTGGGGCAGAGCAAACCCTCACCAGACACCAGATCTGATGGCATCTTAATCTTGGATGCCCCAGCCTCCAGAACTACCGATTGTGTGCTGCTGTAAATGTTGTTGTGCTTTTTAACTTCAAATTCCAATTATCCATTGCAGATATATAGGAAAACAATGTACTTTTGCATAGTAACCTTGTATTCTGTAACTTTTTAATAGCTTTGGAAGCTTTTTGGTTAATTCTTCAAGGATCTTTTACATAGATTATGATGTCACCTGCAGAAAAAGGAAAGCTTTGTAAAAATATTTATTGATTGATTTGAAAGGCAGGTCTGGACAGGCTGAAGCCAAAAGCCAGGAATTGCATCCTGGCCTCCCACGTGGGTGGCAGGGGACCAGCTGCTTCAGGCATCTCTAATGCCTTCTCAGATATGGTAGAGGGAACTGGATCAGAAGCAGAGCAGCCAGGGCTCAAACTGAGGGAGCCTGGGACTAGAAGCAGGCCAGTGTGACTCCATCCCAAAGCTCCTTGCCAGCACGTGAACATCGAACAAAACAAGATAGAAGCTGCTTGTAACAAAAACTTTTGAATGAAGACACGGTAGATCTAGGTCTCAATGACAAGATCTAGGTTTAGATAAAAGCAAGCGGGGCCAGTGCTGTGGCAAGGCAGATGAAGCTGTCGCTTGCAGTGCTGGCATCCCATATGGACGCTGGTTCGAGTCCCTGCTGCTCCTCTTCCCATCCAGCTCTCTGCTATGGCCTGGGAAAGCAGTAGAAGATGGCCCAAGTCCTTGGGTCCCTGCACCAGTGTGGGAGACCCAGAAGAAGCTCCTGGATCCCGGCTTCAGATTAGCACAGCTTCAGCCATTTGGGAGTGAACAGCGGATGGAAGACCTCTCTCTCTCTCTCCCTCTCTCTCTCTCTCTCTGCCTCTGCCTCTCTAACTCTGCCTTTCAAATAAATAAATAAATATTAAAAAAAAAAAGTAAAGAAAAAAGCAAGCTAGAAAAGGCCCCATTAAGACTGTCCCCGGCCTTCACAGTTGTCAGGAAAGAAGAGACGAGTATGAAGCCAAAGTCAGCCCAGGTTTCTTCAGAATGAAGCGTGGAGGGGCTCACGCCCCGTGAGTGCAGGGCAGAGAGCTGCCAGAGAACGCCTCGCCTCGCAGAGCCCCTTCCCTTGCGGACAGTGGTTTATCTGGTGCAAAGTGGCGGGAAGGGGCTGGGGCGCTGAGCTGAAGCTGGGCTGCCCAGATAGAGGGGGAGCCTGGGCTCCTTCTAAAGGTCCTGCGAGATCACAGTGTGCGCTGGGGGGCAGGGGGTGTTGGGCTCAGGCCGAGGCTGAGCCTGGACTCTGAGGCCGAGCTGCTGAGCTGCGGCGAGAGAGCCTGGAAGAAGTGGGGGGGAGCTCGGGCTGATGGCGGGGCTCCTCAGATAGTGCTGTGTCCGGCAGTGCAGGAAGGGTGGGGCTGGGCAAGGCAGGGCGGGGCTGCATTAGCAGGGCAGAGAAAAGGGGGCCTGCTTGCTGTAAGTAGGTGAGAGGTCAGCATGGATCTAAGGCTTTTTGTCTTTGCTCCATCAGCAGTAACTTCTGTATAGCCACCACCATTGTTCCTTGGAGATAACATGATAAAGACATACAAATATTCGTAGATCACAAGCCCCCGTAGCTTGGTCTCTATTTGTACCAAGCCCTCCGATTGTATTGGTTGGAGCTTCTCTTTTTCTTATTTAAATAAAACTTCACTTCTACTCTGACCTTGTGTCGGGTCTTGTACATCCTCATCAACGCCAGGACGTCAATCCGGACTTACCTCATCAGTTTTCCTGCAACAAAACCAGTACTGCAGCACGGAATGATGGTATCACAGAGGGGCTTCGCCTGCTGCTCCACAACACTGGCCACCAAGACAGTTTTATTTTCCCTCTTCCTATTTCTATATTTCTGATTTTATTGTATTAACTTGGAATTCACCTATTATGTTTAATAGGAATGGTGAGAGGAGACACCAACACTTTATTCCTGATCTAAAGGATAAAGTGTCCAGTTTCTTACCATTGACTATGATGCTAACTGTGGCATTTTTGTAGATTTTCTTTATTGAGTTGATAAAATTCTCCTCTATTAATTTTCTGAGAGTGCTTATCATGAGTAGCTGCTGGATTCTGTCAAATGCTTTGTCTGCATCAGTTGATTTGAAGAATGAGATTTCCTTGGTAATCTAGTAATGTGGTGGATGTCATTAACTGATTTTCAAATATGGAGCCAAGCTTGCTTACACTGAGCAAATCCCTCTTGGTCATAGTACATAGTTGTTCTTATACATTGTTGGGCTTGATTGGCTCATTTCAAGTAAGGATTATCATTTCTATGTTCATAAGAGATATTGGTCTATGGTTTTCCTTCCTTATACTCTGATTTGGATAGGTAATTTTAACCTTATGAAAATGAGTTAGGAATGTTCCTTCTATTTTTTAGAAGAGATGAAGGGAGTCAGTATAATTTCTTTCTTGAATGCATGATAAGATTCACAAGGGAGAATATCTGAGCCCAGTGGATTTTTTTTATTTACTATTTATTCCATTTCTTTAATGAATATAGGCCTACGTAGATTATCTGTTTCTCTTTGTCTGAGGTGTGGTAGTTTATATCTTTCAAGCACTCAGTCCCTTTTATCAAGTTAACTTTGTAGACATAGCGTTCTTCATAATACGAACTTATTGTCCTTTAGGGGTCCACAGATCAGTGTGATGACCCCCCTCAATTTCTGATCTTAGTAATTTGCATCACTTTGTTCTCTTGTAAAGCATGCCTAGAGATTTATCAAGTTTATTGCTCTTTTATTAAAACAGCTTTTGTTTTCAATTGGTTTTCTCTATTAGTTTCCTTTTTTACAATTTGATTTTATTGATTTCTGCTCTAATTTTTGTTATTTCCTTTCTTCTGACTTTATGCTTATGCTGCTTTTCTTTCTGAAGTTTTTAACTTGGTTTTGAACAAAGCAGGAAGAAAATAAACAATGCCTTTGGATGTTGCCATAAACAGCAATCGTCTCAGCAACAAACAGGAAAGGCCAGCATTGCAGCCGGTCTGAGGCTGTGATGCAGTCTGAGGCAAGCAACAGAGAGACAGACTAGCCAGAACATTAATGGGGGATCCAGGGACTGATGTAGCCATAGTGGGTTACTCTATATCCCTGGTAGTCTAGAAGGCAGCACTCATGCCCAAGGGCCCCACACATTAACGAGAGAGCAGAGAGTGCCTGAGCCATTCACAGATCTCCGGGTAAATATGAGGCCTTGTACATTCTCAGGGGAGACACAAAAGAACTTGCAAGAATGTAAAAGTCTGGGGCAGACTTGGAAACTATCTGACACTTTGGGTGCATTTCCCATTCACAAAGATTCATTGGCCAAGGATACAAGCCTGACCAGCCACCAGTATTTCAACACAGCCTCTAACCCATTACTGTCTGGTCACTAGGCTATGCTGTCACAGCGGAAACCCCAAAATGAAAAAGAGTAAAAATAATATATTCTGAACTAGCTAGAAGCTTCCAAAATTTGGTGGAAAACTTTAATCTAGGCATAAGGAATTCAAGGTGGGGCAGATGCTGTGTTGTGTCGCAGTGAGTTAAACCACAGCTTGGGACGCTTGCATCCCCTAATGGTGTGAGGAATGAGTTAACATCAGGGCTGGGGAACTTTTTATCTACCAAGTCCCACTGAATATTTATATACTGCCCACAGGCCCTACACAATTATCTACTTAAAAATTAGTCTGCTACAGATTTATTGAATGTCAAGTCCTGCTTCCAGTTGCCTGGGCAAGGCCAGACCCAGTGATTCTGAGGGCCTTGTATGGCCTGTTGCCAGATGTTCCCCACCCCTGAGATCGATCCAGTGCCAGTTCAAGACCAAGCTCCTCCCCTTCTGATCCAGCGCTTGAGCTCCTGCTACCCATGCAGGAGACTCTGATGGAGTTCTAGCCTCCTGGCTTCAGCCTCGCCTAGCCTTGGCTGTTTCAGGTATTTGGGGACTGAACCTAAGGTAGCGCGCTCTCTCTCTCTCTCTCTCTCTCTCTTTCTCTCTTCCTCCTCCTGTTCTTCTTCTTCCTCCTCTTCTTTTCTCTCTCTCCCTCTCTCTCTGTCACTCTGCCTTTCAAATAAATATTTTTTTTAAAAAGAACGAAGTATTTAAGAATACATTCAGCAAAAGAAGTATGAGCATATATAATAGACCCATGAAAATATTTAAAGAAATTGAAGAAAACCTAAATAAATGAAAAGACACTCCATGTCCATGAATAAAAGGATCCATATACTAGATGATTTTATGCTTCCAACTTCCTGCACTTCACATAATGCTGTGCAGATTATGCTGATTCATCTTTTCTTTTCATTGTTGAATGGTTTTCCATCGCATGGATAGATCACATTTTCTTGATGGACAAATCACATTTTGTTGTGATTTTTTGATCGATTGATGTTCATTTGAGTTATTCAGCCATTGTTGATATTACTGCTGCGGATATACGCATACAAGTCTGCATGTGAACATATTTGTATGAATTTCTTAATGTTTAGTTATTTATTTGAAAGGCAGAAGGTGCAGTCTCTACCTGAGTATTCATATCACTGAATTTGGGACTCACTACCTCCACTTCACTCCAGAGGAAAGAGCCACTTGAAGAGGTTGATTTTTTTTCTTTTAAGATTTATGTTACCAAAGCACTTGAACAGGCATTTTTCAAAAGAGGAAATCCAAATGGCCAAAAGACACATGAAAAAACTCTCAGGATCACTAGCCCTCAGGGACATGCAAATGAAAACCACAATGAGGTTTCACTTACCCCTGTTAGAATGGCTCTCATACAGAAATCAACAAACAATAAATGCTGATGAGGATGTAGGGAAAAAGGCACCCTAATCCACTGTTGGTGGGAGTGTAAACTGGTACAGCCACTGTGGAAGACAGCAGTGGATACCTCAGAAAGCTCAAAATAGATATACTGTATGAGCCAGCAATCCCACCCCCAGGAATTTCCCCAAAGGAAATGAATTCAGCATATGAGAGTTATCTGGACCCCATGTTTATGGCAGCTCTCTTCACAATATCTAACATGAAGTCAACCCAGATGTCCATCAACTGATGACTGGATAAAGAAATTATTTCATATATGGTATGGAATACTACTCTGCCTTAAAAAATGGATTGGAAGTGGATCAGCCTTGTCCCGAATTGGTGCCCGTATGGGATGCTGGCACTGCAGGCAGTGGCTTTACCTGTTATGCCACAGTGCCGGCCCCAGATATGCCACTTTTTAAAGGTTTATTTATTTATTTATTTATTTGAAAGCTAGACTGACAGAGAGAAGCAGGTCGGGGGAGACAGACAGAAAGATCTTCCATCTGCTGGTTCACTCTCAAATGTCCACAATGGCTGGTTCAGGCTGAAGCCAGGAGCCCAGAACTCCATCCAGTTACCCACGTGGGTAACAGGGACCCAAGTGCTTGAACCTTCTTCCACTGCTGTCCCAGGTGCATTAGCAGGGAGCTGGATCAGAAGTAGAGCAGCCAGGACTCAAACCAGCACTCCATCTGATATGGGTTCATCACAAGCAGCGGCTTAGCCCACAGTGCCACAATGCTGGCCCCTGGATAGGCTACTTTCCAAGAAATATAAAGATGCATCTAGATCTAGGGAGTGGTTGGGAGTGGAAACAGAGCCACAAAACCCACGAACGTCATGACGAGGTTGATTCTATGTTGTAGTGATAAGGGGTGGATGCTGTGTGTGTTGATGACGTAGACAAGGAAAGGAGGGCAAGGAAGGAGCTGTTGGAAGAGCCTGTGGGGAAGGCAAGGGTGAGATAAAGTGGTTGGAAGAGGCTTCATGAAGGAGGTGGGAACTGAGCTCAAGCAGACGGAGGTGAGGGGCCCGGGCAAAGAGAGAATGGTGGTGACCCCTGCAGAGCCATGGGCACGCAGCGTGATGACCTGGCCTCCCTGACCTGTCGTCCCAAAGAAACTCAGCCCTGGCAGTGGACAGGGGAAGGAGGGTGGTTCTTGTTCCTTTTGTTAACAGAGCCCCGGTAGGTGCTTCCGGCGCATCACTGACGGTAGAAATGGAAACACGGTGGCAGGCAGGGGGACCCTGTTTTTACAGCAGTCGGTTCCTGGAAAACACAAAGTGGAATATCAGCCTCATTCTTGCACAGCTCTGTCCAGCCTGTTTCCTCTCTTCCTCGGAGTCCATGCCAACCTCTGGGAGCGCAGCCAACTGGATCTGCTTGGTGGCTGGGAAACTTGCAGAAGCAGAGTCTTAGATTCAACTTGCAACTCCTGAGAAGGGCGGTGGGAGAACAGAGGTTGCCTGTTGGCCATAGTGAGCTGAGCAGCAGAGAATCTGAGCAGAGAGAGGCGCAGGACTGGGCGAGCTCAGAGCATCCCACGTTTTAGGAGCCTGCATCATGTCCTGTGGAACACTAGCAGCTTTCACTCCAGCGGGGAGGGAACCGGGTGGTTTCTCAAAGCTGGGTGTAACCTGACTCCCAGAGGGCCAAGTCCAAGACAAGGGCCAGAGCTGTGTGGTACTGCAGCGAAGCCAGAGCCAGGACCGCACCGCTGGACAACGCCAGGAGACGCGGTGCTGCAAACAGTCACTCAGGGCTTTGGCTCTGCTTGGCAACTCCTGAGATTAGGGTGGAAATTCTTTTCAGCAAAAAACAATATAGGTTTGAGTCACAGGGCAGAGCTAGTCAATGAAATATTCCAGAAGATCCGTGAAGTGTTTCAAAGAATCCATTTGGAGTCCTTTGGTGTACGTCAAATTAAAGAATCAGCAGGTCACTAAGAACTTGTGTTTTTACAGACATCGTTGGAAATGTTGTCAGCTCTGAGAGTCTGGTCTGATTCTTCTTCAGGAATTCTTCCCATGCTCTGAGGGAAGACGGTCAAGGCCACATTTAGGCGACAATGACAGGGGATGGTCTGAACCCTACCAATGGCATCTGGCAAAATCAGAAGCCAAAGTGAATGAAAGGCATGCCTGCAACAGCTGCCCTGGGGTGTGCTTTTGACTTCAAACGGCCTGATTTTTAGTGACCATAAAATCAATGCAATGAGTTTCAAGCAGATTCCTTTTTACATGATCAATTTATTGCCTGACAACTCCGGCCTGTATTTTCTTCCAGAGGGAGGGTCTAAGAGGAGATGCGTGTCCTGGACTCTGCCTTAGTGTGGCCTCTTTCAGGAAGGCTTCTCTGATTGCTCATTCTAAATGGTTCTCCCAGACACACACACACATACACACACACACACCCCACGCTGCTTTATTGTCTTCACGACACTTAAATTAACTGAAATCTTATTTTCTCTCTTCCCACCCATCCCACCAGAAGATCAACTCATGTCCCCAGTGTCCAGAAGAGTGTCGGCTACCACATAGGCACTCAGTGAACACCCTCAGCACTGAGTTAAACTTGCTGGAGCAGGCGGGGACACCCATAGCTTTAGCTACTGTCGCTCAGCCGAAAGGCTAAGGTTTTTCTTGTTGTGCCCGTCAGCCTGCAAAGTCCTGAACCTAGGCTCACCATCTGACCTCCACCTTATTTCCTTGTCTGCCAGCAGCTGCTTTGCTATCTGCCAACCTCTATGAAGCTTCTCTAAAGCTAATTTGCATTGACTCCCCTTTAAGTTCCTTTTGATCCATGTTAATCACTTTTTGGTAATGCAATATGAATGTTAACCCATGTACACATCCATGTCCCAGTGCCATGTTAAGGAAACTCCCCAAAACTCCATTGTGCTGTCCATTCAGTCATATCCTCCCTCAACCCTCGCCCCTGGCAATCACTGGTTTGCTCCCCTTCACTGTGATTTTTTTGGGGGGTCTCTTGGAACCTGTCCTATAAATGGAATCATACAGACAGTGTACAACCTTCTGAGACTGACCTGTTTTACTTCCAAAAATCCCCTTGAGATTCATTCAAGTTGTGGCATTTATCAGTCATTCATTACTTGTTGTTGCTGAGTGGTATTCCATTGTTAAGCATGTACCACTTTTGTAATCCAATCACTCTTTGAAATTTAAGTGGTTTCCAGTTTAGAGTATATAAATAGCGCTTCTAGAAACATTCATGCTCTCATTTCTCCAGGATACGCAACTATAAGCTGGGTCCCACTGGCCCACTTTGCCCTCACACCAGCAGGGTAAGAAAGTTCCAGGAGCTCTCCAGCCTCTCCAGCACTTGGCATCGTCAGCTTTACTTTGCTTTGTTTCTACAATTTAACCACTGTGGGGTGGGCATTATAGTGCAGCGGGTTAAGCCACTGCTGGGGATGCCTGTATCCCAGTCTGGAGTCCCAGCTACTTCTCTTCTGATCCTGCTCCCACCTAACGCACCTGAGAAGCAGCAGATCATGACTCAAGTATTTGGGTCCCTGCCACCCACGTGAGAGACCCTGATGGAGTTCTTGGCTCCTGGTTTCACCTGGCCTGGGCACAGATGTAGCAGCCATTTGGAGAATGAACCAGCATATGAAAGATATCTCTCATTGTCTCTCCCCTCCTTCAAATAAATAAATCTTTAAAAAAAAAGTTAACCATTATATTAGTTCTGTAATGGTATCTTGTTGTGATATTTTTATAAGCACAGTATCTCTCAGTAACAAAATTTTGGTGACCCTTACCTGCTTCTCCATGAATGTATCATCTAACAGAGGAAGTGTGGTGTAAACACAAGTATAGCTACAAGAAATAATGAAAATGTCCTTTTGTTAAAACAAATCAATTTAGTGTACTATATCTCCCAAGACAATATATTTTATACATTTAGGAATAAGGAGGTTATACCAGACAATATATTTTATATATTTAGAAATAAGGAGGTATTGAGAGAGAGAGGTAGGTGTGGGGGTCCTTCTGCACAGCTGATGGGAGTGTGGACAGTTTTGGTGTTGTGAATAAAGTACCTGCAGTATTTAAGGTAGGTACACAACTCCTATCCTTGCTGAGCCTATACTTCAAATCATGGATGTGGCTTACATAGGTCCACAAGGAAATGCATACAAGGATGTTCCTTGAAGCGTCACCTGGGGCCTCATAAAGTTGGAAGCTTTATGGCATCTATTTCCAAGACAGAGGACAGAGAAAGCATGGTGGATGGATACCATGAATACAAGAAGCAATTAGAAGCCAAGAGATAACCCATGGATAGAACTTCAACATGTTATGCTAAGAAAGGATTAAGCAACAGGATGAGCTATGTACAGCACTTACATGAATTCAAAACATATGTATACAAACCAAGAAGATGAATTTTGCTGGAACACACAACAAAAAGTATACCCTGAGCACTACATTGTAATGGTTGTCCACTGAGAAGAAACACAAGGAGGCAAATATGAATAAATTTTAAACTTTATTTTAAAGAGAGACTGGTCAGTTTCTCAGACATTTGCAGTGGTTCTTTGCTCTGGCCCTAAGAGATCTCAGTGATTGGCATCTGTTGTCACATCATCTGTTGTTTATGCAATGTACAGTCTCTCTCTCTCTCTCTCTCTCTCTCTCTCTCTCCCTGTCTCCTACAGAGATCTGAAGTGTTCTAAAACTGGTTCCATGACTCAGTCACAATGTTTGCAACAGCAAGCTTCCTGTCAACCTGTGTCTCTCATACGTCAGTTCTACCGTCTCCCTTTGGCCAGTACACAAGGGCTTTGAGAGAAGGATGGGTGCTGATTGTCACCCACTGTGGCATCCCTCATGTACACTTTGATTGGACAGAGGCCCCAGGCAACCAACCAGCCTAGTTCCTGCCTTAGGCTCAGGCAAGGATCCTTAGGCCAGACAGATTCTAGAACAGAGGTTTTAGGGTTCTTAAACAAAGGATGGCTTTTTATTTTTATTTTACTATTATTCGTGTATTGTTTCTTTACCTATTTTGCATAAGGAATAGGTTGAGGAGGCTTTAGTCACAGGGGGACAGTGTTGTGAGTCTCTCTGGCACTTTATGATGTCAGTTACTCCCTGACCGCAGACTGGAATATGCCCTCGACAAAGGAGCTTAATTACTTGTGAAATGGAGGATCGTTGGATTTAAAAACAGCTGGATGACCCTGTACATCCAAACACAGGCTCAGTTCACCTCCGTGGGAAATTTCCAGACTTGGACACTTCTGAACGTATGATTCTGGCACATTACCTTACATCTTCCTTCCTAAGACTGGTGTGCAATAATGCATCCAAGAGTTTAGTACCATGATCCAAAAATCATAAATGTCCAACCTCTTGTAGCTCTGTTTCCTCCCCCTTACACCTGACACACATTGACAAGTGCTGAGGGAGGCACAGCATTCTCCCACAAAGCCTCAATGTGCCTCGGCAAACAAAGGGGCTACACGCATGAGCAGTTACCTACAGCTTGCCTGTACCTACTTAAAATACTTATTTTCCTCCAAAATTCCAGATTTCATTTTTTTTCTTTTGAGGGTATTTTCCTGTATTTAATCTTGTTCTTCTCTTCCCTTTTCTGAGAATGATAATTAATAGAACTCCGACAGTGAGTCTCTGAACCAAAATAGGGGAGAGTTAACAGACAGTTAGCATGGGCAGTACTTTGCAAAAGAGTGGACTGGCTTTAAGGCTACAGAAACAACCGCTGTGAATTTCCCACCAGGCATCCAGCCTTGCCCTCTATTGAATTAATTGGGTAGAATTCAGCTCAGCTTGACAGTTTTGTAAAAATCTGATCCTAATTATGACTTTTCAAGGAGTTTTTCCCCCATGAAATTTTTCTGTCACTCATCCTGAACCTGTAGGACCATTCCCAAGCTCTTATTGCAGGGTATCTGGAAAAATGAGTGTTCTCTTAAACCAATTCACAATCATCCCTTTGGCTGCTAAAGTGATGTTTCCAAGCCAAAGTATCAATGACGTTGCGTGCAATTTTTACTTCGCTATTTCTTTTCCTGTTTTCACAGTCATGGGCGTGACAATCTGGAAGAAATAAGGGCCTTTGGGACCACAGGGCCTTGCCTGTGAGTGTGGGTGGGGCAGCGAAGGCTTGGGCACAGGTCCTGTGACAGCCAGCCTTTCACCAAGGAAAAAATCCCGCAGGAAAATATTTCCACATAGTGCATTAGAGAAGACTCTCACCCATTCGATTGTACTGGACACTAATTTCCGTTTTTCATGAAGGTATATGTACCTTAAAAAGGAAGGAAAGAAATAGAAAAAGCCTGTTCACTGCTGAGGCAGGAAAATGCATCCTGCATGATTCAGATGAAGAGGAAACATGAGGTCAGCATCTTTTCTTCTTCTTTCTTCTTTTTCCAGACAGAGGCCAGCATCTTCATCTCAATCCATTCAGTTATTTCAAAATGGCAAAGTTAATTCTTGTGTCACCTGGTTGTTTCCCAAAACTTTAACTTCTGCATTGGTTCTTATAAAGTTAAAAATCTAGAGATCTGGAATTTAGTAGGAAACTAGATACCAAAAACATATTTGGGAAAAAATGTCAAATGGCCAAATAAAATACTTATGATCCAATATTTTAATTCAATGTTATACAACAATAGTTGGAATAAATGGACAGATTATATGGGCTAAAACAAAAAATACAAATTTTCTAAAAGATTAAAGAAGTGATTTTTATTATTTTGGTAATCGTGTTCCATTATAGATATCACAGATATTTTTCAAATTTGGTATATCAAACAGTAAAAACTACATAATAATGTATCCTTAGAATATGTTGTAACTATGTACTTAGCTGCTAGATACATACTAGAAGCATACATGATAAAGTATAAAGGTAAGAAAAGGCTAAGTGAGAAATTGTCCTTGAGTTATAATTATCAACTAAGGTATAGGTTTTTATCACACATTTTGTCCCAGGTAAAAACATACAAAGTAGTTTACACTGTTGTGCAACTGTTTGACCTACTACACATCTAGTATGAAACTGTTAAGGCTATGGTAACATTTCACAGGTAAAGGCTAAGTTCTGGGACAGGAAAGCTTCGTGATGAGCCACAATACACACCTGAGTCATCTTTTTGTTTTTGGAATAAAGCAATTTCCTTACAGAGTCAAAGCTTTACTATCTAAGCAAGGCATTTAATAAACAATAGACTAACTATTGTGATATCCTGAAATAAATGTTCTAACCTTTCATGGTGATTAGCAAATACAGTCTAGTGTTCTGAGTAAGCAGTAATCTGATTTCTGTGGCCTCCAAACACAGTTATTTTTTACTAGTTTAGATTTTCTTTTTGTTCCATTAAGTGAGTTATGAATATATTAAATACTCCAGCTAACCTCCAAACACCCACCTTCCTTTCCCTCTGCAACAAGCCACAGATGACGGCTGAGCCTACAGACAGAAGAGCCGACCACAGCACATCTGGTCCTAGTTGACTTAATGAGGCATCCGGCTTGACACATGATTTGGTTTTTGCTCTTACAACTCATAATCAGCTAAAATAGGCGGAGACAATCCCAAATCAGTGCCTCAGCCCTGCTGGGCGTAACATCTTGGAATGCCCCCCTGATTGAGATCTATTGGATAAGCCTGGGTTCTGTAGGTGATTGTTACGCCTTTCCAAACACTGGCACAAATAACTTTTCATCTTCAAAAATTACAGCCATGAAATTTTGTTAATAAAAATAACATGAAAATTGTATTAGTAGTCCAGACTATAAAACAGATCTGCTATGCTGTAGATTCTTTTTTCATTCTATTGGAGATTCAATGCTGGTATACCATTTGTCTTATTTCGAAAAAGTTCGTGCTCCAAACTTTGTGTTACAGATTATTTATTTGGAATAAAAAAGGTTTAGGCATTGCTCTTGCTGCTCATTCTCTCTTCTCTCAATACCTCCCTCCAAACACAACCATCACACCTTCTTTCCTCTGTCACTTCAACGTGAAACATCCAAAAGCTTAATAACATATAACAAAGAGTTATGTCTCAGAACACTGAGGACTTCCTTTGGAAGGCTAACTGCAATGGAAATTAAAACTTGAAACTTCACATGGTATTCTTGCAGTCTTCCTGCACCTTTTAAAAACACTTCCAAAATGCACACATTTTGTTAGCTTTATTCTTTCCCGGCCACTGAAGTCACAGGGTTGGCCATCTTCAACAACACAACAGACAACCGTTCTGATCAGCTCCACCGTCTTACAGTGTGATTCTCAAAAGAGCCTCCCAGCACCGTCTTCCAATTCTGACTTTCCAAAACCAGACATTAATGCTAACTTTAAAAAAAATCATTTAAAAGAGAAAGTAGGTCAGCAATAATAGCAATTTCTTACTTGGGTACCGAGTAAAGAGACCACTCAGATAATTCCTGGCTTTTTTCACTATTCAACAGATAGACACAGATTAGATTTCTCATCTTCCGTAGGATAAAGGTCAGATTTCCACTAATTTCAACTGGAACTCAGTAATCAGAATTGTTATTAAATTAAATTAAAATTGAAATATGCCAAGGTTTTGGAATGTTAGCCTATTAATTAGGTTGATTTCAAAAAGAGATTCTGTACTATAAATCCATTTTTAATCAAAGGTTTATAAAACAAGAACACATCCTACTGATCTCATTTTGAGACGTGTCAGTTCTCATCCAGGTTTTGGATGAGCAAAGAGGCTGTGCTTTGAAGTAGTTATCATGAAATCAAAAAGCAAACCAAAAAAATGTAGTTGATCTAATCAAGCTCATGTAGTGTATCTGACCCACACTTGATTGAACTGGTTGTACTTTTTGGTCTTCAATATTATACATGATGTATTATTTCACCTTTTCTTGACCAAAATAATACCAATATCCTGCTTATGAATAATGATGAACTATATACACACACATGGAATACTATTTGGTAATTTTTTAACCTTCGAGACTTACTAAATTCAATACATTGCGATTGCAAAATGGAAAGCTTACCCGGACTAGCAAATGGTTTGCAGTTCTTTTTCATTTTTGCACTCATGATTGAAATGCTGCACTTTGGCAATGAAGAGAGACATGACTTCAGCTTGGAGTTCTACAGTCGAACAATTTACACTTTAGACTTCATGATAAGTCACTGAAATCCACTGTAGTCACAAAGTCAAACATTCATTTCTTTTGAGTGACTTTAGGATTCATCCTTAAGAGTAAGGAAGCACACCAGCAGGCAAAAAGACCAATGCATCCAGCGACACTCGACACTCGCGTCACTCCGAGCTAAACCTTTCCCTAAAGCGCTGAACCCTTTCCCTGTCACCTAATCACGGATCCTACATGGAAGTCACTTGCCTTTGCAGCTTCAACAGCAGCTCCAGAAACTGCTTAATACTGTTTTGGGGTGAAGTAGAGTTCTGCACGTGAAAAGATCAGTCTTGGGTCAACCCAAAAAGTTATGGTTACTGAAACCCTTCCTCATCAGATTGTGTGTGTATGTGTGTGTGTGAACCCCAAAGCATGCTGCCCCGAGAAATTATTACCGACACCCAGTACATGTGTAAAAATCCCTTGGGCCCTTTAACTCAAAAAATCTCCCCTGGGCTCCTGCACAGCCTAGCACTCAGTCTGGAGCACACTCTATGCGCAGGCTACCTCCTTATACCCATCATGCTCATAGTTGAGGCTATTGGAGAATTGGCACAAACAAGGAGCTAGGAAAGGCCTGGATTTTACTCCCCATCCCCCCAGTAACGGCTGGAGCACCTGCGACATTTCAGCTTGCCTCCGGCCCTTCTCAGTGGCAAACTCCCTCTGCTTCAAGCTTTTGGACAGCAGAATCCAGGAGCTCCATGGAGTCCCTCAGAGTCACGTTGACAGTAAACGACTTGGGTTTAATGGTCAGGCCGTAACTGAAACTCGTCTGCCAGGGCTCGTCTGGGTTGGCCCTGAAATGGCACTGGTGAGCTAGGATGGAGATGAAAAGAAACAGCTGCATCTTGGAGAGCTCTTCGCCGATGCACCGCCGTTTGCCGGTGGAAAAAATCATGACGCTGCTGGCCAGGTCCTTGTTGAAGGAGCCATCCTTGTGCAAGAAGCGGGCAGGGTTGAAGTCCTCCGGATGAGGCCACTTGGCGGGGTCATGGTTCACAGACCACTGGTTAACAAAGATCACCGTGTTCTTGGGGATGTGGTAGCCCAGGATGAAGGCATTGGCGGTGGTGGCATGAGGAATGGTGACTGGCACAAAGCTGGAGAACCGCATGGTTTCGTAGAGAAAGGCCATGACGTAGGGCAGGTTGGGCTGGTCGCCCATGCACGGCAGGCGCTTCCGCCCCACGACCTGATCCAGCTCCGCCTGCATGCGCGCTTGCACATCGGGATACCTGTTGGATTTTTAAAGCAGAGGGAGAGAAGAGGGTGAGCAAAATTAATTCTCTCACTAGAAAGCACATTCCAGCTTACTTTCATCCTGCTTTTCTTCAAATAGGCTGTCTAGGTTGGTGACTCAACGAATACTTCTGGCCAAAATCTCAAACAGTTTCCTAATTTCTCTCTAAATTACAAGATGGGCTTTTACCACTTATGTTTCTTGTACATGACTAAAGCTCTCTTTCCCATCAAAAGTCGAAAACATTTTCTATTTTCTCAGTCTAAAAACCTACAATAATAGACTAGGCCAAATTGGGCTCGGGATACATTTTAGGAGCCCACAGAAATGTTTTCACATCTTCAAACCCTTAGAATACATTTTATTACATAATGTTAATGTCTTCACCTTTGGACTCACGTGCTCATAAAATTTTATTTGTAATTATACTTTACATTGTAAGGCATCTAGAAAGGCCAGAGGATCCATCAAAGTTAAAATGCAGCCCAGAACCAGTCCCTCTGCCCCCTCTTTTTTTTTTTTTTTTTTTTTCTCCTTGTTTTCTTGAACAACTACCTGGTCTCATTTTATAGAAAGATAACTGGGATCCTAATAGACAAGCCAATTCCCAATATTTGTATGATTATAATTAACACATACACACTTCTGATGTGTACAACAAACTGGTACAATCCTTTGGAAAACAAAATCTTAGTACAAAGCGGGATGCATGAAGTTGCCATTTCCCATCCTGTTTTAAACCCAGCAACCCATGCCCTACAATTTTCTATAACCACAATAGCTCACAATTAAGAAAGACAGTCAAGGCCAATGAGCAATGCCGAAGCCCAAGAAATGATTATGTTGTTATGGCAACAGAGAGCCATCCAAAAGTAAAAGATAAATGTTAAAAGATGGGGAAACATCCACCACAAGAAGTAGAAGTGTCGAAAATTTTAAAGAAAAGGTAACAATTGGAACTCTAGGGGGGGAAATACAGGCGTGTATATGATGCAGTTGTAAAGTTGCCTCTTCAGCCTCATCCTGCAGGGATCTGCCAGCCGTTTCCATGCAAGGCCTGGGAGTAAGCATCTCAGCCTAAACCAGCAAGCCCTCTCGGTCACAACCCCTGCGCTGCCTGGTGTGGCAGTGAGGACTCAGCCACAGGAAAGCCCTCACCGAACCCACATGGCCGTGTTTCAACAAAACGTGTGTCCAAGAACAGGGAGTGCCACCGGCCAAGCCCTGCTGCGTTGCCTTTCCACTACAAAGGAGAGAAGAGATGGGCCGTGTGGAATGGAAAGGGGACCCCAAACTGTTCCATTCCGTCTGGCCGCAGAGTGCGGGGAAGGGAGAACCATTAGAAACGCTGCTTCCTTAGGGAAAAGAAAGCAAGTCTGCTTGCAGGTGTGCCCGGAGGGTGCCAGTCCCCTGGTCCCTGGTAGCCCTCCCCTCTGTTGGTCTCCCCGTCTCTCCTCCAAAGACGTGTTCCACCATCTTCACAAGCCATGTTAGAGGACCTATGTTAACGAGACGACAGCTGTACAATATCTAAAGAAATTCAGGTTGCCGTGAAGTCCGGTCAGGGAAAGCAGCTGCCTCTGCCTTCCACATACCGAGGCGCCAGCATCTGCAGCGTGCCCGGGGGCCTCCACGTGCGCCAAGAATTGGCACAACCAGCATATCTGGTCCCTGGAGCCACGGAGATTTGCCTGGAGCGCGACATTTGCCCGCTGGGATAAGGTTTCCGGGTCAAACTGAGGCCGTCCACTTGAATAGGAATTTCGGATCAGCAGTGGGCCATCCTTTAGGGTAAGGATGCCCCATGTAAAATTGATTTTTTTTAATTGCTCAATCTGGCAACCCGACACCAGGGCCAGTTTAATTCGTGCGCATCGGAGGGTGGTGGAGCCTTTATCAAGGTGGGCACTGGGGCCCGCTCACCAAGGCTGGGGCAGATGCCAGCGACGTCCGCAGGAGCCCTCTGGACACCCCGCGTTCTTTCTCGACGCTGCTCTGCTCTCGGCGAAAGTGTCTGTTTCTCCTGCGGTCACTGCCGGCTGCTTCCTGGCCGCCTTCCGACAGCTCCAGCGCCGGGTACCCGCCCGCGGGCGGGCCTTTCCCTTACCCGGGAACAAAGTCCCGAGCCGCCGCTCGCTCTAAAGCGCGGAGGGCTGGGCGGCCTCCGCTGCGCGCCAAGGACTACGCGAGCCGATTAGGCTACTGCTGTGTTTATTTAACATTTTTACTGCGCTTCCCTGTCCTTCGGAACTGTTCCAGCTTTGCTATTATTGCGCCAGGGAAAGACAGCTATCTACCGGCCCTCTAAATACGTTGCTGTTCCGGGGGGTTGGGGGCGGGCGTTCTCTCAAATGTGTTCCTACTCACAAGAGGGAGACGTAAGCCAGGTGGGACAAGATCAGAGATGGGGAGGGCCAGGCCGCGCGGGGAGGGGTGCGCGCCTGTGCGCGCGCCTGTCCGGGCCCGCACTGTGCGCTCCTGGGCACGCAATCAGGGTTGCCCGGCAGGGACCCGGAGCGAAGGTCTAAACCCTAGCGCCCTACGCATTTTCAAGCCCCAATCAGTCAATTTCGGAGGACAAATGGAAGGCCCGACCCATGCCTCCTGGAGGCTTTACCTGGTGAGGATGAGGAGCAGCCACTGGAGCGCGGTGGAGAGCGTGTCCTGGCTGGCGCCGAAGATGTCCGTGACCGTGGCGGGCACGCTCTCCAAGTCGAGCCGCGCGCCCCCTTCGCCTGAGTCCCCCGCAGCTTTTCCCGCCGAGAGGATGAAGGCATCCATCATGTCGCGCGGGGCGGCGCCGGGCCGGAGGCTTTCGCGGTGCCGCAGGAACTTGTCGAGGATGAAGTTGCTGAAGTTGCGGTTGACCCGCTCGAACTGGCGGAAGGTGGTGCGCAGCGGGTTGGGGAAGCGCTGCAGCCAGGGCAGCACGTCCACCAGGCTGCCCGCGCCCACCGTGCGCCCGAACTCCTCGTTGTGGCTGAGCAGCTCCAGGAACTCGGCGTCGTCGTGGCTGTAGCGGCAGCCGAAGCACACGGCGCTCATGACGTTGGCCACGGCCACGATGGTCGGCTGCCTCGGGTCGAGGAAGGCGCCGCCCGCGCTGCCGCGCACCAGCAGCGCCACCAACTCGCGCGCCTCGCCCAGCACGTGGCCCTCGAGGATGCTGCGGCTGCGCGGCTGGCGGGTGGAGAAGGCACGCATGGTGCCGTGCGCCGCCCGCCGCTGCACCTTCCAGTGCTCCGAGTAGTGGCCGAAGGCCAGGCTGCGGCCGCCGGACACCACGCGGAAGGAAGCGAAGGGCGGCCGGTCGGCGAAGGTGGCGCCCTGCTGCACCAAGGCCTGGTGGATGGCGCGCTCGCCGTTCAGCACCACCACCGGGCAGCTGCCCAGGCGGATCTGGAAGACGTCGCCGTAGCGCCGGGCCAAGCGCGCGAAGGAGAGGTGCGCCGCCCGGCCCACCGCCGCCGCGTTTCCGATCAGGGGCCACTGGAAGGGGCCGGGGGGCGCCGACAGGGGCTGTCGCCGTCGCTGCCTCAGCAGCCACTGGCCCACGTGCACGGCGGCCAGCACCGACAAGACTAACAGGAGCATGGTCTGCTGGGAGGACAGCGAGTTCAGCAGCCGAGGCGCGTCCGGGCTGAGGCTGGTGACCATGCTGGGGACACAAAGACGAAGAGGTGACACTCAGGTGTGCAGAGAAAGGCCCCAGCCCCTTCCGCAGCCTCCGCTACTGTGCGTCCCCGGGTGGAAAGGAGAGCTGCGCAGGGCAGGGCTCTCTAAAGGGGTGACAGAAGCCGCCCTTTCCCATCTCCAGTCTCCCAAGGGGATGGGAAGGAGCGTGTTTTGGCCACTCCGCGACCCAGCTCCAGCCCCCCCTCCTACCTCCACCCCACCCGCCTCCTAACGGTTCCTGCGATTCAGGGACAACGCCAGAGGCCTTGAGGCGGTAGCGCTGGGTGTCTTTCAAAGTGCCTACCGCCCCACCTGTGACCTGCAAGAACCCATCTGCGGAGGCCGTGGGAAGGCGGTTCCGCGGACAGACTGACCTGCGGGAAGGTGCGGTTTCCTGCGGCGCGGGACAGCCGGCTCCGAGAAAGGGCTGGGACCTTTGCCGAGGGCAAGACGTCCACCCGAGAGTCTCCAGGAACCCTGGAGGCCAGCCCTGGACACCTGCTGCCCGCTCCGGGAGCCTTAACACCCACTCTGGAGTCGGCAGAGGCAAGAACGCTTGGCTAGGGATGGGGACGGAAAAAGGTGCCTCCTTTGCAGAGTCCCTCTGCACCTGGGGCTCGGGCAACGTCGGGCTTTCCTCAGAGCGTTGGGATTGAGACTGGGGGTCGATGAGTGGAGTCAGTTCCCAGCGCTCTCATCCGCTGCGCGGCTCCCACAGCTGGTGTCGCGGGGGTGTTTGCGCGCGCTCCGGAGACTCGGCACGCGCCATCCGCTGCTCCGGGCTTTAAGGACTGCACGGAGGAGGAGGAAGCAGGACCTGGCCGGGGCGGGGCCAGCGGGGGGCGGGCCGCGCTGCCAAAGTCCCCGCCGCTGCGACTCCGACTCCGGTGGTCCCACGAGGCGCCCCCGAAGACCTTGGCGCCGTAGCTGGCGGCTTTCCTGGAAGCGGCGGTGTGAACTCTTCGCTGGGCCAACAATGACTCTTAATCAGTCCTCCCCCACCCCCCCCGGCCCCGAGGCCCCACGTTTTGCCCCAGAGCCCCGCTGGGGACAGAAGCTGGCCCTGCAGCGGCGCTCGGGGTGGGAATCGGCCCCCGCGCCGCCGCCCACTATCTCCCTTCCCTCCCAGAGACTTGAGCTTCGTTGCCCGCGAGAAAGCGGCGCACGTTGCTTGGGCTCCCGAGCCGGGAACGGAAACCTGCGGTGTGCAAATGAGGAAAGCTTGCGTGGTGGTGATGGTGCCTAGCCGCGCAGAGCCCCTTTTTATTTTACTTTATTTAGGTTTTCGCAAACAAATCGGCACCCCTACTCGTGGCCCTGTGACTTGCAAGGTTCTCTCTGCACCTCTGGCAACGAGATCAGGACTCCCCTAAAGTAGAGCCGCTTCCCGCCCCGGGGCCAGCACCCTCCCGGCGCGAGCGGGTCCTGACGTTTCCCGCCCGCGGGGCTGCGACTCCAGATGGCGCCGCCCGCCGCGAGGCTGTCGGCGCAGGGCGGGGAGCCAAACTGGGGCGAATAGGAGAATGAGGGTGAGGGGACGGGAGGGAGGGCGGCGGGTGGGAGGCGGAGGCCAGCCTCCGTGCGCCTGCGAACTTGATCGGGTTGAAAAGTTTCCCCTGCTGTCACCTCCCCTTTGCGTGCGGAGCTGTGCCTTGCGTGCGCCGCTTCTGGGAAGTCGGCAGCAGTCATATCCCTGGGCGCTTCTCACGGCACCTGACACGCCGAGGCGGCGACTGGGACGGCGGCCGAGGGCGGGGTGCCGGCCGCCACCGCCCTAGTCGGCGCACGCACTGCCGCGCCCGGCCGGCCCGCGAAGCGAGCCCCCGGCTCCCACCAGCTGGCCGGGCGGGGAGCGCACGGTGCACCCTCCGCACGCAGGGCTCTCTCTGCGCGTTCGCGGAGTGCGTGCGCTCGGGGCGGGGCGCTTCCTTCCCAAAGGGACGCCAGGGGCGCTTGGCACACGGTTGTCTTCCTGCCCGCCGTGCCCTCTCTTTTCGGCTGGTGCTTAGCACCGCATTTGCAAGACCCCTGAAAAATCGGTGATCTCCGCGAGGCTGGGGGCAAGGGGGAGCAGGGAAAGAGGCGGGAGGCATTCGATTAGCCTGGTCGCAAGTGCTCGCACCTGCAGGCTTCTGGGGTCATCGAGGGTAAATGTAAAAGTTGCTTGTTAACGACGGAACAACCCTCTACTTTGAACTCCACCCGTGCTCCGAACCCAGGCCATTTATTATGGCCCCGTTTACAGCTAGGAAACCCGGGTTCAGAGAAGGTATGTGGCTGAGTCCTCGTCACGCAGCTCTCAAGAGGTGGAGCCAGAGCTCTCACGCTCGCTCGTTCGTGCCGGAGGAAATAAACAGCAGGTAGCCCAGCTGCAGCCTCCAAGCTATGCTTCTTGCGCTGGGCTTTTTGTTCCCAGACACGCCCGAAAATGAAGAGGAACCAGTTGGGCGCAGGCTGTCAGAAAGACAGGCCCTTGACGGTTACAGCAAGCCAAAACTGCGGGCCACCGGCACGTCTTCAGACCCCTGAGGCTTTTTCTGGGCTCTCTGGTGCGGACCTCGTTGGAGGGCCCATCAGGTACCTGATGAAGACTTTGGATAGATCCAAAGTCGCCCGCGTTGTAGTCCGGAGCCCCTGGAGGTGCAGCCTTCCGGAAGTGAGACTGCGCATCAGACCTCTTAATAGTTACAACTGCTCCACCAAAGCAGGGCTCCGAGACGCAGGAAGCTCCTTCCAGTAGCAAGATAGGGTGTGGGGATTGCATCCTATGGGGATCCTCCCAGATCTCAAACTTGACTTGTTTGCTGCAAATAACTTCCAAAGAGAACAGCTAAGCTAGACGGATGCTTTAAAATAGAGGTTTAGAATTCCTGTACTGATTGCAACAGCTGAAGTTTGTTGCAGCAGGAGGAAATGCAGTAGCTCATGTGACAGTGAAGGGCAGCTGTGGTACATCACCGGCTGGAGAGACCCGGGCAGGGCTCTGCCACCTGCTCTCCATCTCTGCCGGCCGTTGCTCAGGCTTTCTTCTGCCATCACTCCCGCGGAAGCTGGCCATGGGCACCCTCAGATTAACTACTTCAAGCCCCTAGAAGGACTGCAGGGGGCCACGTTGGTGCCAGGTCCACATTGTAGCCAAGGGATGGTTCTGAGAGCAGAAAAAGAGAGATGGGTGAAATGCTAGGAAGCCATCGAGCCACCGCAGTCCACTCCAGGGTGTGCATTTCTGCCATTGCTATATTTGGTTTGGAAGATAGTCCAAACCTATTATTATTATTATTATTAAAATCAGGAGATAGATGTGTTGCTCTGGGAACCGGTAGTCAAGAAAGCACCATCCCTCTGTTAGCAGGCTGGAATTCCGCTTTCTAGCATGACCCCCATATTGATTTTGATGGGTGAGTCCTGTGCTCTCCCGCCTCCCTCCAGACGTAGGTGCACTGAGAGTTGAGTAGAAGCAGTCATCTCTGGAAAGCCCTTGATGTGGGGATGGGCAGGCATCCACCATTAAAGGCATGCTGGCAGGCGGGAGGAAGAGGTATAAAGAGAAACACCACGTGTCTAAGGCGACTGAAGGTATGACAGAGCTGGGAGTCATAGGAGATTGCATACAGTGTGTGGGAAGTAGAGAGGATCCCTAGGAGCTGATACCAAACCCCGTGCCTTGCCTGACTTGCTTCTGCTTTCCTCTTCCTGTTAACCACAGGCTGTGATCCACAGAGCTATGCTCAGAAGCCATCATTTATAGGATGTGCCATTATTTTATGTGCTAATTGTACAAAACTGGCTATTGTAATGGTGGCATTGATTGTGAGCCATTCAAGTTCCAGAGCTGTTAAAATGTTAAGATGTTGTGTCTTAGAGTTGATGAAGCATTTTGCATGCTAACCAGAACTCTCTAAATTCGCCATTTTTGTGTTAAGCAGGGTTGGTCCCCCGATTTATTGGATGGAATAGAAGCAACTAGAAATGTTAGTTCCTGTAGGCATCCCACTCCCATTAACATGATTTGCTCTAGACAGTTAATGTTTTTCTCAATCTTACATAAAGTGTTACTGGAAGGTATTTTGGAAATTTTGGCTATTTTTACTGATCTAAGTAAATCTAAGAAAAGATGGGCATTTGCTAAGTCAATTTAGTTTAAAACAGGTTCCTGAGCTCCCCTCCCCTTCCATCCTGATTGCCCCGCTAAGATCTTTCTGTGGTCTGGGGTCCTGAACACCAGAGCTACACCATACTATCCTACTTTCCCACTCAGATGCTGCCATTGGGATTTAGAGGTAAAGGAGCATCACCATTTGCGACTTACACTCAGATGATTCAAGGAAAAAGTAGAGAAGAGCTGGGACAGAGAAGAGGGAGAAAGAGAATGAGAGGAGCGGCTGCAGGAGGATGAAGCCCGCAGGGTGAGGAATTCACAGGGGAAGCTCCATAAATGAGAGTTCTTTGTGCTATTCTTGCAACTCCTCCGGGCATCTGAAGTTATACAAAAATTAAAGGTTAAAGATACAGAGATAAGAAAGACCGTCATAACGTTCTGAGTTGACACTGTCCTCTCAGCTTGTTGAATGCTTTCTGTGTTAAAGGACCAGGAAAAGGACTGATGCGTCATTCAGTGTCCTCCATCCGATATTTATTGTTGCCCTTGGAGTTCAGGGGAGGATAAGAAAAACCGTGCCGCCCTGCAGTCTCAGCGCTGCGTGTCAGTTCACTCGCCTACTCCAGCCGCCTTGCTCTTTGCGTGGTTCCAATGATTCTATCGTCAAATGCCATTTGCCAGTAGAAGTGCTTAATCAATAAACAGTGTCCTGCGCTTTCTTTTCCTCTGTCCCTGTGCTAAGGGCGTCTTTCACGCAAGGTTTCATATGCCCCATTTCTGGTTCCCATGGTGCCATGCTCTGAGTGGCATTTCCCGGCATGCATCCCTCTTCTCTGCCTCTTCATCTTTCCTTGGGTTTCTTGCTTTCTGGGCCTTTGTTCTCCCCCTTGCTTCATCGTTCATCCTCCTTTCTTCTCTCTCAACCTCTCCTGTCCCTTTCCCAGGGTCCCTGCCTGTCTCCTCACGCCAGCATCCCCCTGAGAGCGCCATTCTGCTCACGAGAGCCCCCCTCTCTGCCATCCTCTTTCTCGTTTGCTCTGCTGTGGAAGAGTGAGGACCCAGGGCAGAGAGGGAGCGAGCAGGAGGACGAGGACATAAGACGCAGGGTGTGGGCGACAGAGCAGCTAAGAAAAAGAAAGAGCCAAATACCTTGCCTGGGGCTCAACGACGACCTTGGTCAGGTCTCAGCCAGTGGGTCAGTCCCTCTTTCTTGGTATTCGCGGAGTGAAGCTGTTACCAAGCACGATGACTGTATGGGAAGGAAAGGATGCCAAGGTCGATAGTTGCTGTTGCACACTTGTTCTCTGGCCGCCTGCCACCACACCTCTAGTTCCTGAAATTGACCATTTTTAAAATAGACATTTACCGGGTTACCAAAACAAAAAAATACTAGAAACAACAGGTAAAGTACCCACTGTGCCCCCACCCCCCTGCCCCATGACAGAATAGGCATCTGGGCTTGGCTGCACCACATCTCGCCACGGGGATGCTGATTGGAGCAGCCTTCAGGTCTCACACAGTTCTCGGTGGAAGATCCAGATCCCAGTGCTTGCTGTCCTCACTAGCCTCTTAGTTTTTGGTGTTCATCTGTGTTTCTTCATAGGGTTTTATCTCTTTCCACAAAGGGACAAAAGTTCAAATCAAAACCTGTAGTCATCTCCAGAATGTGAGATAAGAATTTGAGTTAAATGGCATAGGTGGTCAGCGCCATGGCTCAATAGGCTAATCCTCCGCCTGCGGCACCAGCACCCTGAGTTCTAGTCCCAGTCGGGGCGCCGGATTCTGTCCCAGTTGCCCCTCTTCCTGTCCAGCTCTCTGCTGTGGCCCGGGAGTGCAGTGGAGGATGGCCCAAGTGCTTGGGCCCTGCACCTGCATGGGAGACCAGGAGAGGCACCTGGCTCCTAGCCTTAGATTAGCGTGGTTCGCCGGCCGCAGCACGCCAGCCACAGTGGCCATTGAGGGGTGAACCAATGGTAAAGGAAGATCTTTCTCTCTCTCTCTCTCTCTCTCTCTCTCACTGTGCACTCTGCCTGTCAAAAATAAAAATAATAAAAATAAATGGCATAGGTGACTGTTCTTCCCTTTGCAGTCCCAATCAGAGCATGAGGGCTGGGTGATTATGCACCAGCTTTTGGACCTGTTGACTCCTAGTAACATTTTCCCCCTTTATCCTGAAGTGGTCACTCCTCAGCTGCGGTCTGGTCTATTACTTTGATTTCTTTGATTAAAAAGCTCTGGATGTTAGGAGGGGCTCCTCAATCTTAAGACAAAATCTGGAGTGAACCTTCTTGTCTCCTGAACCTTGGAGTGACATGAATCAAGACACTCTCCTTTCAGGCATGGAATGTGATTGAAGATAGCTCTTGTGTTGCCTCTGAGCTATGCCTCCATCAATGAAAGAAGTACTGTGGTTTCTGCAGTCATTGCTTGAGTAGCTTGGTTTCTAGCATTTTAGCCAGCTTATCTGTACCTTCCGGACAACGCTGCTTTTCAATATGCCTGTCTATGTATGTGCCTGATACTGAACACAATGTCCCAAGGTGACATCCTACCCAGCCCAGAGGGATGCACTTATTCCCCATCACACTCAGTGTTGCTTTTAATGCAAGCTACATTTTTTGGCCTATTTTTAAATCTTGGCATCCCACTGTTAAAATATCCAGTCAACTAAGATTATGATCAATTACAGTCTTCATCTTGTAACACTGGATTTGATAGCCAGCTGCATCTTTAAGCACACTTGTGTAATTAATGTTTTTAAGAAATGAAGTAGCAGACTTGACATCAATTCCTAGTAAATGCCTCTTGTGGCTTAGGATGCTGTTCAAATCCATAGAGGCCATACTGAAACTCTGGCTGGTCTTGAGGGAGGGGGACTGGGCCAGGACATGAAAACCACATGGGGAAAGTGTATCTGTAGCCAGGTGGCCACTGGTCCACTCTGGATTACTTCAAGTGCAAAATCTTTGAAGTGTGGTTTGTGTTATACTATATGTCTTCATTATTACACATCTTCAATATTTTATATATATATAATATTATTTTTCTGTTTTGGCCAGATATAAATTCTTAACACACATATCAATCACCATATAAAATATGCAGAAAAATGGGAAAACCCATACTCCCACCCCCTTCCTAAACATAACCATGGGAGCCATGCACCTTCTATTGAGGATGGGCACGCGGTTGTTTATTTCAATACAAATGAGATAATTCTAGAATTATTGTCCACTGACTTTTTTTTTCAACTTAACAGTTATTTAGTAAGCTCAGTAGAAGGTATAGATCTACGACTACCCCGTGTTTTTAAGCTATTGTATATGACTATGACTTGTTTAATCATAAATGCTGGGTCAGATGGTCATTTGTGTTGTCCCCATCTCTATTACTGTAAACTCTGCTGCAGCAGGCCTCACTTTTCTGCCCAGTTCTGCCTCTCTTCACAAGAGCTCCCCCAGTAGCAGTTGCATTGGAACATTTGAATCAGAAGGATAAATGCAGATATGATTACGTCATCTGCTCGTTTGCATGCCCAGGAACCTTGGGTTTTGTGACAAGTAGCCCGTGCTGAAGTACTTTGCCTTCCCTGTAGGACTGTTACTTCAGCTTTGCAAATGTGGAACAAAACAAACTAAACGAAATATCGCTTGCCTTTCCTTACTGTAGAGGATATGTGTGCTCGCGTCTGGATGCTGTCTGCCTGGCAGCTGAGGGAACTCCCCAGATCACAGCCCGTATTTACAGGGGGAGGGCCCACATCTCCGCATCCCTGTGGAAGACGTCGCAGGAGCCGGGTCGGGGGTGGCCCCAGTGCACCTACCTGCACACCCTCTCTGAGACCATGAGACTTCTGCACAGGGCCCTGGGCCCAGGCCCAGATGCCTCCCAGGCTCGTGTAACCCTGCAGCCGAGATGAAAGGCAACACAGCCAGCCTACCCGCTCATTAGGAGTGTGGCTCCTGGGGCCAGGTGCTCTCGAGCGGAGTCCCAGCTCTCTTATTCATAAGCAGTAGCTTTGGGCATGTTATTTAACCCTTCTGAGCCCGAGTGCCTTCACATCTGGACAAGTGTACAAGTACCATCCCAATCAGACAGTGCGGTTGTGGGGATTAAATGTGATATTGCAAGGAAACCAATTAGCACAATTAATGGCAGAGTGAGCTCTCAATGAAAGCCATTACTACTTCTACCACCACTAAGTGCTATTCCTATCCAATAAAAATCTGAGTCACGGCGAGGACGTGGGCATCAATCACGTGGATAAAGACATTCCTGCTCGATGCGGTGTGACAGCTCCCAGGGCAGCCAGCATGCCCTTCCTTGCAGGCTCCTCATAGCCCACCAGGACACCCATCACCTCCTTTGTCCTTCCTAGGCGGCCTGTCGAGTGGCTAATGGCATCTTCCCAGGGCCAGAAGGCCAGGGTCCCCACCCTGGGCCGCCGCCTGGCTCCAGTTTACACTCCAGTCTGGTGGAGTTGACACCAGTAGCTATTTCACAGAGCTGCAGTGAGGCCTACATGAGCTGATGCAGCTAAAGCTTTGAGACCAGCACTTGGCCCAGGTGCCAACTCGCACGGCGTTAGCGGGTACTGTTCTTCAGTGGGCGGCCACCTGCGGCCATCTCACACAGCCTTGGCAGCCATGCTCAGCACAATGGCCAATTTGTGTCTTCCCAACTCCCACATGGCGGCCCCGCAGGACTTCTCCCTCACCCTGTTTCTCCTCACCCAGGCATGCCCCACAGCAGGGCCCATAGTGCCCAGGCAGCCCTTTAGGCCTCAGGATGCCACGTTCCCAAAAGATCCCAGGCCAGGCCGTGCTGGGCTCCCTCCTCTGAGCTTGGATCGTGGCTTCTCCGGATGCTTTGCAAACCGGCAGTAATGAGGCCCCAGCGGCACACCCTCGCTGTAGCCGCCAGGGAAAGCCAAGAAAACACAGTGCGAGTGAGAGAGATCTCAGGGACCTTCCGCTGATCGGGACAAATGACGCAATGCTCGCTGCCTTCCCAGAAGCCACGCCCCCTTCTGGTACATCACAGCTCTGGGTGAGAGTGTGTGTGGCTCAGACCCCGGCCCACGACCTGCTGTGGGAAGCCGAGTGCAACTTTGGAGCCTGTACCGGGAGGCAGGCAGGAGGCCCTCAGCACTCTCTGGTTAACTGCCATGGAGAAAGTGGTCCGGAATGCTGCCCAGTCCAAAATGGAAAATTAGTCAATAATCCGGACCGTGGTTCCATTGTCCTTTTCCCATTTGCTGAGCCAGTCCCTAGTGGGTTGTGTGTTTTAAGGTTTGGATGCAAAACGAAGGAGGGGCTGATCAGTTTCCAAGCTCTGGGGCCAGGACACCATGGCCGGCTTCAGGGATGACTGGCACCTCTCCCCAGCAGCCATGCCCTTGGGGCCTCACCCTCCTGGGCTGCTTCCAGGACTTCCTGATGCAGGGAGAATGTGAGCTTCCACCCCAGCATTGCCTATGAGCCACACCTCGATGGACTCCCTCGGGCTCAAATGGAAAAACAGGAGCACTTAAGGGGCTCTGGACTAGCAGGGGCCCCGGGAGCCCCGTTTCTTTTCTCTTATTGCTGAACTCTGAGCACAATACCCAAGGCTCCCTAGGGCAGATCAGAGAGGTAAAAATCAAATTAGGCTTGTCGTTTAGCCCGGAATAAACACAGTAACAACTTCCAGTGCCACGTGCAGACCTGCAGAGCGCTCCGTGGAAGACGATCCTCTCTGATTTGTCATCGTCGGGCCAGGACTTGTGGCCTCTGTTCTCGTAGAGGCCCCAGCAACACTGAGCAAGTTGGGGACAGAGAGAAAGAGGGAGCCAAGACCCCCAAGTGCCAGGCACTGCCTTCTATGCCAGACACCCACTGTTTCATGGATTGCTCCCAACCACTTACAAATATTGATTGTTTTTAGTCTGCCTATAAGGGAACTAAACTTCAGAAATAGTGAAGGCCGGTGCCGCGGCTCACTAGGCTAATCCTCCACCTAGCGGCGCCGGCACACCGGGTTCTAGTCCCGGTTGGGGCGCCGGATTCTGTCCCGGTTGCCCCTCTTCCAGGCCAGCCCTCTGCTGTGGCCAGGGAGTGCAGTGGAGGATGGCCCAGGTGCTTGGGCCCTGCACCCCATGGGAGACCAGGAAAAGCACCTGGCTCCTGGCTCCTGCCATCGGATCAGCGCGGTGTGCCAGCCACAGCGCGCCGGCCGCGGCGGCCATTGGAGGGTGAACCAACGGCAAAAGGAAGACCTTTCTCTCTGTCTCTCTCTCACTGTCCACTCTGCCTGTCAAAAAAAAAAAAAAAAAAAAAAAAGAAATAGTGAACCACAATAAACGTCCAAAAGTTCACGGGAAAATGGACTTATTATTACAGAAAGCTTTTGACATCCATCTACCATTTTTTTCATGCTATGCATTTCCCTTGAGGTCTTTGAAGGTCTCTCGTGTTTTGCCAGTCATACTGGTTGCAAGTAAGAGAGACCAAGACTTGAACTTAGATCTGTAGACCCCAAAGCATATACATACCTAACCGGTAAACATTCATTGATTGGTTGCCTATCACTAAGAAGTGTTTGAAGCCTCTCCCTTCTAACCCCACACTCAGTACTGATTTGTCTAGTACTATTAGGCCTATTAAGGACCTGGGACACCCTCATGCCTCCAAGCCAGCCAAGCTAACTCCTTCCAGGTGCCCAGGACCTCCACAAGCAAAAACCATCTTGGTTCCAGCGTTGGATACAATTCAAACCTTCTCCTCCCCTCCCACTGTGGAGTAACCTTGGTGTCTGCCAGTGCAATTTAATCTCCATAATTTATGATCAAATCTTAGGAGAGTTTAGAAAATCTTCCTTTAAAACAGTGGCTGGAACCTAAGAGAATTGGCATGAAACCCTTGCCTGGGCTTCGTGACTAGAGCTGCCACACTCAAACCCCTTATATTGAAATTACCATAGAATCTACACTATTCCGATCTCCAGAAATGACAACTTTATTTAGAAGTAGGAGAGCAAAGCAATGACCTCATAGGCCCCATTGCCAAAATCTTAGCTCAGTGTTTCTTCAAAGTTTTGTTTTCAGGATCTCTTCCTACTCTTAGATTGCAGAACTCAAAAAAGAAATGCTTATCTGGGCTGCATCTACCAATGTTTATAATTTTAGAAATTAAAGCTGAAAAAATGAAAATGGTTCTCCATGAGTTCATTAAAAATAGCAAACCTGGGGCTGGCACTGTGGTGTGGTGGGTAAAGCAGTCACTTGTGATGCTGGCAGGCCATATGGGTGCTGGTTCAAGACCCGGCTGCTCCACTTCCGATCCAGCTCTCTGCTATGGCCTGGGAAAGCAGCAGAAGATGGCCCAGGTGCTTTGGCCCCTGCACCCACGTGTAGAAGCTCCTGGCTCCTGGCTTCAGGCTGTCTCAGCCCTGGCCATTGCAACCATTTGGGGAGTGAACCAGGGGACGGAAGAGTCTCTCTCTGTCTCTCCCTCTCTTTTTTTATAATTCTGCCCTTGAAATAAATAAATAAATCTTTTTTAAAAATAAATATACCTAACATGTTAACATAATTAATCAAAAATAACTATATTTTCTCAAACCCAAAACATTTGGAGTGGCATTGTTTTACATTTTTTACAATTATCATTATTTTCTGACTTAATAGAAGGCAGCTGAATATCCCTATCTGTTTGTTCATTCATTTTGTTGTGATGTTAAACCTCCTGTAGTCACTGATTGACTCCAGGTGAACTTGCGAGAGAATGAGCGTGGGAAGGACGAAGAGCATCTTGTCAACATCCACATGGCTTTAACCGTGGGGATGCTGACCTCAGCTCACAGCCCGGGGGCCCTGGACCACACTTGGAGAACCACCTTGACAGCAATTTCTTTCCTGTGTTTCCCCATCCAAGAAGTATCTAAAGGGGCTATGGTCTTGGAAACTAGTGAGAGTGGGAGTGGACTTCAGAGAGAGTGATGTCTCCACCGCTGATCTTAACAGAAAAGCTCCCAAGACAAGTGCAGGCACATTTAAATACCACTGCGGCCTCCTGGGCTCTTGCAGAGTTGCCGCCACAAGGTGTCTGGACAGAAATATGTTATCTTTCCCTCAGGCTGATGCACCTTAACCCCGAGAAGGGTTAGGAAGAAGAGACAGAGTGGTACCCAAATCTTCACTGCCCAGAGGTCAGGTGGGGGAAAGAGGAGAGTGGGATCCTGTTCAGATGTGGGGCCAGGAGTCACAGCCGAAATTGCAGGAGTACCGCCAATAATACCAATGGTAACAATAATAATACGCTCCTTGTAATGTAAGAACTAATGTGTAACCAGCTCTCAGGACCAGGCCATGTGCCAAACCCTGAGATAAATCATTTCATTAATCCTTCACAACCAGTCCTTTGAGATAACTATTATCCTAATCCCCTTTTTATAGACAAATAAACAAAACAGGAAGAGAGGAGTTAACCACCAAGGTTACACAGCTCCCCAGGAATTGAGCTGAAATTTGAATTCAGATCTTGCAGTTTCCAAATATTCACTATGTGGCCCAGCCACAACAGATGGACAAATTCCCGAGGGAGGAAATTGCACAGTTCAGGGACAGAAGACACAGATTTCTCCTATGTACCAAAGGAGGCTGGAGTCACAGCAAAGGGAACGGCACTGCTTCCTGTTGAGGGAAACTTGGGGTCAGACCCGACACGCCATGCCATTCCTATTCCAATTAGCCTTCTAGCAGGTTTGAATCAGAATGGCAGTGAGGGTATCACCAGGCAGAGAGATAGGGAATCAAGGTGAGAGCCTTTGCATGGCCCCTAAGCTTACGGGTCTGCCTCCTGCACCTCTCACCACCCAGCTCTGCCTGTGCAAGGGGGAATGACTGAAGCTAGCTGGGCACTGCTGCCACCAGCTCGGAGGCTTGGGGTCTGGAACGCCCACCTCCACCACCTCTTTCCTGTAAGAACTACCCCTCTGGGGCCAGCGCCATGGCTTACTTGGTTAATCCTCTGCCTGCGGCACTGGCATCCCCTATGGACGCTGGGTTCTAGTCCCGATTGCTCCTCTTCCAGTCCAGCTCTCTGCTGTGGCCTGGGAAGGCAGTGGAGGATGCCCAAGTGCTTGGGCCCCTGCACCCACATGGGAGACCGGGAGGAAGCTCCTGGCTCCTGGCTTCGGATTGGCACAGCGCCGGCCGTGGCAGCCATTGGAGGGTGAACCAATGGAAGGAAGACCTTTCTCTCTGTCTCTCTCTCTCTCACTGTCTGTAACTTCGGAACCCTGCTCCCCGGTGGGCGATCTGACACCAGGCCACTTGCACATCCCCCCGCTTCTGATCTCAGCCTCTCAGAGGTGCAAGCTTCCCATACACAGGCTGTACCACCGACTACCTGAAAAAATACAAGAGGCGATTGTGTGAGCATTCCTTTCCCAGGCAGCCTCTCTCCTCCTGAACCAGAGGCACCAGAGCTCAGCTTCGCACGCGCTTTTAATTTGCCTGCAGACAAGCACAAAAGGCCCAACCGGATATACCTGTTATTTCCCAATGACCTGAGAGCCCACGTTTATGTTAAGCCTTAGGTTATGGCCCAGCTTGCACGCAAGGCTCCCCGGCTGCCTCCGCAGGCCATGCAGAGGTGGTGACGTAGAGGACAGAGGAATGGCTCTGAGGTGACAGCGCATAATTTAATCCCCCCACTAAGCTTTCCAAGCATGCAGACTGTTCCTTTTTTGTCAGCGTATAACCTAAGTAATTTGTTATACTCAGGCAAGAGCTGTCTAATTTAAACCACATTGCAGCTAAGCCCTTAGCGAAGAAAGAGAGCTCCTGGCCACTGAGCGTGGGTGAGGTGAGGCTGGTGGCGGCCTCCCTAGGGGCCCCTGTCTCTTACCCAGGTCATGACTGCAGGTCTGCGGGTTTGGGGGCTTTAGTCACGGCCCTCACGCTTCTGACTCATGCTTCCTCCCTCGTGAATGGGTTTCATTTTAATAAGAGTGTTGACTGGAAAGCGTTGGCTACTGGGTCCTCACGGCCCTGGGTTTGAGACCCATCTGGGCCCCTGCTCCCTGGGGGATTTCAAGTAAACCCCTTCAAATCCAACCACTGCTTTTATTTCTAAAATAGGAAAGCTTAGTGGTGAGGCGTGTAGATGGCCACATTTTAGGGTCAAGGGCTCTGCGTAAGAACCAAGAGATCTGTGTACACCCTGCCTTCCCCTTAACTGGCTGTGGGTTTGAGATGAATAAGGAACTTCTCTCTTGGCCTCAGTTTCTTCATTTGTAAAGTAGGCTGGATGAGATGCTCTTAAATTTCCCTCCACGGGGCCGGCGCTGTGACATAGTAGGTAAAGCTGCTGCCTGCAGTGCTGGCATCCCATATGGCTACCGGTTCGAGTCCCAGCTGCTCCACTTCCAACCCAGCTCTCTGCTATGGCCTGGGAAAGCAGTAGAAGATGGCCCAAGTCCTTGGGCCCCTGAACCCACAAGGGAGACCTGGAAGAAGCTCCTGGCTCCTGGCTTCGGATCGGTGCAGCTCTGGCCTTTGGGGTCATCTGGGGAGTGAACCAGCAGATGGAAGATTTTCTCTCTCTCTCTCTCTGCCTTTCAAATAAATAAATAAATATTTTTTAAAAAAGTTCCCTCTGTGATAAAGTGCTCCGTTGTGTCCTAAATCACTTGCAATTTGACTAAATGAATGAACAGCTGTGATGATGACAACGATGACGACGATGAAGATGATATCTGTGCATAACAAATCTTCCCAGGCAGACGAATCAATTAATTCACAAGCTTTTATTGGGATTCCACTCCCGGGCGAGGTTCCCCGGTCCCAACAGAGCGGGGGCGGGGAAGTCACCTGTCAGAGGTTGGGAGGGCTCCTTTTATAGATATAGGGCGTGGGGGTTAAAGGTTGAGGCAGGTCTGAGCCTCATTGGTTGACCTTTAGGCACCCATGGGGACCTTGGCAAGGACTTTTCTTCCCTGCAAGTGCGGGTAGGGACTCTCCGTGCCCGGGAAGTGTAGGCCTTCTCTCCTTGCAGATCCCAAAGCTACCTACCAATCTGTGATTCCCTCCTGTAATCCCAAAGTTTTCACATCTTCTCTGAAAATCCTACTGAACAAAGAAGTTCATCCAAGTGACCTGAAGCCAGGAGGCCCCCAGATGGTAGGATCTGGTGTGAAGCATCTGGGCCTATCTCACTCCCCCTGAGTTATTCCAAATCCCCTTTCTAAGTGATCTCAAACACAGCCCCTGTCCCCCAGTGCCCCGCCCTTTCTCTGCTGTGCAAACTCTCTTCCCTGTACCCTCCCCTCCCTCCCCACTGCGAGCCCATTGTCTTCTTCTCCAACCTCCCCCGACTGCCTATACTATCATCCAATTGACTTCATGAGGTCGTATGTTATTTTTGGTTTCCTATCTGCTCAACTAGACCCTGGAGTACTTGGTCATCTGGACAGCCCAGCCTCTCCTCCCTCCTCCTGCCTTCCCTTCCCCAGCACCTGGTGTACAGTCAATGTTTATGGAAGAATTAACTTGTTGAACCCTGTGAATTTCATCCTAATGGGATAAGAATGTTCCATGGGGTTAGGACAGAAGTTCGCAGCCCTAACTCCCATCCCCCAAGGAAGCCCCGGTTAGGTTGGCGATCAGAGAGTCTGTATCATTGCTTCAGGAAGAGATCACCCTAACTGAAAAGCTGATCACCTTAATAACAGACTACAGAAAGAAGAGCTAAAATAGCTATATTTTTGGAGATGCCTTCTCCTGAAGAGTGTGGATTCTCTCACCAAAGATCCCTGAGAAATCTGAGCGGTTGTCTGCACACAGCTGCCCAGGGTAATAGCAAGTCCTTGACTTTCCTTTCTCCCAGGTTCACTAACCGATAGAGGTTGCTTGGGGCAGGGAGAGGGCTAGGGTTGAATTGGGAATTCAGTGCTAGCTAATTGGGATACACATAACAAATAGAACTTTAGAACTTCACAAACCAGGAGTTAAATCGATGCTTGGGGGGCTAAGCAGATAAAACATGTTTGCTACCGCCAGTGAGGACAGGGGAGCTGCATTCCTGCAATGGTGTGGGGGCGGGAGGCCTGGATAAAATCTCAGGTCCCAGAGGGAGAAGCTCAGCGCTGACCTTTCCCCTGCTAGCCAGCTGGATGGAATGCAGAATGCAGGCTTAAAGGAAAAGGAACCATGGGGGGGGGGTGTTGAGTTTGATTTGGGGTGTGTGTGTGTGTGTGTGTGTGTGTGTTTTGAAAATAAGGCATCTCAGAAATGTTAATGAACATGGCAAAGCTGGCTTCCAAAGACAAGAAGGGGATGGAGAGATGCGATTGGAAACTGGTGTTTGGAAAAGAAAGAGGACTTGTGAACCTGTTGGGGAGTGTGTGTCCCCATCTGCCTGGCGGGGACCCCAGAGCTTCTAGGAGCCTTGGCCTGGAGCAGAGAAGAACAGCTTTGGGGAAAAGGTGGGGTGCAGGAGAGTGTATGGTTTTTTATTTTCTGATCTGAGAGGGGGCCCTCTGGTGCTGAGAAGGGCTGGAGGTTGGGAAAGGAAGGCCACCAGCAATGCCCGCAAGGCCTGTGATAGCCGACCTTGGAATCTCGGCAACAGTCGTGCCACCCTGCACGTCAGCTCCCTTGAGCTCTCTGCAAACACCATTTGCTGAAGGTCTGTTTTACCTCACTTGGGAAATCAGCCCCGTTGGCTGCAATGTTCTGCAAAACTCTTGACAGGCCCGGGAGGCTGCTAGAGTGGAAAGAACGTTCCCAGCCTCTGGAGAGAGTTCTTTTGGGCTTGAAACCTTTCCTTAGTGATCCTGAACACAGTGAGATAGGAGAGCATACCTACCTCAGAGTAACAACAGCACCAACCGTGGCCTTAATGCCCAAGAGGCTGGGAATTCTGGATTCAAGATGCGCACACAGTGGACCCCAGGAAGTCTGCAGGGGGCAGAAAGAGAAACCAGAGAAAGCTGTAGACTTAGGGAAGGAAGTACATGGGAAAGTCCTCTCCCCTGTGGCTGCTTAAGAGAAATGACTGTTGGCAAGTGCATGATTCAGACCTGTGTAGATACATCCTATTCACGCATACTTAGTCGAAGTGTGTGCCAGCTGAAAGCTACTCCAGAAAACTCCCCTCGTCACCCCATGTTGTTATTGCGCTAAAGGTGGAGTCACACAGATAACTGAAGGTTCTGTGTGGCCAGTTTTAAATACACAAGCCATTCCCTACCTTATCACTGCATGAGCAATGCGAACCACCCTGGACAGCACTGGGTTGGGCAGTTTATTTTGAAATGCTGGTTGAATTATCTGTTAATTCAGGACGGTGGTCTTAGATTTCACGCATTATTAGCAGCGAATTTTGGAGGGGAGGCAGGATGGCAATGACTCATGGCCTGTAAGAGCAGCAGCAGTTGCTACTTTCCACTCGTCTTCTGCATCATGTGATGTGTTTCAAAAACTCACTTCGAATTGAGAAAATAAGCCATTCCTAATTGTACTGAAGTAAGGAAATTGCTCATTTATGAATCTAAGAAGATTAAAGAGTATGGCTTTAGTGTGTTTGTTTAGAATCTATGCCAACATTTTTTTCAGAAGCACAAATCTGGCTTTTCTTTTCTTTATGAAAAAAAATTTTAATGAAGCCAACTATGTAAGAAAGGACAAATGTCTGGGGGGTGCTTTACATGCAATTACAACACCCAGGTTTTTTAAATTTATTTTTTATGTTCATATATTTGAAAGGCATTGTGCAAGTGGAAGAGAGAGAGAGGGGGAGAGAAAGGAAGGGAGAGGAGGAAGGGGATGGGAGATCTTCCATTCCCTGGTTTACTCCCAACATGCATGCAACAGCCAGGACTGGATCAAGCTGAAGCCAAGAGCCTAGAACGCCATTGGATTCTCCTATGTGGATGACAGGTCCCAAAATACTTGCTCGTCTGCTGCCTCCCAGGGTGCATTAACAGGAAGCTGGATCAGAAGCAGAGTAGCCAAGACTCAAATCCTATATTCTCAATGAGGATGCAGGCATCCCAAGCCACATCTAAACCATCGCGCCGCAATGCCCACCCAGGGATCTTGACAAGTAATCCACCTCTGTTCTGAGTATGGGAATTTTGCACTCCACAGTATGTACCTTTGGGGTGAGGGTCTTTTTTAAGAAGCACATTATTGTATTGTTGGGGGGTTTTATATGATTTCATATTAAAAAATGGATTTATTTTCCAACTAGTTATTTATATTTCCATAAAATTCAATTTCCACAAATTGGCTCAAGAGATCTTTTTAAAATGAAATTCTGGGGCTAGCATTGTGGTGTAGCTGGTAAGGCCACCACCTGCAGCACTGGCATCCCATATGGGTGCCAATTTGAGACCTGGCTGCTCCACTTCCGATCCAGCTCTCTGCTGTGGCCTGGGAAAGCAGTAGAAGATGGCTCGAGTCCTTGGGCCACTGAACCCACAGGGCACACCCAGAAGAAGCTCCTGGCTCCTGCCTTCAGATTGACACAGCTCCAACTGATGCAGCCAACTGGGAAGTGAACCAGCGCATGGAAGACTCTCTCTCTCTCTCTCTCTCTCTCTCTGCCTCTCTTTCTCTTGCTGTGTAACTCTGGCTTGCAAATAAATAAATCCTTTTAAAAAATGAAATTCCAAGCATATGACTTGAAACTCTTTAATGTGCTTCCAATGCAATTGCAAGGAAGCCCAACCAACCCCCTTACTATTTCCCACCCCGACAGGGCCCTGACTCCTCTTTGTCATGTACAGTTCTTCAGACCACCTGGTCACCTTGCTGCCTCTCAAACATCAGTGAGCTTTCTTACCCCAGAGATTCTGGGCTTGATGGGCTTTCTTGCCTCGAAAATTCTCCCCTAGCCTTGGCATGGCTGCCTTTGTTCAGTATCACCTCTCAGAGCACCATCCCCAGGCCCCACCCATTGCTCTCTACACAGTCACTCTTTTCAACTGGTATTCATCACACTCTGCTTGTTTCTTGGTTAGTTTATATCTATTTCTGACACTAGACACTCTGTTCTTCATGGAGAGAGACCTGATCCATCTCATCTCATCTGCCATTCTCTTCCTTCAGGGCCTGGCACATATTAGGTTATATATATGGAGAGAGAGACAGAGACAGAGAGACAGAGAGAGGATGAATGATGAGACATATATCTGTATTTTTCTTTCTGAGCTATCTGTCAAGTTTTAATATTGATGATATGTGAGCATTACTAAGAAAGAGTGAAATCACGGAATAGTTGGTTCAAACCACTTATTGACTCTTGTTAGCCATGTGGACTCAGCCATGGTAAAGGAAGAAGGCAGAGGAAATGGGTTCCAATGCATCTGAGTGGTGTGTATTGATTTGGGGGCAGACAGATAAGGGCGTTGCCCTGTGTAGCTTTCAGGTATATACATGAACCAGAACATCTGCTGAGCATGTAGGAGGGGAAAGGGATGTGTAGGATTAAGAGAAATGAAAATATTTACAGGAGTTATCTTAAACTGTGGGAAAGAAAACTATGTAGACGTTTGGCAAAATTACAGTGTTGAGTTTCTGTCTGAGTTCCATCATCAAGAACTGGAAGTGACGGAGCAGGTGACTGGCTCAAAGATTAAAGCACCACCACTTGGTGCACCCCCATTCCATATCGAGTGCCTGGTGCCAGTGCTAACTACTTTGCTTGGGATCCAGCTTCCTGCTAATGTGCATTCAAGGAAGCAGCAGGTGCTGGCTCAAGTACTTAGGCTACGCACATGGGAGACCTAGGTGGAGTTCCCGTCTTCTGGCTTCAGTCTGCTCAACTCTGGCTGCTGCGAGCATTGGGGGAGTACATTAGCTGATGGAAAACCTGCCTTTGTTTGTCTCTGTCTCTGCTGCTCAAATAAAAGGAAAATAAATTAATTAAAATTTTAGAAATTTGAAATGAAACAGTTGGATTTGGGGATTTTCCCAGAACTTGAGGTGGGAATGTAAATTGTTACCATTTTTCTGGAGAGCTATGTTCTTCCACCCTGCAATCCCACCCCAGGAATTTATCCAACAGATAGCTGGACAAATTTGGGAAGATATACATACAGAAGATGTTTAACAAAGTATTTATCATGGACAGCAAATAATTGGAAAGTACCTAAATATTCAGTGGTAAGAGATTGGCTGAAAAAAAAAAAAAGTGAGATATTCATACAATGGGATATGCAGCAGCTGTTAAAGACTGTATATCTATATCCCTTGACATGGGTAGCTGGCCACGATGAGTCATTTGAGTAAAAGATAATGCAGTTTTCAATACAGCAGATAGCATAGAACTCATTTCTTTGACCCGTGGTTTAAAGGCACAGAGGATGGTCACCAAAATGTCCAGTGGCTGTCTCTTATCCTCTAGCTTTTTCAATTGGCTGAAATGTTCTACAATGATAATTTGAAAAAAGAATAAGAAGGAAAAAGAAAAGTCCATTTGAATGGCTGCTCTCCCTCCCTCTCTCTCTCTCTGTCTCTCTCTCTCTTTCTCTCATTTCTCTCATCTCCTGTCCCTGTCTATTGCACCTTTTGGAATTGCCAGCGTACTGGAGATCTTGAAAGATCCACTAGCAGGTGTCTTTCAGGGCTGAGTTCAGGGGTGCTCAGGTGGCCCCCACAATCCTGGAGCTGACCGAGAGCATCTAGCTCCCTTGCACAGGAGGCCATGGGGTTAGGGGTGGCCCTGAAGGTTGTCCTCTGCCTTCTCTGTCAGTGATAGAAAAATTGGGATGTTCTCTCCAATGAGCCCGACACTAACGCTGGTGAAGTTCCAACTGTACCACAGCCTCCTGCTTCACTTGAAAAGCAAAGGATCCTGAACACCGACCACTCCGGGGAGACGAGAAAGAAGGGGCCTGGTCTGATGCCCACCCGCAGGCTGCTGGCCTCCAGCTGGGGGAGGAAGCGGACGCGCTGGAATCACACGTTCCAGCCTGCTGCTGCTGCTCCGAGTCTCTCTCTTCACTCTCCCAGGCTTGCGCTGCTTCTGACGTCAGTGGCAGCCTTGTCTCAAAAGCTGCACCGTCCCCCTTCCCTAGGCATTTTATCCACTTGTTTTTAATGATACCAGCAAGTGACGGCCACTTCAAAGATACTATTTTGTGGGGGGCAGTGTTGTGCCACAGAGGTTAGGCCACCTCATGGGACACCCACATTCCGTATCAGAGCACCTGGGAATCCCGCCTCTGTTTCCCATCCGGTTTCCTACCACTGCATCCTGGGAGCTGCAGAGGGTGACTCAAGTCCTTGGATCCCTGCCACCCACGTGGGAGATCCAGATGGAGTTCAGGGCTCCTGGATTTGACCTGGCCCAGGCCTGGCTGTTGCAGGAATTTGGAGATTGGACAAAGGAATGGGAGATTTCTTTTTCTCTCTTCCTTCCTCATTCCCTCTCTCCCTCTTTGTGTGTGTGACGGAGCCTCTCTCTTTCTGTCACTCTGCCTTTCAAATAAATAAAAAGAAATAGTTATAAGAGAAGCAGAAGACATACTTTCATAAATATTATTTTATTTGGAAGGCAGAGAGACATAAAGAGACAGAGATAGACATAGTCCATCTGCTAGCTCACTCCCCCAGAACAGCTGGAGCTGTCCAGGTTGAAGCCAGGAGACTGGAAGTCCATATGGGTCTCCCACCAGTTCCTGGTGGCAGGAACTCAAGTACTTGGGCCATCACCTGCTGCCTCCTGGGGTGTGCATTAGCAGGAAGCTGGAATGGAGCACAGAGCCATATCTGAAACCTAGGCACCCAGATAGGCGCTGTGAGCATCCTAAACTGCCCCAGCCCCAGCCCAGGTGTTTTAAAAGGTGGTCTAAACAGAACAGAGTACCAGTAAGAGGTCTGTACTCTGTTACGCCCTGCACTTTCCCATCAGGTGGCACTTGTCCCCTCAGTAGTCACTGTCCCTACAATGCTCGTACATTCTCGGCTGCCAGGCACGCACGTCTTTTGGAGTTTAACTCTAACCATCACCACATACCTGTAAGTGATTAATAAGCTCTGTTTGCTTAATGAGCACCATTCAGCTCTGATAGCAATAACAGATTGTAAAGTTCAACACAGCCGGGGGTGAGTTAGTGACACCAGGTCACCTTCGTTTTGGGGAATTAGCTTGGAGGAGAGACTAAACGCTGCCAGATGGCTCTAAGCTACAAAAACAAACGCAACTGAGTCCTAGGAGAGAACCCTGGGGGGTTCATGTGAGCTAGTGGCTGTGTGCGCATACACACACACACACACACACACGTGCACACATGTGAGCAGGCGCCCCACCCCTGCACACGCATATTCAGTGAGAAATCCCTGATCCTTTCAAACGTCCTCTCTGTAGTCACCTCCCAAGACCTGGCGGTTCCTCCTCATGCTTATGACCCTGCACACTTTTTCCTATTCAGAAAGCATCCTTTCTGAGCCCCAAATCAGGGTTTATCATGCACTAAGAATGCACTGGGGGCCAGTGCTGTGGTGCAGTGAGCCAAGCTGCCGCCTGCAACATTGTTTCACAAACCAGAGTGCCTGTTTGAGTCCCAGCTGCCCCATGTCCAATCCGGCTCCCTGCTAATGCACCTGGGAAGGCAGCGGAGGATAGCCCAAGTGCTTGGGCCCCTGCACCCATGTGAGGCACCCAGCTCGAGTTCCAGGCTCCTGGCTTCAGCCTGGATCCTCCCTGTCTATTACAGCTATCTGGGGAGTGGGTGAGTGAATGGAAGATTCCCTTATGCACATGCTCTCCCACTCTCTATCACGTTGCTTTTCAAATAAATAAATAAATAAATAAATCGTTTTCAAAAACAAAGAATGCAGTGGACAAGTTGGGGAAGATCTTTTCCCAACAGTGAGGCAGCAGTAGCATTCCTCACAGGCTATATGAGGGGCCTTCAAAAGTTCACGGAAGGGGCCGGCACTGTGGTGTAGTGGGTAAAGCCACTGCCTGCAGTGCTGGCATCCCATAGGGGCACCGGTTCAAGTCCCAGCTGCTCCACTTCCAATCCAGCTCTCTGCTATGGCCTAGGAAAGCAGAAGAAGGCCCAAGTCCTTGGGCCCCTGCTCCCACATGGGTGACCTGGAAAAGCTCCCTCCTCCTGGCTTCAGATCGGCACATATCCAGTCATTATGGCCATCTGGGGAGTGAACCAGCAGATGGAAGACCTCTCTCTCTCTCTCTCTCTCTCTGTCTGCATCTCTGTAACTTTGCCTTTCAAATAAATAAATAAATCTTCTTAAAAAATGTTGATATAAAATGTGTATTGTGAAAAAATTACGCATAGATTTTGATTTGTTTGTGTGCCAAAATAAACTTATATTTTAATTCCACTTTCCAAGAATTAAAAAAATTTAAGTTTATTTGAGAGGCAGAGACATAACAAGAGAGAGAGAGAGAACTTCTATCACTGCTCATTCCCCCAAATGCCCACAACAGCAGTAGTTGGACTGCATTACGTATTTGGGATACACAGAGACATTTCTGGATCTTCCTTTGTAATAAAGAGGCCGTGACATGGAGAAACTTAGGGAAGGAGGTTACATAGCCACATCAGACCACGAACAATTAGCAGATGAGGAAATGTGAGCGTAAGTACAGATACAGGACTCTCACATGGGTGTCAGAGACCCACCACTGGCACCATCACTACTGCCTTCCGGGGTCTGCATTAACAGGATCCTGGAACCAGAAGCCGGACCTGGGACTTGAACCCACGCACTCCACCATCCTAACTGGCATCTTAGCCACTAGGCTAAATGCCTGCCCTCTACGGACTACCTGAAATATCTTCGTATTTGCTCAGCCAGCCACTCTGTGCGGTGTACCTCCAGGAACTGAGGTTACAAAGAAAAAGCCCTGCGGACTCTAGGGGCCTCCGTGCAGGTGGCAGGGGGCTCTGGCTAGGAACTCCATTCCGGGTGCTGTGGTTACAAGGGAGGGCCAGCCTCGTGCCACTGCCCCCGTGGCTCCCCCGTCCCAGCCCTTCCTGGTGCAGAGTGCCTCCTTGTCTGCCAGTCCTAGCCCTTCCCTCAGCCGGGATTGGCGGTCCGGTACCAAGTTCCCTCAGCTACAGGAGGGTGGTCTTTTGCCTTGCTCCCTGCAGACCCTACTCTGGAGTTCCGTTCAACAGCAAGTTTCTCGTGGCTTCACCGTTCACATAAAACCTCCTTTGGGGAAGGCCAAGCTTTCCCCTTCCTTCCCCCAGACGGGCTCTTCCCTTGCTGTGGACTCTCTCTCTCTCACACACTCCCTTATCTCCTAATTGTTAGTATCTCCTAATTACCTCCTTTCCCAAGTTCTCCACTTCACGGCTTCCTCGTCACAAAGACAGATCCAGAAATGTCTCTGTGTATCCCAAATATGCAGTGTAGAGAGGTACACTCTTGTCTTTAATTAAGGAGGAAGAGGTCAGGGGATGGCACATCTAGGCCATCACACCTACAAATGCTGATCTCTCAGGAGACCCCTGGGCAGGGGCAGTTGGGCAGACCCTCGGGGTAAGTCCCGCTGTTTCCATTTGCAATCCAGAGTCCCTGCAGAATGACTGACATGGTAAAATAATTTCTCTTTTGAATACAAAAGAGACTCTCCTTTTGCAAGGTCAACATACACAGACAAACGTTCCACATCCCCTTTCCCAGCCACACAGAGGTCCCGTCCTGCGTCCTGCGTGAGGAGGGGCTGCTAGTCTCCCTGGAAGGAATCTCTTGTGTCTTTCCCGTGCCGAGCCAGCTGTCTTCTGCCTAGACCAGCATCCCTCTCTTCTCCCACCACCGCTTCCTCTTCCTTCTGTAGTGAACAACACGATCTTTGATGTTTGCTAGGCCTCCGAGGTTGTCATTATAGGTCTATTACCCTAAAAAGTCTTCAGAAGTTTCCTGGGAAATGTGCCTTATGAAACCACTATGCATAGATTAAAAAAAAATCTTTTTGCACCAAAATCAACTTACATTTTAATTCCACTGCTTCTCAGCAGAGTCGGTCTCTGTGACTGGGGACCCAATATCTTCATCTCTAAGATAAAGAGCTTGCCAGGTGGTCTCTGGGGTTTCTTTCAGCTTTAACGTTTTGGGATTCTTCATTCTCAACTTTAGACCTTGGACCATGAGTTAGTCTCTCGTCAGGCGTGTATGTGTATCTTAAGTCTGACATGTGAATGTGGAATGAACGGATTTATCTTTAGTTTATTGATTTCGAACTTAAGCAGAAGGTGTAGGGAGAGCCAAAGTGGGATGGGTAGGCTCCCCAGAACCATTTCCTACCCTTTTTTTTTTTTTGAGTTCCCCACTGGCTTTCTCCTAGGGCCCAGCTTTGTTTTCCTCTATGTGACACACTGTTAGTATTTTCTACAAAAATTAATTTGAGAGAAACCCTCCTCTGATTATATTTAAGTCCAACCCCACAATGTAACTTATTCTTTTGTGACGTTTTCAATGGAAACATTTTCTCAGAAGCAGCCACACACTGTGTAAGGTCACATCCATTTTGAAAACCAGAACAATGGTGACAAGGATAGGATGAGAGATTGCGCAGCGTCATTCAGTTCTTCCTACCAGTTGGTCATTTCTGATTCCTTTCTATTTAACCAGATGCTTTCCTAGAAATTCTAATTCAACCATTGGAAGGGTTGTGAATAAAAGACTAACAAAATCATTTCTGTCGCATGACCATTTGATTTTGGGACAACTTCCTTCGCTCTATTCCCCCTAGAAACCTGATAAAGGAAAATGACAATGGGCCTGATTGATAAATCTGAGTCCAGGACAACCAGTTAACACCAGCGAGGGAGCCCTGTAGCTTTGGGTTTCCCTAAGAGAAGTCTGGGTTTCCCTGGCCACTGGCCTGACCTGGTGGGGACCACACAAACTATGCCCCTGTGGGTGCTCGAAGCCTCTGAGGAGGATGGGGCTTCCCTTCTCCCGTGGCTCCCACACCCTCATGATGTAAGTCTTAGTTCTTCACACCTGAGGACCAAAGAGAAGCGCTTCTGCCCACTTGCATGGATGGCTTGGGGATCTGCAGCACCGAGTGCCACACAGGAGAAATGCCAGGTGCATCCTTTCAGCCTGTCTGAACGCTGGCCCCTGCATCCCGCTGAGTCCGCAGGGCCCAGCCCGGGCCTTGGCAGTCTTCCAAGTTCACAAGTTTAGCAGAGCCTCCCAAGAAGACACCCTGGCAGGAGCTGTGAGTGAAGGGTTTGACTCCCAGCTGTCGCAACAAGAGCATTTGTTGGGGCCGGTACCGTGGTGCAGAGGGTTAAAGCCCAGGCCTGCAGTGCCGGCATCCCATATGGGCACGGGTTCGAGTCCTGGCTGCTCCTCTTCCGATCCAGCTCTCTGCTATGGCCTGGGAAAGCAGAAGATGGCCCATGTCCTTGGGCCCCTGCACCCACATGGGAGACCCGGAAGAAGCTCCTGGCTCCTGGCTTCTGATCGGCACAGCTCCGACCAATGCGGTCATTTGGGGAGTGAGTGAACCATCAGATGGAAGACCCACCCCCACCCCCCCACCCCCAGCTCTACTTCTCTCGCTGTAACTCTGTATTGCAAATAAATAAAATACATTTTTTAAAATAAAAAGAGCATTTGTGAAGTTGTGAGTGTGACACAGGACTCCGATATGTTTTGATTACCAGTTTTTCTTTACAAATTAAAAAAGTAACTGAGATAAAAATGGACAGATGTCTTTTGGGGATCCAAGTGAAATAAGCCAGTCACAAAAGACAGTCTCCTTCCCTTCCACGAAGAAGCTAGAATAGTCAAATTCCTAGAAGTGGGAAGTAGAAGGGTGGTTGGCAGGGAGGAGGGGCTGATATGTTTCACAGGTAGAGTTTCATGTTGGCAAGACAAAAAGACTTCAGGAGAAGGGTTAAGTTAAATCAGAATTCCACAGAGCAATTAAAGTCTCTACTGAGCCATGACAGATGCTAGCCTGGGACAAACGCCCTGAGACCAGTAGAATGGGGAGCACTTGGAAAAATGTTCACCAGCTCTAAAAAAGAGTATTTTACACTGAAAAGTTTGAGAGAAGACAGCAGAAATTTCTCATGTTGAACCATCAGAGGTCAGAGGGTAGGGCAGGAAGCAGGGAAAGTTTTGTGTAAGAAAAAAGACTTTTTAATTTTTCTTTTGAAACTTCTTTTTTTTTATTTGAGAGGCAGAGAGAGACCGGGAAAGAGACAGAGACAGACACACACACACACACACACACAGGGAGAGAGAGTGGGCAGGAGGGAGAGAGCGCACATTCTTATCTGCTTCTTCGTTCCCCAAGTGCCTGCAATGGCTGGGGCTAGGCCTGCACCAAAGCCAGGAGCCAAAACTCAATCCAGGTCTCTCGCAAAGGAGGTGGAACCCCCTTCCTTAAGCCACCACTGCTGTCTCCTGGTGGCTGAATTAGCAGGATGCTGGGGTGAGGAGCCAGAATGGAGATTTGGAGCCAGATGCTCCAATGTGGGACACAGGTGTCTTGCCCACGGGTTAAATCTTCCCTCAGTGTTGTTTCTTGATTGGTTGTGGTGTAAGCAGGATACGATGGTGTTGTGATGGTCATCCTTTGCGGTTCTGACTGAAGGGCTTCACTATATGGTTAGGGATGTGGAGTGAGACTTTTGGATTTTTCTTCATTCATTAATGAATCATTGATTTGATTTGGCCCAAATGTGTGAGTTGAATAGTTTCTCTCTTTTTTCTTCTCCTCCATCTGCATTCTTTAATCAGTTACACCACAATATAAATATTACTTAAAAAAAGATTTATTGGAGCTGGCATTATGACGTGGCAGGTAAAGCCACCACCTGTGACACCATCATCTTGTATGGGCACTGGTTCGTGTCCTGGCTGATTCACTTCCAATCCAGCCCCCTGGTAATGGCCTGAGAAAAGCAGTGGAAGACAGCTCAAGTGCTTGGGCCCCTGAACCTGCAAAGGAGACCCAGACAAAGTTCCTGGCTTCTGATTCCCGACTTCAGCCTGGCCCAGTGCTGACCATTGCTGCCATGTGGGGAGTGCACCAATGGATGGAAGATCTCTCTCCCTCTCTTTGTCTCTCTCTCTCTGTGTGTATCTTTCAAATAAGTAAACAAACCTTTATTTTGCTTATATGAAAGGCAGAGAGAGATCAATCTTCTAACCACTGTTTCACTCCCCGGATGTCCACAATGGATGGGGTTGGCCCAGGCCAAAGCCAGGAGCCCAGAGCTCCACCCAGGTCTTTCATACTGATGGTAGGGAGCCCAAATACTTGGGCCATCTTCTGCTGCCTTCCCAGGCAGATTAATAGGGAGACAGATCAGAAGTGGAGCAGCTGAGATTTGAACCAGTGCTTGGATTTGGGATGCCAGTGTCACAAGCAGTTGCTTAACCCACTGCATCCGGTGTGCATGTTCTTAACACAATTCAACTGCATATTTGTTTAAAAAAAACTGTACACTTGAAAAATGGTTAAGCTGTCAAAACCACTTTACCACAATTAAGATTTTTTTAAAAAAACTTGAAAGTCCTGTGAATATTCATACTTAAAACATATTTCCAATGCTAGACTAATGTAATTGTCTCCAAATTTCACTATTGTAACGTAGGAAGTTTTGTGCTGCTTTTTCAATTCTGGCATCTGACATTGGTTAAAAAATTAACTACTTCACTTATTACACTTGATCAATCCAAAATTTTAGCCCTAAACTCCTGTGTATTTGGTCACCATGCCCTTACTAACACAAGAGCACCTCCTAGAGGCCAACTGTGGCTATGCAGAGAAGAAGGGAGAACGGCCCCATCCCCCAAGCCTCCCATTTCTTGAATGGAACGATTGGAAAGAGGCAAGATCCTAAACAGCATCCTTTCCCACCATTTTCCAAATCAGTAGTTTCGAAAATCTTGCTATGAAAAGAAGGATCTCCCACTATTTACAGTACTCGGGGATAGAATATTTTTGTTAAGGGATACAATGCTAATGTCTTGCTAACAAAATTTTTCATGCTTAATCCTTTGTTATTTTCTCTTAAAGTAACCTCACATCTGTCCTGACAAAGCTAAAATTCTTGCATACAGTCTTGCATCACTTAGGAATGCCATGGAATATTCTGGAAGCATGACCAAATGCTTTCACTTTTGATAAATGTGCTACAAGACTGTATTATAGACTCCCAAGGTCATAGAACATTAGAATTGAAGAGACTTAGCGCCTGTCTGGTTCAGAGACCACCTAGCGACCAGTGGTTCTTAGCCATTTAGGGTCACAGACCTCTACCACTCTAATCAAAAGTAGAGGCCTTTGTGCTGCAAAACACTGTAACACAAACATCCGGGTTCAACTTTCACAGGTTCATGGACACCTCAGCCCTATCCTGAACTTCAACATAGATGAATTCCTGCTCTAGTTCCTCCCATAATTTGGAATTGAGGTTTCGGAGACACACCCCGTGTGACAAAGCTGAGTGGCCTGAGATGGCAGGAGAAGAGGCTCACTCACAGTGTGACGCTGTGGCGGACGCAGCCCTGGTCAAACCCACTGCCTTGGGGAGTCCACTCAGAACCAGGGGCCATGGAGAGCAAACGCACCTTACAGGCCGCTGTAGGGGCAGAAACGCGTGATACTTTTCTTCATCCACCCAAAGGGTCATGGCTGACTCTCCTACAACAGAAGACAGATTAACAACAGAGAAGCATGAAATATATTTAATCAAAAGTTTATGTAATGTAGGGAGCCCTCAGAAACAAATACCCAAAGACCCAGGGAGAGCTGTCTGCTTTTATGCTTAGATTCAACAAAAAATGGACAGGCAAGACGAGATGTGATTAGAAAAGGATGCAATATAATGGTATCGGGCAGGTGTGTGTGTGAGGAGGTAGGGGGTGAGGAGCAGCTCAGCCAGGCCTGTCTGTTCAAATTCATGGTCTCTGGCATTTCTTCCTCCCAGGTATTGAGAACTCCTTCTTAAATAAAGATCTTTTACAATTTATGTATTTATTTTCATTTTATTTGAAAGAGGGAGGGAGACAGAGATTCCCACTCCATTCCCCACCCCACTCCCCTTGATTCCCTCCCCAGGGCTGGCCTGGGCTGAAATTTGGAGCTGAGAGTTCAATCCGGGTCTCTCATTGCGGGGGCAGGGCCTGAAGTACTTGAGCCAACCTGCCAGGGCGCACATTCACCAGAAGCAGTGCCAGGACTTGAACCCAGCATGCTATGGGCAAGGGTTGCCCCAAGTGTGGAGCCAAATGCCTGCCTCTGGAATGAGGGCCTGGTCCTCACAAACCAGGTCAGAGAACTTCCTGATGGCCAGCTCACTCACAGAAAGGCAGAGGACGGCTGGACTCCCATTTCTAGGTGCTGTGGCTGTGTTTGGGGAAGCGGCTTCTTGTTTCTATAGCCTCTGGGGAGAGAAGGGAGTAGAGAAGGGAAGAGCTGGGAGACAGCCAGAAAGAGGCTCTGCTTAGTACAAAGCAGGCTCAGTGCGCCAAGTCACCATCGCTAGGGTTTCGTCCTCTGAGCCCCAGCACTGGTGAAGGAGAGGATGGTGGGTAGCGGGCAATGCAGATATGGTCGGAAAGAACGGGCACTGAATGGAGGGGGAAGCTTGTGGGGGCTTGGCAGCAGCACGGATTGCAAGCTGGGAAGACTGAGAAATGAGGCCAAGTAGCAGCAGGGCAGCAAGAGGCTGTAGACCAGGAGCCGAGGCTCTGTAGGGAGAAGTCGGATTCTTTTTAAGACATTTCCCGGGGACTTCCAGAAAAAATCACCAGGGGAGACCAAGCAAAGACTGCGCTTCCGATGTAAATAGGAACTTTACTCTTTGGGCAACTGCTACAAAGAAGCCTTGATTTAAACAGAAACAAAGGGTCCAAAGAACCAAAGGAGGATACGGTTTTGGCATGAATTCCCCCACTGGAATGGGTTAGGAGTCAAACTGGGGTGCCAGGGGAGTCTCCTGCAGCTGGTGCCCGGAGAGCCCGCCCTCACGGACTCTGGGCTCAGATCATCAGGCTCTTTCTGAACCTCAGTCCTCATGCACAAAATGGGATTAGGATTATTGAGCAAAACTTCCTTCCAGCTCAAAAAAAAAAAAAGAAAAAGAAAAAGAAAAGAAAAAAGTCTGAATCTGTCACCAAATTGGAAGGCCCGGGTTGGACTCTTCTAGTTCAACAGATTTATATGAGTCATTCCTGAATTGTTGGCCTAGGCCCTATCATTTTCAAAAAATATTCCCTTTAGTCATTTTTTTTTTTTTTTGAAAACTGGGGAAAGAGAGGACAGAAGAAGTTGGAAGGAAGGCTTATAAGAAACCCCACATCACTTCTCATAATCAAGAAAGAAAGTGAAGGAAATGATGACCGGAAGCGGAGTTTTCAAGTTAACTGATTCTAGAGTGTATGCCATCTGAACTGAACCCATAGCTGGAAGTCAAGATCCAAGGTTGACTAATCAAGTGGGTTCAGTCCCATTTCCCCATGATCCGGGCTCTGCCTTGTCTGTGTTCAGTTTAGCTCTCAGGCTGGGGGCGATATGGCCATGGCAGTCATGTGGCCAAGCTTGGCCTTTCCCAATGACAGTGTCCAAGGCGAAACATCTTCTCTTCATACGACCGTCTCTTAGGGGTGGGGGGTTTTCCAGACGCTCCAGCAAACTTCCTCTTGAACCTCACTCATCTGAACCGGTTCATAGGCCTGTTTCTGGGCCTGTCCCTGGCGGGGTGACGAGATCCTGCTGAGACAATTTGAGCCTAGCTTGGAGGTATGAAGACTACAATGGGGAAAGAGAGTACTTCTGGAAAATTCGTGGGTTGTGAAAGAAAGCTGATGGGCAGACAGCCATCTGTGCCCATCACACGCCACATTTCACAAGGCTTATTGTGTTCTTTCCAGAATAACACATACAGTGGGGTATACGGCCATGCTTCTCATTTAAGAGTTGTAGTACTTAGTTGGCTCAAGGTCACACAGTTGGATTAGAGCTCAGGACAAAAACTTGATGATGACATCTCAGAATCCAGGAGTTCTCTGTATATACATTTCAAAAGGTTTACATTCTCAACATGTTGTTACCCAGAAAGTCTACTCCTGGGGAGTAGGATAAGGGAATATCTGGTAGAAATAGTTAGAAATAAGAATCTGTCTCTCTCTCTCATTTAAAAATGGCCTCCAACTCAACTTAGAAAAGGCGACACTGCAGAGATAAAAGCTACCACCACTATTTGGTGCCGGTGCTGTGGTGTAGCGGGTAAAGCTGCTGCCTGCAGTGCTGGGATCCCATATGGACACCAGTTTGAGTCCTGGCTGCTCCACTTCTGATCCAGCTCTCTGCTATGGGCTGGGAAAGCAGCAGAAGTTGGCCCAAGTCCTTGGGCCCCTGAACCTGTGTGGGAGACCCTGTAGAAGTTCCTGGCTCCTGGCTTCAGATCAGCACAGCTCCGGCGATTGAGGCCATTTGAGGAGTGAACCATTGGATGGAAGACCTCTCTGCCTGTCTCTCTCTGCCTCTCTGAAACTCTGCCTTTCAAATAAATAAATAAATCTTAAAAAAAAAGAAAGAAAACTACCACCACCATACCTAATAGCCCACTATAAATATTCTACCTTGGGACTGACATTGTGGCACAGTTGGTTCAGCCACCACCTGCCATGTTGGCAATCCATATGATCATTTGTTCAAGTCCTCACTGCACTTCCAATCCAGCTGCCTGCTAATGCAGCTGGGAAAGCAGCAGAAGATGGCCTGAGTGCTTGGGTACCTGCCAGCTCCTGTCTGTGGCCTGGCCCAGCCCTGGCAGTTCTGGCCATTTGGAGAGAGAACAAGTGGGTGGGAGGTCTCTCTCCCTGTGTCTCTCCCTCTCTGTAACTCTGCCTTTCAAATAAATATTTTTTAAATTTCACCTTTAAAATAAAATTTATTTTTTCCTAGATTCTTCCTGAGATTTTGTGGGCTATATTATGAATAAATGAGGCTTTCACTGCTCCTACCGCCCTGCCCATCCCCTGGCAAAGTTTTAAGAGGACATGTTCCTGAACACGTGGCTGTCTCTCTGTCTCTGTCTCTCTCTCTTATGCTCTCCTTCTCCCTCTTTTCCTTCTTCGCCTCTTCCCTCTGGTCTGTTGAGTTTTCCCCAATAAATCCTTTCCCTTAAAAAAAAAAAAGAAGAAGAAATTAGGCTATAAAATTTAAGGAAATCTTAGCCATTGACAAATTTTTAAAGAACATATTTTGGCATCCACCATTGTTAAATTAAAAAGTTCAACTTACATGGGTCTCATATAACAGATAAGGTAAAATGTGTACTTCCCTTATTGATAACTTGATCACTTGGGCTGTAACCCATCTAACAGCTAGCTCCCAGCTTCAGCCTGGTTCAGTTTTAATCGTTGACTGGGACTCTGTCTGTCTCTGTCTCTGTCTCTGTGTTTCTCCACCTCTCAAATTTAAAACAAAAACAAATTTTTGGTCAGAACTTTATAAACAGAAATAATGGCTGTTTAAAAATATTTTAAAAATTAATTCTGGGGGCTGACGCCGTGGCTCACTTGGCTAATCCTCCACCTGCGGCGCCGGCATCCCATATGAGCACTGGGTTCTAGTCCCAGTTGCTCCTCTTCCAGTCCAGCTCTCTGCTGGGGCCTGGGAGGGCAGTGGAGGATGGCCCAAGTGCTTGGGTCCCTGTACCTACGTGGGAGACCAGGAGGAAGCACCTGGCTCCTGGCTTCGGATCAGTGCAGTGCGCCAGCCGTAGCAGCCATTTGGGGGGTGAACCAACAGAAGGAAGACCTTTCTCTCTGTCTCTCTCTCTCACTGTCTAACTCTGCCTGTTTAATAAAAAAAAATTAATTCTTTCTCTTTTCATTGTCACATGAAGTTAAAAGTGCTGGAGGGAGCGCTGGAAGCAGGCTGGGAGATGGGTGGCAGCAGCTTCCTCGGACCTATGCTCCCCACAATGGCATCCTAGGACAAGAAGCCTTGTTGGGAATTTTTCTCAATCTTACTGCCTTCATCTGCCCTCCAAGAATGGCCCCAGCACCCCTGGCAAGGGGCAAGGCCCACAATGTGCTTTGGGCATCGTGTGCAGAAGAAAGTTACAGATTCTTCATAAGACAATGTTTATGATGATAGTTTTTCCCCTGAAGTCTGAGTGCCTGGCAAAGGTTCAGTGTCTAATAAGCACTGGTGAAATAAAATGGTAGGTCAAGGAAAATGACTTGAGAACGTTAAACATTGAAATTATGCGTTTGGAAATACTCAGCCCGAGGTCTTCTACAAATGATGTTAGCAGCTGAGAGCGGCAGGATCCTCACAGCCCGTGCAGCTCGGGACATGTTCCTGGGCCTCCGACCACCCAGGTCTGCAGTGGGAGTTCCGCTGCGTTCCCACGCTCAGCCCAGGGTCCCGGCTGAATGAGAAGCACATTCCCAACTGCTGGTCTTCTGGCCCCTCGCGGCTCTGTCCCCTAGAGTGGACCCAGCAAACAGCAGAACCAAAAAGTTCAAATTTTCCATCTTCAAAGCAAAACCCAAAAGAAAAGAAAAGCCATAAAGCTTGAAGGAATGTAAGGACCAAAGGTTTTCAGGTCAGAAGTCAAGGTGAGGGGTGGCCGACCCCACATGCTTCCAACAGGTGAAGGTTGGAGGCTGCCAGGCCCTGGCAGGCGCCATTAAAGAAGGGTACAGCCAAGAGCACCCGAGACCTGCTCTGCTATGAAGAACAGCGGCCCAGTAATTAGAAGTGGCTTTCTTCATGTGCCAGACGTCCACGCCTCCCTTACAGTGATCTGCAGAAACATCATACAGAACCATCAGAGGCAGAATCTGGGCCAGCGCCACAGCTCACTTGGCTAATCCTCCACCTGTGGCACCAGCACACCGGGTACTAGTTCCCATCGGGGCGCTGGATTCTGTCCCGGTTGCTCCTCTCCCAGTCCAGCTCTCTGCTGTGACCCAGGAGGGCAGTGGAGGATGGCCCAAGTGGTTGGGCCCTGTACCCGCATGGGAGACCAGGAGGAAGCACCTGGCTCCTGGCTTCGGATCGCCACAGCACGCTGGCCATAGTGGCCATTTGGGGAGTGAACCAACGGAAGGAAGACCTTTAAAAAAATCCGTACATCTTTATGATTTCAGTCTGATACGAGATTGTAATCTGCTTATTCCTAAGGGTGTGTGTGTGTGTGTGTGTGTGTGTGTGTTTATCTAATAAAGGGGAGGGGAGCCCAGCATAAGGATGTGTTTGACTTGAAGTTTTATTTCTCCTTACAACATATTTGATTTAATCCCAAAGCAGACAATTGTCCAAAGATTTTTAATAAAATGTCTTTTCACATCACACACACATACACACACATACATCAAATCAGTACATGCTGAGACCTTCCTAAGGGTAATATGAGCAATAAAAAATTCTTAAAAGCATTGGATCCATATCAAGAGTCTTTTGATCTCTGAGCTGGTGGGACCACTTGGGAACATCATGTCAAGTTCCGGAACCACATAGGCAAAGGGACGTTGACCAACTGGGGAAGCCGAGGAGCGTGGGGATGGCACAGCCAGGCTGGCACAAACCAGCTCAACTCAAGCACCAGAGGGCTCCTCCTAGGGGTGAAGGCGGAGACCTATTCTTGCTTTATCTTTGGGCCAAACTTGGGCTCCTCAGTGAAAGGGGCAGGGAGGCAGCTTCCCCTGGGTTTGTCACTGGCCCATGCATTCACCCAAGAACTGTGAGATGCGCAGGCACGTCCTCAGCGCTCAGTTTTAACTTGAGTTTTAAGGGCTTCATCAAGAGAAATCAGCATGCAGCCAAATGAGTAGCTTACTCAAGACAGCTTTACTGAGCACAGCGCCCGACAGTGCTGAGGGCAAGGTGCGTGGGGACCGAGGCCTGCAGTCTGTGGAGGGGTGTGGCCTCCGCGGGTCAGCACGGTACGCACGGAGCAGCCACTGCAGAGGTTCCCTGGCTCAGCGATCCCCGATCCCCGGAGGCTTAGGTGAAGGGAAAATGGAGGCCCGGGGGGGGGGGGGGGGAGGGATGGGTAAGAAGTGCTTCAGCCCCCACAGCAGGAGAAGATGACCCCGTGGAGAGCCTGCAGTGTTTTTAGGCCAGCCGCAGTTCCCACTCCCAGCTCTGTTCACCTTTGGCTTGGCAAACTTTCTCCAACTTGGGGGCCGGCACTGTGGCGTAGCAGGTAAAGCTGCTGCCTGCAGTGCCGGCATCCCATATGGGTGCCCATTTGGGTCCCGGCTGCTCCTCTTCCAATCCAGCTCTCTGCTATGGCCTGGGAAAGCAGTGGAAGATGGCCCAAGTCCTTGGGCCCCTGCACCCATGTGGGAGACCCGGAGGAAGCTCCTGGCTCCTGGCTCCTGGCTCCTGGCTCCAGAGCAGCCCAGCTCCAACCATTGTGGCCATCTGGGGCATGAACAAGCAGATGGAAGCCTTTCTCTCTTTCTCTCTCTCTGTCTGTAACTGTGCCTGTCTAATTAATAAATAGATAAATAAAATCTTTCAAAATTTTAAAATATTTAAAAAATATTTCCCCAATTTTGCCCTGCAAATCAGCCTTGGTGGCTGACTTTTGCTTTTCTGGTTCTAATTCTATATTAGTCCATTTTTCATCACCGTGATGCAGTACCTGAGGCTGAGTATGTTATAAAGACGTGTGACTTATTTGGCACATGGTGCTGGTGGTGCAAGGTGGGGTGACCTTGCCGGCAGCATCTCAGAGTGACAGGGGCATCCCAGCCAGAGACAGGGAGTGTGTGCTCACGCACATGTGTTCACATGTGTTCACATGTGTCTTCTGGTCTCTCTCCCTCTTCCTATAAAGCCACCAGTGCTTGACCATGGTCTTATCTAACCTTATCTAATCCTTACAACCTCCCAAAGGCCTCTTCTCTAAACACCAAGGTCACGTTAAGTTCCCTTCTCTTAATCTCTCTCCATGAGGTTAGACATCAGGCCGTGAACTCTTGAGTACACCCTCAAACCATAGCAAATGTCACTGCTTGGTCTGAGGCTTAGGGCCTGTCTCACCCCTACTGTGGTCCATCCTTAAGGGATAAAATCTTTAGTAGGCATTGACTCATCCAAATAGAGTGAACTTGGGATCTCCGATCCTCTCATCTCAAGATGAGCACTACACAAGGAGCCGGACATAATATACAAGCTTGCGGGCAGCCACACTCAACACAACAAAGCTGGCATACAAGCAGCAACAGGGTGATGAGAATATTTCAGAATTAGAGAGTGGTGATGGTTACATGCCCTGGGAATATGCCAGAAAGCACTTTCCTATCTTAGCATGGTGAGTCTTAACAGTGCGTGAGTTTTATCTCAATAATAACATTTTTTTTAGAAAAGTACCAAGAGCAAGCTGCTTTGGGATCTCTGATTAAACTTCCTGTTTTCCTCGTCTTTACTGGAATGGGCAGGATTTGTCTTCAGACAAATATTTTTGCTGTCTTCAGAAATTCCTGATGACCTACAGCTCTGTTAAGGCCTGAAAACAATTTGTTTAGTGCTGACTCCATGCATAGTCTATGAATTAATATCTCAATCATTACCTGCTGTCTCTAGGCTTTGACGTTCAGCATCGCGGCAGGCAGCACTGAAGAGTGAGGGCACATCTGGGGAGGAACTGAAACTTGGTCTTGATTTTGTCATTGATGAGGAAGGACCTCCATGGCCTCAGCACCTCGATGACCTTGAAGGAGTCACAGGATCACTGGCTCTCTCTTTTCTGAACGCTACCATGAGAGGCTACAGTTGCCAGGCCGAGTTTGTCTCCATGATGCTGTGAACTTCTACCTTTCAGAATTTCCAGAACAAGCCTGGAAAGCAAGTGGGCAGGAATTGTTGTCCACAAGGCAGGGCATTCAGGGGACTGATTAGTGTTTGCGTCCGGGCCGGAAGTGAGTTTGCCTGAGTTCTCGAGCAAAATTCCATCTAGAGTAAAAGATGCATGGACACTTCCCTCCAGGAACTTATCCTTGAGGAGTTCTTATTCAGCTGAGGAGGGTTTGGGGCAAGGTCGTGGGGTCTTGAGAGAGATAAGCAAGGGAGGCAAGAGGGACTTGGGCAACAGCTGAGGCAGCAGAGGCTGCACACTGAGGAGCCGGCGTTCCCTAGTGCACAGGGGAAGTGCACTTGCCAGGAAACCCTGAGTTTTCCAATTTGGCAATCGGTACACGGCTGAGTTTTTACAGGAAACTGCCCAGCTCTTGGGAAATTTTATGTGGTATAATATGGCCTTGGAGTCCTATATATGAGCTTAGAAAAAAGCAGAAACAATTTGGAGCGCATGGATTTGGGGGATCTGCTGCCATCATTATTATAATTAATTCTAGCAAAACTGTACAATGTGAAATTGCTAAAAGCAATTGAATCTTCTACTCTTTGGTATTTCTTAAAAACATGAGAACCCCAAGCACAATGAAGATGAATTGGGACAAGCAGTTCATTTGGAATCCAAAAAATTTAGTCTTGGCTTTGTATATAACTAACCAGTGGCATATCCTCAGATAATTCATTTAACTTCTCAGACCCCGAACATCCCAATGGCAAATAAAGGAGTTAGTGGAGATAATCTTTAAAGGCCAGCTCAATTCTAAAACCCTCTCCTGGGTTTTGGGGATTTCTGTTGTCTGGCCTACACTAATGGAATCGTCCACGTCATTCTGTCTGTCTTTGCCCTAGGAAGAGAAAGCTTAGTCGGTCTAATGCGACTTCCAAGAGCCATAGCAGATGGCACCTGGTGTCTACCATGACAGTCTATACTCCCAGGAAACAAAATCTACGAAGCACATGGACCTCAGCTAGAAGGCGATGGTTAGGAGAGTGTGGGCTCTGGAATCAGACCGATCTGGGTGATTGCCCTATGCTAGTGACTTTGGCCAAGCAAGTTCACCATGCCTGGGACCTAGTGAGCACTCAGCAAGTTTAGCTGTGTGGGTCTGTAACCTGCAGCAGCAGCAGGGCCTTCAAAAGCCAGCACGATAGGGCCAGTGTCGTAGGGGCTGGACTTTGGGAGGAAATGCTAACCCCCTTATCTCCCAACATCTCTGGGAAAGTTGTTACCTGAAGCAAACAGACCTAGCCAGTCATGAAGAGGGGGAAAGTGATCTCAAACCAAGGGAGGGACATTTGGCTCGACATTCAGTGGGTTGCTTCAATTATTACAGAGGAGAGACTGAGAGAAGAGGTAAAGAGAGGGAATGGATGGGGACTGAAGGAACAAGAGAAGAGAGGAGGTAGCAGAAGAAGAGGACAGGAGCAAGTGAGAAGGTTCATGTCAGTTTCTGGGTTTTTTTTTTTTTTAATGAAAGGCATTTCTAAGAAAATTCTAACCAATTTATGAAAAAAAGAAATGAATTAGATAAATTATGTTCCCACTTAAAGAAGTGCATGGGTACTTTCTCTGTATGTGGAGTTTGAAAAATACGCATTGCCGGGGCAGGATTTGGTGCAGTGGTTTAGACACCACTTGGGATGCCTGTATCCCATGTTGCAGTGTCTGGGTTCTGTTCTCACCTCAGCTTCAGAGTCCAGCTTCCCTTAGTGGGCACTCCAGGAGGCGACAGTGATGACTCAAAAACTTCATGTGAGGGGCCCGACAAGTTCCGGTCTCCTGGTTTCAGCCCGGCCCAGCCCTGGCTGTCACAAACATTTGGGGACTGAATTAGTGAGTGGAAGATATCTCTCTCCCGCCCATCCCTCTCTCTTTCTCTCTGACTTTCAAATAAATAAATTAAATAAATAAAAATGCTTACAAATAGGCACAGCACATTTTAAAATATCTAAAGATATTGCAGACACGCATGTTCCACCTGAAAGACTTGTTCTTCATCTCTTCCATGTGTCATTGATTTTCTTATCAGCTTCAGACTCACAACAGATCCCGCACTTGGGAACTGGCCGTTGCCAGTGGCCTCCTGTGAACCTACCAGCCCCTGTGGGATGGCAGCATTGCTCAGCGGCCAAGGCTAGTGCCTGCCGGCCTGCGATGCTACATTCTGATGCATTAAGCTGCAATGAGTTGCTAAAATGTGGGCTCTGGGTCCAGATGACTTTGGTTCAACTTTGGTCTCCATTGTTTACTAAATGTGTGATTTGTGACAATTACCAACTTCTCTAAGGTTCAGTTTCCACACCTGTAAGATGGGATTAATGACAGTACTTGATTCATAAAGTGGAGGATTGAATGAGCGGATCCACGGGAAGCACTGAGCTCAATATCTACTCCAAGACAATGTTCAGGTCAGATTGAATTACCCTTTTTGCCTGGGATATTATGAATGACCCCAAGTTCAAGGATATGGACTCATGTACATATCATAGAGAGTGTGGAGATAGATTTTAGAGGATATATACCATGGTCCCTGCCCAATGTCAATTTAATACTGTGCCTTGAGACCAAAAAAAGGGAGAAATGGCATTTTGAATGATCCAAAGCATGATAAAACTATCCATGATGTATTCAAATCAGCCATGAAAATTGTAAAGCCTTAAATAATCATTCTATTCGGTCACAATTTAAAAGAGAAAGATTCCTGGGAGAAAATAAATAGGGGCCGGTGCTGTAGTGTAGCACTGCAGTGCCAGCAGCCTATATGGGCTCCGGTTCGAGACCCGGCTGCTCTACTTCCTATCCAGCTCTCTGCTATGGCCTGGGAAACCAGTAGAAGATGGCCCAAGTCCTTGGGCCTCTGCACCTGCACCTGCGTGCCAGACCCGGAGGAAGTTCCTGGCTCCTGGCTTCCAATCAGCACAACCCCAGCCTTTGCTGCCATCAAGGGAGTGAACCAGTAGATGGAAGACTTCTCTCTCTCTCTCTCTCTCTCTCTCTCTCTCTCTGCCTCTCCTTCTCTCTGTGTGTAGCTCTGACTTTCAAATAAATAATAAATAAAATCTTTAAAAAAATAAATAAATAAATAAATAAAAGTGAAGAAAATGCTGAATGTTCTGTGCAGAACCACTAATCCAGCTATCTCACCCTGTCTATCTCCACCATGTTTTTCACAATACAAGATGCCTTTAAAAACCAGTCACTAGGCAGCGTGCTAGGGCTTAATGGGCTCTGTCTCACTGCCTTGCCCCAAGAACCCTCTGAGTAGCTTGTACGAGGGTCATGTTCACTTTACAGACGGGGGATACTCCAGGTCAGAGAACAGCAACCTGCCCCAGGGCCTGTGCTCTCAAGACTGCAGGGTACAGCCTCTGACCTGGGCTGCTCAGTGGCCCAGCACTCCTGGCACTTGTAGAAGGGAAAATGCCTAGAGGCATGCCAGGCTAGATCGCAAGGGCACCTGGAGCTGAAGTTGGAACAGAGGCAGTGAGCGCAGGCTGTGTACAGAGGCAGCGCTAAAGCCCAAGCCAGAAAGGGACAATAATGAAAACTGGAGCCAAGCAGTTTGGCTCTGAAGACTGACAGAAGGAGTAAGGGATACATGCAAATCTCATTTCCCTAACCATCCACCACATACATGCGCCTAGTAGTTATTTTCAGAGCTATCAAAGATGTATCTGAAATAATGGTACTCCATATAAACTTAAATCCCCTTAAGCAGTTTGATGGCTGCGTGTAGTCAAGTGTTCTCGGGGCCAAATCATTGCCCCACCAACACAGCCACATCCCCAGCCTTCTCATTCTCATAGTAGCTTCCCATATGATTTTTCATGATTTTATCATTTAAGTCTTCTCCTTAGGATTCAGAGTTCATTGAAATATAGACCCTCACGATCCAACCAATTCACCCGAGAAGTAGAAAAGGGGAAGCTATTATCATTCTCAAATTATGGACTGTGAAATTGAGATATACAGAGAGAAATAAAACTGCTCTGCAATTTGGAAAACCATCTGTGATGCTATAAAAATGTCTCGCTGTACTCTTGACTCCGTAAATCACTATTTTTATGACCCTCTCCCTAGATGAGATGTGGCTTAGTTTGAGAGAGCTGTTTATCGTTTGGCAAGCCATTAAGTAAAAGAACCTAATTTCAATTCTCCCTTCTAGTGGGCGGTAAGAATAAAGGGAATTTTGTATAAGGGAAAAGGAAATGATCAGAATGGGAAGGAAATGTACGAGCTGAATTTTTCAGCCTGTCTTGAAGCCGTCTGGTGAATCCATGTGTTGATTTAATTTTCCAAAGCATGGGCTTGGGCTCAGTTGGGGTGGGTTTGAATCCTGCACTCTAGTGTGGCCACTCACTTAATGCTGGTGCCCACACCTCCTTCTACCAGAAGCCCATGCACGACTGAGATGACCACAGTTTAAAGGAATTGGTGCACAACAGGGCAGCACAAAGGGGAGAGCTTGGATGAAGAGGAGATAAAGCACTCATCTCCTCCATCTTCTCAATGTTTCTTGCTCCCTCCTGGTTTTTCTCATTCATTTTTTCATTCCGTCTTATTTCCTCTTTCTTCCCTTTCACTTCCTCATTTTGGGACAGTGAGAGGTCGTGGTTTTGCTGCCAACAGTTTCAACTCTCCGTAGTCATGGTGGCCATGAAGCCAGGGTGGGGCCCCACTGGGAGACCTGGAGGGGGAAACTGATCTGCAGCAGGAGGGAGTTTGTAATATGCAGGAAGTCCCCCGATGTCATTGAGATGTAAGCTGTCATTTCACTTTTAGTTTTGTTCTTGGTGTCTTTTATCAAGCTAATTTAAAATTTAGGAGTGGGTAGTCTAATCTGTCCATCTTTCCTTTCTGGTTTCCAGATTGGTGTCTTACTGAGGAAGGCCTTTCCAATGCTAAGATTATATATTTAAACAGACACCAAACTTGTCTAAACAGAAATGTGGGCAAGCTGACACACTTGAGACAGAGCTGTCTCCTGACCTTTGGATTGTGTGGATAGCGGCTCCTACGGTTTAGCATCCTCGGGTCAGGCTCTCCTGACCACCTGTCTCCAGCAGGCCCGTGACTTTCCATTGCTGCGCTGGGACGCACGCCCAGACTGCTTTCCTCACTCTTACCTGGGCTGGCGGAGCAGCACCTTCTGTCTGCGGCCTCCCCACTCCGGGGACTCCACTCCGTTCAGCATGCCAGCCAGCCTGCCCTTTTCAGGAAAGTCCTAGAAGCTCCCATGTTCCAAAACCTTTTTAGCAAACTTGTGCTGAATCTTTTGATTCTTGCAGTCAGCCCTCTGTATCTATGCATTCTGCATCCACAAATACAACCAACCTCACATGGATAACACGCAAAGAAATTGCATCTGTACCGACCACGTGTAGACTTTCTTATCTTGTCCTTATTCCCCGAGCACTACAGTGTGATAACCACTTGCATGCATTTGCACTGTGTTAGGTAGTATAAGTGATCTAGAGATAATTCAAAGCACAGAGGATGGTGTGCATAGTTAGCAAATCCTGCCACTTCATCTAAGGGACTTGAGAGTTCGCAGATTGTGTTACCCACAGGGATCATGGAATCAAGCCCCAGGAAGGCCCTGAAACTCAGGTTAGGGAAAAGGAGTTCATGCAGAGCCCTACCGCACTGCGCTTCATTTCCAAACAGGTTGAAGAAACTGAACCAGGCAAGTAGTACAAGAACCATACCAAGGGATGCAATAAATACAGCAAATCTTCACAATGTTGGAGGAGAGATGAAAGAAGTTGGAAATTACCCTCTCAGTTCCCTTTTTAAAGCTTATTATTTATTTTTCAAGTACTGTTTGTGCCGAACCCAAGGACAGGAACGTACTGACGCATCCTTCCCCTGGCCCGCTGCCCACCTAATGACAGTGAATGTAAACGGCTGCGGCGGGGTGCTGGTAAGCCGCCCCGTGGAACACAATGTAGGAAACACACACAGCACACTTTCTTTTCACAAATTCACCACGGCCATGAATATGTAAGATGTGTTAGTTCGTTAGTAGGCGCCAAGACGCTGCAGATGCTGGGCGTGGGGGCATGGACTGGCGCCACTGACGCAAAAGCTAGTGTGTGCCGGACACTTTGCCAAACTCTGGGGTCTGTGTGGTTTGTGGCACACATGTTGGGGCCTCCATCAGGTATGAGTGAAGGCCAGGGCAGGACTCAATGACTTGGGGGTGGAGAAAACAGCACAGAACCCCACCCCAGCCCACCCCCGGGGCCTTGGAGTCCAGCTAGCCTACAGAGCAGTGTGTTTGACCAATGGGTGCCTCCCTGAGAGTCTTTTCCAGTGGGAGGCCCGAGGCCCACAAAAAAGCAGGATGACGTCAGCATGGAAAGGCAAGGAATGCCAATCTGTCTTCAGTTCAGCAGGTCCTCGCAGACCTGAATTCTTGAGAGCACAGGTCACCACAGTGTGGTGTTCAGGTGCCTTGTCCTGGGGCTAACCTGGCATTGAGACTGCCCTGAAATTATTTAAATGATGCCTCTGTTGAAGATCTCTCCTTTTAAAGTCTTCTCATTCGTCCTCCCCTGTCGTCAAGGGGATGTGGATTTTTTCTCTTTGTGCGAATAGCATCAAGCAGTTGAAAGAAATCAGAGCTCTTAGAGGGAGGGCTTCAGAATACACCCTTGAGGCTGCCATGGATCTGCCACTCCAGAAACATTTAGGCGGTAGAAGGAAGCTGGATTCCATAACTCGGGCAATGTGGTTTTCCCGTTGGGGGTCATGTGACCTTGTCCACCTACTCCTCCAACAGACTGGAAGAAGAGCCCCTTCTGTAGTGACCCAGATCTGATTAACCCCAATGTGTAGAGGCCATCTGAGCCGGGATTGCCTTTTATGCCTTTCATTGTGCTGCCTTTGTTGAAACCTGGAGTTACTGACAGGGACTCCAGACTGTTCTGTGCTGTCCCTCCCGACTTTCCAAGGGGGTCTCCTACTTGATGAGTAGCTTAGGAAGACTATGGAGGCAAGTGGATGTTAGCAATTCTGGGAATCTTCAGAGAGTTGATTGACTACTCTCTGATGTGGAGTTAGCTAAGGCAAATTGACAAGTTCACCCAACTCTTGGGAATTCTATAAAGGTAAATAAGCTCAAAAATTGTCACTCTGGTGGCTGTAGGTAGATGAAGGAAAGAGACAAAGAAGGAAAAGGACAATAGTGAACCACCACAAAGGAGCCTAGACACACTGCCTTGGGGTCAAACAGAGGTAGACATAAAGCCTGGGCCTGCCACTTATAATTTAATGACCCGCTGCTGTTTGTTAACTTGGCTGCATCTCAATTTGCTTACTTATGAAAAATGTCACCTTATTCTCAGCATTGTCACAAAGGCTTACTGTAAAGTGACCACAGGCAGCTGGACTTCGTGGGTAGCTGGAGGACAGTACCTGACAGTCTGCTTAGTTTCCTTTCTATTTAAGCCCCATTAGGAACTGCTGCACCTGGCCGCTCCGTGGCATGGTAGGTTAAGCCTCCACCTCCAGAGCCCCATATGGGTGCTGGTTCCAGTCCCTGCTAATGGCCTGGAAAAGTTGTGGGAGATGGTCTGGTCCACGTGCTTGGGGCTCAGGACCCATGTGGGAGACCCAGAAGAATCTCCTGGCTCTGGCTTTGGGTCAGCCTAGCTGTGGCCATCTGGGGAGTGAACCAGCAGATAGAAGACTTCTCTCTCTCTCTGTCTCTCCTTCTGTCTGTGACTCTGCCTCTCAAATCAGTAAGTGAATTTTTTTTTTCTTTTTTTGGACAGGCAGAGTGGATAGTGAGAGAGAGAGAGACAGAGAGAAAGGTCTTCCTTTTGCCGTTGGTTCACCCTCCAATGGCCGCCACGGCTGGCACACTGCGGCCAGCGCACCGCGTTGATCCAAAGCCAGGAGCCAGGTGCTTCTCCTGGTCTCCCATGGGGTGCAGGGCCCAAGCACTTGGGCCATCCCCCACTGCCTTCCCAGGCCACAGCAGAGAGCTGGCCTGGAAGAGGGGCAACCGGGACAGAATGCGGCGCCCCGACCGGGACTAGAACCCGGTGTGCCGGCGCCGCTAGGCGGAGGATTAGCCTATTGAGCTGCGGCGCCGGCCAAGTGAATCTTAAAAAAACAAACAAACAAAAAAAAAACTGCTGCACTCCTGGATTGCCTTGACCATTGTGTGAACAAAAGGTAAGTTCTTTCCCAGGAGTGTGTTTGTTTCCTAAGTCAAACATTTGGTGTGTGGGGCTACCGCCTGCATTTAATTTTCCTGTTTTGTATGAATATAAAACTAAATGAAAAAATCAGTTCTTTTGTTTGTGGCAGAATTTTGTTTTCAAGCCTCTTGTTAAAACCCTCATTGTAAACACAGAAATGTGTTTTCCTTCCTTTCAAAAAAAATGACAACTTTTCTGGTTTCAGAACAATCATGGTGCATATTTGGGGTATGGGGACTATTTTTTCAGAAACTTAGATTTAGAGAAGGAGGAAGTAGGAAGAGTGAACATTTTCTACTCTCCTGGAAGGCCCCTGAGGATGACCCCAACGTGTCAGTGGCGCATAGCTTTTCTTTTTCCTTAGTTTTCAGGTTTCCCAGTTGGGAGAATCACTCTAAATTAATCTTCAGGGGTTCACTGGGCATTTTTGAAAACACATATATGGCCATAGATGACAGCTTCTCTGACCTTCCCTTGGACATCAAATGCAAACACACATTATTGGAGAATGTGTTCAAGTTCTGCCCTAATGATCGACGCCTCTTCACAACAAACTCCTGTAGCCTGTAACCGCCATCTTTAATTCCCCTCCCCCAACACGGCCTTTGAAGATTGCTGAGACGTCCCAGTCCTTCCTCTGCAGGTTGTCACTGGGTGTGCATTATGTCATCTTTCACTGAGTTCATTTTTTTATTTGCATACCCTCTTTCCTTTTGGGAAAATTTCTAATGATATTTAGGAACCTTTTCAAGTTTGTTCTAATGGTTCGCCTTAGTAGTGCTTTTTTTTTCTGTTATTTTTTAAAGATTTATTTATTTATCCAAAATGCAGAGTTACACAGAGAGAGAAGGAGAGGCAGAGAGAGAGGTTTTCCATCTGCTGATTCACTCCCCAGATGTCCGCAACGGCCAGAGCTGTGCCATTCCAAAGCCAAGAGCCAGGAGCTTCTTCCAGGTCTCCCATGCAGGTGCAGGGGCCCAAGGACTTGGGCCATCTTCTACACCTTTCCCAGGCCATAGCAGAGAGTAGATTGGAAGTGGGGCAGCCGGGACTCAAACCGGCGCTTCAGGGATGCCGGCGCTTCGGGCGGCGGCTTTACCTTCTACACCTCAGCGCTGGCCCCTTGCTGCTTTAAATAACCTTTTACTATCTAGTGTGTACATTTTAAATGTTATCTTTTGACTATCACACATTATTTAAAGGTTTCAATGCAATATTTTCCTCCTTTCTCTTTTCTCACCTCCTTCTCTGGTTTTAAAAACCGCATTGTTTCCACTCTATTTTCCATAATATACAACGTCTGTATACCCCTCTTATATCCATGTCGCCAACCTTTCCTTAGTCCGAAGCCTACGATTAGATATATGAACGGCCTACCCTCACGGCTTCTGCTGAAGCAAACTGTTACCTTTGCTGAATGAAGTTCATTCTCTACTGGATTTTTTAGAAATGCACACGTACAAGGGAGCCCTAGGTTCTCTCATATGCAAATTATTTTCTTTATCCTCGATACTTGAAGAACAACTTGAGTAAATTGAAAATTCTTGGCTTGCAATTTTTAAAATTCATTTATTTATTTGAAAGTCAGAATTACAGAGAGAAAGAGAAAAACAGAGAGAGAGAGAGAGAGAGATCTTTCATCCACTGGTTCACTCCCCTAATGGCCACAATGGCCAGGGCTGGGCCAGGCGGTAACCAGGAGCCAGGAGCTTCATCTGGGTCTCCCACATGGGTACAGGGGCCCAAGCGCTTGGGCCATCTTCCACTGCTTTCTCAGGCACATTAGTAAGGAGCTGGATGGGAAGTGGAGCAGCCAGGACTCGAACCAGTGCTCATATGAGATGCTGACGCTACAGTCAGTGGCTTTACCCGCTATGCCACAGAGCTGGCCCCTGCATTTTCTTTTGTTTCTGGAAAATGCTGTCCCACTCTTAGCTGACTTTACATGTTGCTTTTAGTAAATCCAATGCCCCATGAATCCTCTTTTTCAAGCTGTTTCATTTTCCTCCAGGAGGTCCTATGGATTTTTCTTTCTTTTGACAGCTTAGCACGCTTATTAGGATATAGGTCTGAGATCACTCAAAGTTACTTGCAAAAGTGGACCCTCTCACTGATAGACTCAATTCTTGATCGATTTCCAGAAAGCTTTAGATTTGAATTTTAGATCTTGGCTCTTCTCCAGTGTTTCACTTCCCTTGTTCCAGGTCCCCAGCTGAACCTCCTCTGCCTGTGGGTCCATTTCACTTCCCTCTCGCCTCTTTTCTTTCTTCACCTCCTCTTCACTCTCTAAGTTGTTCTTCCTGCTTTTCTCTAGTGTCTTCTATTCAATTTCCATTTAAATGTATGCTCTATTGGGCCTGGTAATTTGGTCCACATTTCTGGTATGATTTTGTCATCTCCTTTTACATCTTTTCTCTACATGCAACAACCATCGTTTCATTTCTTCCTTTTTTCTTTTTTACTGGGTGTTGCTAGGGTTTATATTTCTGATTCAAAGATTCAAGATTCAAAAATTCAAGATTTTTTTTGAATACTGGGTCCTTTTTTCTCTTCCTGCTCATTGTGGAGGGGGTTCCAAGTGCACAAGCAGCATCTTCTATCTGTTCTGCCTGTTTCTGTGTGGGAAGGAGGGAGAAGAGCTACTGTTGTCTTTGGGTTCTCTTTCAGGATCATTAACTTTACCCTCTTCTTCCAGACTTTGCTTCCACTGCTCTGTCACCAAGATGTTCTGCCCCGTCTCTGTGCCTGGTTGACTAAGAAGCCCCCCTTCTCCAAGGCTGCCTCTGGTCCTTGCCCGTGCTCTTCCCCTTGTAGGAAATGCACTCTTTTCCGCATCAACTTCTCTTCCTCTAGTTCTGAAGTTAGTTGCCTTCCGTGAACCCCCCAACAAGTCAAATCTGACTCTTCCATGCTTACATTGGTACAATATCTCTCTCGAGTGCAGCACTTAGAAAATTTGTGATTTTTACATTATTTTCCATGATTATTTCATTATTCCATGATGGTGACACCTCTACTGAATTTTAAGCACCGTGAAATCGAGAATTGTGTCTGGTTTTGCAGTTTCCTATGCCTAGCAGCAGTCATCGTGTAAGTTTACTGACCCATTGAATTAATGCATAGGAGTTGCTCTTCCGTGATCCTCTTTGGTAATCACGCTTAGCTCTGGATCTACATTTCTAACGAATTATCCTAGCAGAGCGGGAATGCTAAAGGAATAGTTAACGTGGAAAGAAAATCAAGTAACGTGGAAGCAAAGTTCCTTGAAACTAGGCTTTTCAGAAGAATTCTTTGCTTTTGCCCTCAGAGGGAAACTGGAACATGAAAATCAACATTTTGGTCCTAGAAAAGCAAAACTACAAATGTCCCCTGAAGTAACTACTGTTGGGACTGTCCTTCCTACTTGTAAGCCATGGGCAGGTATGAAGTGGTGTCGATACTAAGGGGATCCAACCCTGGCTCAACGGCGGCTTTTTATAATCTTTATTGTATATTGTAAATGGACAAATGCCAATTTGTAAGTATGTATGGGGAATGACGTAATGTTTTGATCCATGCTTGCACTGTAGAATGATTAAATCAGATTCGTTGAGAAATGCAGCCCTCACATACTTACCAAGAACTTCAGGTTTTTAATGCTTCACTTGTAGGGATCTTATGAGGCGGAAATAAGAAACATGCAAGGGATGATCCCGAATTTAGATGGAGTAGAAGGGTTGGATGTCAGGGGCCCGAAGGTGTCAATGGGACAGGGAAGGACCAGGGAGCGCAGGTCTGGAACACAAGACAGGCTGTCCTTGGTAAGCTGGTTTCGTCGTGGTGAGGCTAGATGGCTTTGCGTCATTTTTTGTACCTTCACATGCACCCTCTCCTCATGTCCTGATTTCTTTCTCCGCTTCCTGAGCGAGTTCTGGCATCTTACATGCATGGAAGCAGAGAGACAGGTGCTGTTAGACAGCGACAGCTTAACCACAGGGGAGCAAAGTGCTGGAAGAGATTGGCTGTTCCTTTCACAAAGGCCTTCATTCCTCGTTAAAATAAAACTTTTGATCAAATATTAGGTTTTTTTTAAAGAAAGAAAGAGAAGAAATCATGAGCTCTACCTCCCTTTTCACTAAAGATTGCCAACTGACTTTTCTGTCTGGAACTAGCGGCTTCCTCTTGTTCCACATGTTCAATGCATATTTTAAAAGCTGCCACTTGGCTCCTTGGCTTCCTGGTTCTCAGTAGAAAAACAAAATGGTCACTAATTCATCTCAACATTCAAACTGAGCTGAAGGGTTTTTGGTGATTCAACCCAACACATGGACCACGCACATGTTCCAGACAGCGAGTGGGAGCCATGAGTTTCCCACAAAAGTCTGTGAGCACATTCTTTGCAAGGCTCGAGAACCCCAAGGCTTGCCCTGGCGTCAGCAAAAATAACCAGTGGACCGACCCCTGAGAAATTTCAAGACACTAGAAGCGGAGTCCCACCATGGGGAGGAAGAGGGGGCTGGGCCAGGCCATATTTGGCATGTCACCCTGCTCCTGCCTGCCGCACTCGCTGGAGTATGTGTGAGTGGAGGCCATTGACAGGGGGCAGTCTGGGGTTTTCTGCTCCTGCTGCAGGAGCTCCCTTCCTCTGCCACCCCTAAACTCTCAGCCTAGAAGCAGCTTTTAGGGGAGAAGGGGAGCAAGGCTGTGAAAGGCAGAGATCCACAGAGAGGTGGGAAGAGAGGGGCCCCTTGTTCAAGCATTTCTCCCCTGATGTGAAAGGACACTTGAGATTCACCCATTTTATTTTTTGATGCTTCTTTAGTGTTTAAGAATCCACTGGGAAGTTCACCCTGGGTAGATGATTTCCTAGGCTGCATCAGACATAGCCAGCTACTGCCATAGGATCTGGCCCTTAGTTAATGAGGACTTCATTTTTTCCCACTCTCCTCTCTGCCTGATCTAGATGCAGCCACAAAGGCCTCTTTCGTGATTCTCAAGCAGCTCCTACCTCGGGGCCTTTGCCCGTCCTGAACTTGCCCCACATGGCCATGCGGCTTGCTCTCTCACTTCTTCGAGAGATCTGCTCAGAAATCATGTTGGCAGACAGCTCTGCCTCAGCCACCCTTCCCTTATTTCATCTTTGTAGCACGTGTTACCTCTTACACGTTCGAAGGCTGTATTTGTGTGTGTGTCGTGGTTCACCTGACGAAAATGTAAGCTCCTTGGGAGAAAAGATCTTCCCATAGGCTCTCAGCCCACATAGTGGGCATCCAACATCTATTTGAAGAAGGAAGGAAGAAGAAATAGAAGGCAGGAGGATAAAGGATGGATCAAAGCCCTGAGAGAATCCGGCACAGGCTGGGGCATGAGATCAGGAGCTGTGGGTCTAGCAGGGGTTCTAAAGTAGACGTGGGTGGCAGTTCATCTGCTCCCTGCACCTGGGACAACTGAATCTTGGTAGAGAAGCATCTTGGTTTCATCTATGTTAAGTTAACCTTGATGACGCTATAAGTCAGCACTGCCTCTTCTTAAGCATCATCGTGGCTGATGTTTCTGAATACCTATTTCTGAATGCCTATTTCTGAATGCCTATTTCTCAATTATCAAATCACAAAGTTGCATAAGGCTACTGGGTCACAGCTAGCAAGTTATTGAAGTGGCATAAACTTACTCAAAGTGGGTATGCTCACTGCTCACTGTGTTTCTGTCCAGGTGGTAGCTCAGAGAATTCCTCGCTGTGAGAACTGAGTCACTCGCCCTGTCACAGGGCACCGGACAATGATGGGGCTTTCCTACTCGTGCTCCTCTTGCTAATCAGTCCCCAGACTTGGGGTCCTAAGCAAGACTCTGAGTATACAAGTTGCAGGCCTCTCCTGCTCTCATTCTCTCTCCCACTTCCTAACCCTACCTTCGCCTCTGCCTTAGTGCATGTTCTTTCGACCTGCTGTGACCTGTTAGTGTAGCCATTCCCCAGCCTTCTAGGAAGGTGGCCCTGCCCTGGACCTCAGTCTGATGCAAGAGCTCCTCTCTTTGCCTTGCACGTGTCGCTTCGCTCTCCACCCAGCAGTGGCCCACGTTGTCTCAGACTTTCCCCGCGTAAGCTGATGACAACCCCACCGACTCCTCTGCTGTGAAACAGAACAGAACTTCCCTTCAGGGCCAACCCCAGCTGCTGTCGAGTTGGTCACCACTGTGGTTTTGAGTCTCATGCCACATTCCGACCTCTTCTGTCACCCACTTTTGATGCTGTGACACGCACTATCTTGCCATGCACCCAGTTCATCATTAAAATCCATAGAAAGAGAATTTTCAGGGTTAGCAGGTAAAGCCACCATTTATGGTGACAGCATCCCATCCAGGTGCTGGTTCGAGTCCCTGCTACTCCACTTCCTATTCAGTTCCCTGACAATGAGCCTGGGAAAGTAACAGAAGATGGCCCAAGTACTTGGACTCCTGCATGTACATGGGAGACTCAGAAGAAGCTCCTAGTTCTTGGTTTTAGGTTGGCCCAGCTCCAGCCATTGTAGCCATTTGGGGAGTGAACCAGAGGATGGAAAATTTCTCTCTCTGTCTCTGCCTCTCTCTCTCTCTCTTCCCCATCTGCCTTTCAAATAAATAAATAAATCTTTTTTAAAAAAGAAAACAGAATTTTCTTAAAACCTGAAAAATAACTTGGCAAATGTAGACCTCAGAAGGACTTTGACTTAATGATAACATGTCACATTTAGGCAAATAACAACAACAACAAAAATCCACATTTACCTCCATGAAGTGGATTGGTTGCAGAGATGAACTTGACCGGGGTCCTATTCACTTCTTGTTCTCAAAGTCCAAGCCTGTCAGGTCCTGAGTCAGCCCAGTTGACTGTGTGCAGAGCTAGGCTGGACCAATAAGATATGGTTCCCTCTGCGATGCCAGGAAGGGAGTGGTATTCCCCCTGTCTCGTGCCTTTGGATAAGCCACAGACTTTCCTGGCCTTTTGGAAATTCAGCCTGACCAGCAAAGCCTCCCTGATCTGTCAGGCCCAGTGTCCCAGACACAAATTCTCAATATTGACCTACAGCCAGCACCAGGTGGTCTTGATCTGGAGTTTTACTCAGCGAAACGCTATGATTTGGGAATTTTTCAGAAACTCTTTTCCTCCCCCAGCAAAGTGAGACTGTGCATGAAGAAAAGCTGATCAATGAAGGGTGATGTCACTATGCTGCAACCAGGCTGTTTTCCTTGAAGGCCAGTCACACATTACTATAATCATCCAGATGGAAATTCAGAGAAAGAACACAGAAAATAGACAGCTGGTCATTTGTGTGAACACTCACCCTTTTCTCAAACCAGAAATGGACTTCACATCCACGTTTTATTGATTCTATACCCAAAACTATTTCTTTTAATTTCTCTGGCACATTCCTAGGTCAAGTCACCATCATCTTTCCTTTGAGATAATAAACAATCTCCTGATATACATTCTTGCTCATTCCAACCCATCCAGAGTTACTTTATCAAAAGGCAAGTGATTCTCTGTCAGGGAATTCTCATGGAATTTAGAAGAGTGGAATCTTCTCCCCATGACACAAGGGCCCTTCATGATCTTGTGATTTCTCATATTGTCAGCCTCATCTAAAGCCTCCATTCTCATCTGCCAGATTTAAGGCCTTGAACATGCAAGATTTGTTTGTTTGTTTGTGAGTTTAAGGATGTTACCTTGATCATTGCAATTATTTTCTCTCTCCTTCACTAGACTCTCTTGTTCACTATTTTAAGGCCTATTCTTATAAGTTTCCTACTACAAGTCCTCAAAAAAAAAATCTCTTGAATGAATGATGATAGGAACTGTAAGAGAGAAGATGTGGTTGAGAATCGGTTATTCTAGACACGCATGTGTAACCTTATAGGAAGAATGCCTTCTTAACATTTGGGTTCCAAAGAATCCAGCAAAACTGGATGCAACAACTTGAATGGTAGTTGGTTGTCTCTGGAAGAAAGAAGTACGCCAAACTACACCCTCAATTAAAATATACATGCCCCATGTTTGTTTCTTTCTTTTAGCAATACCAGTGAATCTTATAATTCACTTGTTGTGATCAAAATAAAAGGTCCATAGTTACTTAAAACAAGCATCATTTTATTGAAGTCAGAATCTATGGGCAAGGGATTTAAGAAAGAAACAGTATTAGTGTCTTGTCTTTGCTCCACAGTGTCCCAGACCTCCACTGGAAGGATTCAAAGGCTGGGACTACTTGATGGCTAGAAACTAAAATCATCTGCAGGCTCCCTCCCAGTGTGTCTGGTTCTTGCTCTGAATGACCCAGAGACCAGCACTGGTATCCAAGCCCTTTCTATGACCTCTCCACATGGCTCAGTGTGTTTGAAATATGGCAGCTTCAGGATACTCAGACTGAGGGCTCCATGATCTATTATCCCAGCAAACCAACAGGAAGCCACATCTCTATACATGATCCAGCCTCTGAAGTCAAACAGTATCACTTTCACTCTCCTCTAGTGTTTATACAACCACAAGCCCACTCAGATCCAAAAGAAAGGAAAATAAACTCTTTTTCTCAATGAAGGAGGGGAAGGACATACATAGAAGAAGACACAGGATGGGAGACATTGGCCATCTTCGGATGAAACAATCTGCTACCCATCTCACGTTAACAAACAGCAGAGAAGAGTTGTCTGCTCCTCTCCCCTCCCTAGCTCACCTTGCCCTCTGTGTTTCAGTCCTGATCATTTATAGCACATGTTCCCTGTAACAAGGTTATTTGAAACCCAAATGAATGAATCCTCTGGTGGGCTTTTCAAACCAGGCTAAAGGAAAAAAGGGAAAAAACATGTAGATCTAAGGAACTACTTAAATTATACCAGATGAAGACCTGAGATTTACAGAGGCCACATGTCTGCTAATATTAGGAGGTCAAGTTGATATTCTCTACAAAAATGAATTGAGAATATGCAGTCCATCTTCATTATTTGTGGATTCTGTATTTGTGCATTCACCTACTCAATAAAATTTATTTGTAACCCTAAAAATCAATATTCACAGAGCCTTCAAAATCCTCTGTAGGTGCACACAGACTGACAAGTAATTCAAGTGCTTGGTGTGCACATTAACAACGGAGACTGAGCAGGGTAATGGTCAGCTTCCTTGTTTCCGTGCTTATGCTGTAACGGATGTCCTCGCATTGTCAATTTATCGCTGTATTGATCACAGTTATGTGCTTTTTGTTAGTGATTCCACTTCTTACAGTAGCCCACAGGGAGATGGTGCCGTGCTGGCTAGTATTCCCGAGCACACCTCATCAGGCCTGAGCTACAGCGTTGTCAGCTGGGAGTTCAGTGCTCATGAATCAATAACTTATATTAAAGAAGATGTCCTTAATCCAAAACACACATAAAGAAGGCTATGTACTGATTGACTGAGAGAGATTTTGTAATGAGAAGTTCTAAGAAGGGATATTATGGGACAAATAGTGAACTTTTTTTTTAACATTTATTTATTTATTTGAAAGTGAGAGTTCCACAGAGAGAGGAGAGGCAGAGAGAGGTAGAAACGGAGAGAGAGGAATTCCATCCACTGGTTCACTCCCCAATTGGCTGTAACGGCTGGAGCTACACCGATCTGAAGCCAGGGACCAGGAGCTTCCTCCAGGTCCCCCATGTGGGTACAGGGGCCCAAGGACTTGGGCCATCCTCCACTGCTTTCCCAGGCCATAGCAGAGAGCTGGATCAGAAGTGGAGCAGCTGAGACTTGAACCAGCACCCATATGGGATGCAGGCACTGCAGGTGGTGGCTTTACCCGCTAGGCCACAGCGTCAGCCCCATGAACTTGTTTTTCATATTGCTGTTACCATTGTTTTCTGCAAAACAGGATGGTAAGTTAGACCCCAGTAAAAGGTAGATAGCCTTTGAGAAAACCCATGAAAGAGACAAGACATTAAGCTAAGTGATGTCATAAGGGAGTAGAGAAGAAAGACCTAGTACTCCGGCCCAGTGGAAACACACCTGGCATGTTGGAGAAACCAAGAGGAGGCTCAGGGTCTGCAGTGGAGTTAGTGAGGGATGAGGTCAGAGAGGCAGAGGGGGTCAGCTCAAGAGGGCCTTGCAGGTGTATGGAATAATTGAGGCTTTTACTGTGAGCAAGAGACTAGAAGCAGGCAAAGTGGAAACAGAACAATCAGAAAATTGCTGGCAAGATCTAGATTTGGAAGATGATTGCATCAGTTATTGTGGGGAGGGGCTAAATCCAATGATTAGTATCCTTAGACGAGAAGAGAAAATGCACACAGGAATCCAAAGGGGAAGGCCGTGTGAAGATGGAGGCAGAGACTGGAGTTACACAGCCCCAAGCCAAAACCACCAAGGATTGCCAGAACCTACCAGAAGCTAGCAAACAGGCACAGAATCCCAATTCTCCCCTAGAGATTTTAGATTGGCCCAATCCTCCCAACACCTTGAATTTGGACTTCTGCCTTTCACAGACATGTGAGAGAATGAATTTCTGTTGCCTTAAGCCACCAAGTTGTGTTGATTTTTTTTTTATGGCTGTTCTAGGAAACTAACATAGACTGTCAGGATGAGAGCGGTTTTCACAGAGATGTGAGGGAAGGCAAAGAAGTAAAAGAAGTATAATCCCTGAAGCCAAAGGAAGACAGCGTTCCCAGGGGGTGGAGGAGGTCCTCTCTCAACTGCCCACCATAAGTCCTGGACTCCTACTTCTTGGTTAATCTTCATCAATGATGCTGCTGGTCTCAGAACTGCTAACCTCTGGTCAGTTTCCTCAACCTATGGTCTCGACTGGTTTTCACTGATGAGAGCAACTGTTTGGGCCAGTTTGAGTTATGCAGACACAGCCCCCGAATGCTTGTTCTCAAATGTCGAAGAGCATTGAGTCATCAAGTTGTACTTTTGTGAATACCTTGAAAGGCAAGCATCAAGAAACAGAACTGATAGCATTGGTGATGGCTACCGTTGGTTGAAAGTCATTTCTTCTGTGGCTCTTATGGTGCCTAGACTTTCCCCATCAGTCCTGCTTTTATGTGCAGGCATAAGATCAAATGCCAATGGATCCTACTAGAAGGTCCAGTTGGTCCTAACAGAAGGTGGCAGCCTCTGGGAGGGGGTGGCACATTATATAGTTGTGACAGTAAAGAGAAGAAAAATGATGCCATCTCCCTCGGCCTCTGGATGGACATGTCGCAAAGAGTCCAGCAGAATTTTTAACGTTAGCTCCACCGAGTTCTACTGAAAGGAGGCCCTAGACACCAATGCAGTTCATAGGAATCTGGCTGCCCAGAGATCCACACGGGGGTCAGGCATTTGCCAAAGAAGAAAAGGGCCCACCTGTACTTGGGATTTTGTTTTGTTTTGCTTTGTTTGCTGGTTCTTGGGGAAGGAAGCATCAGGATGTTGGAGACAAATAGTACAAGTTTGCTGGGCAGAAGACTGGTGGCAAGATGGCATAGGATCCATATGAGGAAGAAAAGCACACAGGATTTTCTTCATGAACCCTCTTGAGGTTTGGGAAGAAAAAAGCACACGGGGCAATGAGTTCATCCTGAAACCAGAGTTGGGGCAGAGGGCGGGATGCCAGGCGACTGGGAAGAAGGATGCTCTGAGAGCTGACCTTTATTTGTGGACTTGTTCCAGGCAAATTTTTCTCTGGAAGTGCTTCTGGTCTTTCCCACCCCAGCCTCGCCAGCTCCCCACATCCTGAACAAAGGTTCAGTGTGAAGGAGTCCAGATGGAGAAATCATTGGAGGAGTTTTTCTTTGTCATTACTGGCATGAAGAAAATGGCAAATGGAGACAATTATTTGCTTAATTCAGTCCCCTTAGAATCACATATTCTGCAAAGGGGTCATTGCAGAGAAAAGTTGCTTTTAGCCCTAAGGAATTCTGCTAATTGGTCAATTTTCCAGTTCGTTTTTCAGGAGTGGGCATGACTCTGGGATAATAGTTTTGGCCTCTCAGCTATCTCATTCCATCACAGATAAAACTGCATGAAGGAAATGAGGACAAGTGAAGCCAAGTTCCAAAGCCCGAGAAAGGCAGGCACAGAGGCTTCGGGGACAGCCACTCACCCCAGGAGCCAGCGACTGATAACAAAACCTTCCAGACAGAGAGCCTGAGATGAATGAGACAGCCAGGAGGGTGCTGAGCCAGCCACAAAGTGAAGTCTTGCAGGAGGGAGAAAGAGGGAATGGGGAATTAATTATAAAGAATTCCTCCTAAAAGCACTGTGGGTTGGAGACAAGATACAAGTTATTCAGAGGGTGTCTTCTAAGTCTGCAAGGTCTTAGAGAGCCTCTTACTCACAAAGGAAGCCAAGGAACCTTGGCCAGACGTATGGTGTGGCCAGCTTAAAAGCCAGCAGACCTTACTTCTGAGTCTCAGGGAAATGCTCTGTGGACACAGATGGTGGGTTTGCTTTGTGGCTTAGTGAGGAGTCCATTTATGTTTGTTTGGTTCTCTTTGTAGTCTCCATGCCCTGCTGATAGTCCCCTTGTCCCCGACCAAGCCAATTGCAAGCAGTACATCCAACAGTGCTTCCTATTGTGTTAACTCCAGCGAGGGTTTGGAAGGCCTCCATAGAAACATACCTATTATGACATTGGAGGCTGGTTGTTTGAAAGGCAGATTAAATCCTGGAGGGCTCTCTGTATGTGGAGTAGGAACTGAAAAAGGGAATTGGGTTTGGGAGTGATTCCAACTCTGCTTTCTGTCATTCTGCTCTGAGGATGGTGGGAAAACCAGAAAAATCATTCTGGAGGGAAAGCCAAAAAACAGGATTTCTGTAAGGCCAAAGGTGAAGAAAGTCTTTCCCAATAAAACTAAGAAGGCCAAGAGGCTGCCAAATGCAGCTCACCCAAACCCCATTTTATTGGCACCGCAGAAGTCGCACACCTGCTCTGAAGACTAGCCCTTTCTTCACACTGATTCCCCTTGAAACAAACAGCCTGTGCTCTGCTCAGTGGTCTGTCTCTGAGGAACACTGTGAGGAAAAGGGAAACTCTAGCTATGACTTTGGCCACATCAGATGGTATCGTCATTGACCAGGGGCTTGAGACCCAAGTGTGCAGACTGATACAGGGCATGGAATGGATCGGGGACAAGGTATAGAATTTAATGCACTGCTTCTGGGGGGAGATCTTCGTGCAGAAGATTCTCACTCCCTAAACCTAAGCTAGAGTAGGCTTTCACCTTGGAGTTATTAATAGTATAACTGAGTCTGCCTTGAGGATGAAGTGTAAGGTAACTAGGATACCCTGTTGTCCCATGGTTTTGAACCCAAAGTATTCCGCAGTGGGCACAGTGGCTATGGTGGAGTCCAGGCATCCACTGAATGCTTCCAAGGAAACTTCAGGTACTATCTGAAAGACTCGCCATGATGCACATTTACAGAGATAGCCAATAGGGTTTCTGGGGACTCATCCTGGGATCATTGAGATGGTCTCAAGGGATGCTCAGAGCAAGGCTACGGGAAGTTAGGGTTAAGGGATGCGGTTTGAAATGCCTCACTCCTATGAAGCTGATAAGCTGAAAAACCAAGGAGGGAAGAAATGACTTCATATTTTTGAGTAACATTTTATCTGTGCCAACCAAGAGATATAACAATTGGTGGATTTCCACTGAATATTTCATGTAATGATTTTAGACAAATGACCTAACATCTGGCTTTCTCCATGAGCCAGCGAATTATGTATCAGGTTATGTCAACCAAAAAGGCAAGGAGGCAGCTTAACTAGGAAAATTCTATCAATGAAGTTCCCATGTATTTTGGAGTAAGGGTGAAAGACTTACTTATAAAAACAGCACTGTGTGCTGCTCTTATCCTAGCACATTCCTCTTGTTCTCTCTACCTGGACTGAGCTTGAGACTCTGTCTTTTCTTGGTGACTTTGGGTGACACAGCTTTGGGCTATCTTCATAAATCTTTTTCTGGGCCTCAGGATTTAAGTCACTTGAGTTTCCATTCTTGGTATCGAGGAAACTGGAAAGGAATGGTGTATTTTCACACTTCTTGTCCTTAAACGTTGGTCACAAGTCCTTTGTGCGTGGGATATTTTATTGCACCCTCTATAGCTTGCTAAATCATATCTCACGATCTCCTGAAATCTGTTCTTTAAAAACTTCTAGGTGAGAAAATTATAGCCCATCTTCAGTTCTGAAAGAAGGGAGGGGTCATTCGTAAAAGAATTCCATCTGACAAGTTTCTGTGGGAATCTGTGTTTGAGGTGTTTTCAGGCGTGAGGAATTCTTGCACATTTTTATTTACTCTAAGGTCACATGTCATACACTGAGATACCCTCAGCCTGGAACGTTTGCAGCTGAAGGGAACTTAAGACTGCAGGGGAAACCTGGTACATGTTTTTATATTGAATCCAATGCAAGTATTCTATGAAAAAGAACTTCTTCTGGCCATGGCCTTGTGTCAGAAAAAGTTGCTGTCTTCTTAGGCTTTTTTTTTTTTTTTTTTCAAGCATAGCCTTGAACTCCTCTTCTGACTCCCTCAAGCCCCACCTTCTCTTGACTTTGAAGCTATTGTCCATTTGACATAAGATTCTTTAATAAGCAAAATATCACCAGTGGGATGTAAAAAAAAAAAAAAAAAAAAAAAAAAAAACAAAAAAAACCAAAAAAAAACAAACAAGATTTCAACTGTTGGATGAGCAATTGCAAAAGATGTAACCAAAGCTACAGCGTGGCTTCCTTTCCGCTCAAGCATTCTTGCTTCATGAGAAGGATTGGTTTTCCTACTCTCACAAAAGGGTTTCCATGACCTTTGGAACCCAACCACAAAACCCTGGTTTACACAAGGACCCTAGAAAAAAATCATGATATAGGTTATGCTTTCTTTTGATTGTCCCCCACCTCCATTTCTGAACCTGTGCCCAACCCTTCACTGTCTAGTTTTTTTGTAAGATCTCTCCCACCCCACCCCCATCTAGTCCATCTAAGTCTTCTGAAAAATAAAATGTGCCTCCTTCCTCCTTTCTGTCTTGGGGTAATTTTCTGTTCCCAGAATGGTGATCTCAACTTGTTGAGGATCTTATGTTCCAAGATAAAACAATTCATTTTAGAGATGGAACTCAATTAAAAAAAATCTCTAAAGGTCTGGGAAGGAAGATATTTTTGAGTAACAGACTTCCTATGTTCCCTGCTTCCAGTCCATCTTCAAATATAAGTGTCATCAATTCAGACCCCACCCGTCCTCTCTTTAGTTATCCAAACTTTGTAGCAGGAAATTTTTATGCTTACAGATGTGGTGTGGGTTAGCCAAGGAGAAAAAACTCATCAATCCTAAAATGAAGAGGGCCTTTTCTATCATCTGATAAAATCCCAGAATCTACTTCCCTCAAGATCAGAGAGCTTATTATATGAGCACAAGTCATACAATGGCTGAGTTGTTAGGCTGGACCATGTCAGGCAGCCTTCTGACATTTCAAGGCAGTGTAGTTGACCTATTTACAATGCACACGTGACCATGTTTCTCCCCAGCCTCAGACCTCCCTCTGACACCTGGTTCCCTAGAAGAGAACAGCTGAGAAACCTTATGAAGTTCTGCTGGTGTCTCCAAGTCCCCTCTGCCTACCACTGCTTTGTGGCTGAGCAGGATGCCCCCCCCACACACCCACACCAAGCTATTGCTTCTCTGGGTTGCTTTGCTTCTGCATCCTTTCTTGGAGGGCTCCAATGCACTCCACCTCCCCTTCACTTGGCTAACTTGTACAGATTTATGAAGACTCAGCCAAGAAGACTCTCCCTGGCTGATTGTCGTTCTGCACCCAGAATGCCTTGTGGTAGAACTCTCCATCACTATACTTCCATGGGGCATCAAAACTAACTATTCAGTGGGTCTCTCCTCACCACCAACTGTCAGATTCTTGAGTGCAGAGAACAGATATTGCTCATACATCCTCACTACCAGCGACAGTGCTTCTCAACTGGGGGTGGATTTTGTCCTCCAGATGTATTTGGCAATGTCAGGAGATATTTTATTTGGTATAACTGGGTGGGGCTACTACTAGCACCTAGTAATAAGAGGCCAAGGGTGCTACTCAACTTCCTGCAATGCATAGGACAGCCTCCCATAATAAAAAGGTATCTGACTCCATAATGTCAACATAATCTTAGACAGAGTATGTACCTAACGCTACTTAATGAAGGGAAAAGTGTGAATTGATTTCACTGAAAGAAACCCTGCTCTCAGGTAAAGTCCACATGACCTGTGGATGCTGCTGGATTAAGTGGCTAACCCAAGGGCACCTGCCTGGGAATGACAGTGTCCAGAAACCAATGGAAAGATGACTTCATACTCCAAGATGCTTTAGCAGTGGCGCGCAATCCCTGCTCATAGGCAAATCAACATTTTAAAATGCCAAACCTCATACCCCATTCTCTGAGATCTTGAATTAATTCAGCTGCATTGTGGCCCCAGCATTGTATTTTGAGAGATCCCTAGGTGATTCTAATGTTATCTAAAGTTAACAAGCACGGCCATTAAGGAATCTTACTAGATAGGAGATGACTACAAATTACTTCCCCCTCTCTGTTCCAGGTTAGATACAAACAACTAAAAGCAATGGCTCTCAGTCTTGGCTGTAGCCCCTAGTGACGGAGGTTAATAAATTCCTGATGCCCAGGCCACACGCTACGCCATTGAAATGAGAATCTTTCGAGGTAGGACCTAGGCGTCAGTGTTTTTAAGGCTGCCATTTTACTCCAAGGTGCAGCCAAGTTTGGGAACCATATCTGAGTATTTTCCTGACTTCTCCCATAATCCTTTGCTCTTGGTTTATCTTTCCTCCAATCCCTGGTTCCAAACTTTCAAGCTTGCGAGGTGGGGATCAGTGTCAGACTAGCGAGGGCAGAAAGGTCAAGATTCAACCTTGTTCTCTTTGCTGCTTAATCCCATACTTACTTACTGCTTAATTCAATACTTAACTCAGCACTCTGTGAGTAATTAAAGGACAACAGAGAAACCTCTAGACCTATTGTCAGATAGCTCCAAGAGGAAGATTCTTTGACCAACATCAAGTTTGTTTTTCATCTCAGTTCTTCCCTGAGGTTTCTAAATCTCATTCCAGCACAGGAATTTCAGCTTTCTGTCTTTTCCAACTTCTCATTTACATGGCATGCATGGGTCAAAGAAGCAATGGAAAGTTGGAAGCCATTCCCTTCTAATTAGCAGACGTCTCAGAGGCTGAGATTATTTATCAGCAACACTGCCAGCCCAGCATTGGGAATGTTCACTTCTGTCAACAGCCCTCAAGCCTGTTTTTATAACTGATAATGATTATTAATGTCACCACTGCAATTAGAGACCCATCAAGGACTTTTGTTCTCTGTTGATTAGATGTCATTTGGTAGTCACTTCCAAATTTGCCTTCTAGTCTATCTGAAGGTCAAACATGCCTCGCCCTTTCTGAAAGATGTGCCGTATCTGACCTCAAGTGCTAAAGACAGAGGGTAAGATGAGATTCGAGGCAAATTTTGTTCTTCTGTTCTGTTTTGATCCCGCTGATAGTCATGCAAAGTAAGGACTATGGTTGACCCCTATTTCTACCCAGTCCAGCCTCGTCTTGTTACTGCCTCCTTGAGATATGAAGGAAAGTCATTCTTCTTTCTCTGCTAGGCTACACCCCAAGTGCTCAGACTAGAACTGTCTAGGGCTTGAGTCTTGTTTTAGGTTCTCTCAGAACACATACGCTCGCATATTCTCTAAGGCACTCAATTGTATTGAACTGGAGGTCACTGGCATTAACTTGGGGGTCATCAATCCACATTACCCTTCTCTACTGATCAGTGGTTCTTCCTTGTCACATGGCCTCCATTAGAGATAGCTCTCACCAACATATTAGTTAGTCAGTCTGACTTACTCTCTTTTTTCCTCTGGGAGGATTTCTTCTCCTCAAGTAAACTTAGTTCAGCAAATTGATTTGGCTGGTGGTGGGTGGGGACCACAGCCTGATGACACCCAACACCACCATCTATGCTCCAAATCAAGACTGTCCTCTATGGGGCTGGCATCGTGGTGTAGCAGGTCAAGCTGTAGCTTGCAATGCTGGTATTCCACACACACACACACACACACACCTCCCTATCCACCTCTGCTGCTCTGCCTTTCAAATAAATCTTAAAAAAAGAAGAAAAAAGAATATCTTCCAATGACTGGTCATTTACCTTAAAACTAGAAACCCCCAAAGGAGTAATACTCAAGTAGTTCTTTTTTTAAAAAAAGATTTAATTTATTTGGAAGTCAGAGTTAGAGAGGCAGAGAGAGAGAAAGAGAGGTCTTCCATCCACTGGTTCACTCCCCAGAAGGCTGCAACGGCTGGAACTGTACTGATCCAAAGCCAGGAGCCACGAATTTCTTCCTGGTCTCCCACAAGGGTGCAGGGGCCCAAGCACTTGAGCCATCTTCCACTGCTTTCCCAGGCCATAGCAGACAGCTGGATCAGAAGTGGGGCAGCCAGGACTTGAACTGGCACCCATGTGGGATGCCAGCACTGCAGGCAGCAGCTTTACCTGCTACCCCATAGCGCCAACCCTAAGTAGTTCTTCCAAGAATCAGAGATATGTTCTACCTGAAACAGCTTCTTAGAACTTACCAGGGAAGTTTCTAAAATACTAATATCAGCTACCACTTCTTTTGGATGCAGCTAAGCTTTTCACATGTGATATCTTACCCAGCCCTCACACAACCCAGGGAAAGCGGCACACTACCGTATCCCCATGAACAGAGATGTGCTCAGACTGACCATCTAGGAAGGGTGAGGGTATGTCTGGATTTAGAACTGCACACAAAACTGTGCTTTTTTACATGGGCTTCTCCAACTAGGACTGACCTGACATGAGTCTGGAGAACATTCTTGCCATTTTCCTGTGCCTTCATCACAGTTTACATCAGCACTTTGTTGATATGATCACTCTTACAGTCTTAGTTAGGTTGTCTCTGAAATGGGAGATGTCTTCTCAAACCAGCCTCATGTTCTTGAATTAGGTCTCATACGTGGTGTCTTTGTGTTGCAGTCTGGTACTGTGATCACTTATAAGTTAACTTTCACAGGGATCCCCTCCTTCTCCTCCCCCCACCTCTCTGTACTTGTTTTCCTCACCACAAATTTAGAACAAGTTCTCAGATATTAGATCAGGATAATATTTATGACATCAAGGACATTGAAAATGGAGAGGTCTGCTAAACACATTGTATTAGGATTCTCCAGAGAAACAGAACCTATCAGAGAGAGAAAGAGAAAGAGAAAGAGAAAGAGAAAGAGAAAGAGAAAGAGAAAGAGAAAGAGAAAGAGAAAGAGAAAGAGAAAGAGAAAGAGAGAGAGAGAGAGAGAGAGAGAGAGAGAGAGGAAGATACTTAATACGGGAATTGACTCACCGATTACGGTAGCCACAAAGTCCCATGATACACCATCTGCAAACTGGAGAACGAGGAAAGACATAAATCAGTTTGAGTCCAAAGGCCTGAGAACTGGCATGGGCAGGGTATCCTGAAATAATTCCCAGAACCCAAAAGCCCAAGAACCAGGAGCTTCAATGCACGAGAAGACAAATGCCCCAGCTCGGAGAGAAAGAGCAAATTCTCCCCTCCTTTGCCTTGCTTTTCTGTTCGAGCCCTCAATGGATTGTATGACATTCACCCAATCTTCTTTATTAGTCTACTGATTTAAATGCTAATCTTTTGCATAAACACCTATACAGATACTTCCAGAAATTATATTTTGCCAGCTACCTGGGCATCCCTTAATGCAAAGTGTATGTACAATTAAGACTCTTGGGCTTCACCAACTGAGCTAATTTGGAATGTTGAAAGTGGTATATAAAATTAACTATCAAGCATCTTTTTTTTTTTTTTTTTTTTGTCTATCCCAAAGTGAGTTACCAGTTTGTCCATACCCTTCCTAGACTGACCATCTCAATGTTTTCATTACAAACTGGAGTGGACAATTGTTTTAGGCCCTCCTAGTATCTTGATTTTGCTTTAAAAAAGCAGTTCTTATTCCACTTGTAGTCCATATGCAATCCATCTGTTACTCCAGGATTAGACACAAGACCCAGACCTGGCCACTCAGAATATTACTTTCCCTTGGCCAAAGAGTTTGCTTGAATATGTAGATTGGAACCAAATAAATCCAAACATAATTAATTGTAGACTTGGCTTTAAGCAAATGGATAAGGTTCAAACTCTTTACTTCTGGAGTTGGAAGGGTGAAGATGTACCTGGAAGTTGCTGGCAGACATTTGGCCACAAGGAAGGGGGAGGGACATCTGTGTGAAGAAAGCAGTACCAAGTGTTGAGGGACACTGGTCCTGATGACCTCATTTGAGACTTTGGATCCTGCCATGATTCAAATATATTGATAGACTTTTCAGTTTCGTGAGAAAACACATTACCTTTTTTGCTTTAGCCAGTTGGGTTGATTTTCTGTCACTTGGATGGAAAGGTTCCTAACCAATACAACTTTATCCCCATGGGTTATTAGCTGGTTCCTCATGCAACAGAATCATCCATATGGTGTCATGAGAAAAACTGATACAAAACCACCTCTCTGCTATTATACTTCTCTGCTCCCAGAATCTTGTCTGCATGTAAGAAGTGGTTTTATAAATGTTAGCTGAGACCCGGATTAAATAATCATATGCCTTAGTGTGAGTTGACTTTCTCATGTGAGAAACAAGTGAAGACAGAAAGTGTATGAGGCTGAGTACAGGTCCCTGAGATCTACTAGTATTGGCTGTTAAGACAAGAGACTGGAACATAGGAAGATAGAAGAGATTGATAGGTATTTTAGCGAACATCTTAATTTTGCCTAAGGCCATGTTTCCATTCATTGACTGTTGGACCTGAGTCAAGAATAGCAAAATCGAAAACCTAATAAAAACAAAACCATGGAGAAAAGAAAATTTTTCATAATACTTCAAGTAAGAGTAATGATGTGAGCTAATCCATATAAACAAAGAAATTACTCCATACAATGGGACTGACTCATTTTATCTCAGGGCTAAATACCGTTGAGTAGAGTGTAGGTCAGGGCTTGTGGTCTAAATATACTAGGGGATAGGGGAGATGGAGATGAATTATTCCATCAGAGGACACAGGCAAAAGGAACAAGAAGTTGCTTTGTGACAACTGACCATAAAGTTTTTCACATAAGCACTTCATCTCACAGTGCATGCTATGAGAACCTCCCTGGGGGAAATGCTGTAGAGTTTTAAAATTCACTTAAAATTGCTAATTAAATTCTATTGTCTACTTATGGTTGATGAACCTGACTTCTCAAAGCCAAGTATACTGACTGGCTTTTAGATATTCAGTTCATTAGAAAGAGGGAGTATTTTCACACTTTCCTTTTTTTTAATTTTTCATGTTGATGTGAATGTTTTACTTCAAGTTGAGAATTATTTATATTATGAGGAACAATGTGAAATTTTAAATAAAGATTTTTAAATAAAGATTAAATCAAGCCAATTAGCCTATCACCTCACCTACCTATCATATTTTTTCCCAGAAACATTTTATTTAAGGTATACAAACTTCATGCATTTCCTAAATACAAATTTAGGAACACAGTTTCTTTTTAAGCAATGGGTACCATCATTTTCATGTCAATAAGCACACAGAAAAAGACAAAAATTTTATGGGACTAAAGCAAAACTACTAGATCATTTGAGAAGTCGGCTGGCCTGGGCTACATCAGGTTCACTCAGGCTCCCTGAAGACTGAAGTATAATTACTTGGTACACAAGTGAGTTGGGTCTAGTAGTTTAAAAAACCCAGTTAAGACTGTCTTCAAAGCTACACCTATAGTAAGACCACACAGGGAAAAAGACAACACCTTGTACTAGAGGGCAAAGATGGATACTCTAGGAAGTGTAGGACAGTGGAAAGGCACTTAATTAAAGTGAGCTTCAGTGTCTGCTTATGTGTAAAACAGTGAAAGACATCCTATATTCTCTACCTTCCAGGGTCACTATGATGATCAAGGTCATTACATTCATGAACATCCTTTGCAACCATAGAGGGCTAGAGAAATGTGTGGGCTGGTGGTGACAGTGCTGGTGATCGTATTTGGTTCCCAACCCTGCCCCCATCTAGCCCACCCTCACTTTGTAGAGTTCCCTGAATGGACAGGAGTTGACACTGAGAAGAACAACACAGCTGTTGAACCTCCAGTGGTAGAAGCATTGAGTGTGGGAGGCTATTCTGCAGCTGGGCTTTTGAGTTGGGCCAAAGAGCTAGAGGGGTTTTGGCTCCTTTAGAACTGCTGTTGAAACTCCCTGGGGAATTTTGCCTTATGAAATTCCCAGCAACTTGAAGCTCTCACTGGGTTGGCGATTAGGAGTTTGGAGGGCTCCCCATTGGATGAAATCTTGTGTTTGAAGTCTGCTGGGAAGAGCTGTAGGAGGGAGTGAAAGCTTCTTCCTTGACTCCCACTGTGCGTTGACAGAAGCAGCCCCCACCACTGTTTATTGCCAATTTCTTTAGTCTCCAAAGCCAAAGAAAATGAAGCAAACCCTTTGAATTAGACCCATCTTTCGCTAGGATCCACAGATGGTGAAATATTAATGGACAGGTGAGTTGCACAATGCTTTAAGCATGCGTTAGAATTGATTTGTATAGGTTAAGTTTATTAACACCCAAGGTGCTGACATATATTGCGATATTGTTAGCAACTCCAGGAATCATTAATGTCAGCACAGAATAAGTTCAGGACTATTAAACATAGTGTCTGCTTCATTGAGAATAAAGTAGTAGTTAAAGGGATTGAGATTACACCTAACACAGCTTTGAAATAGGAGGGAACAGCCAATTATGTGAAAGATTGTCAGCAAAAGCAATGACAATTTCTTTTCGACTTGGGAATGGTGTTTTGTGATATTTTTGGAGTACGAAGGGATAGAGGAGGTAGATTGGTTCTTCTGGAAGCCACAACTGCAAATATAACAAATCCTGGGATCCCTCAAATTTCAATTATACATGGAATCACAGTTAAGAAGGCCTTCTCTCACAGGTAAAGAGGAATGAAAAATTATTCCAATTATGGTCAGTGCCTTATAGACCATTATGCAGGCAACACTGCTCAGAGGCCTTTCCTGCAGTTCATCCTCCCCGCCTCAGAGGCCCTGGGCTGTCAAACCCTAGGCCCCTTCTCCAACCCTAACCTGCCCAATAAAGTGCATGGCCTTGCCGAGATCCTGACCTGAGCACTCCGAAAACCAGGAAAGGAATTTGAATTTGGACTGTGTTCTAGATGATATCGATTACACATTGTTAGTTTGATAAGTGTGATAGTGGTATTGTGGTTATGTCAAAACATGCCCATATGTTTAGCAATGCTCCTTTTAAAAAATGTTTTTATTTTTAATTTTTAATTAATTTTTGACATATTCAATGTGACTTGTAGATACAGTTCTAAAAACATAAATGATATTCCCTTTCTCTTCCTCCCTCCTGTCCTCTTTCCCACCTACCTTTTTTTTTTTCTTTAGTTTTTGAGATAGCAAGTCTTAAATTTACATTACAGTAAAAAGGCTTAATACTTCACCTAATAAGAAACTTAACAAGTAAAAAGCAAAAAGACCCTAGTTTCGTGGGAATATAGACAATGGCTATAAATAATAGTTGAATGGAAAAATGACCATTTCATTCATATACAGTAAATTTTAAAGGATTCACAGATCATTAAAACTATAATAGTATAACCTTCTTCACCATTGGTTTCACAAAAGTATAAAAGAAAGTTTTACAAAACTATATTTGTAGCAATACTGATACACACAGATGTTGATTTTTCTTTTTTTTTTTTTTTTTTTTTTTTTTTTTGTCTGTTCTAAACTTTAGCTCCCACATATAAGGGAGAACATGCAGTATTTGTCTTTCACTGTTGAGCTTAATTCACTCAAAATGATGTCCTCCAGTTGCATCCATTTTGCTGCAAATGGTAGAATTTCATTCTTTTTATAGTTGAATAATAGTCCATTGTTTATCTATACCACATTTTCTTCATCCATTCATTTGATGATGGATACCTTTTTGGCTATTGTGAACAGTGCTGCCATAGACATGGTGGTGCAGGTGTCTCTTCGAAACAATGTGTTCAAGTCTTTTGGGTATATACCTGGTAGTGGGATTGCTGGAGCCTATGGCAAGTCTATTCCTAGTTTTTGAAGAAATCTCCACACTGTTTTCACAGTGGCTGCACAGATTTACATCCCCACCAACAGTGTATATGTGCTCCTCTGTGTCCATATCTTTACCAGCATTTGTTACTCTCTGTGTTTTGGATTTTAGCCATTCTGACAGGGGTGAGGTGGTATCTCATTGTGGTTTTGATTTGCATTTCCCTGATGGCTGGTGATGATGAGCATTTTTTCATATATTTATTGACCACTTGTATTTCTTCTTTTGTGAATTGTCCATTGAGATCCTTTGCCCATTTATCAACTAGACTGGCTTTTTGCTGTTGTTGAGTTTTAAGTTTTTGATACATTTGGGTTATTAGTCCTTTGTCAGATAGGCAGTTTGCAAATATCTTTTCCCATTCTGTTAGATGCCTCTTCACTCTATTGATCATTTCCTTTGCTGTGTAAAACTTCTGAGTTTGATACTGTCCCATTTATTTAGTTTTGCTTTTGTTGCCTGTGTTTTTGGGGTCTTGTCCAAGAAAGAATCCCCTACACCAATATCTTGGAGTGTTTCCCCTACATTTTCTTCTAGCAACTTCGTAGTCTCAGTTCTTACATTTAGGTCTTTAATACATCTTGAGTTGATTTTTGTATATGGTATGAGGTATGGATCTAATTTCATTTCTCTACATATATACACCAGTTTTGCCAGTACCATTGGTTGAAGAGGTTATCCTAACTTCACTGTCTGGTTTGAGTACTTTTGTAAAAAATCAGTTGGCTGTGTGCCTGTGGATTAATTTCTGGGCTCTCTATTCTGTTCCATTGATCTGTGTACTGATTTTTATGCCAATACCATGCTGTTTTTAATTACTATAGCTTTGCAGTATTCTTTGAAATCAGGTATTCTGATGCCTCCAGCTTGATTTTTTTTCTTGTTCAGAATCACTTTGGCTAGTCTGGGTCTTTTGTGATTTCATATGAGTTTTTGGATTGCTTTTTCTAATTCTGTAAAGATTGTCATTTGTATTTTGATAGGGATTGCATTGAATCTGTAGGTTGCTTTAGGTGGTATAGACATTTTAATGATATCGATTCTTCTGATTCATGAGTAAGGAATATCTTTTCTTTTTTTGTGTCTTTGATGATTTCTTTCATCAATGTTTGATAGTTTTCATTGTAGAGATCTTTCACTTCTTTGGTTAAATATATTCCTAAATATTTATTTTTTGTGGCTATTGTGAATGGGACTTCTTTCTTGATTTCTCTTCCTGTGAGTTCATCATTAGTAAACAAAAAGCTACTGCTTTTTGTATGTTTATTTGGTAGTCTACAATTTTACTGAATTGGTTTATCAATTTCTAACAGCTTTTTGGTGGAGTGTTTAGGTTTTTCTATGTACAACGTCACGTCTTCTGCAAACACAGATAATTTGACCCCTTCTTTTCCAACTTTGGTGCCCTTTCTTGTCTCTAAAGAATGCCCATTGGCCGGCGCCACGGCTCACTAGGCTAATCCTCCGCCTTGCGGCGCCGGCACACCAGGTTCTAGTCCCAGTCGGGGCGCCGGATTCTGTCCCGGTTGCCCCTCTTCCAGTCCAGATCTCTGCTGTGGCCAGGGAGTGCAGTGGAGGATGGCCCAAGTGCTTGGGCCCTGCACCCCATGGGAGACCAGGAGAAGCACCTGGCTCCTGCCTTCGGATCAGCGCGGTGCGCCGGCTGCAGTGCGCCGGCCGCGGCAGCCACTGGAGGGTGAACCAACAGCAAAAGGAAGACCTTTCTCTCTGTCTCTCTCTCTCACTGTCCACTCTGCCTGTCAAAAAAAAAAAAAAAAAAGAATGCCCATTGTTTCTTGGATATGAAAGGGTTAAATGATTGTGACTCTGTAATTTGCCTTAACATTATTCAACCAAAAGCAAGGAAGAATGAATAAATAAAAGTATAGATGAAGTAAAAGTGGAAAAATACTGGCAATTCTGGAATTTGAGTGATTAATATTTGAAGTTCATTATACTATTTACTTTTGTGTATGCTCAGAATTTTTCTTAGAAGATCCCTTTGGAAAGAGAGACAGAGAAAGGCAAATGCAAATATACTCAAGATGTCATAAGCAAAGGAAAAATAAACAGAGAAATATATTTTAAAATTATAAAAGTGATACTTTGTTGGCAAATAAGCCACCAAATAAGGCTGACATATTTGTGCAGTATTCATGGAACCATGGGTCATCAATGTAGGATGACCTATATTTCAAGAAAAATATTAAAATTATAGCATCAGGTTCACATGAACAAACATTTCAAGCTTTAAAGTTCTCTTAAGCCTAAATGGCCAGGCCGCTTCTCAATTATATTGTTTTTAAGACTAGCAGTATCTTCTTAGTTAATTTAAGATTTTTTTAAGGATATTGTTTCTAAAAAAAATTCTTGAATTGAGTAAAAAATAGTAGGGGGTGAGGTAAGGCGCTGGGAGGAGGGAAGGGAACTTGTGTCAAAACTTTTCAAAATGGAATGTAACCTCATTTTTTTAAGGCCTAGCTTTTTGGCAGGATTTTTTACTTTCCTCCCCCTCCCTCCAGTCTGTGGCCAATGTCTGGAAGAAGGGATTGCTAGTCATGAGAGGGAATTTACAAAACTAGCATGGGATTCTGAAAGAAGCAGCCGTTGGAAGATGGAATGACTTTCTGAAAGTCCTCAAAGAGCTTAAAGGGAACTGATATTTGAAGAAGAAAATCCTTCCATTTGTGACGGTGTGGATGAAAATGAAGAATACTAGGCTAAGTGAAATAAGCCAGATGCAGAAAGACAAACGTTGCATGATCTCACTCGAATGTGGAATCCAAAATAGTAAAACTTAGAGAAGCAGAGAGTGGAAGGGTGATTACCAGTACCCAGGGCGTGGAGGAAACGGGGAGATGTTGGTCAAAGGGTACGAAGCTTCAGCTACAGGAGATGAACTGGATCTCATGGTGACTGCAGATAACGATACCTGACCACAGGTAACAGTGCTATATGTATACTTGGATTTGCTAGGAAGGTGGATCTTAAGTTCTGTCACCACATTTACATGAAAGATAACTGTGTGAGTGATGGATAAGCTAACTAGCTTGATTGCAGTGATGTTTCACAATATATATATACGTCGAAACAGCAAGTGGTACAACTCAAATGCATACATTTTCTATTTTTCATTTACCCCCCCCCAATAAACTTATAAAGAAAAGCAATGAGAACTGATATTTGCATCTGATTGCTGTGAAAAGCATGAGTTTTACTTGAAACACTTATTCAGACAGGTGGGGTTGACCTACCCTGTTCCATACGAGGTGACGCTGCTGTGTGATCCGGCACTACTGATCACTAAGGCATGAAGCTTAGCATCAGGGAAATAGAGTGGGTGAGCAGAATATTGCTTGAGGATAAGAACTAGGCTCGTAATTACTTTCCCAGCTTTGGTTCTTATTTCAGCAAGACCTTGTGTATCAAAACATTGATCTAGCCAACTGTTTAATGGAGAATTTGCTCAAATTGGTTATTCAGCATCTTGCTGGCCAAAGAGGAAAATGACTCATTAAAAGTTTCAGCTTTTGGGTCTGGTGCTGCAGTGCAGCAGGTTAAGTCAGAGTCAGCAGCACCAGCATCCATATGGGTGCCAGTTTGAGTCCCAGCTGCTCCACTTCCGATCCAGCTCTCTGTTAAGGCCTGGAAAAGCAGTAGATAATCGTCTCTCCAAGTCCTTGGGAGCCTGCACTCAAATGGGAGGCCCAGAAGACCCTCCTGGCTCCTGGCTGCAGCCTGGCCCAGCCACAACCATTGTAAGCATTTGGGGAATGAACCAGTAGATGAAAGATCTCTTTCTCTCTGTCTCTCTCTCTCTCTGTGTGTTTCATTCTTTTAAATAAATAAAAATAAATCTTTAAGAGAAAAAAATTCTCATCATTCATACTGACATGTAGAGAGCTGAGGCCAGAGTTATGGAGGTCCTTCAGCTAGAGAAAGATGAGCACACATGACCAGGAAGAAAGTGGGCCATCACATTAGGTGTAGAGACTTCTAAAGAAGAGAAGAGATCATTTCATCGACAAGGAGAGGGCTTGAGGAACACAGAGTTTGAATCAAATACAGGGCAGGCAAATGCATAGAGACTGATGTAGAGATGGTGTGGGGATGTAGAGGTGGTGCTTCTGACTGCAACATCAAGGAAATCAAAGGGAGGGAAGGTTTGTGGAAAACCTAGAATATCAGAATAGGCATGTTCTGTGTAGGTAGACACGGCATGGCAGTACTGAGTTGTAAACATGATCAGAAATGCCCTTTTGAAGGTAAATGTCGCAGGGATGAGTAAAACGAATTGGAGTAATGAGAGAACAGATGGAAGTAATTACTACTACTCTTAAATACCTTGCAGGCACCACTTGCCATACATAATCTGGTTGAATTCTCATAGCAAGAGATAGCTCTACACTCTAGAGCTGGAGAAATCGAAGCTTAGGGTGATTAAACAACCTCCCAAGATCACACAGCTTAAGTGGTCGAGGCAGTATCCTAATGTAGACACATACACCTGCTCTCACTCTGCCTGACCACTGCCTAAGGAACCTCAATGGGCAGAGGTGATGAGGGTCTGAATTAGGAGACAGCATGAATCAAACCCTTGAGAAGTAGAATCAGCAAGTGTAGCCAACAGCGTAGCAACTACACTTGCCTGTGGAGGCCCTTGATTGGTCACTTAGGTGAAGGGAGGAATGATACTGTCACTAACCTAACTTAAAAAAAAAAAAAAGATCAGGTATGGTATAAAATATTATTAATTCGGGGCCGGCACTGTGGCGTAGCGAGTAAAGCTGCTGCCTGCAGTGCCAGCATCCCATGTGGGCACTAGTTCAAGTCCCGGCTGCTCCATTTCCGATCCAGCTCTTGGCTATGGCCTGGGAAAGCAGTGGAAGATGGCCCAAGTCTTGGCCCCTGCACTCAGGTGGGAGACCTGGAAGAGGCTCCTGGCTCCTGGCTCCTGGCTCCTGGCTCCTGGCTCCAGATCAGCACAGCTCCGGCCGTTGCAGCCACTGGGGGAGTGAGCCAGTGGAATCTTCCTCTCTCTCTCTCTCTCTCTCTCTGCCTCTGCCTCTGCCTCTCTGTAATTCTGACTTTCAAAATAAATAAATAAATCTTTTTTTTAAAAGGTCATTAATTCACTTTTAGCCATGCTGAACTTGAGATGACATTGCAAATTGCAATGAAAATATCTTTGGGGCAACTGGAAGCATAGGTTGATTGCTAAAGGGGGAAGATGGAGCAAGAAGGAGAAATTGAGAAATCGGGTACAAGCAGCCAAGAACTATGTGGGCAAAGCAAGGTGATCAGTGAAAATCATCCAAGCTTTTCCTTTCTCTTTCTCAACTCAGAATAGAGATGAGTTTTGAGTCTTATCAGCCATGCCCTCCCAAATTACCTACACACATTCAGGAATGAAATGGAGACCAAAATTTTACAACATGGTCATGTAGAACAACTCTTTGATCTAACTCTGGGAGGAAAAGAGATGGCTTTCATGGGAGTGTGTGGAGTCTAAGTAAAATTACAGGGCCACTCTGCTCTTATCACATTGTCTTTCCCAGGATAAGACAGGAAAGTAAAAGCCTGGTCAGTTCCCTGGGAGCCACCACCATTGCTGGCCAGGGCAGGCTTTGAGGAACTGACACAGAGAAGGGAGTGCCTCGTTTTATGGGCCAACTAAGAGATCTCTGAATTCTTTCCTAAAACATTTTAAGCAGCAGAAAAGGTAGCAGGAGGGAGGCTCCACTGTAGAACTTGGCAGCAGGCCCTAGAAATGGATAATACTCTCTCAGTGGGGGTGACAGTGAAAAAAAATCAGATGGAGTTGAAATTTCATCAAGGTCAAGGAAATAACCCCATCCTTCTTTGATGTACAAATTCCCATCTCCATGTGCACCACTTCCCTCGAGATTTGCTTCAGTAAGCTCTGTGTGTGAGTATATCACAAGTTACAAGTATGCAAGGGTTACAGTGGGACAACTCCCCCCATCTGAACTTAGAACTACAGCAAACAAGATGGCCTTATGAGAATAAAGCTTTCAATGAACAATGACAAATCAGACAACTGTAGGAAATGAATTTTAAAAGAACGAATGTGTTCCTGGGGCAGCAAGGCTCAACTGGACCCTGAGATGATGACATCTAGAGAAAGATGGGGAGTTCTGCTCAGTTATGAACAAGGCAGCTACACTCAATGCATATTTTTTGAGTACCTACTATGTGCCAGCTATGAGCTCACATTCTAGTTGGGGAGATAGAAAGTAAATAAATGCATACATGACTGAATGCCAGGTGTTGAAGTGTGTGTGTGTGTGTGTGTGTGTCCATGGGAAACATCTACAGAGCAAATCACAGCATTTGGTGCTGCAGTGGGCACGTTGCTCAAGGGCAAGTTCAATGCCATATTTGGGAAGTGTGTGTGGTCCCTACATCTGCATTTCCAACACTTGGTGTTGATATTTTGACCTACCCAGTGGTTTGCTGATAGTTAAATTATACATAATGGTCTGTTGATTTCTCCTGTATGAATTTCATGAGGACAAACATACAGAAAAGAAAACATATCAAAAAGCTACAACTGGAGGAATTTTCCAAACCGAGCACACCTGTGTAAATCAGCACCCTAAATTTCCCCCAATGTCTCCTTTCAGCCCCGTGCTACCTCACGTTAACCACTCTTGTGACGCTAGCATAGTTATGTTTTGCCTTTGAACTTTAGGTAGGCAGAAGTAAATAGCACATACTCAGCACCTGCTGTCTGGCGGCTTTCACTCGACATTGCTTCTCTGAGGCACATTCACGCATGTGTGTACCGTGATCTGTCTTGTCCCAGTGTCACATTTTTCACTGTACGACTTCATCACAATTTACTCACCCATTCTATTGAAATGGACATCAGGTCACTTTCACTATTCTAATAAATCATTCTTCAGCATAACTCTGTTCAAGCTGTTTCTGATGTTTGCAATAAGAATCCTGCCTGATAAAGTTGTGATTCAATTTTAATTTTTATTAGGCTATTTACCTATTTATTAACAGAGTTACAGAAAATTTATGTTTTGGTGTGAAGTCTTCCTTTTTATTAATGCTTCTGAGGATGTAGATATTTTATTCATCAGCTATTTGGCAAGAAACATCAACTTGGTGTTCCAACATTGAGGCCTAATGATCAAAAATAATATTCCATATGAATAAAGCCCCGGGGTTCCAGCTTAAGTACAGTACTTTTTGAAGCAATAGCTATAACTTGCATTCTCTTGGATTGCTGTACAACTTGGTTAGGAGGTTTTTCTCCATGGGGGCACTGAAATAACTATGTCTAGGTGTGTGTCTCAGCAGTTACAGTGGTTCTACCTTGATTGCAACATACTAGAGGTTTGGAGGTTGTAGTTTTCTCTACATTCCCCTGGCGACCAGTCTCAGGAACTCTGAAGAACATTATTAATAAGTAGACACAATCCAGCAAAAAAGGGTATGACAAATTCAATGTCAAGCCAGTAATATCTCTTAGTCACCAATTACTAGGGTATTTCCATATTTCAAGCATATCACACAAATACCCCCACCCCTACCCCATCACGTAGGAACACAGCTTGTCTGAGTAGTGTTATAGGAGGGAAAGGAGGATCACTCTTCTATTTTACCATTTTTCTTCTTGGCCAGGCCATATTAATTTCTGGTGCTATCATTTGAGGCCTGACTTCCAAGCAATAAGTTGGGCCAGTCAACAATTGTTTCCCTTGGTTATTCAATGAGACTGACCCTTGTAATGACAGTAAGGACTTACTGAGCATCCAGTGTGCATGCCAGGGTACTCAGTATGTACATCAATGATCCACAGAGCAAACCTATTCATCAAAGGCCGACTCCTCCACTTGTGCTCTGGACACCATTCCCTTGTCTTGCCCTTGGACCCCTCACTCTCTCCCAAAGCACCCTCCTCTTTCAGTTTCCATGACACCACTTTCTCCTCTTCTCCTCCTCAACTGGCCACATTTCCTTGGTTTTTTTGTTTTTGTTTTGCTGGTTTCCCTTTCTTGGTTTGTCCTCTAATGGTTGGAATGACTTGAAGCTGTTTCTCACATATTCTTGTACTGTCAATCTATACCCTCTTCCTAGGTGAGCTCATCAGTCTCATGTCTTTAAGTATCATCTACAGGGGCCGACACTCTGGCACAGTAGGTTAATCCTCCACTGCAGCGCCAACATCCCATATGGGCACTGGTTCTAGTCCTGGCTGCTCCATTTCCAATCCAGCTCTCTGCTATGGCCTGGGAAAGCAGTGGAAGATGGCCCAAGTCTGTGGGCCCCTGCACCCATGTGGGAGACCCAGAGGAAGCTCCTGGCTCCTGGCTTCAGATCCATGCAGCTCCGGCCATTGTGGCCATTTGTGGAGTGAACCAATGTCTCTCTGTCTCTCCCTCTCACGGTCTGTAACTCAACCTCTCAAATAAATAAATAAAATCTTTTAAAACAAAAACAAAACAAAATAAATATCATCTACATACTAATGGCTCTTCAATTTAAAGTTCCTAGTTTTGACTCACTGGCCTTTTTTCTGAGCTCAAGTTCCTATATCCCACTGCCTGCTCTATTGCACCACGCAGATGTCTAAGAAGTTTCTCAAGATTAGTACAGACAAGCAGAGGTGGTTTTCCAATGTCCACTTCCCAGTTCTTCCTCACCTCTGGAAAAAGCAGCAATAGTCACCAAACATGTTCAAGCCAAACATTTAGAAGTCACCTTCAAGTCTTCACTTTCCCAAGTGAATCACCAGCAGGTCACGCTGGCAACAGCTTTATGTCAACAGTTAATTTTGAGAGTCTTTTATTGATTGCAATTTGATAATTTAAAAGAAAGTTTGGGAGATAGGAGATAAAATATCCATGTTTTCTCATAATCTTCGTAATTATAATTTTAATCATTTTGTCTGTTGAGTAGAAACTTTAATTTACTTTATAATCCCCTTGATCTTGCATCTTTGGATTCTTCCCATCTTTGACTTTTATAAATTTTCAATGAATATCTATATGCATATATATATATTGCAGTTTTACTTTTTAAAGTAAAAAAAATTTTTTTGTTGTTATTCTATAAAAGACCCCTGAGGGGCCATTATTGTGGCATAGTAGTTTAAGCCTTCACCTGCAGTGCCAGCATCCCATATGGACACCAGTTTGAGTCCCAGCTGTTCCACTTCTGATCCAGCTCCCTGTCATTGCACTGGAGAAAGCAACAGAAGATATCCTGAATCCTTGGGCCCCTGTACCCACATAGGAGACCTGGAAGAAGCTCCTGGCTCCTGGCTTCGGATCAGCCCAGCTCTGGCCACTGGAGCCATTTGGGGAGTGAACCAGCAGATGAAAGATTTCTCTCTCTCTCTCTCTCTCTAACTCTGCCTCTAAATAAATAAATATTTAAAAAATTCAAATATCCCTAAACATTTTTTCTTAGTTATGCAACAATGGGGAAATAGGTATCCATTAATCTAGTGTTCAGTAAAATAGAATTCTATCAAAGACATTGCTTTATGAAAGCCATAATAGTGCAAAACTGCACTTTGATGAGGAGGCGGCCATATTGTCTAGGAAGCAAGGCCTGTAGTAGAGAAGAAACATATCTAAAATCTACTCCCCATAATTCAAACTTGGTGAAACCAAGAGGGATGAACTGATGTGACCTCCCAAGGTCCAACAGCTGGGAAAGGTAATGGCTCTTGAGATAAATATCAATGAGCAAAGGGAGAATCAGGTCCATATGTCACCTGATGGATGGTTGGACTCATCGTCCAGCCACCCTGGCACAGAGCCTTTGTCCCGAGAAGGATTACTGAACATGGCCACACAGGCCACAGCTGGAAACCTGAGATCCAACATCTGGAGACTGGTAATAAGCTCAGCCTTGAGGCTTCAAAGGAAGGCTGTGTCCTGTGCTGGGTCTGACAGCGATGCCGTTGAGATGAACATGCATGCACTGGGCCATTTTTCAGAGTGAAGCAGGTGATTGTAGCAGAAACAACAGTGACAGCAAGAGGAGGATCTGCTGTAAACAAATCTGATTCTTTTCTTTCTCTGTCCCTCATTGAATTGAAAAAGCTCCTAGTGTTCTAAACCAATATGGGGTGGGAGAAAGAGCCTCAGAAGGCATCACTAGGGGCCAGTGCTGCGGCACAGCAGGTTAAGCCTCCTCCTGTGGCATCGGCATCCCATATGGGCGCCAATTTGAGCTCCAGTTGCTCCACTTCCAATCCAGCTACCTGCTGATGGCCTGGGAAAACAGCGGAAGATGGCCTAAGTGCTTGGGCCCCTGGCTCTTGGCTCTGGCCTGGCCCAGCTCCAGCCCTTGTGGCCATTTGGGGAGAGAACCAGCAGGTGAAGGATCTCTCTCTCTCTGTCTTTCCCTCTCCCTGTGTGTGTAATTCTGCCTTGCAAATAAAAAGGTAAGAAAAGTCATCACTAGATTTCCTGTTGATAGGGCATTCAAGCGACTACTTAGGAAAGTGTTAGTGTGTGAACTCCCACCCCCACTCTGCAGGTTCCATACCTCTGTCTCTATTTGGGACCCTTTCCTTGTCAGGATTCACAGACGAGAGATGACTGGAAGGGCACGAATGGAGGTGGGCACTGTGGCACAGTGGGTGAAGGTGCTGCTTAGGATGCTGCATCAAGTCCTGCCTCCACTTGCAATGCAACCTCCTGCTGGGTCAGTCCAGCCTCCCACATCTTGGGAAGCACCAGGTAATGACTCAAGTACTTTGGCCCCTGCCACCCATGTGGGAGAGCAGGATGGAGTTTCGGGCTGGCCCAGTCCTGACTTTGGTCTGGTCCAGCCCTGGCTGTTATAGGCATTTGGGGAATGAAGCAGGGGAGGGGAGATCTAGTCAGGCTGTGAGTTGAGTAGCATCAAGAAGCCAAAGATTCAAAACTGGGACCTGGAGGTGGGATTGTTAGAAAGAGTAGAAGAGCGGGCCGGCGCCGCGGCTCACTAGGCTAATCCTCCGCCTAGCAGCGCCGGCACACCGGGTTCTAGTCCCGGTTGGGGTGCCGGATTCTGTCCCGGTTGCCTCTCTTCCAGGCCAGCTCTCTGCTGTGGCCAGGGAGTACAGTGGAGGATGGCTCAGGTGCTTGGGCCCTGCACCCCATGGGGGACCAGGAAAAGCACCTGGCTCCTGGCTCCTGCCATCGGATCAGCGCGGTGCGCCGGCCGCAGCGCGCCAGCCGCGGCGGCCATTGGAGGGTGAACCAACAGCAAAGGAAGACCTTTCTCTCTGTCTCTCTCTCTCACTGTCCACTCTGCCTGTCAAAAAAAAAAAAAAAAAAAGAAAGAAAGAAAGAAAGAAAGTAGAAGAGCAGCCAGAGACTCCACATCTATCAGATGAATTCATTGGTGAGAACCGAAACAGGTTAAGGAATGAAATTAGAAGCCTTAGATCCTGAAAACCTGCTTCACGGATGTTGACTTCTACCCAGAGCCACTCCATGGTGAGCATAACTCACTTAAACTAAAAACCTGAAAGGTGTTTTATGCCGACAAATAAAGTGCAATTTAACACAAAATTGTCAATAATTTTTATATGAAACGCATTTGGAGCATAAATACTCTTGATCCTTTATAGTCATGACACAAGCTTTTAGTCTTGCTCATGGTTAAATCATTGCATGAGCCTGGACATGTCTCAGAATCTTAGTAACCTTGGCTTTCTTATTTATGAGATACAATTATGGCTGGTTTATGGCCTTGAGGGCAGTGTGGTTTGTGAACTGGGTGTTTGAGTTCAAGTTCAGATGTGGTGTTCCATGGTCAATCCCAAGCATCACCTATGATCAAGGTCTAACCTCCGTGTGTCCAAAATTATATAACAGGTAGAATTGAATGGCTTGTGCTTTTGGTCTAGTGACATGGAGATATAGTTAATAATAGCCTGTAGTCAAGATTTGTAAGATATTAATTTTAATGCGATGCAAACCCCATGGAGAGTAAAGGACAAAGAGAACTTTAAAAGAAGATGCAGGAAATAATAAAATGGTATTTAATTTGGACATGTGCCCCCAGTGCATCTGGAGAAAAATCAACAAAGTGCAAATATCAGTGGGAGAACACGAAAGATGAGCCCCAATTATTCTAAAAGACAGGGACAGGAAATTAGACTGGAATTTGCAATGTTGTTTTGGGCCACAGGGGTGGCCTTCTGTGCCTGCAGAGGGAAATGAGATTTATTTCAGAATATTCAGATGGAATTGTAGCTTAGCTAAGCCTGAAATCGGTCCCGAGTCCTCTGATGGTTGCAGAGATTGCCGTGTTCTGCAGGTTAGTCCACCCGCGAGAAGGCGGGGCTGCAGAGGGATGAGCTGGTGGTCAGACGTCTTTGTGGGATCTTCGCCATTGACCAGCTGGGGTGTTTAATGTTTTAATTGTCTGACCTTAGGTTCTGCTCAAGAAAACAGAAGGAAGAAAGTCTTCCTTTCAGGATTGTTGCAAGGACTATCGAAAAAGTATAAGTTGTTCCTGGCACGTGGGATTGATTGAATAATCGTCAGCCAGTAGCAGCCGCAGGAGTAGAAATGGAGGCTCACTTCTGAGTTTCCAAGCTCCACCTATCACAGAGTCCCACAGTGCTGATATATGCACCTTTGTTCACCAACAGCCAGTGGAAACTAAAATTGTTAAATTAGATGGGCTAACAAAACAGGTATGGGGAGGTAATCAGCTGTTTCGTTGTAACTATATTTACATAGTGCATGTGATCTCCTTGCTGGCCCACACAACCAACCCCACCAAATACAGATCCATGTTCAGAGTTTCTTCATCTTCTACATGTATTTATTCATTTGAAAGGCAGAGACAGAGAAAAGAGACAGATTTCCCATCTTCTGGCTCACTCCCCAAATGACCACCACAGCCAAACTAGGCCAGGTCAAAGCCAGGAGCCAGGAACTGAATCCAGGTCTTCCCAGTTGGGGGCTGGGACCCAAATACTTGAGCCATCCCCTACTACCTCCCAGGGTGCACATTAGCATGAAGCTAGAATCAGAAACAGAGCCAGGACTCAAAACCAGGCAACTCCAATATGGGAGGGGGGTGTCCCCAGCAGTGCCTTGACCACTACATCTAATGCCTGCCCCAGAGTTTCTTATAAAGCTTGATAAAACCAAATCTAGACTATCTCCCGCTTTAATCAATGTATTTTACCAGTGGCAAAGTAGAGCCCATTCTTGGTATTTTATTTCTGCAGACTAGGATGTGATGCAGAATAAATTCATACTTCAGTTCTTTTTTAAAATGTAGTTTCAGTTGATAATTTTAATTCCAGGCTTTGCCAATTATTTTGCATATGTATTTATATCATAATTTTAGCCCATGCTTGCTGTGAATGGTGTTAACAGAAGCCGTCAGAGGCAGAGGCCCTGGACCTCCATTAAGACACTCAGTAGCGCTGGCGCCGCGGCTCAATAGGCTAATCCTCTGCCTTGCGGCGCCGGCACACCGGGTTCTAGTCCCGGCTGGGGCACCGGATTCTATCCCAGTTGCCCCTCTTCCAGGCCAGCTCTCTGCTATGGCCCGGGAGTGCAGTGGAGGATGGCCCAAGTGGTTGGGCCCTGCACCCCATGGGAGACCAGGAGAAGCACCTGGCTCCTGGCTTTGGATCAGCGCGGTGCGCCGGCCGCAGCAGCCATTGGAGGGTGAACCAACGGCAAAGGAAGACCTTTCTACTCAAGAGGGGGCAGTTGCTAAGAAACAGGAACCCACCTGCCACTCACCTGGAACACCTGCCACTCACATTGTACTGTGTTCCCAGCTCCAGACTTCAAGCCAGCCAGCCTAGCCTTTGCAGGCATCTGGGGAGGGAATCAAAAGATAGAAGATGTCTCTGCTTCTCTGCCTTTCCAATAAATGCTTCTTAATTTTTGAAAATAGTATAAAAGTAGAGAGAAAGTGAAAAGAATTTGTAATAAAATTTAAAGAAATAAATAAAAACCAGGAAGCCACTGAGGAAACATCCCTGATCCTGATACCAAAGTTAGCAAGGGGATCTGCTGCTTGTGTTGCAGTCTTAACAGCCAAAACATCAGCTGTGCTCACCAAAACCTACGAGATCCTGAATGTGGATGAGTGCTATTGAGGAAATCGGAAGGAGCGGTAGAGGAAGGCAGGATTTTACCTCCTTGACTTCCCCTAATCATGAGCACTTTGCACGGAGAGATATTCATTGGTACTAGCTTGAGTCTCTGAGTTTGGCATGAATTTGGGTTCTGTATGCTGTTGACTTTCTAGGAATAAGTCTGGATCTCTAGTCCTTCTCTAATTAGTCATGATGTTGGGTGATTCTTTGCCCTTGACCCTCTGACTTCATTGTTTCCAGGTGACATGGTGCTGCCCTTGGGTCACAGTAGTTTTTGGAGAGCCGTAACACAGAAGCCTCTGATATAGAGAAAGTAAAAAGGCTAAAACTGAGCAGTGAAGAAGAAACATTAAGGAGGCAGGGAAAATGGAATTCAGAATTTGTAAGTGATCGCTCACTTTTCAAAAATGGGCAAAAAGGGCAGGGTTTTAGCATAGCAGTTAAGATGCCTGCATCCCAGGTCAGCAGCACCCAGGTTCAATTCCTGGTACCAGGTCCTAACTCCAACATCCTGGGAGGCAGCCATAATGGCTCAAGTGACTGGATTCCTGCTACCTACACAGGATACCTGAGCTGAGTTCTAGGCTCTGTCTTCAGCCCAGTCCAGCCTGAGCCATTGTGGGCATTTGGGGATTGAATCAGAGGATGGAAACTCTCTTTCTTCCTCTCCTCCCCCCATTCCCTCTGTCAAATAAACAAATAAATACAATTTTTAACTGGCAAAAAAAATTGAAACCAGAGTAGAGAATTTAAAGAAATTCATGAGTGGTAGCAATTTTAGCCAGGTTGAAAGAAAAGTATTGAACTTCAAAGAAAAAGAACGTTCAAAGTGATGAACATGAGACCCCTCCAAAATGTGGAAGGAATTATGAGTAGAGCTACAAATGCGAAGTGACACTAGATGATGTCTAAAAAAGAAGTGGGTTCAAAGAAAGGTTCACACACAGAGATAAAAAATACTTTCATAGTTTGCTTTTCCTGTGGTCTGCTTTAGAATTCACCCCAAAACCAACAGTTTTTGTGGTTATTCAAATTTCATTTCTCTTCCCATGACCTCCTACTGTCTATTCTGTGGTGGCCGGCATTTGGACAAAATAAAAGAGAGGAAGTGAAATTTAAATCACTTGATTTTATCCTTTTTTTTTAGTCCTTTTTGGCTAAGAGATGTGAGGGAGGAGATATGCTTGTGGCTCGTGTGGTTTGTAGGATGTGTGGGTGTTTTGGTTTGGTTTGGTTTTCAGCTACTGCACTCACTATTACCCCAGTTTCCCACATCAAGTCCTGTTTGGGCACCAAAGAGAAAGACTCAATAAACATTTGGTAAACGATTTGACTCTGCTTTGCTTCTTCACCTAAATATTCTTCAAAAGAGGCTTAGCAATTCCCCAACACAAAACCTTTGCTGAAGTCTGATTAATCCACATGTCAATAACATATTCAATGTGAATTGGATACACACTGCTCTAAAGTTTGTGTCAGCATGTCAATGATAATGTAAATAAGAGGAATTCTAAACAACTCCACAGGCTAAGCTGTTTTCAAGCATTTTAGCAGAAAATATTTACATACCAAAAATAAACACATGTAGTACAAAAGGCATTTCTCAATTCATGAAAGCAAGCAGGCAGGAGACCCAACCTGGCATCAATGGAGGCACTTCCTTAGCTATGAGTCATAGTATCACATCTACATATTAGTTCCAACAGGGCATTCTTTTCACGATTGTTCATATTGATCATTCACTAACCTGAACTAACTTTCAATCAGTTAAGTCTGAGTAAGTGAATTTTTTTAAAGATTTATTTATTTATTTATTTGAAAGGCAGAGAGAGAGAAAGAGAGAAAGTCTTCCATTCGCTTGTTCACTCCCCAAATAGCCACAATAGCCAGAGCTGTGCCAATCCGAAGCCAGAAGCCAGGAGCTTATTCTGGGTCTCCCACATGGATAGGGGCCCAAAGACTTGGGCCATTTTCTACTGCTTTCCCAGGCCAAAGCAGAGAGCTGGATCAGAACTGGAGCAGCCAGGACTCAAACTGGAGCCCACATGGGATGCCAGCACTGCAGGTGGCGGCTTTACCTGCTACCCGCACCGGCCCTGAGTAAGTGAAATTTTGAAAAGACTTACTTATTTATTTAAATGCAGAATGATGGAGAGAGAGATTGTCCATCCACTGATTCACTCCCTAAAAGGCCACAACAGCCTGATCTGGGTCAGGCCAAGGTCAGGAGCCAGGAACTCCATCCTGGTTTCCTACATGAATGTTCAGAGATCCAAGTACTTGGGCCATATTCCACTGCCTTCTCAGGAGCATTAGCAGTAAGCTGGATCAGAAGTGGAGTAGCTAGAACTAGAAACTGCACTCCAGTATGAATGCCAGCATTGCACGTGGCTTAAGCTGTTGCATCACAATGCTGGTCTCAAGTAAGTATAATTTTGTTATGATTTACTAAACTGTATAACAAGGCCAAACAAGGTTATGTTCACTTAATATTGTCTGCTTCTTTGGCCTTGTTTATTCTGGGACATGTTGGGGAAGATGCAGCAAATTTCTGTCCAGCCAGATAACGCAGGGGCTGAATTAAAAAGGCAAGGGTCGCAAGGCAGGGAGGGTCACACATGTGACTGGAAGGAAGAGAAGAGATCTGAGAAGCTGGAAATCCCACCTCGGTCTGGAAAGTCTTTGCACTTAGGATGTGGCTTCCAGCTCCCTCCTAACAAGGAATCTGAAGTCCTTTCCAGGCCAAGCATGCCCCCTTCCCTGGGAGAAACTCACCAATCAGCATGCTTCTGGGAAGACTCCTCAGGTACTGTCCCCAAAGGACCCCCCCCCCCCACCTTGAGTGTTCTTGGAGAACTCCAGCTTCTCTAGCAAAGCATATACAGGAGCTGTTCAAAAGGGTCTGAAAATGCGTATTATGAAAAAACGATGCATGGATTTCTAAATTGCTTTACATCAAAATAAACTTATCTTCCAATTTCATCTTCCCATAGACATTTTCAAGTGTCCTTGGGTCTCTTGCCTCTAACCTTGATGACATGCATTGCTTCAAAGTTATTGAAAGGTAAGCCTTTTTTTTCCTCGAAAAACTGAAAAGCAGCAAAGAGAAAAAAGACATAGAGTGTATTCCAATAGCCCCACAACTACAAAGACTGTTTCCCTGTGACTTCAATCTGTTGAGTTCACGTCTGCCTTCTGAAGGGCGGACAACTCTCTACCCCAAATTCTATTACAGAACTTGTTCAACTTTCACCAAGATACATTTTAAGAAAAGTCTCATGGAAACATAAAATGATACATATGGCAAAGGCAATCCACATCAGTATAGGACTGATAAACATGCATGACTCAGAGGAGCAATTGTCTTCTACATACTTCCTATGGTTAATATGATTAAATCCTTGGCCTCTGAATCGCCTCCTCTGATGTTATCTATTCTCTTCTTCTCTTCACTCTTCTTTTTTAAAAATACTTATTTTATTTACTTGAAAGGCAGAATTACAGAGAGAAGGGGGAGAGGTAAGTAGAGAGAGAGACAAAAGGGAAAGAGAGAAACAGGGGGGTCTTCCATCTGCTAATTCACTCTTTAAATAGCCTCAGTAGCCAGGGCTGGGCCAGACTGAAGCTCGATCCAGGAGCTTCTTCCTGGTCTCCTGCGTGGGTGCAGGGACCCAAGGACTTGGGCCATCCTTTGCTGCTTTCCCAGGCACATTAACAGGGAGATGGATTGGAAGCAGAGCAGCCAGGACTCAAACAGGATGCCAGCATTGCAGGCTGCAACTTAACCTACTGTTTCACAACACCAGCCCCCTCTTCAATCTTCCTGAGAGGACCCTTCCAGGCATATTTCTCCACAATCCTACCACCAATGTCTGAAGAAGTCAGGCCAGTGAAGCACAAAAACAACTTCACATGCAATTAATCAAGCACCAAATATGCCACAATCTCCTTCTTAGCTCAGCACTCCCAGAGAGAAGAACAAGGGAGTATGAGCTCAGTTCTGACCCTGACAAAGCAACTGAGTTCCAGTTTCACACATTCACCATTCATCTGCCCAATCTCTTCCCAAGCCGTTCTTGGCTTCTTCATTTATTCTTATCTGGTTTTTCCTGACCCTAAATTGCCAAAGAAGCTAAATTCATTTCTGGAACTCCTCTTTCCACCACAAATATAAATAAAAGAATATGATTGTATCTAGTTGTTCTTTTAAATGTGCAAAGCAATTTGATTAATAGGTGGAATAAAAATTGGCCAGCTTAAGTGATCTTAATGAAGATTAATTCCTATTTTGAACACTGAATCACCCCAGTGGGCCATTGTGTATGTAAGTGTACCCACAAAGTTGGTCAGTTAAGTAGGCAATGCCTAAAGCTGTAGACACACTCTCTACATGGCATGAATCTTTATTCCTTTGTTTAGTCTACAGCAAGAAGCCAACTGCCTTACTTTCGTCCAGAAGGGAAATGTTGAGATATTGTGCAAATATAAGCAGTTTTCCAAGCTTCAGGAAATTTGAACTGAAACATTGACTGGAAAGAACCCACCGTGTTCTTGCATGTTGAACTGTTGTTTAAATCCCTTTTCACATGTGCTGAGCTCATACCCAAAATGTTTTGACTCCACACGCATGAGGACTTGGCAAGGGCCTGGAAGGAGGAGTGCCCTGTCACGGGAAACAGGAGGAAAAACAAGGCCAGCAAGCATATTCTCTCAGAGCACGGAGGCCTTTGTGGGCCAGGGTTTCCATTATTCAAAATAAGCAAATAGTGAATGTCTCCCTTCAGTCCAGCACCAGCTCCAAAATTGCAATAGGTCAAAATTTTTCCATGGCTTCCTTCTACAGACTGTCTCAAAAAAAAAAAAAAAAATACACACTCAATACATTAATGAGTGCTTTAAAGAGTAGAGCAGTGAGACATTAACCAGTATCTGCTTTGATGATGTGAAGTCATATCTCAGTGGGAGCCACAGAAAAGATAGCTCTATTTTAACAAGTACATTTAACATCTGTAAGTGCCACACATTTTGCTAGGGCACACTTAATCTGAAGGGATTTAGAAAGGACAAGGCGCTTATAGGGCCCTGGGCGGTTGGTTCTAAGGCGCTAGTCTTCTGGGATCACCAATATAGCTTCTCCTGCAACTCAGGTCCGGCAGCAGATTTGTTCTCAGCCTCCAACACTACCTGAAGGGACTACAGCTATATTTATGCACAAAGGTTTCACCTTCAAAAAGACAGTCAGTCTGTTCCTGTGTGTAGGTTGGACGGATGGGTACCCCAAGTCAAAGACCTAGAATGCCTGCAATGAATGGAAAGCCTTGCTGAGCAATGCAGGTTTGGTTGCATTAGTTGAGATCCTATAAAGTTTTTTTTTATTTAAGAGGTAGTTAAAGAATGATAGAGGGAGAGGCAGAGAGAGAGAAAGGTCTTCCATCTGATGGTTCACTCCCCAAATGGCCGCAACACGGAGCTGACTGATTCAAAGCCAGGACCCAGGAGTTTCTTCCAGGTCCCCTTCCTGTGTGTGGGGCCCAAGCACTAGCGCCCTCTTCCACTGCTTTCCCAGGCCACAGCAGAGAGCTGGATTGGAAGAGGAGCAGCTGGAACATGAACTGGTGTCCATAGGGGACGCTGGCATTGCAGGTGGAAGCTTAACCTGCTATGCCACAGCACAGTCCCCAAGGGATCCTGTAAAGTTTTAGAAGTCTGTTTGAGGATGTGAGGGCTCTTCAAAAAGGTCATAAATGGAATTAAAAGATAAATTTATTTTGGTGCAAAAAATTTGAAATCCATACATTCCAGGGATCTTCGATAGTTCATGAAAATTGCCTATTAAAAAAAAAAAAAGAACTATTGTGATAGGTTGACTAGGACTTGGCTCCCCAAACTCATGCAGAAACTTAAACCCCAAATCTTCACTTGACCTTAGCGTATGTTAATAGCTTACGGCCCAGTGCTAAAGGTTAGTAGATTAGGGTCTTGATCCACTTATGGCAGAGGTGGACACAGTGGAAGATCTTTAGGTGACTAAGGGCTAGCCCTTGGGAAGCTGCTTGCATGGGAGGGCTGGCTATCTTAGCTGAGTTCTGCCTGACTTCTCTTTTGCTTCCTAGTTTGCCTCGTGGTATCACCAACACACACTTCCCCGTTGCCAGCCTCCACCAGATGCCAGCCTAATGGGGCCACCTGATCTTGAACGGTGAACCTCCAAACTGTAAGCAAATAAACATTTTCCTTCCTAAGACCTCCTCTTGGTTACTCTAGTTAAGGTAACCAAGAGCTGGCTAATACAAGTATGCGTGGATGTAAATGTCAAAAAATTTTGCACCAAAAAAATTCCCTTTTAATTCCATTATTCCACAACCATTTGAGGGATGCTTGTATTAATCTGACAGAAGTAAGAAAGATGGAATCATGGGAATGAGCACTGTAGGGAGCTGTAGAGAGCAGAGAGAAGCCTGGACATGGGTAATGTTGGGAAGAATGGGAAAAAGGAAAAATTAAAAGGTACATTTAGAAAGAATGGACTAGCTTTATTAACTGAGCAGATACAGGGATAAAGAAGAGAGCAAAGTGGGTTCAAGGTTTCTATCCAGAGGCTGGGAAAGTAATGAGACCACTGACAGAAACAGTAAACCAGGGGTGGGAGCCAGTTTGCAATGAACCATCAAGAAAGTGAACTCAGGGGCCTCTGCTCGGGCGTATTAGACTAAGATTCAGCCTGTGGCACCAGCATCCCATATGAGTACTGGTTCATGTCCTGGCTGCTCCTCTTCTGATCCAGCTCTCTGCTTATGGCCTCAAAAACAGTAGAAGATGGCCCAAGTGCTTGGGCCCCTGCACTCACAGGGGAGACCCAGTAGAAGCACCTGGCTTCAGATCAGCTCAGCTACGGCTGTGGTGACCATTTGGGGAGTGAACCAGCAGGTGGAAGACTTCTGTCTCTCTCTCTCTCTTCTCTCTTTCTCTCTGTAACTCTGCCTCTCAAACAAATAAAAATCTTACAAAAAAAGGTGCGCTCAGAGAATCTGAAAGCTAGAACAGCCCTTAGAAGGCACCAAACCCAACTTCCTCTTTCCTTTCTGTGTATCAGTGGAAAAACTTCGTCCCAAAGAGGAGGTGCAGAAAGTTAGTTGAAGGCCCCACATTAGTACCCAATAGCACCGATAGTGACTACTATTTGATTGCCCTGTAAATAAACTAGAGATCTTTTGATTGCAAGTAACAGAAAGCCCTCCTGATCTGACCTGAACAAGTAAAGGAATTTGATCCCCTTAACTGTAAGAGGTTTCAGGTGAGGCTTGGTTCAGCTGCTCAGCACGCTCACTAAACACCTAGTTGCATCTTGTCCAATTGCTGCCTGACACCCTTTGTGGTTCCAAGAGAGCTGTGAGCAGATGCTTCAGCTGTGTGTTTCTTCATCTCATCCAACAGGAAAAAGAGAAAGTCTTTGTCTTGGAATTTAAAAAAAAAAAAAAAAAACAAAAAAAACTGAGATTTGCTCTAACTGGATTTCCCAGTCACAGTGACTGCAACGACAGCTGTGCTGATTCACCCAATGTGCTGCTGCCGTGCCCTACCCTGGGAGTCCCGGGTGGACTCACATTCTATAAAGCCAAACACATCCTGGAACTGAAAGGCGGGCTGAAGGAAGAAAAGAACAGAAGCTACAAAGTCAACCAACAAATGTCCATTGGACATTACTTAGCTAAACTCTCTTTTTCATACTAAGCTAACAATTTTTTATGTCAGATATAATGATTAAGTAGTGTCTCAAGCCCATTTTCTGTTACTATAACAAAATGCGTGAGATCGGGCAATTTATAGAGAAAAGAGGTATATTTAACTCACAGTGCTGGAGTTCCAGGAGTAGGACACCAGCCTCTGCTCAGCTTCTGGGGAGGGCCTCCTGCAGCGTCAACACAAGGCAGGGAAGTGAGTACAGTCAAAGGAGCAAGAGAGACCGAGAGGAGCTGCCAAGTGTGCTTTGTAACAACACACTCTCACGGTAACTAAATCTATTCTGCACATCTTCCTCCCTCCCTCCAGATTTCATCTAACCCAGTCTCTGGAGACCTAACCCAGTCTCTGGAGACAGGCATTAATTCATTCTGAGAGTGCCTCCATAACCTCACTGCATCCCACTAGACCCCAGCACTCAATACCATTACAAGAAGCCCCCCACCTCTCAATACCATTACACTGGGGACCAATCTTCCAGCACATGGATCCTTAGGGGACACACACACTCTCCAAGTCATACCAAGTGACTTTTCTAAGAGTCTCAAAAATATACAGAATTGCCACACTTATCACAGCATTAAGAAAAGGGAGCAAGAGTTTAAAAAAAAATTAAAGAAAGAAAAGTAATCAGTTAATAGTCTCAAATTTTAGGCAACTGCAACCAAACGTTTGTTCCTGCAATATATTTGCAGCAGCATAAAGCCAGATAAAGCCTGAACTGTTCCGTGCTGGTTCCCCCCCACCCCGCCCACTTGAGTTGTGGGCTGAGCTGGTGTTTAACGACCCTGCAGTGTGGACTTCTCGTCACTCTGGCATCAGTGGTGAATAGGGGATGTAACCAACTTTTGTACATATTTGATAATTACTTTAAAATGACTCCATACTACCCAGTTTTGATGTCTTTTCCTGTACGCCATTTCCTAAGGAAGACGTTAGCAACCATGGGTTCATGTCTGAGAAACACTTGACCACATAATGTCTTAGATTCAAAACACATTACTCGGTGGAAAAAAAGGCACCACCCAGCACCCACACCCGTCCTAATTGTGAATGGACTTAATTTCTGAGTTCCAGACGCTGCTTCACAAAGCTATAAAAACAGTTAGGGCCTCGTTAAAACCCCAGGAACAGAGCCCATAAACAGCAACTTATGTAGTCCCTGAGAGAAACGTACCTGAACAGTCTTTAAAAAAAACATTGAGGTTTTTTAAAATATTTATTTATTTATTTGAGCAGTAGAGTTACAGACAGAGAGAGGGAGAGACAGGTCTTCCATCCACTGGTTTACTCCTCAGATCGCCACATGGCCGGAGCTGTACCGATTCAAAGCAAGGAGCCAAGAGCTTCTTCTGGGTCTCCCATGCGGGTGCAGAGGCTCAAGGACTTGGGCCATCTTCTACTGCTTTCCCAGGCCATAGCAGAGAGCTGGATCAGAAGTGGAGCAGCCAGGACTCGAACTGGCACCCATGTGGGATGCCAGTGCTGCAGGCGGAGGCTTAACCTACAGCGCTGCCCTGAGCAACCTTTCTAAACACTAGGCTGCCAGTGTGGTAGAGGCAGATGATCTCAAGGCAGAGACGATTTCCAAAACATTCAACACCGACCCATTAGAGGAGACAGCCAATCAATCCGGATAGCCCCTGATTCCGACAGGCAGCCTACCTTTCCTTACCTGTTAAACAGGTAAGATTATGTGGGGGCAGAATGGCTGCTGTGAGTGGTGGGAAGGAGAATCAGCCTGCCCACCCTAAGTCGAAGGAGCCAACCCACTCCAAGGAGGAGGCGTGGATGAAAAGAGGCAAGGGCGGAAGTGAGACAGGTGGAGGGAGCAGATGAACAGGGGTGGGAGGGGGTAGCATGGAAGCAGCAAAAAGCTAGGAGAGGAGTTGAATAAAAATATGTTAGTGTTCACAAGTGATCATTTTCTCCTACCACTGTCGGGGCTGGGGGTGGGGGAAGGGCACACTTTCACTGCAAAGGGCCAGACAGTGACTAAATACTTTAAGCTCTGTGAGTGGTACAGTCTTTGGTCAACAACTCTGCCCTTGTGCTGCGGTGTGAAAACAGCCATAGACAGTGAGTAAACAAAGGGTGTGGTTGTTTTCCAATAAAACTTTGCAAAGACAGATGAAGGGCCAAATCCAGTCCACGGGTCACAGTTTGCTGACTGTTGGTATAGTGTAAACCCAGCAGACAAGGGTGCTTCTCACCTGCTGGGACCTCCAGAGTACCTACCATAGTCCTTGGCACACAGTACCAGGAAATATTAAGGACCACACAGAAGAGGCAGGTAATAAGCCAAAACAGTGGTCAAAAAGTCAGAAGTTTGCAATGGAATTTACAACTTTTGATCTACAAAATGGTAATGTTTCTATGTGTCCTCACACTGTGGAAGGAGCAAACAAGCTCCAGTGGGCCTCTTTTATCCTCGTCTAATCCCATTTGTGAAGAGGGAACCGTCATGACGATAGCATCTCAAACGCCCTGCTTGGAGCACCATCAGCCCAGTGGTTGGGTTCCACATACCGAGTCTAGGAGGACAGAGCCGACCTGGAGTCCGGCACTCCAGGGTCAGGCGGCAGCATGGCAGGGTTCTTGTGAGGGCCCTCCTCCTGGCTTCCAAGTGCCTGTCTTCTCACCAAGTCTTCACACGACCGTGTCCACTTTCTGCTCTTTTTTTTTTAGATTTATTTTATTTATTTGAAAGGCAGAGTTCAGAGAGAGAGGGAGAAACAGAGTAACACCATCTGCTAGTTCACTCCTCAAATGGCCACAAGAGCCAAGATTGGGGCCAAGCAGAAGCCAGGAGCCAGGAGCTTCTTCCAGGTCTCTCACGTGGGTGCAGGGGCCCAAAGACTTGGGCCATCTTCTACTGCTTTCCCAAGTGCATTAGGAGGGAGCTAGATGGGAAGTGGAGCAGCCAGGACTCAAATGAACGCCCACACAGGATGCCACAGCAGCTTTACCTGCTATGCCACAATGCTGGCCCCAGAGCTGCTAATTCTTCTTTTTTTTTTTTTTTTTTTAAGACTTATCTATTTACTTGAGAGGTAGAGTTACAGACAGAGAGAGGGAGAGACAGAAAGAGAGGTCTTTCATCTGCTGGCTCACTCCCCAAATGGCTACAACGGCTAGAACTGGGCGGATCTGAACCCAGGAGCCAGGAGCTTCCTCTGGGTCTCCCACGCGGGTGCAGGGGCCCAAGCACTTGGGCCATCTTCTACTGCTTTCCCAGGCCATCAGCAGGGAGCTCATTGGGAAAAGGAGCAGCTGGGACTCAGACCAGCTTAGGCAGATGCTTAACATACAATGCCGAAGCGCCAGCCCCAGGCTGCTAATTCTAAATTAAAGGGAGGCATGAGGGCCTCCCTTTCATGATTTGATCCAACCCTCATTACTTCCCAGGGGGCCTAACCTCCAAATACCATGACCCTGGAGTTTAGGGCTTCAGCAGATGAACTGTGGGGGGTACACATTCAACCCATAATACTTACGAAGGGACTTTCCGCTAATGTTCACCGAAACATCAGTACTTTTTCTTTCAACAAAGGAAAAGCGGCCTGGATGACGCTCCCTTGAGCTCCCTCTTGCAGGTGGATATTACAGCTGTGCATGGGAGAGACCCTCCAGAGGGCTGATGCGGGTCCTCACACCCAGTGTTCAACGTCGTCAGACTGGGAGGGAGCTCTCCGTGCTGTACAGGCAGTGTCTCCACTGAGGGCAGATCCGGGCCGAGGACTGCTCCGAGACCAGAACGCAAACAAATCGTCCGCCTTTACTTCCAACCCATTCCTCCTTTCTCACCTTTGGCTCCTAGGACACTCCGAGCTTGACGGCAGCCTCTGAGAGGGGCACATTTTTCTTGGGAAAGCTTCTGTCTGGGGAGGCCGAGCCACTGTTCCGTGGCCGGGAAAACACAAGGCAGCACATGTGAACTTGATTTCGCGGTTGGTTTGCTTTCATTTATTTTCATTTGGCACCTGGCGCTGCGGCCATCTTTCCAAGCTTGCCTGACTCCTGACTTCACCCATTCTTCAGGCCCCTGTGGTTTTTGACATCTTTCTCGAGTCATTGACCAGGCTGGTGGCAAGCTGCCTTGTAAATTTCCAGACTGAAGAAATGACCCCAAGGGACAAGCTTTTGAGGCCACAGGAGGAGAGGCACAGCTGAACCTGAGCAAAGCCTGCAAGATGCCAAATGTTCAGAGAGGGAAAAGCTAAACGGGTCTAGCACCAGCAACAGCTTTGCCCTCCAAGGGGGACATGCAGTTCTGGCGTGAACGGAATCCTAACGTGGTATCCTCCTGCTGACTCAAGTGCAGAGGCCTGGGGGCCTGCGCTGTGGCTCAGCAGGCTAAGCCATGCCCTGCGGTGCCCGAAGCCCATGTGGGCATCAGTTTGAGTCCAGCTGTTCCACCTCCGATCCAGCTCCCTGCTAATGTGCCTGGGAAAGCAGTGGAAGATGGTCCAAGTCCCAGGGCCCCTGCTCCCAGGTGGGAGACCAGGAAGCAGCTCCTGGCTCCTGGCTCCTGGCTCCTGGCTCCTGGCTCCTGGCTTAGGATTGACGCAGCTCTGACCATTGTGGCCATCTGGGGAGTGAACCAGCAAATGTAAGACCTCTCTCTCTCTCTTCCTCTCCTTCTCTCTCTGTGTAACTCTGACTTTCAAATAAATAAATAAATCTTTAAAAAAAAAAATACAGACGATCCAGCAGGCATTTTGCCACTGCAGGAGTAACATTCCATTTGTGTGCAGGAGTGCATGTGTGTACGTGGGTGTGTGGCCATGGACACATTTGCTTTCCAACATTTTCCAGCAACTGTTGACAGAAGCACCCCAAGCCACCAGGCATCCAGTGTCTCCCCGCCTTGACATGACCTTTCTGCTCTCTAGAGCAGCAGCCGAGGTGTTGCAATGACAGATCATCCCTGTCCTTGTTGGTCTGGCTCCCTCAGTGTTCTGGAAAAAAAAATCTGTATTTCCTTCCTCCCCACCCTCCCTCTCCTCCCAGCCTGTCTGCTCCTGTCACGCAAAGTTAAGTCATCACCCAGTGGGAACCAGGGCACCCTGTTCCAAGGGCTCTGCACTGCCACCAAGGGGCAGAGAAGGGGAAAGACCTCTGCATTTATAACCCAGTGTTGAGCACAGATCTCCTCTCTCTCGCCCATCAGGGCTCCCCCTGGCTGAACCCCTTTCCTTCACTTCCTTTTCTGCAGCCCCTTGCTCTCCAGGACCCCACTTCTGAGATGGGGGACCAGGGCTCCCTGACGTACAGAATTGAGCCATGTCAAAGCACTCCATCTTTCTCTGTCGCTTAGAACTCAGCTTTAAAGCAACCAAGCTAGCTCTTCTTCCCCTCTGTCACTAAGATTCCTTTCTCTTGGAGGCCTTCGTTGGCACTATCTGATATGCTTTGAAGAATGCAGCTTTCTTTAAGACAGTCTGAGTTTACTAACTCTAGCCTCTGGGTCTGCTCTATAAAATAGCAACACGCTATCTCACTCCCCGCTTCCTCAGAGCTGTGGTGAGGAGCAAATGGGGAAAGACACAGGGTCTTCCAAAAGTTCATGGAACATGCATATTATGGAAAAAAAAACATTCATAGGTTTCAATCTTTTTGCACCAGAATGAACTTATCTTTTAATGCCACTGCCCACAAACTTTTATTTTATTTTATTTTATTTGAAAGGCAGAGACGGAGAAAAATCTTCCATCTTCTGGTGTACTCTCCAGATGCCCACAACAGCCAGGGCTGGGCCAGGATGAAGCCAGAAGCCAGGAATTCAATCCAGGCCTCTGTGTGGGTGGCAGCGACCCCAGTATTTGAGACTTGACCTGCTGCCTCCCAGGGTGCACGTTAGCAGGAAGCTGGAGTTGGAAGAGGAGCCAGGATTCCAAGCCAGGCACTCGGATACGGGCTGCAGGCTTCCCAAACGGCGTCTTAACTGCTGCACCACACACCTGCCCCAACAACCCTTTTGAAGTACCCTGGCACGTGCAGGAGCTCTGATTCATAATGGTGCTCAGGAAGAACACCTCTCCCACCCCTGTTGTTCACCGTGACTACAGTAAATTCACAATGGCAAGTCACACGCTGGAAGAATGCTTCCCAGCCACAGTCACCTGTGAGCCTCACACAGTTCTTGTGGCAGGCACCATGGTCATCTCTCACCCCTAAATATCCCCGGTGTACCCCTCTCTGACTTCCTGCTCTGATCTCAGATAGCATTCCTACTTGTTAGTCCCCTGTCTTTTTCCCCTCCCTACTGAGTTATGGGGAGATTTGCTATACAACAATAGATAACTAATACACTCCCCTTGCCACAACATGGCATTCTTAGGTCCCTAACTGCCAAATACATTTTCATTTTTGCAGGGGTTTCTTCCCCCAAAATGAGGCGGTTGTTAAATGCACATGGCCTGAGGCATTAGCGCCTTGTTCTTTCCTGGCTTGCTGGCTTTATTTTAAAAAGCAATGCCTTCTTTAGTCGCAGCTGATTCTCGTTGGTGGAGGCATCCTGAGAATTCATCTCTTAAGACGTAGAAGATGGGGACAGGCGTTTGATGCAGCAGTTGAAACACTGCTTGGAACACCCACGCCCCACACCCCATATCGGGTTGTCAGGGTATGAGTACTGGCTCCGTTTCCAATTCTGGCTTTCTGCTATTGCACACCCTGGGAGGAAGCAGGTGTTGGCTCAACTTCTTGAATCTCTACCACCTGCCACCCGCATGGGAGACCCAGACTGAGCTCCAGGCTCCTGGTTTCGGTCTGGCCCAGCCCTAGAAGACTCCTCTCTCTCTCTCTTTCTCTCTCTCTCCCTCTCCTCTTTCAAATAGAATGAAAAAAAAAAAAAAAAACTAGATCTTGCCTACAAAACAAATGAAAGATGACCTCCCTGTGTGAGGACACTGGATAATTCATTACCCAGGAATGCGCTGTGGAGCCTCCTTTTGCTCGCTAAGTCTTGGGTCCCCTTCTCCCCTGATTGGTAACCATGACCGCAGATGCTGATGCAACCTTTCTGCCCTTGAAACAGATCCTATTTCATCAACTGTGCTAACTCCAACAGGCCCCTGAGTTTCTTCTCTCCTGCTTGTACAGAGAAAAATAAATATAAATAGCACTTTAAAACAGACATGTTCTTAATATTAAGTACATAATATCTACATGGATGGGGTAAACATAAAAGTTCACGGAAAGTGGAATTAACAGGTAATTGTGGTGGGGAGCGTTAGGGTGCACAGGGGAGGCCCGCTGCTTGCGATGTCTGCGTCCCATATTGGACTGCTACTTCAGTTCCAGCTACTTCTGATCTGGCTTCTACGAATGCATCCTGGGAGATGGAAGATGATGGTTCAGGTACTTGTGCCCCTGCGACCCATGTGCAAGACCCAGAATGAGTTCCAGGCTTCAGGCTTTAGTCTGGCCGAGCCCTGCTTGTTGCAGGCATTTGAAGAGTGAACCAGCAGGTGGAACATCTTTCTCTCTCTCTCTCTCTCTCTCTTCCCTAGATGATCGCGACAGCCAGTGCTGGGCCAGGCCGAAGCCAGGAGCTTCATCTGGGTCTCCCACATGGGTGCAGGGACCCAAGCACAAGGGTCATCTTCCGTTGTCCTTCCCAGGCCATAGCAGGGAGCTAGATATGAAATGGAGTAGCTGGGACTCAAACCAGCACCCTTACGGGATGCCAGCATCTCAGACAGCTGTACCCACTCTACCACAATGCAGGCCCCCAAAATCAACTATTTTTAAAAAGATAATTGTGATGCAAAAGCATTTTGAAACCCATGCAAATGAGATGTCCTCAAAAAGTTCATGAAAAAGTTTATTTTAGGGGCCAGTGCTGTGACATGGCAAGTAAAGCCACCGTCTGCAGTGCCCGCCTCCCATATAGGCACCGATTCAAGTCCCAGCTGCTCCACTTCCCATCCAGCTCTCTACTGTGGCCTGGGAAAGCAGTAGAAGATGGCCCAAGTCCTTGGGCCCCTGCACCCGCGTGGGAGACCCGGAAGAAGCTCCTGGCTCCTGGCTTCAGATGGGCACAGTTCTGACCGTTGCAGCCAATTGGGGAGTGAACCAGCAAATGGAAGACCTCTCTCTCTCTGCCTCTCCTTCTCTCTCTATGTAACTCTGACTTTCAAATAAAAAATGAATCTTTAAAAAAAAGTTGATTATGAAAAAACTGTGCATGGTTTTCAGAAACTTTTTGCACCACAATAAGCTTTTGTTCCAGCTTCCACACACTAATGAAGCACTCTCCGACACTATACTTTTCTATCATACTCCTCCTTCTTTTGGGTTCTAACTATATTCATCTGCACCTTTCTCCTGAAAGTATTCTTATGAGCTCATAGCTTTTCACAAACTCAATTTGTATCAATTAGCCACATTGGTCTTAGCATTTGATGTTCACATTTGCACAATGGGGCTCATGGAAGCTCCCAGAAGCACCACCTCTCGGCTTCTGGAAAGTTCTTTGTTTTCAGGCTACAGCAACAAGATGTCCCAAGCCCTCCTTTTTCCTGCCCGAACACTGGAATCCAACTAATGGCCCAGAAATTCTGATTGCTTTAAGAATAGTATCAGGAATTACAGCCTACACGTCTCACATTGTCGTGAAGCAGTGTTGCTCCTGCGGCCACTGCTGCTTGGGGACTGTTTTGTGACAGAGCCAGAAAAGGCGATACTTAGGGTAGGAATTCCTACTGATTTTCTTCATGTAAGCGTTCTTCAAAAAGTCTGTGGGAAAATGGACTTAGAAGATAAGGTTAAGGGGCAGGTGTCTGGCATAGCAATTGAGACAACTGCATACCCTCCCACAGCACTTGAGTTCAGTGCCCAGCTCTGGTGAGCAGTTCCAGCACTGGTGATGAGACCCTCGGAGGCAGCAAGAGACGGATCAAGGAGTTGGGTCCTTGCTGCCCACACGGAGGACCTGGACTCAGCTCCTGGATCCCTGCTTCCACCACGTGACTCAGCCCCAGCCCTTGCAGGTGTGTAGGGAATGAGTCAATGACTGGGAGTCTCTCTCTCTCTCTCTCACTCTCTCTCTTTCCTCTCTCTCTCTCAGGTAAATAAATAATGTTTTAAAGGTAAGGTTATTTTGATGTAAAAACATTTTTGAAACTCATGCACAGCTTTGTCATGATATGCATTTTCCACAGACTTTTTGAAGATGTCTCATATGTGCAGATTTCGAAATTTTTCTAAACCACAATAAACTTACGTTTTAATTCCACCCTCCGTGAGCATCTCTGGAGCACCCCCACCGAAGGCATTAGGTTGCTCTGCATAGTTGTAGTCAGGGTCTCTGGGAAAAAAATAGGCTGAGTGTTCCTGGAATTTCTGGGAGTAGGCAGTGTTCCCGTCACACAGCGAGCCAGAGGGCTGCAGAGACCCCGCTGCTAAGCACCCGACTGCACCGCCCTGCCCGGGGCCCTGGGCCCGGAGGACAGCAGGGGGCTCGCGGCTGGCTCCAGGGCAGTGCCTACAGCATTGCACTTCCTTCTCGGGATTAGCGCTTTGCATCTGCTTCTTTTCTCCTCCATGTTTGTTCTTTGCCCACCAGCAGCTCCCATACCCCCTGCAGGGTGCCAACCACCCGGTTACTCAGGACTGAGGGGCTTTCCCAGATTGGAGGATTTTCCATTTGCAAACTAGCACAGTCCCAAAGCCTACCAGCTTGAGACCGTGACCCGACCCCCTAGCCCCCACAGCCGCCCACGCACTGCCAGCGGTTTCATAGCCGAACAGAAGGAGGAGCTCACATCTTCACAACTTTGGCACCACGCAGAAAACAGACGCCCCGCACGTTGCTCCAGAGACTGCGGAACACCGACGAAAAATGCATTGCGATGCGCACAGAAATCCATCGCTGATTTCAAGAGCCACGCTGCCGTACAGACAAATTCTCCAACACACGCAGCCAAGGTAATTACATGCAAAGCTGGGAGAGGCCAAGCGGTCTAACCCAGTAAACAAACAGCTGTGAACAATTTGGTCGTTCAAAAAGCCCTGGCTTTCTGGCTGCAAAGCCTGGTTTTCCTTCCCTGTCTCTGAGAGCCCCGTGGAAGATCTGAAATTCCACCAGCAAATTCTGTGGGAGCAAGGAGAGGGAGATGCAGAGACCACAGCCCTTGGAGGGGGGCACACTCGGAAAGTGCACCTCGTATTAGTGATCAACAATTCAAGTGAAAGTGTCTGAGAGTAGTCCAGAACGTTCATGGAAAAGTGGAAATGAAAAAGCTACGTTTAGCTGAAGGCAAGGTGCTACAGCAAGCTAAGCTACCCCGTGGGGTGTCTGTGTCCCGCATCAGAGTGTCCTGGATGGGGTCCTGCCTTGGCTTCCAACCCAGCTGCCTGCATGGCCTCCCTGCGAGGCAGCAGATCACAGCTCAAGTGCTTCAGTTCTGACACCTACGGGTGAGACCCAGTGGAATTGCAGACCCCTAACTTTGACCTGTCTCGGTTGTTGTAGGCATTTGGAGAGCAAAGCAGCAGATGAAGGTTCTCTCTCTCTCTCTCTCTGCCTTTCAAATAAATTTAAATAAATAAACAAACAAAATAAATAAATGGTTTTTCTTTAAAAGATAAGTTTATTTGGGTATAAAAAATTTTTTGAAATCCATACATCCAGGAGATCTTGCAAAAGTTCATGGAAAAGTCAAGGTGGCATGTGCCAATGCCATCTCACTACTCCAAGTGATCAATTTCAGTTCACAATTGATCATAATGAAAGGACTAAGAGTCAAAGGGAGCACATAAACAAGTCTAGTATCTGCTAACACCAACCGATAGAATAAATAAAGGGGAGAGTGATCCAACATGGGAAGTGAGATACTCAGCAGACTCATAGAATGGCGGATGTCCTAAATAGCACTCTGGCCTCAGAATCAGCCCTAAAGGCACTCGGATCTGGCTGAAAAGCCCATGAGAGTATTTCAGGCATGGAAAGCCAAGACACTCTGGCAAAAAGATCTCTGTGAGTGAGATCCCAGTGGAAAGAACAGGTCTTCAAAGAGGGAGGTGCCTTTCTCTGAAGGGAGGAGAGAACCTCCACTTTGACTATGACCGTGTCTAAACAAGATAAGAGTCGGAGAACTCAAGGGGCTTCCATAGCCTTGGAAACTCATAACTGGTGCATAGGGAGATTACTGATGCCATAAACAGGAGTGTCAATTGGTAAAGTCAACAACAGGAGTCACTGTGCACTTACTCCTCATGTAGGATCTCGGTCCTTAACGTGCTGTACACTGAGGCTTAATGCTATAACGAGTACTCAAACAGTATATTTCACTTTGTGTTTCTATGGGGGTGCAAACGACTGAAATCTTTACTTAATGTACACTAAACTGATCTTCTGTAAAAAAAAAAAAAAAAAAAAAAAAAAAAAAGAAAGAAATTTTCAATTCCCAACTTGACTCTCACTGGGATTAAACATGACAATAGGTCTGATCTGATTTCATCATCATTTTAAAAAAATCATCTATTATTTTTCACTTTATGTTTCTGTGTGGGAGCAAACTGTTGAAATACTTACTTAAGGTATACTAAGCTGATCTTCTGTATATTAAGATAATCGAAAATGAATCTTGATGTGAATGGAAGGGGAGAGGGAGTGGGAAAGGGGAGGGTTGTTGGTGGGAGGGACGGTATGGGGGGGGAAGCCATTGTAACCCATGAGTCGTACTTTGGAAATTTATATTCATTAAATAAAAGATAAAAAAAGCCGGCGCCGTGGCTCAATAGGCTAATCCTCCACCTTGCGGCGCCGGCACACCGGGTTCTAGTCCCGGTTGGGGCGCCGGATTCTGTCCCGGTTGCCCCTCTTCCAGGCCAGCTCTCTGCTATGGCCAGGGAGTGCAGTGGAGGATGGCCCAAGTGCTTGGGCCCTGCACCCCATGGGAGACCAGGAAAAGCACCTGGCTCCTGGCTCCTGCCAGGATCAGCGCGGTGCGCCGGCTGCAGCGGCGGCCATTGGAGGGTGAACCAGCGGCAAAAGGAAGACCTTTCTCTCTCTGTCTCTCTCTCTGTCCACTCTGCCTGTCAAAAAAAAAAAAAAAAAAAAAAAAAAAAAAAAAAAAAAGTTCATGGAAAAGATGTGTTATAGAAAAACTACGTGTGGGTTTGCTTTTTTTTTTTTTTTTTTTGGCACCAGAATAAACTTGTCATTTAATTCCATTTTTCCGGGAACTTTTTGGAGTAGTGTCTACTCACAGGCACCCTTGTGAATGGTGCTTTCACAACTATTCTGTTCAGAGCCTTGGCCACTCACATGCTGAGTGAATTTGTGACTCAGGCAGGTCCCAAGGGCTCAGAAGGCACTTCCTTGGGCCTTGAATGAAACTAGCAAGCCAGAGTCCCACCCGCTCCCAACCCTAGGGAATCTGATCCAACATCCACCTACAGATGAGTAAAGTGAGGCCTGGAGTAGCTGGACACTGGGAAAGCTGGGACCTAGAACCCTAATTCCCTGACTCTTTTCACCGACCGAACTCCACTGTCTTCCCGCAGTGCCCCTCCGAATGCACGCCTCTTGCTTCGCAGAATTCCAAAACAAACCTTTCAAGAAGAGTTTGAGTACCGAGTGTGAGCTGCTTTCCTGGACTTGTAATCGCTGAGAGCAAATCTTAGCACAGGAAGAGAGACAGCTGGGTCAATTTCATGGGGCACCAATAATATTCAAACACGGCAGAGCTCTTGTTGCCAACAGCATAGCCCTGACCCTGGTTAAGGGGGAAAAAAGCAGGCAAACTGAGTGGATTCAATGACAAAATTGTCCCTTCTTCTGCTTTTCAGACTGGACTGGCCCGCCACTCCTCCAGTAAGGCTTTAAAAAGCCGTAAACTCACTCTCACCTTAAAGTCTCCACTCTTGCTCTTCCTTCTGCTTGTTTGCCCCAGAATTTCACATGGCTTTTTTTGTGCCTCAACTGAGCCAATTGGTGCTTGCTCGGCCCCAGTCCCACCTCACCTAGTAGTCTCCAAAATCCGGGCACACCAGAGCCCCTGAGTGTGGCTTTATTTGGCAACAGCAGCTTTGCAGATGTAATTAAGTGAGGACTCGGATGACATCATCCTGCATGATGGTGGGCACTAAATCCAATGACGGTGCCTTAAAACCCTGCATCCCGTGACTCCAGTCTGCCTTGCCAGCCTCAGCTCTGTGGATTGTCTGCTCTGACCATCTGTTCCTGGCAAATCAACCTTTCTACCATCTAAAAAATGTGACTTTAGCATTTCCCCATGCACAACCCTGCCAAGGACCTGGGAAACCCCCCCCTCCTCCCACCTGAGCCTGTCCAAACATTACTCATCCTTCAAAGTATGGGTCAAATCTCAAAATTTCCCTTCTTCTGTGGCGCCCTTCCTGATGCAGCCAGGCTGGGCACAAGGTCAGAAAAGACTCCAGCCCCACCATTCACACATCCTGCCATGCTGCCTCGGCATGTATGGGTTTCTCCCTGGAATAAAGGAGCCGTGTTGAGCCATGTTTCCAAGTCGTTCTGTCTATCTGTTTATTTGGATTGTGTTGCTAGTGTCATTTTCTGGCTTCTCCTTGCAGAGTCTTGAGTGATATATGGAATGAGTGACAGTACGTGGAATAAGTGATAGGTCACCTGTGTCGTCTAAACAAACATACAGCATAGTGCTCCGCCATGCTCCCACAGTAACACAGTTCTCCTGGGCTCTGCCTCCTAGGACGCAGGCCAGGCCAACTTTACCGAATGGATTCAGAGGCAGAGGAGGGAAGATGCCCAGTCCATTTTCTCAGGATGCTAAGGTCATTTATTTGATATCTTGATATTTCCAGAAATAATTGGGCAAACATTTGGAGATCCTGCACAATTAAGACAGGATGGCAAAACAAACAAACAAACCCAAACCAAAAACAACAAAAAAGGCAAAAACCAACCTCGCCACCTTCCTTTTGGGGTCACCATTGCTGCCATTGTCACCTCAAGAGCTGCTTCCTGCTATTGGTTGCCTGGAGTCACGTTGAGCTCAAACTACATGACCCTGAAATCGCTCTGCAGAACAGGGAGCACCCACCTTCTGCACGCGTGCGCCTGCACGCACACACACACACACACACACACACACGCTGAGTCTGGAGGGACACACGATTGTTCTACTAGCAGCGCCTCCATCTCCAGGGCTCAGAATGAGCCAGCGAGCGCTGAGCGTCTCTTATCCTCTTCCCACCCCCTAAAAGTTATCTTCTGTACCTGAAAACACGCTCCTTCCTCACCCAAGCCCCCTCATCTCCTCTCCCCCTTTTTCTGCGTGGCCACAGCCCCTCAGGATTCCACAATCCACCGTTTCAGCACAAGGTTTGGTTCTCACTCAGGAATCAGAAACTGGAAGCGCAGGGAACAGAGTTTTGCCCAAGGTCAAAGTGACTCTGCCCCTTGTGAGACGCTGCACTGCGGAATTTTTGCTACCCAGCCACCCAGTTGAACCACACGCAAATGCAAAGCTTTTGTTTAAAACACTCTTCACGAAAGCCTCCACCCATCAAATAACTGAAAGCTCAGACCGCTGATCAGATTGTCAAACCACCAGGTTGTCAGAAGCAGTTTGAAATTAGGCTGTCAACCGTCTGATGGTGTCTTAGGAACAGACATCAATTGTGGTTGGCAACCCGAGTGGAAATAGCTATGGAGACAATGACGACCCTGGCGAAGGTGCGTATGTTCTTCCCCGCCTTCTGCCTTCTAAGGTAGGGGGGCTACTCACCCCATCACTGCCCTACACGGTCTCCTCCTGCTGGAAACACGAGTTCGCCACTGAATTCACTTCCAAACAGCAGTTTACCGTAATATACTTAATTTCATTTTCTGATCCATGTACTTCAACCTTGTATATTGGCACACACTAACTATAAATACACCAAGGAGAAAGGTCCTGTGTAATCTGGCCATTTATGGCCACAGCACTTGGGGAAAGAAACTTCGAATTCGCTCCCATAAATTAAACGAGTTCTCTGTAAGAGCTCTTGTTGAATTATAGCCGACACCAGTATGAACAGCACAGCCACACGACTGAATTCTTTCCAGCGCCAGCTCCATAATTCATCCTCTCCCACATGTCCTCCATCCTTGAACTTAGCAGCTTTTTCTTAACAAGAGTCACTTACAGGATCCTAATTGGGGATCTAAGAAGAAATAAGTTTAATAACCACTCCAAGACTCACAACATTTCAAGGAACAATTTTATTGTTTCTTTGAGAGGCAGAGAGAGAGAGAGAGAGAGAGAGACTTCCCAAATGCCCACAACAATGTGGGGGTGGACCAGGGTCAAAGCTGAGATTTGGGAACTCAGTCCAGGTCTCCCATGTGGGTAGAAAGAACCCAGTTACTGAGCCGTCACTGCCACCTCCCAGGGTCTGCATTAGCAGGAAACTGGAGACGGGAGCCGAAGCTGGGTATCAAACGCAGACCCTCTGGTGTGAGGTGTGGGCATCTTAACCACTAGGCCAACCACCTGCCTCCGCATCTTGCATTGAAAGACTATAGGTAAAAGATTGAGTGAAGTGTCTACCAGCTACCGTGCCCGCTACTGAAGTCTCTCACCATTCTGAGTTTCAGTCTTCTCATCTGCTAACTGTTCAAAGGGCTCAATCACTCACAGTAACTTTTATTATCTTCTAAAGTCCCCTTTAGGTATTGTGATACATACATAGCTAGATGGAGAAAAGGAAGGGGCGGTGTTGGCTGGACGGTGGTCTGTACTGAACTGTGACCTCTCCGTAATTCACCTGTGGATGCTCCAACCCCCCGCACCGCAGAACGGGACTCTGCACAGCTCTACTCAATAAACACTTTTCATCATGGTTAACTTGTTACTTGTAAGTAAATAGCTCTTCATTTTATTTAGAATATAAACAGTAGACCTTGGAGTTTGTGGCTTTAACATTTGTGAATTAGGTTCTTCATGTATGATTCCAGAGACAGATAACAGAGGCATTTGCTCTCTGTTTCCTCAGGAATTTGAGTCGTAAGAACCACGACATGTGGGTGATCCCAGTTGACTGCCCACCAGCCTCTTAAATCTGCCGCAGGCTTCTTAGGTTATTAGTGTGTATCCAGGAACTCTGATGAAACAGTAACAATTTTACTTCTGGATGAAAGTGGCCTGGAAAGAGAGCCGACTTCTAGTGCTGATAACGTAAATTAAACACAAGAAGTCTCAGCAAGTTGTGCTTCTTATCCAGAAAATAGTAATTCAACATAAATATCTAATTTGATAGTAACACCAGATGGAAAGGCTGTCAATTCTACATTCTGCAGAGAAACAGAACAAGTGATTCATGAGACTGTTTCAAGTGCTCAAATAAAAATTTATTTTATAAAGTAAACTATTGGTATATTTTATGCACTGGTTTAGTCTAATTTATGCTGTGTATATTGCTGTTGGCCACATTCGTATCCCCAGGGGCTTACTTCTCCCAGAGAGGTTTATCAGGTTTCTTTCCGTACCATGGAAGACTTTCCAGAAAATGATCCTCACGTCGGCTGACTGAGACTGTTCTCCACTCCATGACTCCCGACTGCCCTGTGACCCCCACACCGGCGAAGGACTGCCGACCACTTCGCTGGAAGAGGGGCCGCAGTCTTCCAGAAACTTCAGGCCCCAAGCCCTACTTTTGAGGTCAAAGGAGAGTAAGTTGTTTCAACAATCTTGCCGAGCATTCCCAAGACCACCTTCTCTTAAATAATCTCTTAATTTGTCCCTTTACATTGGTTTTATGGGCACAATATAGAAGCTTGTTTCAGTTAGTACAAGAAAGTATCTTAGTTGACTGCAGAGTATTTTTTTTTTTTTTACGAATTCTACTGTGGAATTTCTCTCTCTCTCTCTCTGTCTCTGTCTCTTCCTACCTTCTTTCCTCCCTCCCTTCCTTCCTTCTTTCATTTCTTCCTTTCTTTCCCTTCTTCCTTTCTTTCCCTCTCTCCCTCCCTTCCTTCCTTCCTTCCTTCCTTCCTTCCTTCCTTCCTTCCTTCCTTCCTTCTTTCCTTCCTTCCTTTCATTACAAATAGTACAGTCGCTAGCCTTCCACACAGCTGCCAAAGATTCCTACCCCAGTTAGCCCCTCCTGCTGGAATAGGGCTGACCCACAGAATCACCAGGGCATTGCAGATACAATGGTGCACGGCTCCAGGATTAGGTTATACAAGAAGTTGCGATTTCTGCCTACCTCTCGGATTATTGTTCTGGGGGAAGCTGGCTGCCATGCTGTAAGGACCCTCAACCACCTCCATGGAGAGGCTAGCACGGCAAGGAACCAAGGCCTCCTGAGTACATCCTAACACTTATTTCCCAGGCATGGGAGTGAGTCCTTGGAAGGAATCCTCTAGCCTCAGACAAACGTTTACAAACCACAGCTTCAGTCAACATCTTGACGGCAATGTTATGAGCTGGTCCACAGAAACTGTATAATAAAGTTTCATTGTTCTTTAAGCCATCGTGCTTTGTAGTATTTTGTCTGCAGCAGTAGAGAACTAAGATAGCTAATTAGAAAGACTTGGCAGAGATTTTCCTAAATACCGTTATAAAGTCCTTGTTTAAAAAGACATACAGTCTTTTTACGGAGATCATCTAACTTTGTTCTCTAAATATTAGCAATCCTTGTCCCTGGAAGGGAGGTGACAAACGGGCCGATGGGAGCCCCCATTTTACTGAAGTACCCAGAACACTCTCAAGCTTACCTCTCTGTCGGGAGAACCCACAGGGTGAGCTCCTGAGTCCCAGACACGGAGTCAAGGTCAAGAGAACTCTACGGTTTCTTCTATGAACATAAAACTTAGGAACGCTTCCCTTTGTTTCCCGGATGTATTTTGATGTAGCACAAAAATCCTTTTTTTTTTCCCCTGTGCCATATGCCAGCATTGACTGACTGAGGTGTAGACTCGGGCGAAACGTTCATTTAATTACACACGAAGCTCCACTCCCAGAACAGAATTTCACTCCCAGAACAGTGGGGTTGTTTTGTCAAACGCTCAAGACCTCAATTTGCCGTTGGCTCGCCCCCAGCGCAGTCATGCGGTCAGTCACGCGAGTTGTCACAAAACACCGGGTGCCGGGTGGGCGCCGCAGCCGGAACCCGCGCTCCCCCCACTCACCCGCCCCGGCCCTCGCTCCCGGGAGCAGGTCTCCAAAGACGGAAATCGAACGTGTGTGGCGGTTCGGACTTAGTTCTCGCGTTTGTTTTGCCCAAAGCATGGAGCATGGCGGCGAAGATGGAGACACCTTCACGGCCTGTTAGTCACGTCTGACCAGCGCTTCTCAGTGGGCTGTCAGATGAGAAAGGCGCCTCCTGCAGCCATCTTAATCAGCGTCCGCCATCTGCGAGGTCACGGGGATATTTCAAACAATTTTCAGCTCTCATTAGTAGAGCGCGGTCCACAGGCAGGTCCTTATCTTTTGTAACTTTTGCTGCCACATCCTGAGACAGGCTCTGAGGGCTGACATGTTCCCCATGGGTCAGCCCGCCGTAATGAGCCAACAGGCCGTGTGGCCTTTGCACTCCCTAGCAGTACATGTTGATGTTAACCTTTCGTGTGGCGAGATGTCGCTTTTACCCTTGGCTTCTGCCATGGAAGTCTCATTATTTCTAATAGGCTGTGGCAATTAGGGTTTTGGGGCTGTCGATCGCAGAGCCCTGGAGCGGGGAAGGGGCGCTCGGGGAGAACAGTTGCTTTTTCTTTACGTGAACAATGTGATGCATAGTTCAGCCCGAATCTGCCGACAGCGAGGCCGCGGCGCACCTCCGGCCGAGGATGGGAAACCCCGCACCCAGCCCTTTCACATGTCCCCTCCGCGCAGCAGCTACGGGCTCTTTCCAACCCCCTTTTGTGCAGAACGACGTGCGTGCCAGATATTTCGGTGCAATGGACTTGGCCTAATAAGGAAGTCATTAAATGGAATTATTTGGGAGAGAGATGGGTCCATTCAAAGAGACCCTTTTTTCGTTTTTCAGAGACAGTTGGCTGTTTAAGGAGAAGGATGACACTGACAATCCCGCATCTGGGTGGCTCAGGGGCCCTCTAGGAGGCTGTGTTGAGCCTAACAGGCCCAAGAAGTCCGCTCTGAAGTGTGATTGTGAAATCTTGACTCCTGGTGCACCTCTCCAGGCGTCAGAACCTGGCGGAGTGTCTCCAGCCGCGGGAAAAGTTGCCCTTCCAGGTTAGAGCAATAAGGTGGTAGAATCCTACAGGCCTGGGAGATAAGAGGACGGAGTACGTAAAAAAAAAAACCACAAGGAACTGACAGTCTAACAGAGGCTCAGCACTCACATTCGCTCCCGGTCTGTGACCCGAAGCACTTTCCTTCTTAGAGGGAAGCAAAACAAAATTAAACCAGCTTTTTGCTGCAGATTAGCTGGGGCTGAAGATCAACAAGAAAAGCTTAGGCTAACTTGTAGCCATCACATGGTGAATGTTCTACATCAGGACAAGATTTTTCCAAACAAATGCAAGAAAAAGCCCCCATATTAATCTGAGTGTTTATGAAAATAACACTTGGGAAAGCCCCTCCAATGACTGTCTCATAAATTCAGAGTGTCGAGTGTCAGGGCATCTGGTGGGCTGCTGTTGAAATAATCTCTCCTGCTGACACAGCAGTGTGGTTGGTGTCTGAGCGCCCTCACTCTGGGAGCTGATTTACTCTTTGTTCTGCAAAATGTAAGTTCGTTTCAGTTGGCTCCGTCACAGTATAAACATTTGATAGCTGTAAGGTGGAGAGTTCAAAATGCATACCCAATAGACATGGAAACTTAATACTTCACTGAGTAAGAAACTTCCAGAAGAGACTCATAGGAATCTCCTCTCCCTCCCTCCCTCTCTCCCTCCCTCTCTCCCTCCCTCCCCCCATCCTTCCTTCCTTCCTTCCTTCCTTCCTTCCTTCCTTCCTTCCTTCCTCAGTTACTCGCTGTGCACTGTTAGGTTTTGGCCTAGGAGCTGTTGATGTTATGCAAATGGTACTGAAAGCTGTAACCTCTTCTTTCCAGGCTACTTGCTCCCCCACCCTACCCCCCCCACCCCCACCCCCCGCCCACCCCAAGCCTCTCTCTTGCTCCCTGCCTGAGAAAAAAAGAGTATGGGCCCCTATCCAGAGGGAGGGGTCTACTGTGGCATGGGGAGATTTAGCGGTGTTTAAAGATACTTTCGTACTTGTGGCACTGACTTTTGCGTTTCATTCTTGGGTCACTTTCCTGCCACTGAGGCTGCCTCACACGTGGGAGGCTCCTGCTGGGGGAGGTTCCAGCAGGAACAGGCTAGGGCTGGGGAAAGGAGGGCTCTGTCCCGCAGCTCTCAACCCACAGAGAAGAGAGCAGATTCCTCTTGTTCCTTGGGAACATCCCTATTGCTTTTTTCCCCTTTTTTAAAGATTTATTTATTTGAAAGGCAGAGATACAGAGAGAGCGAGAGAAGAGATACAGAGAGAGAGAGAGAGAGAAAGAGAGAGAGAGAGAATCTCCCATCCACTGGTTTACTCCCCAGTGGGCTAGTCCAGGCTGAAGCCAGGAGCCAGGAGTTTCCTTCGGGTCTCCCACATGGGTGCAGGGGCCCAAGCACTTGGGCCATCTTCCACCGCTTTCCCAGGTGTGTTAGCAGGGAGCTGGACTGCAAGTGAAGCAACCCTTATTCTTCTGAGTTGGTAAGGCCTTAGGTCCTCAGAGGAGGGTGTGGGCGTAGGGAAGGGGCCACACTGGCTACTCTGCTGCTTTTGGTCTCTGGAATATTCAGACCTCTGGGCAGAAGTCTTCCCTGCTCACATGCACGGCCCAGGTCAGTAGGACTCGAGTTTAGGAACAGGATCCGGGGGTCTGTTGGCAATGAGTTTACATCATTCTGGAGTCTCCTGGTTTTTTGTTTTGTTTTGTTTTGTTTTTTCGTTTGTTTGTTTGTTTGTTTACAGGCAGAGTGGACAGTGAGAGAGAGAGAGACAGAGAGAAAGGTCTTCCTTTGCCATTGGTTCACCCTCCAATGGCCGCCATGGCCGGCACATCGCGCTGATCTGAAGCCAGGAGCCAGGTGCTTCTCCTGGTCTCCCATGCGGGTGCAGGGCCCCAGGACTTGGGTCACCCTCCACTGCACTCCCAGGCCATAGCAGAGAGCTGGCCTGGAAGAGGGGCAACCAGGACAGAATCCGGCGCCCCGACCGGGACTAGAACCCGGGGTACCGGCGCCACTAGGCTGAAGATTAGCCTATTGAGCCGCAGCGCTGGCTTGGGGTCTCCTGTTTTTATAATTTTTTCCTGAGCCTGTGGAAACACCAGATGGTGGGTTGAGGAAGTGGGGCCTTGGGATTTCTGTGTGGACTTTACATTTTGAAGATCAATTTGTAATGTACAGAGCAGACACACAGGCACTCTTGACTGTGCTAGAACAGCAGTACAGAAAGGGCTGCTCCTTACTGTGTTGCCCTTCTGAGCAAGCAGACTGTTGATATAACAGGTCTCCATGCTGATTATCTGTCTATCATCTATCATCTATCTATCTATCTATCTAATCTGTCATCTATAATCTATACATCCTAGTTTTCTAGGGCTGCTGTAACAAAGTGTCATAGACTGGGAGGCTTAAACAACAGAAATTTATTTTCTCACAGTTCTGGAGGCTGGAAGTTCAAGTTCAAGATGTTGGCAAGGTTGGTTTCTTTTAAAGATCCACTCCTTAGTTTATTAATGGATGCCTTGTCTTTCTGTGTGTCTGTGTCCTAATTTTCTCCTCTGATAAGGACATCATTCATATTGGATCAGGGCCCACTTATATTATTTTTAATGATCTCTAAAGACCCTATCTCTGGGGCCAACGCTGTGGAGTAGCAAGTAGAACTGCCGCCTACAGTGCCAGCAACCCATATGAGCACTGTTTCATGACCCTGCTGCTCCACTTCTGATCCAGCTCTCTACTATGGCCTGGGAGAGCAGTGGAAGATGGCCCAAATCCTTGGGACCCTGCATCTGTGTGGAAGACCCAGAAGAAGCTCCTGGCTCCTGCTTCAGATCAGCCCAGTTCCAGCCATTGCGGCCATCTGGGGAGTGAACCAGCAGATGGAAGACCTCTTTCTTTCTCTCTCTGCCTCTGCCTCTCTATAACTCTTTCAAATAAAATAAACAAATCTTAAAAAAAAAAAAAAAAGACAAACAACCACCAACATATGTTTATCTCTCCTTTCATTGAAATATTTGAAGTCAAGGTTACTTAATGATACAATTGTAATAATAGTAGCAATGTTCTCAGCACAATTAATAGAAATAGGAAAGTCGAGAAAAAGACACACTGGAGTAATACAAGGTTAGTATAGGTCATTTAAGTTTGAGGTATTTATGTATGAGCAGGTGGAGAAGGCCTTCAAATAAATGTGGATCCAGGCCTAGTTCAGCTGATGTGATGAGAACGGAGAAAATGATGAGTGGAGGGAGTCAGTAAAAGGACTTAAATCCAAGGCACGAATAGATGAACAAACAGATTGAGACCCAGTGAGGAGTTTAAAGAACAGAATCCAAGCCCAGGCCTATGAGATACCAAAACTTACATCTGCTTACTCTTTGGAACAGAGTTCAAGAAAGCTTGTGTGGTTCTCTGGATTGGGTTACATTCAAGGCTATAGGTTAAGCATTTAGAATTCAGCCTATTTCTCTTTATCAATGGTAAACAATCCCAAGCAGTCACTATTTCTTTCACTATAAAACTCTCTCATAAAAAAAGCAAAGAGTTATTCACAAAAAATAGACTATCTGCTCTAACACCCAGCTCCAAGTCTCAGCAGCTTCCTAAAGTTTATTTATTTTCATTTATTTAAGAAGCAGAGCAACGAGAGAGAGAGATTGATTCTAACTGGTGGTTCACTCCCCAGACATGTGCAACAGCTGAGGCTGGACCAGGCGGCAGCCAGGAGCTGGGAACTCAGTCATGGTCTCTCACGTGGTGAATACTTGAGCCACCGTCGGCTGCCTCCTGGGGTGTGCCTCAGCAGGAAGCTGGGTCAGAAGCAGAGGCGGGGTCTCGGGCTCTCGTCCTTGGACTGAGAACATTAGCTTTCATAATTCTCTGTGCTGTGTATTTCATCTTTGCATCATTTCCAACTCAGGAAGTACAAACTGTGTAAAGACTCATGCAATTCTACTTCATTTTATGCATTCGCAAATTTGACTTTACAAAAACACATCTTCACGATGCTGACTTTGTGGAAACACAGTGCACCTGCATAAGGTCACTGAGGCTTCCCCAGCAGCTGAGGAGCGGTCCCTTGTGTACATCCGACTCGGTGAGATCTTCGTGGGCTCTATGGGTCATCACATACGCGGTGGTGACCAGTTGTAGTTTTTGATCCATCTTATAGATTATCTGTCACAGTGTTTCATTTGACCACGGTTATAAAGCCAGGTTCACACAATTACTAACACAGTATTATAGGTTAATGCACTTCACATTTTGACCTATTTTTTATGAATACAGTTTGTTGTCTCATAACCATTATATTCATGTGACTATTATTAGAATACTGGTATTTATGCTTATAAAATGTGTATGTTGTTACTGCCTATTGTATTGTGTATAATGGTTCATGAAGTGTTCTTCCCTATCACATATGATTATATATGTTTCTAAAATAGAGTCCCTTCTAAAAATGTAAATAAAGATCTTTAAAGAGATTTTTGAAAATTATTTTTCCCCAAATTATGTATTTGGGATTTTGGTTTTTCATGATTTTAGATTTTTTTTTTTTTTGACAGGCAGAGTTAGCGAGAGAAAGAGACAGAGAGAAAGGTCTTCCTTCCACTGGTTCACCTCCCAAGTGGCCGCTGCGGCCGGTGCAATGGCCGCTGCACCGCGCTGATCCGAAGCCAGGAGCCAGGTGCCTCTCCTGGTCTCCCATACGTATGCAGGGCCCAAGGACTTGGGCCATCCTCCACTGCCTTCCCGGGCCACAGCAGAGAGCTGGACTGGAAGAGGAGCAACCGGGACAGAATCCAGCACCCCAACCGGGACTAGAACCCGGGGTACCAGCACCGCAGGCGGAGGATTAGTCTAGTGAGCCATGGCGCCGGCCATGATTTTAGATTTTAAGAATTTTAGGGGCGGGCGCTGTGGCACAGTAGGTTAATCTCCACTTGCAGTGCCAGCATCCCATATGGACGCCGGTTCTAGTCCCAGCTGCTCTACTTCTGATCCAGCTCTCTGCTTTGTCCTGGGAAAGCAGTAGAAGGTGGCCCAGATCCTTGGGTTTTTGCACCCACATGGGAGACCTGGAAGAAACTCCTGGCTCCTGCCTCCTGGCTTCGGATGGGCACATCTCTGGTCGTTGCAGCCAACTGGGGAGTGAATCAGCAGATGGAAGACCTCTCTCTCTCTCTCCCTCTCTCTCTCTCTGCCTCTCCTCTCTCTGTGTAACTCTGACTTTCAAATAAATAAATAAATCTTAAAACAAAGAATTTTAATCTTTCAGTCTTCCAACATTCACTTGGACATGCTGCAACTTGAATATTGTAAGAATGATATTTAATGATGGGTAATTTTCAAAAAGGACATAAATGATTCCATTTATAGGAAGTTCAAAACAGGAAAAGCTAATGAATGGCTTTACAAATCATCATCGTGGTGGCTATTGTCGGGGTGAGGTGGGTAGTGACTGGAAGAGACATGCAAAGCACATCTCGGGTGGAGGTAATTTATGATTCCCGATCTTGATCTTGGTGACAAGTGTGCTCCCTTTGTGGAAATGCCTAGAGCCCTGCCCTGATTTCCCTCAGCCCTCTGTATCTCTGGGCTCAACCATCAAGACTGAAAATATTTGAAAAAAAAGTTGTGTCTGTACTGAACACGTACAGACTTTTTTCTTGTCATTATTCCCTAAACAAGATGGTATAACAACTACACACATAACATTTACATTGTATTAGGAATTATAAGTGAACTAGAGGTGATTTAAAGTATGTGAAATCTCTATTGTCAGAATAAGTAATCTGACAGTACTGGCTAGCATGTGAGAAAAGGAATCCCTTACACACAGTTGGTAGGGATGTAAATTAGTACATCCACAGTGGAAAACAGTATGGCTATTCCTCCAAAAAATTAAAAACAGATCTACTATACAACCCAGCAATCCCACTCCTGGGTATACAGCCAAAGGAAATGAACTCAGTATGTCAAAGAGACATGTGCACTCCCATGTTTATTCCAGCACTTCTCACAAAAGCCAATCAATGGAATCCATCTAAGTGTCCATTAACTGATGAATGGATAAAGGAAGTGTGGTACAAATATACAATGGGATACTATCGAGTCATAAAAGGATGAAATCTTGTCATTTGTCATGACATGGATGGAACTGGAAGACATTATGTTAACTTAAATAAGTTAGGCACAGAAAAACAAATAGTGCATAATCTTGCTTGCATGTAGAATCTAAAATGTTGATCTCACGGAAGTTGAAAGTAGAAATAAGAAAATATGGAAAAAGGCTGACCAGGGAGTGCTAAGTTCCATTTAGATAAGAAAAATAAGTTCTGGTTTTCTATTGCACAGTAGGGTGACTACAGAGAATGGTCATACACTAATTTCATTTGAAGGCTAGAAGAAATGATTTTGAATGTTTTCACTACAAAAAAAATGAATTTGAGGAGATAGATATGTTTACCCTGTTTTGAACACTACACAATGTATACGTGTGTGGAAACATCCCATGATACCCCACAAATATGTACAATGTTTGTGTTTCAATTAAAAATTGACACACAGAGCACAGAAGACGTATATGCAGGCTCCATGCACACACTTCACCGTCTTCTCTAAGACACTCGAGCATCCTCAGATTTTTGTGTCTATTTGGTGGGCAGCGTCCTAAAACCAATCCCCCAGATTCTGAGGGAAGACTGTGTTTGGTACATTGTTCTGTTTTCCTGTTGTATACTAGTAAAGAATGTCCTCATAGAAAACCAAGTTTTAGGGTTGAAAGATGCAGTCAGAATTGCAAATGGTGATATCTGTGGAAATATAGATGTTTAACAAGCAAGAAGAGAGGTGGGTATATGTTAGTAGTAACTGACAGAATGTTACTGGAGAGAAATGCACATATGTCATTCATTACAACAGTCATAGATAATAAAGGAAAGAGAAAGCTAAAGAAAGGATCTTGGGGAATATTACGTACAGGTTTTGGAAGAAGAAAACAGATAGAAGAGGATCAACAAATGTATGTACTTTGGAGCCAGAGTTCCTAGGTTCAAATCCTCCCTTTTCTCATCTGTAAAGTGAGGCTACTAACTGATATGAACTTCACATGAGACACAGAGCTGCAAGAGGATGAGAAGTATGAAAAGGCAGCTGTTCTGGCAGTTAGATGATAGGCTACAAACAATGGTGAGGAAGTAGAAGCAGTGATTAGCAACCAGCTGTCAAAAAGACCCCACGTGGATCCTGCACTCTCTGATGTGAAGGCAAGACTTGGTCAACTTTTCTAGTTCCCAAGTACTCCCTTGTGTAGGATACCAGTTGACCAGGTTCTCCATTAGACAAGGACCTCCAGGCAAATGAGTTAGAAAGAAGTACTGTCTGGGAACTTGGAACGCACACATCCCCTTCTTGTAGAAGCAATGCCTGCTCTGAGCACCTGTTTCTGAGAGTAAACCATTTTTCAATAAAATTTATGCCAGGAAAGAGCAAGGAGGAGAGAGGAAAAGAAATCCCAGGCAACGGTCTTCTGAAAGTCAACTCAGCAGTTCTAAGTTCCTTCGCCAGTGGAGCCACTGATTGGCAGCACATCGGGTGAAATGTATATGACGTAACTAAGTATTGCTCTTGCCCAAGCCTTCCTAGGAACATCTCAGCCACTTGCATCTCTGCCTTCAAAAATGCATCTTCCATAATAGATTCGTTTAATTTTTCTGATGCTTTTATGTTGCCTGTGGGCAATCAAAGATGCCTGTCTTCCGGCATGAATATAGATTCATTAAAATGTACCAGGTTCATTGAAATTCTCACATCGTTCAGGAGGCTTCCATTTCAATGCTAATGGAACAGAAAAAGAAGACTGAGAATCCAAATGAGCATCTTTCTCCTGTATCTGTGACAGACAGATCCAAAGAAGCCAAAGATACAGGATGGTTAATAAAGTGCAATGCCTTCCTGGAAAGGCATCGCTGGTACCTAGAAATCTTGTCACTACAGGAACCGGGTAATCAGGTTTCTTGGTCAATTTTCCAATGCTATCACAAAATGTCTAAGACAAGACCATCCATTTATAAAAGGGGGCATGTTTTTTCTACCATTCTGGAGGCTGGTACCTCCTAGAGCATCATGCTGGCATCTCCTGGTGAGACAGAGCAGGTGTGCAGTTCAGGTCTCTCTGTAATGCCGTCATGGGGCCCCGTCTTCATGATTTCACCTAAGCCTGGCTACCTCTCAAAGTCCCCCTCCCTCTTTAAATACCACCAACATATGAATTTAGGGATTGAAGTTCCAGCACATGAAATCTGGGGGACAGAAGCAGATCATGGCAGTGAGCTCACTCCCAAGATGTTGTGCAAGTTGTTCCTTTAAAATTTCAACGAAGTCCAAGACTAGATCATGCAAAACTAGAGCGGAAAAAAGGGGATTTTATAAAGAAATCACTACACTGAGCATAAATTCTTGTGTTCCTGGTAGAGTATCAAAGCAATATATTACAAAATTCATTTAAAAATATCCTATGGGGACTGCATTGCAGCGTAGTGGGTAAAGCCACTGCTGCGATGCTGGCATCCCATATGGGTGCCAGTTCAAGTCCCAGCTGCTCTGCTTCCTGCTAATGTGCTTGGGAAAGAAGTGGAATGTGGCTCAAGGGCTTGGGCCCCCTACACCGGATGGGAGACCCGGAAGAAGCTACTGACTTTGGCCTGGCTCAGCTCTGGTTGTTACATCCATCTGGGGAGTGAACAAGTGGATGGAAGATCTCTCTCTCTCTCTCTCTCTTTCTCTAAATCTGCCTTTCAAATAAATAAATATAAATATTTTTAAGATCCTATGACTAAAAAAAATTACTCCTGGAAATTTGTCCTAAGGAAAGAGAGGAAAAACGAAAGGTGATATATGAAAAGATCGGTTCAAGAAATGACAAACAAAAGCTCTCCATGAAAAGACCAATTTTGCAGAGTTATTCCTAACAGCAAAAGAAGTGGGGAGTAATAACCAATATGAAAAACTGTTTTGAATGCTAGCATAATATCAGTGTTATTAAAATGGTAATTATAAAGCCTATGAAAACATGGGGAACTTTTAAAATCAATTTTAAAATCTAACACATGGGCTGGCGCCATGACTCACTAGGCTAATCCTCTGCCTTGTGGCGCTGGCACACCGGGTTCTAGTCCCGGTTGGGGCGCCGGATTCTGTCCCGGTTGCTCCTCTTCCAGGCCAGCTCTCTGCTGTGGCCTGGGAAGGCAGTGGAGGATGGCCTAAGTCCTTGGGCCCTGCACACGCATGGGAGACCAGGACAGGCACCTGGCTCCTGGCTTCGGATCAGCGTGGTGCGCCGGCCTCAACACGCCAGCCTTAGCGACCACTTGGGGGATGAACCAACAGAAAAAGGAAGACCTTTCTCTCTGTCTCTCTCTCTCTCTCACTATCTAACTCTGCCTGTTAAATAAATAAATAAACAAATAAATAAAAAAATAAAATCTAATACATGAGAAAAGCGGGACATAAAAAGGAACAGACACCGATTACTGCTCCATAAAAGGTTACTCGTGTTGACAAGAAACCAGAAGAAACATCAGAACACAGTTTGGCATGATGAGATTCTGAGTGATCATTCTTTTCTTTTATCAAATACGTGTCAAGACTTCTGCTACCAAGCGGATACAACAGATGTACTTTTTGCCTTCTTCCCGCTAAGCACATGCGCACAAGGACTTTACATGGAGAGCACACACAGACAGTCTTGAAGGTGGAGAAAAGGCAATTCAGCCCCAGACAGCGAGACTCATGGAGCACCAAGATGGTGAGCCCCATGGGTCTACTTTTCCCCCTTATCCCCTAGACTCGGAACCGACTTGGAACTGACAACACTGGCAGCCCAGAAGCACCAACAGGCAAAGACCCAAAAATGCCCCAGTGAAACTCTGCTCTCTCAAGCAGAAGGACTAGGCGAGGGAAAGCCTAGAAAAATAAAAAAATAAAATAAAAAATAAAACCTTTAGACAATCTACACAGTAACTGTTCTACTCCAACCAAACATCGCAGAAAAAAAAAATGTGGGTGCACGCCCACCCAGACAGGCAAAGACCCAGTAAGAGTCCACACTCCCCGTCCTCACCACCTGTCGCTGCCTGTCCTCACCACCTGTCACTGTCTGTCCTCACCACATGTCGATGCCTGTCCTCTCCACCTGTCACTATCGTGAGGCTGTCCTGAAACTCCTCAAAACCCCTCCAGCATCCTCTGAGACAAGAAAATTATGATAAGCTGTTACCAGCAGACCTACTCCAAATGAATGGCCACATGGAGTTCTCAAAACAGAAAGGAAACCAAAAGGAAGAAACTTGCAACAAGAAGGAAGAAGAAATAACTCAGTGAGCAAAATGGGGTAAAGACAATGAGTTTTCCTTCTCCTGTTAAATTTTCTAAATTATGTTTGGTTTTGAAACAACAATTGTAGCACTATGGTGACAGTCTAACAGTATGTAGAGAACATGCTTAAGACAACTATATTGGGGGCCAGCACCATGGCTCACTTGGTTAATCCTCTGCCTGCGGCGCTGGCATCCCATATGGGCACCAGGTTCTAGTCCTGGTTGCTCCTCTTCCAGTCCAGCTGTCTGCTGTGGCCCGGGAGTGCAGTGGAGGATGGCCCAGGTCCTTGGGCCCTGCACCCGCATGGGAGACCAGGAGGAAGCACCTGGCTCCTGGCTTCGGATCAGCGCAGCACGCCGGCCGTAGCGGCCATTTGGGGAGTGAACCAACGGAAGGAAGACCTTTCTCTCTGTCTCTCTCTCACACTGTCTATAATTCTACCTGTCAAATAAAAAAAAAAAAGACAACTACATTATATACAGATACAGGGGAAAGGACACAAATGGAAATCCATTTTCATAACTGGAAAAATGACACCACAATAGACTATGATACATACATAAATATAATGTAATGATCAGGGAAACCACTCAAAAAGTGATACAAAGAGATACATTTAAAACCATCGTAGACAAGGCAATAAAATGAAAACCATGAAATGAAAAACAGAGGGAACAGATTTAATCTCTTGTATGTCAATATTTCCATGAAATGTACATGGTGTGGATATACTAATTAAAAGTCAGAGATGAGCAAAGTAGATGAAAGTGCACTTCAAATATTACACAGGCAAGCTGAAAATAAACTGCGTGTGAGACGTCGCTACCCAACCTTCAACTCTGGCTAAAATATTAAAGAGCAGTCATGGCAAATGCTGGCAAGCATGGGAGGAATCACTCGCGCAGCGCTGGTGGCAATGCAAAATGATCGCCCATTCCGGAACACAGTTTGGTCATTCTTACCTACCACCCGGCCATCTCAGTGGTGGGCGTCCGTCCCATAGACATAAAGACCCACAAAAGCTCGTGCACAAATGTTTACAGCAGCTTCATTCATAACAACCAAACTCTAGAGACAACACAGATGGCCTTCAGTGAGTAATGGTTAAGTGAATTGTGGCGTTTCCGTGAGGCCACCACAAGACACACCAAACAGCAAAGTTCAAGGCAAGGTTTACTGTCGGGCTGGGGAAACCCCACAGCCCAGAGGGAGAGAGCAAAGGAAAAGAGGACCTGGGCTGGACCGCAGGCCTTGTGATAGACTCACAGGGGTGAGGGAACAGGAGCAGCGAGTCCCGTTAGGGTGCGGGTGGAGCTGATGCTGTGGTTGGGCCGTTTGGTCACCTGACATCTAGTGAGCCAGGCGGGTGTAGGACTGAAGCTTACTATGCAAGATGGCGACAGGGGCCAGAGCCTGAGATGTCACCCCCCACCCTGAGACTTATGATGGTGCCACAGATATGACAGCACCATTTTACTAACCATACCCATACTATAGGATACCCCTCAGCAAGTTAAAAAATGAACAGACTATTGATACATACAATAGCCTGGATGAATCTTTAGAGAATTATGTGGGAAAGGCAATCCCAAAAGTTTGCCTAGAGTAAGACTCTGTCATAATAATATTCATGAAATGATAAAATTATTGAAATGGAGAACAAACTAGTGTTTGTGAGAGATTAAGGAGGAAAGAACACTGGTAGAAGGGGAGTAGAGGTAGCCACAAGGGGGCACACGGGGCAGGCGTTTGGCACAGTGGCTGACACTAACTGGGTAGCTCACATGCCATGTTGGGTCCCCGGGTTCAAGTCTTAGCTCTGCTCTCCATTCCAGCTCCCCACCAACACAGACCCTGGAAGTCAGCAGGTGGTGGCTCAAGTACTTGGGTCCCTGCCACGCATGTGTGAGACCTGGATTGAGTTCCAGGCTCCTGCCTTCAGCTTGGCCCAGCCCTGCGTGATGTGGCATTTGGCAAGTGAACTAGTGGATGGAAGATCTGTCTGTCTCTTTCCCTCTTGTTTTGTGTCTCTCTACCTTTCAAATAAATAAATAAAAAAAAAACACTTCTTCAATGAGATAATTAAACTTACATAAAATGTATTTTTTAAACACTAACAAAAAAAGGTGAACATGAGGGAGACTTAGTGGTCATGTGTGATGATGAAAGTGTTCTGTACCTGGACTGCATTACTGTCTGTATCCTGAAAACTGGGCTAAATTCTTGTGCTTAAGATGCTACCATGGGAGGAACTGAGCCAAGCACGCACACAGGATGTCTCTGTATTATTTTTATTAAGTGTATATGAAGCCATAATTGCCTCGAAACTTTTTTAACCTGTCACTTTTTTATAGCAGCTCCTTGATATTTGAGAATAATACATCCACATCTTCAGGAATCTCCAAATAGCATTAAAGGGACATGTTCACCCCAACCTCATCTCATCCCACTGCCTGCAGGAGACTCATCCATGTGCACATCCTCACACACTTCGTCACACTTTTAGCTTTTACTGCCATCTCATCTCTGCCTTTATGCACATTTTCTACAATGCCGTCCTCATTTTCCGAGACCCGCTACACAGGGCAAATCAAGAGGCGTGGTGCTGCCTCAGGTGACACAAGCCAGCAGCTCCTGACTTGCTCCACCTGTGCCCCCTGCAAAATGCCAATTTATTGCAAAGCTGGAGTTTGCTGGGAGGCCCCTGAGCAGTAAGGACCATGGTGTTACATCTGAAGATGCCAGGGGCACGCTGTAGCATTTTCTTTCTTTCTTTATCTTTTTATTGAAACACCCAAGCAGGATCAGCGCCTGGCCACTAAAGTGGCACTTGCCAGTGGTAATAGGGAAATAAAATCACTGTATCTTTCTGCGGACTCAGACTGACGTAGGGTGGAGTCCGGGGCAGAGTGGTCTCAGAAGGATTGCTTCGTGGGCACCAGGTGCCCTTGCTCACTGGGCCTGGGTGGCTGTCGAGGACGGCCCTCTGAGCCCCTCCCCAGAGAAGTCGCAGCTGGAAGCCAGAGCTGTTTTTTTAACCCTAACAAGATCTGTCATTAGATGCTACTGGAGCCTGATTTAGCCTCTTTCCCTGCAGGCCTTGCTAATGGAGGTCAAAGGTCATGTCATTGCTCAGCACAAGCTCCTGGGCCCCAGGCCTTTGTACCCAAGGCCCCATAGTGGTGATGGGCAAGCAGGCTTTTGGTCCTTGGAAGACAGCGTGTAATCAGCAAACCACGTCCCTAACAAATGGGCCCCTGCAAGGCCGGCCGGCTACAACCATTTATGTTATTTACAGCTTTCTGTCCACCCAGATTAAACACAGGGAATGAAAAATGGACTCTTTTGTCCGGTAAACTGATGTCATTTCTTGTTAAGACAAATTGAGAGCAAACCTAGATTTTGTTGAGAAACAATTTTTGCTTCTGAAACAGTCTCAATGAAGATGGGAGCCTTTCTGGGGACAAGGACATCTTGTAGGACATTAGCGTTAAGTGACTGTTTTCTAATAATTTCACAAACACTTTTGCTTCATTGTTTTCTAGCAACAGAATATATTTTAGCCAACGGCAGTATCTCCCACTTGTTCATTGGCAATTTGTGTTGTAGATAGCTCGTCGCCGCATTCCTCGGCAAAGAATCAGCAGCAAAGCCAGAAGATCTTGGCAACCCAGGGGAGTACTTTTGTGTTTGGACTGTGGGCATTTGTTTCTACAGACACATCGGTGCTTTGGATGCTGGGGTCAAGGGCAGTACTGTGCTCATTATCTTTACCATAGAGAACCATGGGCCTAAGGGCAGAGAACCTTATCAGGGTAACCTTTTTCAAACACAGTGTGTCGATTTAAACTCAGAAACGCTTTCATTCAAACCAAGTAGGAGGAAGGCCTTGGCCTGATCAGCAACTCCACCCATCTGTGACTCCATGTACCCCACCGTCCTTCTTGGGCCTGAACAGGCTGCACAGACTTAGCATGGAAACTAGAGGGGCAGGCATTTGGTGCAGCACTTGAGCCATACGGGGTGGTCCACATCTCATATTGGAACACCTGGTTCAAGTCTCAGCTCCTCCACCTCAAATCCAGCTTCATGCTAGTGAGCATGCTGGGAGGCAGAAGATGATGGCTCAAGAACTTGGGAATGTGCCACTCGTGCGGGAGACCCAGATGGAATCTCTCTCTCTCCCAAATAAAATGAAAATAAATACAAAAAAATTGTTTTTATTTTGAAAGCCAGAATTACAGAGAGAGAGAGAAAGACACACAAATACACACACACACACAGAGAGAGAGAGAGAGAGAGAGAGAGAGAGATCTTCCATCTGCTGGTTCACTCCCTAGATGGCCACAACAGCCAGTGCTGCACCTGGCCAAAGACAGGAGCCAGGAGCTTCACCTTGGTCTCCCATGTGGGTGGCAGCAGCCCAAACACTTGGGTCATCTTCCACTGCTTATCCCAGGTCATCAGCAGGGAGCTGGACTGGAAGTGGGGCAGCCAGGACACAAATCGGCAGCCATGTCAGATACCTGCATTGCAGGTGATGGCTTTACCCACTACACCACAACACCAGCCCCAGTAAATACAAAATCTTTTACATGTGTCTGGAGTTAGTTGCTGGAAGGCATGGGTGCCTTCTGCAAAGCTACATTTGCATGGGGAAGATGCACAGTCTCACTGTGCCTGGCTTTCTCATCAAGTCAACATGACTCTCCTATCCACCTGCCAAGGAGGCAAAGGTGAGGAGCAGTGGATTAGAGATGACACTGTGCTATGCACCCAGGCCACCCATCAGGGTTATGTGCGGTGACTGCTTATACTAGTGTCTTTTTAAGTAATTCTATTGATGTAATTTGCATACCATATAATTCACCTACTGAATTCAACAGTTTTAGTATATTCATAGAGTTTCGCAATCATCACCCAAATCAATACTGGAATTTTTTTATCACCCCAGAAAGATACCCTGTACTCACTAGCAGTCACGTCCCTTTTCCCCACCCCACACTCAGCCCCAAGCAACCACCATTCTACATTCTCTCTACCTAGATGGGCTTGGGCTAGACACTTCAGGTAAATGGGGCCGTATGATATATGATCCTTTAGGACAGCTTTTATTTTTCCATGCAGCTTATTTTCAAAGCTTAACTCTATGCCATTCCATTTTTATTGGAGGCTCATATCCCGCTGTAAAGAGACCATATCTGGCCTGTGCACTCAGCAGCCGGGGCCTTCAGGACAATACCATCTGCTGCTATGAACATTCTTGTTTCCTTTGTTTTTGTGGACACGTCTTGTAATTTCTCTTAACATACCTAGGAACGGAACTGCTAAGTCATATGGCCAACTCTTCTGAGGAACTGACTGTGGCCCAAAGTGGCTGCACAATTTCACATTCCCATCTGCATGTATGAGGGTACCAATTTCTTTCTTGTTTTTAGTTGATTGATTTTTTCCATTTTATTTGAAATGCAGAGAGATAATAGGAGACACACAGAGAGACCTTGTATCACATGGTTCGCTCTCCAAATGCCCACAACAGCCAGGAGTGAGCCAGGCTCTCCAATATAGGAGACAGCAGATGATGGCAAACAGAGGTCTAACCACTGTACCACACACCCAACCTGAAGGTTCCAATTTCTCCACATCTTTTCCACCATATTTTATAACCTATTTCTTTAAATACAGCCACCCTAATGGGTGTGAAGCAGTATCTCATTGTGATTTTAATTTGTATTTCCCTAATGGCCAGTGACATTGAGCATTTTCCACGTGCTCATAATGTGGACTTCACTTTTTTCCTAATGGCAAGAAATTTAACCATGAAAAGCATCAAGAAAGATAGAACTCTGCAAGGACCAGTTGTGTTTTGTGTGTGTCAAGTGTACGCCTCACTGGAAGATTGGAAAATAGTTTCACTTCGATCACAATCATTGTTTATCTGTTCCAGCATTCCCCCCACCCCAGAATCATCCAAGTCCATTTCTTTGTCCTAAAGTGGGCCAAACTGTTGCAAGATATTTTCTATAAAACTCTCGGAAAAACAGATGAGCTCCAAGACACAGCCAGTAACTCACCTTCTCCATAAACCCCAGCACACCAGATCATCTGACTTTCACAGGCAGCACCTACAGAACCCTGAGGGAGGCGGCGTGGGGCAGGGAGGCGTTCACGTGGTCACGTGTGTGCCTGGTTCTGCCGGCGCTCAGCCTGTGAGTCAGCCTCCCCACAACACCTTTCACGGGGAAGCGTCCTTGTGAGCGCCTGTTCAGTCGATCACAGCTGCAGATTTGCAGTCACCTAAAGGGCATCCCCCCAAGAGGGGTGGACAGGGAAAGTGACAGTGGCCCTGTGCATCTGTTCTTTGGGTTTTTTAAAAAGATTTATTTATTTATTTTAAAGGTAGAGTTACAGAGAAGCAGAGGCAGAGAGAGAGAGGGGTCTTCCATCTGCTGGTTCACTCCCTAGATGGCCACAATGGCTGGAGCTATACCAATCTGAAGCCAGGAGCCAGGAGCTTCTTCTGAGTCTCCCACGTGGGTGCAGGGACCCAAGCATCTGAGCCATCTTCTACTGCTTTCCCAGGCCATAGCATGGAGCTGGATCAGAAGAGGAGCAGCCAGGTCTCGAACTGGCGCCCATATGGGATGCCGGCACTGCAAGCAGCAGCTTTACCCGCTATACCACAGCGCCGGCCCCGGATCTGTTCTGTTCACCTAGATGTTGACTCAAGAGGCTGACCTTGAACAGTGGCCACTGAGACATCTAGAGAAAGCTAAGCTGCAAAAGGCAACCCTGTAGAGTGTTTTGGAGAAGCTGCTGGCTCTGGGACCCAACGAATCTCAATCAGAGCCTGTCCCCGGCACCCGTGAGCGTCTGATCCTACAGAGCTCGTTGTATTCTTCTGGGTCTCCATTTCCTCCTCTGTAAGGCAGAGTGACTAATCATAAAGTGCTCAAAGAGCTGTTGTGAAAACGAATGAAGCTGTGTATGGAAAGCGCTGAGCAGGGTCCTTGGTACAGAGACGAGACACAGCAAACGCAGTTACTGCTGTCGGTATGACCGCAGTCTACCAACCCACCCGATTTCAGTTTCCAGGCCTTTAGATGCACTGTTCCACTGTACAAAATGCTGCCCTGCACATCTTCCCCAAGTAATTCCTATGAACCCTCTGACCCAGGCTTCTGCCGAGCCCGCTCTTGCCCGGACCCCCAAGAGCAGGCGCCCAGCCCTCGAGCTCAAAAGCACACCCTTTGTCCTATTCCTGTGGCCCTCACCCCGCTCCAGCAGCCAGACCCTGGGCTCCTGCGGCTCATGGGACCTCCACAAACACCCGTCCCTGTTTCTCCTGCCTCTGGGAGGGAAAGACGCTAACGACTCAGGAGAGTTCCCCATGTGCCGGCAATTTCTACAGCTCAGTTCGTGCAGTCGTCCTGGAAGACCGGGCGAGATAGGCATCTCCCTGTTCTATGGATGAGAGTTTGGTGGCTCGGGAAGCTAATTAACATAGTTCCTGAACCTCGACTTGCCGCGGCTCCCAGGCATGGCCGAGGTGGGCACCCAGGGTGGGCGCTCTTTCCAAACCCCTGCGGGCTTCACCCTGCCGTCTGGAGGAGCCTGCTCCAAACCTTCCTCGGGACCCCAAGGCTCGCCCCAGGGGCACCTCGCCTGGCGGCGTGCACACAGGAACCAGGACGCCTGTCCTTGGCTGGCTACCATGAGGAAGACGGGGAATCCATCTTTCCCCTTATCTTGTCTTACAGGCACTTTATTAAAATCTGCTCCTCGTGTCTGCTTCATTTGGGATGTTGAGAAGGTGATGGGGCAAACCCTTTGCGGGGGATGACAGGGGGCTTCTTAGGGAGGAGAGCTTAGGGAGTGGCCGTCGGAATGGGCCTCCAGGGCCTGAGGTCTGGCGGTCGAGGGTCAGGGGTCGGGGCGCAGGGAGTGGCCAGGCAGGGGAAGATGCGGGCATGGCGGTGGATGGAGGACACAGCCCGGGAGGGGCCTGGCAGGTGGAGCCGGGGACGCATCAGTGAGGGACTCCCTGCTGCAGCTGTCCCAGCCCTGCGCCGCCCTCAGGGGCACCTCCCTCCTCTGTGACCTGCAGATGTGGAGGGCAAGACGTGAGTGTGAATGAGGCTCATCTTCCGTCGAAACGAAGAGCTCCAGAAGTGGCAGCGGCCACAGAGCAAAGACTGCATTTGCTCATCAGTTTTATTTATTCTCCAGATCTGTATCAAGAGCTTCCTTTGTGCCAAGCAGGGAAAAGATGGAGTGAAGCGGTGACCTGTGTCTTCTGGACACGTGTGGAGGGAAAGGCCATGTTTGCAGGGTACTCTGACATCAAGGCCTCTCATGCACATTGAGCCCTCAGTAAGGAAGGGGGTCCAGCAAGAGATAATCAGGAAAGGCTTCATGGTGGAGGTGGCATCTGACCACCGATCAATGGAAACAAAGTACAATCCAAGTGGAGGGAAAAACATTAGCCAAAGGAGAAAAGGGCAAGCCAGTCATGTGAGTGGGAGCTGTGAGTGCGTCGTTTGGGGCTGGAAACTAAACTATTTGAGGAAGGAAATGATCCTGGCAATGCAGTTTGGAGCAGGACCACAGGACCTTGAACGCCACACTGAGAAGGTGCAGCTCCCCCTGTCTTCAAGGATGGCGTGTCCTGACCAGGAAGGTGGCCGGGTACACACGGTGGGCTAGGCTGAGGGAAGGCACAAAGGAAACGGACGATAACAGAACCCAACAAGAGGCAGCCCCTGTCCGCCCGGGCTCGTCTTATACCACATCACTGCAGACCACAGTGGCCAAAACAAGAAGGATTTACATCCAGCTGGAAACCCTGCCCCTCACCGCTTCTCTCCCAGGGCCACAGCGTTGGGGCAGGCAGCTTCTCAGACTTGACCAGGGGCCTTGACAGAGGGAGGAGAATTCTCCATGGCCTGGCTCCAGCCTCTGGATGGTTTGACCTGGAAGTCGCACATTTCACTTCCGCTCAAATCCCGTTGGCCAGGATCAGCGGGGTGACCCCATCCCACTGCGCCCAGAGGGGAAGGACTGGAAATACGGGGAGAACAGTGTCCTGACCACTACCGCCCTGTGGTAGTGGCCCAGGGAGGAGGCAGCCAGAGCCAGGTCTCAGGGGTGGTGATGGGAACAAGAAAGGATGAGTTAAAAGGAAGTTATGATTTCAGTTATTTAGAGAATAATACAGCTAAGCCTTTAGTAGTGTATAGTCCATCAAAAACACAGTAGCAGTGGTTCCCAAATTTGTGAAAAAGTCATCTTTTTCTTTCTTCTTTTCTTACTTTCTCTCTCTCTCTCTTCCTCTTTCTCTCCTTCTCTACTTATTGCCTCTTCTCCTCCCCCCACTTCCCACTCCCCCCTTGACGGAACAAGAGAAAGTCACGGAACTGGCATCATCATACGATCCACCCTTGGAGAACTGGGACTCCGCCATATGCCACAGCAATGGCTCAGGGACCATTTGTCTTCTTTGTCCGTGTGTCTGCAAGACCCTCCGCACCGTGCACATAGAACTCACCAGTACATGCTTGTTAAATAAGTGAATGGATTTCATTGAGAAAAACTGACTCAGCACAAAACGCTACACTGTCTGCATCACTCCCAGCTTTATGCTCACTTCCCTGCATAGAAGAGAAGTCACCCAGGATCACAATGGCCCAGCCCAGCACGAACAGGTCACCAAGACACAGAAGACTTCACAGTCCAGATCCTCCCAGCAGGACTCTCTCCCAGGGGTTCTGCCGTTTGCAGATGAAATTCTCTTCCTGGGAAGAGCAGGAAGACACCTGTTGTTCATCTTAAAAATCCTCTTTTCCACTTGTTCATCGGAGTCGACGGGGAATGCCCTCCACAGAAAACAGTCTCTCGGCTCCTATTGGGAACACAAATGCGTGCTGAGCAGTCCAGGCGACGAAGACCCACCTGTGCGTGAAGTTTGTATTCCTTAAACAAAAATTTTTTTTAATTTTTTAATTTAAAAAAAGATTCAAAAAATAAAAGAGACCTGCCTGCTCTCTTCCCCCAAGCATTTACCAGGGGCCAGCTCTGCCCAGGTGGACAGGACAAAGGGACACGGCCCAGTTACACCTGTCCCTAGAGGATGGGCTGCTTGTGAATGACAATTAACTCGGGGCAAGACGACATGGCCTACCCTCTTGCAAAAGCCGGATTCATCTTGGACTGAATAAAGTCCATGTTCCCTCAAGTATTTCCCCATCCCCAGGTGCATACACCCTGCGGGATGGCTGCTCCTATCTTCTGCTGGCTCCAGTCACTCAGGAACTGTCCTCCTCACTTCCTCCAAGGACTGAAGGAATTCTGTGCAAAGAAAAAGAAAAAAATAAACTTGTTCAACCAAAAATCCAGCCTAAATTTGAAACACAAGCATTTGAACTGATGATGCTGTCATTGCAAAAAATATAACTTTCCACCGGTGCTGCGGCTCACTAGGCTAATCTTCCACCTGCGGTGCCAGCATCCCGGTCGGGGCGCCAGATTCTGTCCCCGTTGCCCCTCTTCCAGGCCAGCTCTCTGCTGTGGCCCGGGAAGGCAGTGGAGGATGGCCCAAGTGCTTGGGCCCTGCACCCCATGGGAGACTAGAAGTACCTGGCTCCTGGCTTCAGATCAGCGCGGTGTGCTGGCCGCAGCGCGCCGGCCGTGGCGGCCATTGCGGGGTGAACCAATGGAAAAAGGAAGACCTTTCTCTCTGCCTCTCTCTCTCACTGTCCACTCTGCCTGTCAAAAAAAAAAAAAAATATATATATATATATATATAACTTTCTTTTAGAAAAGAAACTCCTCTTGCTGATTGTATGAGTATTTTAACCAGATCCATTTTCTTTTGTAATTTCTTTTTAAATTTCAGGTTAACGTATAATATTTGCACATTTTAAGGGGTATAATGCAATATTTCAGCACATATACATAGCTTAAACTAACCACACCGAGCAATTCTGTGTTGAAACCCGAGCAGACTGAAATTAATCACGCCATTGTCCAAATCCCTGGACCATGCTACCACCAGGGATTTCTCAAATGGCACCGGGAACCTGGACTCAATTATCCTGGAGAGCTACATGCCATTTCGAAGTTTGTGGCTTACTTCACTGTGTTTAAAGCAAAGGCTATTAGATGCTAATGCTGCCCAGATTGCCCAGTATTCTGTGTTGCCAATGGCAGAGCCAGATGTGGCCCACATCAGGAGAGAGAGACACATGACAGCGTTTTTCCCAAATGTCTGCAGTAAATCACAATTTGCAAAGAGGACAATTACAGCTGTGTGGTGCCAGGATAATTTCCTCCAAACTGCACTCCCATAACCTCATTTTCTTCTCAGGGGAAGTCAGGGCTCCCTTTGTGGAAAATCTAATGCCTGATATTAAAGAATCCACTCATCTGCCGCGAGCCCAAGACTATGGCAAGGGGCTCCTGTAACCAGGACCACCTCTTGACTGTGCTGTGTGTTTTGCTTGGGTGGCTCGCTCTGTCTGGAGCACGTAGCTCTCATACACTCCAAATCCTGGCCCAAACCTCCCCTGCATCCTCTCTCCCTGTGGGTCATTCTCCTAGGTTGCTGTTTCCTGCCATTTTCTGTATTTGTCCTTAGGACTGTAGGTGGGGTCCCCTGGAGAGCTTAGCGTCACATTTCGGCCCCCATAGAGCAAGTGTAGAGCAAGTGTAGAGCCGGCCCACCCCGGGTGGCACCTGCCACATCTCCTTCTTCCCACCTGCCCTCCACTCTGCTTTGCTTTCTCACCCACTTCTCACCTGTCACCTTGCACTAAATGATCTAATTTTATATTATGTCCTAAGTTGCTTCAGGAACCGGTAGAGCTTGAATACAATTCTTTGGACTACCGTGCTTCCCTCCCGGCACAGGTGCACTGGGACTGCCTTAGCTCCCACGACATCACAGGCTGCTTCAAGAAAACACACGTACATGCCCTCCGCAGCAGGTTCTGTTCTAGCGTCTGAAACTAAGATTTTTGGTTTTTGTTCTTCCTTTGATTAAAGAGTATATTGCAAAACTCTCTATATGCTCTCTGCAACCCAGAAGTATCATTCCATGTGGCATAGGAAGTAGCATGATCAGAATGGCTGAACAATTAAACCAGTGGCATGAACTGCTACAGCGGGGCCAAGACCGAGTCCCAGTTCTGATCCAGATCCCTGCCTCTGTGTCGTGTCGCTGTCAGTGGATCAGTATAAACTGTCCAGCCCTGGAAGCTGCACTTGGTGATGTACACTAATGGACAGTAGAAGCAAGCTTGACCAGGAAACATCTGGCCCAGAAGTCAATAAAACACTGGAGGCAGAATGATTAAAAGGTGAGCTTGCAGAACTGGTGCAAATTAACTTCATAAAGGACTGAAGAGCCCCCAATTAGATCTGTCTGAGAGAGACAAGAGAGACCTAATAAGGCAAGAAAAACACTCCAGGTACAAGGCAAATGTGATCCTGGAAGACAGGTCGTGAGTCAGCGTCCAAGCTCGGAGACACAGAAAGGGAGGGACATGCACATGGTTTGGGTTCATAGGTCAAGAGAAAACTGATCCATCTGTGGAAACAGCACAGCAATCCTGGCCCAGCCCCTTGGAACGCAGTGAGGATGACATATGGTGGTTGATTCCAATGCAGAAGGCTCTGATGAACAAATAAACTGGCACTTCTCATGTGAAGCCAGAATCCGGAACCTGTGTTCACCGAGAATCTTCCAGGTTATTGTCCCAATAACACTCTCTTTAACTCTCCCTCAATGGCCGTGCTCATCATATTTACCCACGGTACGTAGACACATGTCCGTGTCTGTCTTCCCCACCAGACCATCAGCTGCTCATGGACCGTAGCACAATCTTTCTTATGTTATACATATGTTGTGTCTTCCCAGTTCATCTAAAGATGGGAAGCAATTCCAGTAAAGTCCAACATCGGATTGTTGGGGAACTTAACCAGTGGTCCTCCTAGTTATATACAGAGCAAACCCTCCTGAAGAGGAACATCAAGATTATCTCAAAGATGAATAATGAAGGCAGGGTTGTATGGGCCCAGAGACAGACACATTACCCGGCAGAGTGGACCAGATAACACAGACAACCAGAAAGAGAGAAGGTAGGCTACCCGAGAATGGCAGAGAAGTCACTGCAGGTCACTAAGGAAACCATGAACTCTTCATCAAATGCTGTGGGGCCACTGGTTCCTTACAAGGGAACAAAAGAGAAACAAAAACCATGATTGAACTCTGCTTCACACCACACCAAAAAATCCAATCCTGGTGGGTTCAGGGCAGATACAGGCGGCAAAACTCTATAACTTTTGAAGATGGTATAGAAGACGATCATTAGGACCTCAGGTGGTAACAGTTGTTTCAACAGACCCAAAAGTACAAACTGCAGAAATAGATTAATGTTGCTGCATTCACGTGGAGGATTCTGCTTAACTCTAGCCCCCACGAAAAAAGTGGCCAGAAAAAACACAAACCTGAAAACATCTGTGAAATAAAAAATGAATAAAACTAACAGAGAGAGGATTTATTTTTTAAAATCTCTTCAAAATCCAATAAATAAGTTAATAAACTCAAAGCCAGATAATCTAGCAGGAAGACATCAGGCTAAACACAGTTCACAGCACAGGAAATGCAAATGGGCTCTGAATGTATGACTCAACCGCAACACTAAGTAAGACCCCAGCGAGGGGCAGGCCCTGCTGGGGATGCCCTCACCCATGTCAGAATTCTGGGGTTCAAGTCTTGGCTCTGCCTCCAGTTTAGCCTCCTGCTGCTGTGTACTCTGGGAGGTAACGGTGTTGGCTCAGGTACTCGGATCTTTATCACCCACACGAGAAGCTGATTGAGTTCCCGGTTCCTGGCTTCAACTTGGCCCAGCCCTAGCTTTGACCTCGCCCTGGCTTTTATGGCATTTGGGGAGTGAATCAGCAGATGGGAAATATTTCCCTATCTCTGCCTCCTCTCTTTCCTTGTCTCTCTGCCTTTCAAATAAAATGCAAAGAAATAATAAATTTTGAAAGATGTTTTAAAAAAAAAGACACAAATGGGATTCCACTTTTCACCCACTAGATTAAGAAATATTAAGAAGTCTGACCCTGGGGCCAGTGCTGCAGCATAGAAGATTTAGTGCTGGCATCCCATATGGGTGCGGGTTCTAGTCCCGGCTGCTCCACTTGCCATCCAGCTCTCTGCTATGGCCTGGGAAAGCAGCAGAAGATGGCCCAGGTCCTTGGACCCCTGCACCCACATGGGAGACCTGGAAGAAGCTCCAAGCTCCAGGCTGTTGTTGCCATTTGAGGAGTGAACCAGCAGCTGGAAGATCTCTCTGTGTCTGTCTGTCTGTCTGTCTCTCCTTCTCTCTGAACCTCTGCCTTTCAAATAAACAAATAACTCTTAAAAAAAAAAAAAATAGCCTCACCCTATTAAAGACATGGTGAGAGAGTGAGTCAGCGCCTACTCCACTGTGAGTAGGAGTCTGTATTGCTATAATCACTTTGGCGAAATTAAGCTGAACATTCACATACTTTACAGCCTGGGAAGTGTGCCCTAGAGAAGCTCTTGCACACACACACAAGATTTATGTGACTCCACAGATATGAGTGACCCTGAGGGAAGCTCTCGCACGCACAGAGTTACACATGGGAATGCTCACAGAATCTTTGTAATCACAACAGGAACAAACCAAGTGTCCAAAGTGTCCAGAGGAACACGAAACTGCTACGCACAGCCCCTCACACCCACACTCCTGAAATGCTGACAGAGAGGCAGACATGGTGAACTACATGCAAGACGGATGAATCTTAGAATAGTGAGTGAAAAAAAAAAAAAGACTGCATGGAATAAAATATCATCTTGATTAAACAAGCAAAATTAAGTGATACATAATTTGATGATGTGGATATGCATGCTAAATTATTTTTTAAGCCAGAGGTTTATAGAAATAAAATTTAAAAGGATGGTTCCTTCCAGGGGTCGGCAGAGGATGGTGTAGGCCAGGAGCCCACCAGCTGCAGCCATGGGGTTGTTCATGTTCCCTTCTAGGTAGGACTCACAGGTGTTCCATCCTTACCAGACTCGTCACTTCACGGTGCCTCCCTCACCTTTTACAAGGCTCAACTACTGCACACGAGTGGTCAAAGCAAAGAGCAGGTGTCCAGACTTCTCTGAGAACACAAAGACAAGATTTCCCCCAGCTACTCGTCATTCTGCCAGTGCCCACACATTCACCAGCCTAGAACGTTGGAGGTGACCTGAACAGCAAGGTCATCTCACTAAGGCGGTGGGGAAAATTGAGGCTGGGGGTCATAGGTGACCACTCCACGACCAGGAGCCAAACGCAGACCGCCTGGCTTCTTCTCTCCTTCGACCACGTCCCCAGGCTGTGCCCTGTCGTCTGGTAGTTCATGAACTGAAAGCATCAGTCTTTTTTTATCTGTGTGCCTCTCAGACCCGGCCAAGGGTCTAGCAATTTGTTAGCCCTCAAAATGCATCTGTTTATTTAATACTACGAAATTCTCATTGGATTGGTCACAAGATATTTCCAAAGTGGTAAAAAATATTTTTCTTTCCTGGCTCAGTGGCTTAAACCAAAAAAGTGAAAAAAAGTGATTCCTGGCAGCAAGACAAACTAGCAGCCACATCCGAGCGCGCATGGCAGAATGCGCATGTGCAGGCACACGGCCGGTCAGACCCCTCCAGCAGTCCGGGCGCGTTCTCCAGCTGGTCCCAGCAGGCCGGTTCGCGTGACTGACTTGCTTTGCTTAAGGTGTAAAACACAGAGGGTGGGAGCCAACCCCCCAGCAATGTGCCTCTGTTGCCTCCAAGGCGAGGAGAGGCCAGGATCTGTGGTTTGCCTGTGGAATGAGCAACGGAAGCACTTTGCCTTCCAGTCTAGCTGCCTAACGGCTGCCAGGGCCCGCACTGCCTTCGCAAGTTCCTGGCAAGGCACGGAGTTTCCAGATCACTTCCCTGGCAGCTTCCCTGGCGCTCGGGTTTCCCCAGGCCCTCTACTTCTAGTGGTTGCAGCTCCCTTAGGTGTCACCATTCTGCCACCCTTGGCTTGTGTGGACCTCCCCTCCCAGCACCTGGAGGCGGAGCCGGGGGTCTCGTCTGGGGCAGTCTGCAGCAACTCCCTCTGCTGCTCCTGCCTGGACGGCTCTGCAGCAAAGGCTGGGAAGGCAGAGTGGAGCTGGCCTCCCTGGAGCGCTGCGGGGGCCCGAGCGTCTCAATGTGGCCTCACTTTTCCCACCTGCGATTAACAGCGGCCAAAATCTCTGATTTCTTCCCAAGGCTTTCCTGAGAGCGTTGAGTTGACAAAGAACTCTGGCTTCCCGTCCAGGATCATGCTATATCTCTCCTTTCACTCAAATCGCCTTCCATAAACATCCTTGTCTCCTTCGTCAAATCCTACACGTTTCCCAATCACCATGTCCCACGGTGTGCTGTATATGGGGTGACTCAGGCACACGACTGAATGAGGCGAGATAACGGGCCGCTTCTGCACGGAGAGCCTGCGGCTGGGACCTCTCCCGAGGCTCTGCACCAAGAAGGCACCGTTTCTTTTCTGAAAACAATGCCCTGTCTCTCCCATAAAGAAGCACCACCTTCTTTGGGTCCAGGTGTTCATTTGTCACTTCGGGTTGGGATACCAGGTGTCTACAGAGGAGGTGCTGCTCGCACACCGTGATGCCAAGAGCCAGAGACCCTGATGATACACATTTTTTTTTTACTTTTAAGACCCAATTTCTCAGGAACTATCATGCAGACACTTACAGAACACCTGTGTGTAAGAAGTCCTTGAGCTTCTTAGACCTGGCAGCGTGGATGCTCAGAGGGGGAGGGCAGCCCAAGAGGAGAAGCCCAGCCACAGCTGTGTCCAGCTGCCGTCCCCACATGGCTCCTTCAGGCACCCAACTTTTACAGAATACAAAGCAGCCAACTCCTACGCGACTGCTTTCCTCTAGTTCACTCGCAATCCTCCAGAAAATTCCACCGCGCTTTACAAAGAAAACAGAGGTGCGGGACTTTCTTGATCAAGAGTACCGATGTCAGGGGGGAGGGTGGAAGGGCACTGGACGTGGATGCCCCAGGGCTGCGCTCAGCCTCACTGAGCCACCCACATCGCCTGGGGCCAGTCACCTGCCCTGTCACTTCGTGTCACCCGGAGGTGGGAATGCTAACAGCCACCACATAAGAGGTGGGCAGGCACAAATGACTTTGCCAAGAGCTGTGCACATCTTAGTCTTATATTTTTACCCCAAGACTAATAACAAATGCACATAAATATCCTATTTCAGGACGTGTATTTAGTGCTTACCAGAAGACAGAATAAGAGAACTCTAGAAAAATTACATGAGCAAAAAATAATACCAAACAGTAGTTTGTATTTATTGAACACTCACTGCATGTCGGGCACTGTGCTAAGGTCTTCATATGCAGTATCTCACTTAATCTTCAGACAAGTAATATCATCCATGTATTTTTTTAAAGAAACACTATTTTTATTTATTTTCTTTGAAAGACAGAAAGACAGATCCTCCATCCACTGGTTCACCCCCAAATGCCTTCAATACCTGGGGTTAGGCCAGGCCAAAGCCAGGAGTCAGGAGCTCAATCCGGGTCTCCCTTGTGGGTGGCAAGGACCCAACTACTTGAGCCATCACTGCTGCTTCCCAAGGTTTAGGTTTGCATTAGCAGGGAGCTGGAACTGGGAGTGTAGCCAGAACTTGAACCCAGGACTCTAACATGGGATGCCGGTGTCCCAGACAACTGCTACACAAATTGTCTTCTCCAATTCACCTAATTTTTGCAAAGAAAAAACTAAGTTTAGCAAATTTTAAGAACTTGACCAAAGTCACCTCATTCTAGGTGGCATAGCTGGGATTCAAACTCAAAATTCCAAAAACCTTGAGTTGTGCCCCAAGCAATTTCCAAACTGTCACCAAAAAAAGTATAAGGGCTGGCATAGGGCATAACAGTTAAAGCCACCACCTGCGACACAAGCATCCATGTGGGCACTGCTCCTCTTCCAATCCAGTTCCCTGCTAATGGCTTGGGAAAAGCACCGGAAGATGGCCCGAGTGCTTGGGCCTCTGCCACCCATGAGGGGAGACCCGGATGAAGCTCCTGACTCCTGGCTTTGGCCTGGCCTGGCACTGGCCATCATGGCCATCTGGGGAGTGAACCAGCTAATGAAAGATTCCCTTTATCTCTCTCTGTCTCTCTCCCTCTCTCCCTCCGTCCTCCATCTCTCTCTGTAACTCTTTCAAAACAAATAAATAAATCTTTTTTAAAAGAAAGTAAAAAAAAGAAAAGAAAATAATAAAATTTGCAAAGGATACTTGAAAAGTTCATGAAAATGTGTAGTATGAAAAAACTATGCATAGATTTCAAATTTTTTCACCAAGAGAGACTTATCTCTTAATCTCATTTTTTCCATGTTTTGAACTTCTCCCTCTTTTTCAGTAAATGTCTTATAAGTTGTGCCATGGGTAATACTATTCATTAGTCCAATACAAACAAAGAGCCAAAGGGAGAGAGAAACAGAGGGATTACGGGTCGCTGGGAAGACATCGTAGAAAAAGTAGCATGGTACCTGGGCCTGGAAGGATAAGTATTTTTACAAGTAGAGAAGGAAAAAGGTGACCCAGACAAACAGAAGGGAGCACAAAGACCTAGCACCAGAAACCAACGCACATGTAGGGTGACATCTTTTGTGTGGCTGGAATGTAGGAAATCAAAGGGAGACATGGGCTGAGAATAGGAACTGCTAATTGTCCCTAGTATTCATTTGCTCCTTCTTCCTTTTAATAAGAACCTTCTCGATTTCATCTTGGCATATGGCTGCCCAACCTGAGACTACAATTCCCGGCCTGTCTTGTCGTAGGCTGTGCTCATGTGACCAGGTCTGGGCGGCTGGGACAGGAGCTACAGTGATGAGCTACAGACCGCGGGGCCCCTGCCTGGGACTTGCCTTTCTCCTCTTTTAACTGCATGGAAACGATGACAACAACAAGGGCAAGTGTCTTGAACCCAGATGTGGAATCCACAAGTAGAAGGTGACAAAGCTTCCTGCCACACCTGGCCACTTACCTGTAGGCATGTGAGAAAGGGGTAAACTCTTACCTTGCTAAGTGATAGTGCTTTGCATTCTTGTACAAACTCCAGAACCACAAATGTTTGTCATCTGCTCTCTAATTCATACAGAGTCCACTCTACCGGGAACTGCAATGCCATGGCAAACATTTGAAGAAAATAGTATGCAGGGAATAGGGAGTTGTCTTTAGTTGGAAGCATCTGTGTTCACACAGGGAGCTAGTGTCTAATTCCCCTCTCCTTAAGAGCATGGGTGTACTACTGGTGTGCCATATACATTACGCTAGCTGAAGCTTAAAGTCAAGAATTCATTTACCAGGGTCTCATAACAGAAGGTGGTTTAGGTTCTATTAAGGAAACTTTGCTTTCAAGAAAGGCAAGTGGCAATATATATAATATCCACATATTTAATTATATTTAAATATATATAATTTTCCATATATTTCTGAGCAAAATTTCATGAATTATTATAATTCCACTAACTCCCTTCCTTGGGCTTCCAGAAAGTGCCATTCCCAGTTATTTTAGGATAGCATTACTCTAAGGTGGGCAAAGTTTAAACCAATGGTACCCAAATGACATTCACCATCTTTCCTTTTTTCTAAGATTTATTTATTAGGGCCAGCATTGTAACACAACAGTTTTAGGCTGCTGTCTGCAACATTAGTACCTGTTATAGGCAAGTGTGTGGGATCTGGCTGCTCCATTTCCAATCCAGTTCCTGCTGGTGCACCTGCGAAGGCAGTGGAAGATGGCGTAAGTTCTTGGGCTCCTGCTGCCCAGGTTGGAGACCCAGATAGAGGTCTAGGCTTCTGGCTTCAGCCTGATCCACTTTGGCCATTTCAGACATTTGAGAAGTATACCAGTGGATGGAGGATCTCTGTCTCTCTTTCTCTGTCTCTATAACTCTGCCTTTCAAAATAAATAAATAAATAAATAAATAAATCTACAGAGATCTTTCCATCGGTTCACTCCCCTCAATAGCCGTAATGGTTGGAACTGAGCCAGGCCATAGTCAGAGCCTGGAACTTCATCCCGGCCATCTCCCACTGCTTTCCCAAGTGCATTAGCAGGGAGCTGAATCAAAAGCTGTGCAGCCCTCAAACCAGTGTCCATATGGGATGCTGGCATCACAGATGGTGACTCAGCTCACTATGTTGCAATGCCAGGCCCTCACCATCTTTCTTCTGTGTCAGAACACAGCACACAATTAGGCCTGTTATGTTATCATTGGCAATACAATTTAATTAGTGATTGGTTCCCAGGATGCTTGTAAACAAACTGCAGACACGGGCAGTACACCGTGCCAGGGAGCATCAGGAGAGAGTCGTCCCAACAATCCAGGACCAGCTTGCTTCGTTTCCTTTAGCTTACAGTCAAAACAGAAACACAAGATGGAAACATTTTCTAGAGAACTTGGATGGCTCTGTAGCTCTTCTGGTTGCGAAATTCAGGTGCAAACAGCCAACATTTTGAGACATGCAGCCTATTAACTAATCTTGGGCTTCCATAAATCTTACCTTACAAACATACATTCAAGATATTACTCAATATGTGTTGTGTGTTGAGTATTTCTACCAGACTTATTCTACGTGGCTCCACACTGAGGGAGAATAAATTTAAACAAAACACAAAAAGTTGTAGTTCTCAAATTGTCCCTAAATCAAATAAACAAAAAGTCCGGATAGCATTACCTGAAGATAAAACAGTCCATTGATTGCATCCTGGGAAAATTCAGTATGTTTTACTATCTTGTAAAAATGTATTTGTGTTTATATGTAAGATGGAGTTCACGCTTAGGATCAAGTAATTGCCGGTGGGGTTTTTTACCCACATGAGCTTGTGTGGAACACTAGAAATCCACATGGATGTGCAGTAGGGTTTTGATGTGCCAGAGGGTGCTGTGCATGGAAGAATGCCAGTGTCCCTGAAACCCCGCCCCTAAATGCCAGCAGCACCTCCAATCAACCATTCATGGAAAACACCCCCCAGGCTCAAAATGCTCCGCTAGGGGGCAGTAGTGCTTCCAGTGAGGACCCCAGAGTGCCTAGACCGGGTGCTTTCTTAATTCTCTCCCTAGTGCACCTGCAGTGTCTCTGCAAGGGTGTGGCCACGGGGAAGCTGGCACAGGGATGTGTTCAGACAGATGACTACACGCTGCTGGCTTCCGATCAAAGCGCTGAGCCCGTGTGTCCCAGGACTGTCTGCATCTCAGAACTGACCTGAGGAGAGAGGGGAGGCAGGCAGCCTTCTCACGGTGCAGGCCTCAGTAAGCCTCACCTGCTCAGGTTCCCACAGAACTGGGAGGAGGAGGCACCCACCGAGTTAATTTGAGAAGCATCAGTAGAAAGTGGGGGCGACACAGACCCTCATTCCCGAAGTTCCCCAGGAGGGCAGTGGGTGGCACTGGTGGCTGGCAGGTAGGTTTCGGAAGGTGGGTGTGGAATTCTGATGAGAGGAGGGGGAGTGGGAAGAGGAGAAAGCCACTGTGGGAGGGAGTCGCCAAATCCAAGAGCCTGCCAAACACACACACACACACACACACATACACAGTGTTAGAGTAGGTGCCAGGTAATAAAGAGAGCCTGGCCAGGGTCTGTCTCAAAGCTGGTCCATGAGATCTGCATACCCACCCATGGTTATGTCCCTGGTCGCTGAGGGTACAGTGGAAATGGAGGTACCTGGTCTTGTCAGGATCCAAAACATTGGCTTCTTAGCCAATAAGGTAAGAGCCATCACAGTGGGAAGAGACAAGCAGATGCCCCTGAAAAGTCCCCTTTCAGGTAACCAAGATAGCAAATCCAAACCAATATTGTAAGGGAGAAATGGCAGAAAAGGATGCAATCTTCAAAGAGCGAAGGATGCCTAGGTGGTAGCTCCCTTCCTACTGCCACTGAACTCACCAGTCTGATCCCTAGAAAGGACTAATGGAATCTTGAAGATGAGAGTGGACTACCCAAGACATGCACGTGGCACGCCAGCCATACCACAGCAACAGAGCCCTGTGTACCTGTTACACAGCCCCTCCTCTGGTGGATGTGTTCTTTTCCACCTGTGCTAATTTTCTAGTGCTGCCATAACAAACCATCACAAACTGAGTGGCTTACAACAGCACCAGTTGGCTGACAGCTCCTTAGCCTGGGTCTCCATAAACAGTCAGTAGGGCTGCATTCATTTCTAGAGGCTCTGGGGAAAAACCCATTTCAATTCTTTTTCCAACTTCTAGAGGTCACCCACATGCTTTGGCTCATGGCCCCCTCCTCCAAGTTCAAAGCCAGCACTGCTGCATTCACTAACGATTCTTCTGTAGTCATCCCTCTAACCCCAGCTGGGAGAGGCGCTCCAGTTTTAAAGACCCATGCAATTAGATTGAGACCACCTAGGTAATCACTCCATCACAAGGCCCTTAACTTAATCACATCTGCAAGTCTCTTGCCACATCCACTAACACGTTGCCAAGTCTCCGGGTTTAAGGCCTATTTGGGGGTGGGGTGGTCGTCATTCTCCCACCTGGTCAGGAAGCAGAGCCAGAGACTGCTCTGTTCAGTTGGCGCAGACAAGCATGCTAGCAGACTTACAGAGCCACACTGTACAGTCGCCCCAGGCCATTTCTCCTGCCCTCTGCCAGCATACGGCCTGGAGAGCACATAGATCTCTTCGTCTATGACACCATGATCATTGTACAAGATTGGCAAGAAAGGAGCAGCCCATCACAGGCTTTGGCAAGACACAGGCCAGAGGGCGCGGGACAGATAAAAGCTGCAAAGGTCTGGGGTTCAGGGGCCTGCACCATGCGGGAGAACTCCTTCCAAAGGGAAGGACGATTACGATGTTTTGTAATTCCTGCTAGAAGGATGCCTAACAGCTGGCAGGTTGCTTCAGTTCTCGTGCAGCAGGTTCTGCATGGACGCACCACTCTGACCCATGTACTGAGTAGCACAGAAGGCTGCAAGCTTTGAGCAAGAGCCCGGAGCAGAGAAGAGCTCTGCAGCAGGTGCTATGCCCAGGGAGATGCTCCGGTAGCGGGAACATCTCTGATGGGTAAAGGTACCGTGTGGAACCAAGTTGATACCATCTTCAGCAAATAACCATTCACCACTCAAAAAACTAGTCTTGACATGCTACTAGGCCCTGGAAGAGATGGACACAACATTCCCCAGAAACCAAAGCTACTCACCAAGGGCCAGGTATTGTCAGCCCCATGAAGTCGCAAGGTCAGGTCCAGCCATTGTCCATTACAAAACAGAAGCTGGCACATGTGGGGTTGAGCACAGAACAGGGAAGGGGTAGGTGCAGGTGTCCTAGTCCCCCAGATCATCCCCTGCTTTTACATCAGCGCCTCTAACCGGGCACAGGAAATGGGGCAGAGCAGGGCGGGGTAAGGCAGATTCTTCACGATTGGCTGTTGGAGGAAGGGTAAGGCCAAGCTCGGTTCACAGAGGAGTCAGCTCCGCCTATGATGTGATGTTTTGGGCCATCACAATAGCCCCTCGGGATAGCTTTGGCAGACAGTGGTGAGAAAACCCAGTGGGTAGAGATTAGAGCAGCAGTGCTGGTCGTCACTTTGTGTGGAAAGAGAAGTGGTCCATGGTGAAAAGCTACAGGCAGGCCGGCGCCGCGGCTCACTAGGCTAATCCTCCGCCTTGCGGTGCCGGCACACCGGGTTCTAGTCCCGGTTGGGGCGCCGGATTCTGTCCCGGTTGCCCCTCTTCCAGGCCAGCTCTCTGCTGTGGCCTGGGAGTGCAGTGGAGGATGGCCCAAGTACTTGGGCCCTGCACCCCATGGGAGACCAGAAGAAGTACCTGGCTCCTGCCATCGGATCAGCGCAGCGCGCCGGCCGCAGCGGCCATTGGAGGGTGAACCAACGGCAAAGGAAGACCTTTCTCTCTGTCTCTCTCTCTCCCTGTCCACTCTGCCTGTCAAAAAAAAAAAAAAAGCTACAGGCAGTGGGCAATGGCTTGGCTGGCAGGCCAGGGATCTGCCAATACAGTGGTGAGAAGATGGAAGACAAGGATGTATGGGGAAAGACATGTGGAGGATCTACAGAGCGAGCAGATCTTTATACCACACGTAAGACCCACCAGAGAGTACCTATCAACACAGGTGAGACAGTAAAAATCAAGTGAATGAGCTTGCCAGGTGATGCTAGCTGGCTGCCATCATCAACCACACGGAGCTGGCACAAGAGGTTCACAAATAAAGTAGCACCGTGTTGCAATTCTGGGCTCTGTGCTTGTTGGGGTTGAAAGCTATTTGACACTTTCTCTGTTTCTTCCAAAGTAACTGGACTATGTAGATATTCTATCCCTTTGAGCTCCACCTAAGTCTCCCATATGGGTAGCAGGGGCCCAAGTACTTCCAGGTACATTAGCAGGGAGCTGGATCAGCGGCAGAGCAGCCAAGCCTTGTACTGGAGCTCCAATGTCGCATGCCAGCATCACAAGCTGGGGCTTCACTCACACCCCCATCTCTCACTCTGCCTTTAAAATAAAGATACATAAATGCTAGAAGTGAGGGGGACAGATGTGACGCCTGTTCTTACTGTTGTGGTAAAATCCTTGCTGGAAGGCTGGGATACATTGCTTTGGAAGATTCTAAGAATTTCTTTCCAAGATAACCAATTCAACGACACACAGACATACAACAAGAGTCCTTAGACAGGAAGTCATGTTATCTGATAGTCCAGCCAGCAGCACACACACACACACACACATACAGAGAGTTTATTTTCCCTTGCAAGGGCAGTGAGAAGAAAATGACTCTTCCTCAGATTACAGCGGGATAATTTTATCTTCCCCAGCAGCCTGAAGTCGTCCCAAAGCACAGCAAAGCAAGTTTGCAGCCTTGGAAGGACACCATGTACTGAAACATGATTTTGAACTTCACCCTGCCTTCCCTCCGCCTACATTAAAACTCTAGGAGGATGTTGTCTTTGGATGATACGTGTCCGGAGACTTCTTCAGGGTACACTAGAAGTGCATCTTTCATATCAAAGCACAGGCCCTAGCTAACTGCGGGATGGTTGCGTAGAAGAACACGGTCTGCTGCCCTGGGACGGCCACACCCTCTGCCAGCCTTCACGCTGCTTCCAGGCCATCGCCAGAAGCAGGGTTGACCCCAAACACCCACCCCTGGTCCTTGGGCCCTGCAGTGTCTCACACACAGCCCTCCCAACAGCCCCTTTGCTTAGGTTGAATTCTTCCTCACCATCCTGTCCTACACCCTGCATTTCTGAATTTCACGTTTGCTTCTTGGGAGGACGCAGACAGAATTCAGTCCTCCTGTGTGGGTCTCCTGCTGCTCCCGTGGGAACCCCCTCGACGGCAGCCCCTCCAGGCCTTCCTCGTCGTTCTGAGACCCCTTCTCATACAGTGATTTGGGCGATGCCTCTGTTCCAGAGGCTTAGCTGACTCCTGTGTTTGCCTCCTCTGACAAACTGTAGCACAGGAGCTTGTCACTCTTCCACGCCCTGCCTTGCACTCACAGGCCTGCTGCAGACCCTGCACGGAGGCACGCATTGGATGCTCAATAAATAAACATTTGCCGAGTAAACTAAAAGCTCCCCACTGGAAGCACAGCATTTCTTGTTACGACACCTACACAAAAACTCGGCCAATAAAGGTGGCTGTCACCTTGGTTTTGGTTTGGTAAACATCTGTCAGTTGTGTCTCTCACACCCCGTCCCGTGTCACCAGGAATTGGGAGACTGTCACCCTCGCAGTATCTAAAACGTCATGTGGGGTGCTCTGCTCAACTTCGGGACCTGAGAAGCTGCTGGCGGACTTTGAACAAATCCTGGAATTATCTATAATTGAAAAATCAGACTGCAAGAGGCTTCAGAGCCACAAAGGAGGTCACTCCTCCCACACCTCGCACCTCGTGCTGCTCTGCGTCCCATCCCCTCTCCCCCTCCGACCTAACAGCCTGCCGCGGTCACGGTCACGGCCGCGGCATCCTCTGCAGATCCCTCAGGCCTCAGAGCTCCTGTGCTTGGCAGCCTGCAGCCTTCCTGCTGGCCCTGACACCCACAGACCCCCGCGTGTCCACACAGCCCCTCTGACGGCAGTGGAGCCTACCGGAGGGAGCTGGTGGTCTGCAGAGGCCGAGGCTCGCAGCTGGGGACTTATTCCCAGGCTTGTCTCAGCAGGGGCTACAGAAGTGGGGAACAAGCAATCGAGGCCCCTGAGGGTATGTGCTTAGACCCTTTTTCAGCCCCACATGACCTCCCTTCAAGCCTCTCCACACTTTGACCTGGGCCAACCTCCAACCTCTGCCCTCCGACCCCTGTGAACACAGCAAGGCCCAAGGCATCTCAAGTCGCACCTGCAAAGGCCAAAAAAGTGGAATAACAAAGACCATTACACCTGCCGAGTGAGTAAAGCTCTTCCAAGCCCGTGAACACAGAACTGTTCTAGCCGCACAGCGCTTTCTTCAAAAGGACCCGGCCTCCGCTCTGTTCCCTGGGGCTGCTCCTCCGGCCTCGCTGCATCCTTTCCCTCTGACAGCTCTGGGAACAAACATGGTGTCTGTCGGTGCCTCTACACCCAGCACAGTTGGGCCAGCAGATGCACCTTCTCTTGCCCACCCAAGAGCGCTGATTACGGGAAGCCACACACCACAAACACGGCTCCGCGTGCTAACCAGAACATTCTTTCTTCCAAGTGGCTGAAGCCCCAAGCAAACAGCCAATTAGAGCAGGGCTTTATTGGAAGGGCCCTGGAGCCTCCACCGGCACATCTGCGCTCTCAGGACTTACAGCGGGACCCCCATGCCGTGAGGACCTCTTGCTCCAACTCTCCTCTCTCATTTTCCCCAAACAGAGGGGCTTCTCCGCGTGACTGAAAATACAGCCGCGGGCAGCCACGCATCATGGCCATCCCGCCCACCTCTCTGAGTTAAGATGCCTCCGCCAGCAGCTTCTCTTGGAACCATCTTGGGGAAAGCCGCTGATTGGCCAGATTCTGTCACGTGCCCATCTCTGACCCAATCACTGCACTCAGAGATAAACATGCGCCCGCCTGCCTGGCACAGATTTCTGGGATAGGCAGCGCCTCTGAGCCACCCGGAAAGGGACTGAGGAGACGTAGGTTCCTCCGGAACGAGGGGTTTCTGTGAGGCTGAGACTGTGGCCAGCTCAGAGTCAACATTTCAACAGAGGGTTAACCGAAAGCAATGACCCCATGGAGTCCAGCTCCGAGCATTAGAGTCTAGGGTTAGGAGAATCTTCTAGAACCCTTCAAACCACGCGGAGGGTGCCGCCTACGCTCCCTCCCTTTCACAACCAGAGTTGAAAACCAAGCACTTGCTGGGAGCCTGTGCCAGGTTTTTCCTCTTAGACTTCATTTAGCTTGAAGGGATTCTTCACCTCATCTCGCGCATGTGAGCTAGGGAATGAGCGCCGGTTCACTGGGTTCACCATGAGAAACGCGATGCCTCGCCCCGGGCCAGCCTTGTGGTGACCATAAGCCGGCATTACACAGGCTTTTCTTGGGAGACCAGACATAACCGAGCCACTTGCCTTTTCGAATGACTTCAGCTAAGGGCTCTCCGTGCTATTAGTGGACCGAGTCCAAGTTATCTCTGATTTGCGGCCGCTTGACTGGGTCCTGAGAGCCTGAGCTTTGCAAGAGGGAGTCATCGCCTGGGAATCCCGCCCAGCGGAGGGAGCACGGCCTTGGAGAAACTTGACTCCTTGCGAGAGAGGAAAATAAACGCAGAGGCTTCTCCCGCCTCTGGGAGATGGGGCTTCAGCCCTTCTGCATCCCCGCTTTCTGACTGGGGGAATGTTTTCTTAGAAAGGAGAGGCGGGCGGTGGAGGGGGGGGGGGGTCTTCTCGATCCTTCCACACAAAGCCCAAAGCCAGTTAGGAAACCATCCACCCGCACAACCTGTACGGCAGGGCAAGGCCCCACACCCGCAAGCAAACTGTCAGCCTTCACATAGCACCACGACTGGGCCTGTGGATGTCGGCCTCGCGTGGGAGGGCGGTGTGTGAGAGATCACAGCGCAGACCACGCCTCGCCAGCCCAAAGAGAGGCGCCCTTTTGTACAGGAAGCCGTGTGACCGTGCGCATGGAGGTTCGCTCTGTGTCTCGCTGCCTCGCGGTTGAACAAACACATAAAGGAAAGACTCCAATAAGATAGCACTTGTGTTGCCATTGGAAACCTGGCTTCAGTTTCAGAATCATAACAACCAAAGGTTATCTCAGGTTTAGAAGGGACTTTTTTTAAAAATGAACTTTAAGATTTATTTTATTTATTTGAAAGGCAGACTATTAGAGACAGAAGGAGCGACAGGGACATCCTCATCTACTGGTCCGTTCCCCAGACGGCTGCAATGGCTGGGCCTGGGGCTGGGTCAGACTGAAGCCTGGAGTTGGGAACACCATCCAGGTCTCCCACATAGGTGGCAGGGGCTCAAGTGCTCGGGCCATCTTCTGCTGCTTTCTTAGGTGCATCAGTAGGGAGCTGGACTGGAAGTGGAGCAGCTGGCACTCGAACCTGTGCTCCGATCTGGGATGCCCATAATCCTAGGCCCCTTAACAAACTTTTTAAATTATGTATTTGTTTATTTTCATTATATTTGAAAGGCAGAGAGAGCGCACGCTCTTTCATCTGCTGGCTCATCCCCAAATGCCCACAACAGTCAGAGTTGGGCAGGATCTTCATGCGGGTGGCCGGAGCCCAACTACTCCAGGCACCTGCTGCCTCCCAGGATGCACATTGGTGAAGGAGCCAGAGCTCGGACCAAGCACTCGATACGGGATGTGGGTGTCCCAAGCAGCCACTTAACCACCGAGCCACACACCCTCCCTTTAATAAACCTACCGGGGAAGAATTTTGGAATTACAGAAAAGCAGCAAGTACAGTACAAAGAGTTCCCATGCTCCCAGTTCCCTGTGAGACTGACACCTTCATAACCACGCTGCATTTGTCAAAGTGAAGAACTCGACACTGGCTCAGTGCCTTCGGCCAGATGTCACTGTTTTCCCATCCGTGGTCCAGGCTCCCACATGGCATTCAGTCATCTGGTCTCCTTTTGTGTCCTCTGTTCTGGGACAGCCTCTCTGGACAGTCTGTGTTTATCATGACTTTCAGACTTTTGAAGGATACTTGTCAAATAGTTCATGAAATGTCCCTCAATCTGAGTGGGTCTGAGGTCGCCTTGTGGTTAGACTTGGCTTCTAGGCTTTTCAAAAGAACACCCAGAGCTGCAGTGACTCGGAGGGACTTCTTAAAGAACAAGGAGCTCACAATAATTCAGGTCCCTGCCACCCACCTGGGAGACCCAGATGGAGTTCCTGACTCCTGGCTTCAGCCTGGCACAGTCCCAGTTATGTGGGTATTTGTGGAGTGAAACAGTGGATAGAAGAGAGTCATTCTCTCTCTCTCCTTCTGAAATAAAGAAATATATATATATATATTCAGATTTATTTTATTTATTTGAGAGTTACAGAGAGAGAGATCTTTCATCTGTTGGTTCACTTCCCAAATGGCTGCAACAGCCAGGGCTAGGCCAGGCCAAAGCTTCTTCTGGGTCTCCCACATGGATGGCAGGGGCTCAAGCACTTGGGCCATCTTCTGCTGCTTTTCCTAGGCCATTATCAGGGAGCTGGGTCAGAAGTGGAGCAGCTGGAACCCCAGCTGCACCCAAATGGGATGCTCGCATCACAGGTGGCAACTTTACCCGCTATGCTACAACACCAGCCCCAAGAACTAAATATTTAAAGAACAGGGAACTCAGCAGTTACAAACTGACTTCCCATGAAGCTAATCCTATTTTGTTTGTGCCATTCTGTTTTTAAAAAATTTTGAGAGGCAGGTGTTTTGATACAGTGGGTTAAGCCACCACTCGGGCCACCTGCACCTCATAATGGAGTACCTAGGATCAAGTCCTGCCTTCCCCTCTGCTTCCATCCAGTGTCCTGCTAACGTACCTGGGAGGCTCAAGTCTCAACTACTTTGGTCCCTGCCACCCACATGGGAGGCCCAGATGCAGTTCCTGGCTCGGGGCTTCAGCTTGGCCAAGCCCCAGTTGCTGCAGGCATTTGGGGAGTGAACCAGCAGATGCAAGATATTGAGAGACCTGAGCCTGGATCACGGTGCAGCTATTTTAAAATAGGCCTCCATCTTGTAATTTGGGCCTGGTCGGGCCCTGAATCCTAAGCCAAAAGCTACTGAAAAAAAGAAAAACAAACTCCCCTTGCAATAAGCTCCCCTAGCAACAGCCAATCAGCAGATAGCAGGGAAATACCTAAAGTTCCAGGTGTCTTTTTGGACAGTTAAGGGGATTGATAACATCCCGAGACCCTGCCGTTTGGCACATGTACCCTAGCGGCTCGGACCCTATACTTTAGCCAATCATTTTAAAAAGCATCAACTCCAAAAGCCATCCAACCACCTTTCCTAGGTCCATTCCTGCTGCTGGATGCACTTATCAATTTTAAGAGATGTTCTTTGAATTTCCGCAGAATGAGATGATTGGCTGCATGGTGCTATAATGTATGGAATGTCTCTGAAAACCCTGTGTAAACTCTGCAAAGAAAACGGGAGGAGTCCTCATCCGAAGACCTCTGGGACAGTTGGAGGCGTGGACCCTCGCCCGGGCTAGAACAATAAACCTCTTTGCTCTGGCATCACCGAGTCTCTCGTTGGGTTCACTGAGTCTGATCCGAGTCCAGTCTAACAATGTGTGTGTGTGTGTGTGTGTGTGTGTGTGTGTGTCTTCCTCTCCTTGTTGCTCTGCTTCAAACATTTTAAAAGAAACTTTGTGCCAACTTTTTGCTGAATTTTCCAAATCCAGACTTTCAGCTTCTCTCAAGAAATAGGAAGCACCAATGACCCCAGGCCTCCCCCACAGCCAGAGGAGGGCACTGAGAAGCAGCTGGCCTCGGTGGCGGCGGGCAGGCTGGGGGAGGCAGGAAAGCTCCTCTTAGGGTCCCCCAAGCCCTGTGGCCTCCCCAGCACGGAAGCCCAGTGTCAGCTGCCATCAGCCATGTCCACAGTGTTGGTTTTCTTACAGGAAAGAGGGATGTTTCTATGTTTCTATTATATCAGAAATGGACCCTGATGGTCCCAAGCTTCAAGAGAAATGAGGCCAGAGCATGGTAAGGTGAGCCTCAAGGAAGCCACACTTCTCCTGGTGACAAGAAGTGGCCGGGATGCACGCGTGCATGGCGCTCTGTAACTAGTCCCCACGAGCTGGCCCTCACCTCTTGCTTAAGCAAGGCTTGTGGGTCTGAGGGAAGCCACTTCCGAGGGAAACAGGTGGGTGAAGGCAGGAGGGTGAAGCCTCCAGGTGCCCTGATTTCCTGCCAAGACCCTTCCCAGGCCAAGGGCCAAACCCGGGGCGAGCCCTGCCCCCTCCAGTGCAGCTGGGCCCACTCCCCGCAGGATTTCCAGGACCGCAAATCCCATCTCAGGAGCATCCTAGAGACCCTGAGGGCCTGCCTGCTTCCACCTCTGCCCTTGCACTCCCGCTGTGTGTCTGTCAATCAGTCAGCCCCTGTCTCAGAGGCTGGAATTCCCAGCCCCAACCTCCCCATCCCAGGTTCAGAACCCCTCCTCCTTCCTCTCCCCCTTCCCGTCCTGCCTGGCACCCTGGCCTTGACAGCTGTAGGCGCTGCATCGAATGACCACAGCAGCTGTTAAGGTGGGCAGTGAGCCAAGTCTCCAAGCACCCTGCTCACGTGATGAACCCCACCAATGCACCCCAAGAGTAGTCCCGAGGCAGGAGGAAAGCCGGTCCTCGGAGTGAACCCTCAGCGCTCTGGACCCTGCTCCTGGGACAGGGGCAGTGCAGTGCCAGGCAAATCACCTCGACCCTCCGAGTCAAAGCCCCCCCCCCCCCCAGCAGGCCGGCGCTGCGGCTCACTAGGCTAATCTTCCGCCTTGCGGCGCTGGCACACAAGGTTCTAGTCCCGGTCGGGGCGCCGGATTCTGTCCCGGTTGCCCCTCTTCCAGGCCAGCTCTCTGCTGTGGCCAGGGAGTGCAGTGGAGGATGGCCCAAGTGCTTGGGCCCTGCACCCCATGGGAGACCAGGATAAGTACCTGGCTCTTGCCATCGGATCAGCGCAGTGCGCCGGCCGCGGCGGCCATTGGAGGGTGAACCAACAGCAAAGGAAGACCTTTCTCTCCTGTCTCTCTCTCTCTCACACTGTCCACTCTGCCTGTCAAAAAAAAAAAAAAAAAAAGCCCCCCCCCCCATCTGACGAACCCAGCATCGTCTTCACATTTGTGTGTTAAACCTGCACCCTACTCCTGATAGAACTGACGTGAGGGCGGCATACTCCCGTCTGAACATGGGGCCTAGCCCAGCGGGACTGTTCCAGTCCTTGGTATAGGGCGTGCTCAGTACATGTTAAATGAACAAATGACTGTAACAAACAAGGTGATAAAATAATGCACGGAAAAGCGCTTTGTAAGTCAGCAGGCTTTATCTATATGTGAAGGCCTGGGGACGCGCCCTGGGCAGTTCCAGGAGAGCAGATCCAACCTGACCAGCTCCCTTCTCAGAAAACCTGCTCTGCCCCACAGCCAAGGCCTGTGACTTGGCTCCGCCCTCTGGCCAAAACCCATTGGAGCAGAGGTTAACACCTGACTTAGACCCGTCAGTCTATTGGCAGACAAGCTGGCCATCAGCCTCTTCCAGTATCTGAACCCGCGTAGAGCGGCTGGTGGAAGTGAAGTCGTGGAGTCATTGCTGGGGCCACCAAGCAGCAGAAACCACACGAGAAAGAAGACGTAGGGAGATGGCCTGGTCCTCAGAACTGGAGGAGGCACGAACAGCTCCCAGCATTCCAGTGGCACTTCCAGTTTGGTTGTACCTTGTCTGTTGTCCTTGAATGTCTGAGAGATTTTACCCTGACATTGTGTAACAAACCCCTCTATGCGTAAGCCAGGGGCACCTGCTCCTGAGAGCCAAGTTATATTTCATGAAGACACTGGGCAATCGGGACAGTCTCCTATCAGCAGGCACAACCCCTACCCACCTGGGAAGCCTGAGGCAGGGGCACTCAGCTGAGGCCAGAGGACGAGGGAGAGGGCCCTGCTCAGGTCCAGTGCAATGCTGCTGATGGGAATGACCACGCCCTGAACACGTTCAAAGGTAACTTCTCTTGGATGAGCAGAGGAGGTGGAGCCAGAAATCGGGAAAAAGTTTCAAAGAAACCAATCTTCAGCCTGGCACCAGGGGGTCCCAGCCGGCCCGGGAGATCTCTCAGGACCCTCCCTGGAGGTGCACTGGCCCTGGAGGGCAGGGAAGTCCATCGGGCCGGGCGTTGGCCAAGCTCACATCAGATCAGAATGCAAACCAATCGTGTGGGCAGAGCAGCAAACCAGGAGGAGACCCAGATGGTCTCGGGTATGGCCAATGGGGTTCCGGTAAGAGGCGCCCTTGGCCGGGACCTGTGAGTGATGGATGGTGTTTGTCGTAAGATCAGAAACCGTGTGCCCCGAGGAGCTCGTGTTTCTGCTTTTCTTCAGTTTCAGGCAGAATCCTCCACTTTTGCCAGGGCTGAAAGCTCTCGGGTTTCTGAAAGCTGTTGGATTGAAAAGGTTGGCACGGCTCTCTCTACCTCGGCTCCGCCCTGCTCACAGACAGGGGGATCGGCCGTCATGGTGGGCTCAGAAATACCAGAGCGTCCAACAATAAATTTCTGCAAATTCTCAGAGACTGAAAACAAGGGGAGGAAGTGGGCAGTGAGGGAAGACCGTGGATATGTCCAGCGCCGAGTGAGGCTCTCCTGCAGGACAGAACTCAGTCCTCGCGAGACTTCCAAAGGTGACCATTGCTTGTTTCTCTGAAAAGAAAACGGAAGCTTAAAGAAACCAAATCTGAGCTGCTTGCCCAAAGTTCCACAGCTAACCTGGAGCCAAACAGAGATCCTGAGCCACGCCTGCCTCTCTCCAGCCGCCAGCGTTTCTGTCTCGATGTAGGTGTGACCTGGCTTCCTGAGCCAGCCCAAGAGCAGGTGCTGGAGGAGCCGCTCCTGACCCCACGGCCCTCGGTGAAGCCCCTGGGGCAGGATGAGGGGAAACCTGGAAATGCGAGCTCTTACTCCTGTTTTCTCATTTGTTATTTTTAGGTTCAGGTCTTTAATCCGTTTGGAATTTATTTTGTAATGTGATGCAAATTAGAGGCTTAGATTTATTTTTGTCTTAATGGATAGAAGTTTTAAACATTTCTTTATTCGAGGGCCGGCGCCGTGGCTCACTAGGTTAATCCTCCGCCTTGTGGCGCCGGCACACCAGGTTCTAGTCCCAGTCGGGGCGCCGGATTCTGTCCCAGTTGCCCCTCTTCCAGGCCAGCTCTCTGCTATGGCCAGGGAGTGCAGTGGAGGATGGCCCAAGTCCTGGGGCCCTGCACCCCATGGGAGACCAGGAGAAGCACCTGGCTCCTGCCTTCGGATCAGCGCGATGCGCCGGCCGCGGTGGCCATTGGAGGGTGAACCAATGGCAAAGGAAGACCTTTCTCTCTGTCTCTCTCTCTCACTGTCCACTCTGCCTGTCAAAAAAAAAAAAAAGAATTCGTTCGAAAGTCAGAGGGCCAGAGAAAGGGAATTACAGAGAGAGAGAGAGAGAGAGAGAGAGAGAGAGAGATCTATCTCCTATCTTCCGATTTACTCCCTAATGCCAGGGCCAAGACCCCAATCCAGGACTCCCATGTGGGTGGAGGGGCCCAAGTACTTGAGCTATCACCTGCGGACTCCCAGGGTGCACATTAGCAGGATGGAAATCGGCAGAGCCAGGATGTGACCCACTCAAATACAAGGCGTCCCAAACAGTGGCTTTTTTTTTTTTTTTTTAAGATTTACTTATTTATATATAAGATGCAAAGGTACAGAGAAAGGGAGAGACAGAGAGAGGTCCTCCAACCACTGATTCACTCCCCAAATGGCCACAACAGCCGGAGCAGGGCCAATCCGAAGCCAGGAACCAGGAGCTTCCTCGGGATCCCCTATGTAGGTGCAGGTGGCCCAAGCACTTGGGCCACCTTCTGCTTTCCTAGGCCATAGCAGGGAGCTGGATCAGAAGTGGAGCAGCCAGGACTTGAACCGGCAACCGTGTGGGATGGCAGCGCCACAGGCAGAGGCTTAGCCCACTACGCCACAACACCGGCCCCCAGTGACGTAACTGCAGTCTCAAACACCCAGCCCTATGATTCCTGTTTTAAAGAGTCATTTCCCTGATGAATTAAAGATGCCTGCTTTGTCCTCCATCATGTTTCCGTATTCACTTTGTCAGTCTCCTCTCGGGGTTCCCTGATCCACCCCAGTGTCAGCCCCTGACTGCATGTGTCCTCTAGCTGCCTTTTAGACTTTACTGCCTCGTAAAGTCACCGTTTGTGACGCTTCTCAGGTATTTATTCTCCCATATCACCTTTCACATCTGTGTCTGCTTCCCTCCTTGCAACCAAAATAAACATTTTGATTCTAATTGAATTTGATTGCATTTGCATATTAATATGGATTATTAATAAGGACAGACACTATATATTGCAGTAACATGATAAATGGCTTCATTTATACACTCTTATGTCCCTTAACACAATTTTATAGTTTTTTTTTAACACACCCATCTTTTAACCATCTCATTGGGATCATTCCTAAATACCATGTAGTTTTTGTTTTTATGGAGAGTGGAGTTAGGGAAGTGCTGCGACACGGCAGGTTAAAACACCATGGGTGCTGGCTTCCCATATGGCTGCTTCACTTCTGATCCAGCTCTCTCTTATGGCCTAGGAAGGCAGCAGAGGATGGCTCAAGTGCTTGGGCCCCTGCACCTGCGTGGGAGACCCAGAAAAAGCTCCTGGCTCCTGGCTTCAGTCTCACCCAGCTCCGGGTGTTTCAGCCATTTGGGGAGTGAACCAGAGGATGGAAGAGATCTCTCTCTGTTTCTCTCTCCTCCCTGTAACTGTCTTAAAAAAAAAAAAAAAAAAAAGAATGGAGATATTTGTATTTGTATTTCTAATCAGATATGCTCATTTAGAGACAAGTGATCAGCTTCTTAGTGTTTCTCATATTCAGCACCTTACCAAATCCCCTTCATTCTAATTGCTTCTTTAAATCACTAAATTCTGAGTACATACTTACATTTTCTACAAGAAGACAATGTTTTTCTCGAGTGTTTCACACATTGTCCTAGTGCATATAAAGCAATCCTAAATAATTGTAATAGAAGGAAATTCTGTTCTATTTCTAACCTTAAAATAGTTTCAATATTGCATAGTTTGACATAGTCATTAATATGTTTAAAATTTTTATGCTACTCTTATCTGAGATGGAATTTCTATTAGTAATTGTTAAATCTTATGAAATGTTTTTGTAATGACATTTTACTCCTTTAATCTGTTTAACATAGTAAATTTTATTGATAAATATCCTAATTTTGAATTATCTTTACATACCTGAAGTAAAAGTGACTTAATTTCCATGTATTCATTTTACAATTTCCTACTGGAGTTTACTTATTAATTGTTATTTAGAATTTTTACTTCTGCACTCATAAGTGAAAGTATTTAATTTTCTCTTTTTCTACCTTTAGCACATTTTAGTATGAATATTATTCTAGCTCCATAAAATGAACCAGAAACTATCTCCACCTTCTCCTTTGGCCTGGGATAGTTTAAATAATTGCCTGGTGCAGTTTCATAGATGCTGGCACAAAAATTCCTGGATTGGAAACAAAGGACAGTTTATTCTTCAAAGCAACAGCAACGCCTGGGTACCAGCAGCTTTGCACCAATGTCCTAACTCCAGCTCCCGCGGGGCCACGTAGAGCGAGCCTGTTGGCATCCACACCTGCACTAGGTTCAGCCGCAGGGGAGGAGCCCCGGGCTGGGGACCTGATTACTTTATAGCGGGCAGTAAATATATCTACTGTTTGCTCCAGAGCACTGTATGTTCCAAGGTCGCGGGCAAACCTGCCCTTCACTCTGAAACACTGCACCTTCCAAGGCTGTGTAACACACAAACAACCTTGAACATGTAGCCCAGAGCAACGGGCAGTCAGTGCTTCACTCACAGATGCACAACAATGGGAAAGACGCCTGGAGAATGCTTTCCCACGCATGTACAGCTGACACAAGGAAGCTTTTTCTATATTTTTAAAATATCTCTCCCTAGTACTCTCCAAAAGAAGCAGCAGCGAGACCTGTCTAGAAATGGAATGGTTGCCTTGAGATTTAAGTGTTCCAAAAAAACATGGGTTACTTCCTTTAGAGACAGAATTCCTGGATTGGATGGGTAGGGCAGGGAAGAGCCTTCACATTCAAAAACTCCACAACATCCAGTAGTCACGTCTGGGGCATTTCAGAGTCCTTTAGCTATCCCTGCTCATTGCCTCCCCATCTTATCATATTCATAAGCGGACCAGGGTCCAGGGATTGGAAGTCACACACACACACACACACACACACACCAAACACATGTACCGAACAAATCATGCTTGGGATTACCCATGTTTCTTAATCTCTTCAAACTCTTTTTTTTTTTTTTTTTGGACAGGCAGAGTGGACAGTGAGAGAGAGAGACAGAGAGAAAGGTCTTCCTTTGCCGTTGGTTCACCCTCCAATGGCCGCTGCGGCTGGCGCGCTGCGGCCGGAGCACCCCGCTGATCCAATGGCAGGAGCCAGGTGCTTCTCCTGGTCTCCCATGGGGTGCAGGGCCCAAGTACTTGGGCCATCCTCCACTGCACTCCCGGGCCACAGCAGAGAGCTGGCCTGGAAGTGGGGCAACCGGCTCTTTAAACTTTTTAAAATGAGATCAATAGGAGGACATGTGAAAAACACGGTGGGCATAGGAAAGTCACCAGTGAGCAGGGTCAGTATGGCCCTGTCCCATGGAACGGACTATCAGGTGGGCAAGACGCACAGCTTAGCAGAATAGGAAGCTGTGATTGGCGCTCAGATTCCCTAGGAATCCACTTCACTACACAGTCACTAGCTCTCTCGAGAGCCGGGGCCGGGAGGGGGCGAGTGCAGTGACTGTTAGGAGGAAGTCAGAAAGTGAGCCTATGTGTGTATGAGAAAGGCCTGAAGACCCGCGCCCGCTGCTGATTTGAAGCTCCAGAAGCCCAGCATCTTGCACTTCAAAGTCCTGCCCGGATCCTGATGACCCTCCAGGGGGTCCTGCCCCTTCTACCTGGCCTGATAACCACCCTTCCTCTAAGGCGGGGCAACGCCAGCCAGGCTTCCCCTGTCTGCTAACTTCAGGGGGAAAAACTCAGAAAGGAATTTTTCATATTTACACCCAACTCCTTTGTTCGGGAGGAGAAGGAGAGGAGGAGGGAAAAGGTGGGAAGGCAAGACCCATCCCCTTACAAACCCCAGCCTAAATGTGCGCCACACACTCTCTCTCAGGTCCTGTCTGGAGAGGTGCCCATCTGTTCTTATGGATGTCCCTACCCTAATAAACCTTGCTATTTTGCTTTCCACTGCTCTCTGTCTCACCCCTGAATTGTTTCTTGCGTGAAGACAAGGACCCTTTGCTTCTCCAGTAACAGTGACCTTGTGATTGTCCCATAGAGTAATGCAGCGGCGGGGTGGGGAAAGCTTAGAGCAAGGAGACCCCCGGCAAGACCCAGGAGGACGGACGGTGTTGCACTTCTCTCTCCAGATCCGCCTCTGTGAAGGAAACTCGAGGAGTTCGTGCCTCAAATGGATACTGCCAGCTTCAAAGCTCCTAGCAAATCTAACACAGCATTAGACAGCCCAAACTCAACATTCTCTTAAGGGCTCCGCCCAAAATGCAAGACAGATCCCCAGGATTTCCTCTCTCCATCTTCTAACATCACGCTGATTCCACCCTTGTGATCATAACGATATGTAAAACACACTCATTTGCATTCCTTACATGTCCGAAAATGCCCTTATGTTACTCGCACAGGCTGAGCAGTAGGAAGAGCAGCTAGTGCGGAAACAGGAACAAGATGAGCTAAGGAGAAAGATAACTTCTTATCCATCCTCTCAGCTAAGAGACAAAATGTGTAAGCAAGCACAGAAATGAAAATTCAGACTGATGGATCGTTTGGGTTTGCGGTCTCTATTTTTGAAAAGGATTTTGGCAAAACTATATTACTTAGCAAGTTCTTTTAGCAACTCTTCCAGAAAAAAATATTTACTCTGAAAGAGGAAATGTACCCTGCCGGTTCACTTTATTTCCAGATGTGAGACGGGGTGTGACAGTACCTAAAGTCAGATAAGCAGTAAGCATTCAATGTCAAACCAGGTTCTGGTTTCCCGAGAGGGTTGAAGCCACAATTACCCTCAGCCTACACGGGAAATGCTGGGCTAGGGTGAACGGCTTTGGAAAATGGACTTCATCTGCCCCCTGCTGTCCTCCAGGTAGCTAACAGGACTTCCCAGTTTAGCACAGGAGATGGGTGATTTGTCACACGCCCAGCTAGAACCCAAAGGCTATGACATACACGCTGAGCACGTGGCTCACCTCAGTCCCCAGCATACAGCCAGCTCCCGGAATACAGCAGGCACTTAATAAATGTGAGGAATGAGGGAAGACACTCAAAAGCCAAGTCTGCTCCTCTTGCTTTTCTTCTCAAAATACCCTAACGGATCCCTTTTTCCCCTACTTAAAATTCCTTTCAACAGCCTGCAAAACCCACCTGCAGCCCCTAGCTGCTCGCTGCTCCAGTACTCTCTGCTGCCCCTTGAACGCGATACCCTGCTCATTCCTCGGGCCTTCTCCTCCTCCTCCCCCTCCTCCTCTGCACACCTGGGGCTGGAGGCAGGCACTTGGGTGTGGGACACAGGTGTCTTAACCGCGCATACGTGCACGCCTCCCCCGCCTGCCCCGCGGGTCTCCGCCCGGATGTCACCACTCGGACACTCAACACTCAGGGCTCCAACAGTTATCGTCCCCAGTTAGTTTGTTTGGTTTTTTCCCCTACAGTACTGAAAACAAAACAAACCGTCTCATTTGGCTGATTATATTTGTTCTCGTCTGACCCTTCTTCAAAGGCTGCATTGCTTGGGAGCGTTGTTTAAGACCTGCGGGCTGCGGATGCCGACGTCGGGGGTGAGCTTCGCCAGCAGGGTGCACGGAGGGACCGGGCTGCTTCTAAGGCATGGGTGTGGTGCTGGGAGCCCAGCGGCGAGGGGAGTGAGACAGGAGGTGCCGGGGGGGGGGGGATGGAGGAGGTTTCGTTGAGCCCGAGAACTGCTTGCCAGGAAACCCTGGTAGAGGAACTGGAAGGCTGGAAAGCCGCGGCTGTCAGAAACGGAGGTTTGCCAGGCAGGACAGCGACTCAGCACAGGGGTGGAAGAAGAGACCGCGGGCTCCAGCAAGCCGCCGGCTCCGTGGTTGACGTGGAGCTGATTTCCGAGCATACTCCCAGAAGGGACAAGAATAGAGGTGTGCGCGGGGGCCTGCAGTCCTCAAGGGAGGAGCAGAGAGGACAGGCGACAGGCCTGATGCCTTTGCCGGTCTGTTTCACAGGAACAAAACCGGAACCGGGCAGTGGGGCCTAAGCCAGCGCGCGCTCCTAAGCTCCTGCGGAGTGGTGGGCAAGCCGGGTATGAAACGGAGGAGAAAGGGAGAGGGAGCCCGGCGCCCTCCGCACAGAGTTGGGCAGGGGCTGGAGGCAGGAGTCGAACCCAGGCACTTGGGTGTGGGACACAGTGTCTTAACCGCGAGGCCAAACCCTTGCCCCTCAACGATATTGCTCGATCCAGGGCTGACAGTGCAGTTCAAGGACCCCTGCGAGTTCCCTGTGCACCTTTTCAGGTTTTCCCCGTAGACTGCAACCAAAACAACCGGCTACGACATAGGAAAGCAGAAGCTGATAGGAGAAACCAGCTGTATTCTGGTGAATCTAGTGTTTTATTGGCGAAAATGTAAAACAAGGCCATTATTTCCTTAAAATATTTCTCTGAAATTTATTATAAAAAAATGTTAACACACATGCGTTAACATGTTAACTTGGCGCAACAGTTTAGAAACCGTTTGTGTGCCTGTATCCCATATGAGAGTGCCTGGGCCTGGCTCCGCTCTGAATTTCAGCTTCCTGCTAATGCACACCCTGGGAGGCAGTGGGTAGTGGCTGCCACCCACATGGGAGACCAGGATGGAGTTCCTGGTTCCTGGCTTTGGCCTGGATTGAAAAGGTAGATCGGAGCTCTCTCCCTCTCCCTCTCCACCTGTGTCTCTGTCACTTTGCATTAAAACACATTTAATTAAAAATAATTAACTCTTAATGGAAGCCTACAATTTGGAGAAAATAGTTGCTGATCATATATCTGATACACAAGGAACTCACACAAGTGAATGGCAAGAAAGTAAAAATAACCCAGTTTTCAAATGGGCAAAAGATCCGCACATTTCTCCCAACACAACAAATGGCAAACGGCCATAGGAACAGGTGCTCAACATCCCAACTCTTCAGGAAAGTGCAAATCAGAACCACAATGAAATGCCCCCTGACCCCTGTGAGGACAGATGTAACGCAAAAGACAAGAGATAACAAGTGTTGGGGAGGGTGCAGGAAAAAAGGAAACTCTCGTGCGCTATTGGGGGCGATGCAGATTGGTGCAGCCATTGTGGGAAAGAGTAGGGAGGCTCCTAAAGAAATAAAACAGAGAGCTCCCTCCTGACCCAGCGATCTCTCTCCTGAGTACACACCAGAAGGGAAATCTCTAGCTTGTAAAGACATCTACCCTTGCACACTCATTACAGGGTTATGCACAATAGCCGGACAGGAAAACAAGAGAAACGCCCATCAACGGCTGGCCAGGTGACCCGTAGTGCACACAGACGAAGTCTTTACAAAGGAGATCTTGCCATTTGTATTAAGAATGAGCCTCCAGGGCATTACACTAAGTGAAATAAGCCAGATGGAAAGAAGATACTGCATAATCTCACTTACCTATGGCATCTAAACAAAAAAGAAATTGACGACAAGGAAATGGTAGAAGCGGTTACCGGGATGGCAGTGCAAGGGCACAAAACTGCTGCCACGCAGGATGAGCAGGTCGGGAGACCTCAGACCCAGCCCGGGGACTAGGGCTGATAACGGGGTTGTACACTGAAAATTCAATGAGTTTGGAGGTATCCTTGCCCCCAAGAAAGAGGCAACTGTGTTAGCGGATAGCTAAGTTAATTTGCTTGACTGTAATAATCCCTTCTCTGTGTATCAAAACAGTATGTGGCAACCTCAGGTAAGATTTTCTTAAGGTAACATATAGTATTCTTATTTTCTAAGTTGATATTTTCATAGTTTTGCTTTAATTTCTAATGATGCAAGTAATGACAGGCCATTTGGGGGTCCACAATTTTTTTTTTTTTTGACAGGCAGAGTGGACAGTGAGAGAGAGAGAGACAGAGAGAAAGGTCTTCCTTTGCCATTGGTTCACCCTCCAATGGCTGCCGCACACCACGCTGATCTGAAGCCAGGAGCCAGGTGCTTCTTCTGGTCTCCCATGGGGTGCAGGACCCAAGCACTGGGCCATCCTCCATTGCCTTCCCGGGCCACAGCAGAGGGCTGACCTGGAAGAGGGGCAACTGGGACAGAATACAGCACCCCGACCAGGACTAGAACCTGGTGTGCCGACGCCGCAAGGCAGAGGATTAGCCTGTTGAGCCGCGGCGCCGGCCCACAATTTTCATTTGAGTGTCATAAGGGGGTTCTGAGCCTCGCTGATCTGGACGTGTTCAACTTGGGTGGCAGGGATCCAACTAACCGAGCCATCATCCGCTGCCGCCCAGGGCACACGGTAGCAGGAAGCTGCAATTAGAAGCGGAGCCAGCAAAGCGCCCACCATTCCTGTTCCAGTTCTGCTTCGCACCGGCTTTGCCAGCTTACCGATTCCCTCACTAAGTAGTTGAAGCCACTTTGCTTAATGTTCACTATGTATTTGTATGACAGTCGCATTTAATGTCAAAGATCATGCTTTGCTAACTGGCTACATTTCTCCTGATTTACACAATCCAGCCCTGAAGGTCTTTTGGTTTTTTTGTTTTGTTTTTGTATCCTGAAGCAGATCGTAAGACAAGGAATATATGAGAAGTCTCAGCTCGTTTGTGAACATTCCCTCAGGAAAGACCGCAGTGGTCGGCTGTGCCGAAAACTGGTTTGTTCTTTAAAGACAGTATTTAAAGGAGAGAAGCAGCCCAAAGCTTTGTGAAGCCGATGGCGTCCTTTCCAAAGAGTATCTCAGCTGAAGAGCAGGTCTGTAATTTGGGAGAGAATGCTCACTTCAACGTGGAAGGGTAGATTTTCAACATCTGTTCTTCCCCACCCTGCCCGGCAGTGAGGCCGTATCATACAACCCAGTCTCAGTTTTGTCTGCATGGAACGCTTCCCTGGTTAGAAAAAGACCGCAGGGAAAATCAGTATCCCTGTTACGTATCAGGAGACACCGCTCTAATACAAATTCTTCAAACTTCAGGGTGTGCGTTAGAATGATCTGAGATGCCTAGAAGAAAGAATTCACTATACAACACTGGGGAAGGTGGGGGGCCCAAGAAGATGCATTTAAAACCAGCGCTCTGGGTAATTCTAACTAAAAATAAAACCCACAGTATTAGAATCCCTGCATCCGTAAGACCCTTCGCAAGCTGGCCTAGGTCTTTGTAACTGCACCTGCAGTGCTGGATCCACCTCTGCCTCTCAGTCTCCCTGCCCAGAGCCAGCCTGGACCCCTGCCACATTCTCTCCCATCGCCTGGTTCCCTCCCTCCCCTGCCTGTGTGGAACTGCTGTCTTCACAGTGGTGTGAGGGCAGTTCACGGCTCCCTGGACTCTTAACGCCAGCAGTCCTGGCTTCCAGCCCCAAAGCACTCTCCCTTTGGTAAACATGGGCAATCTCTGAACCTCAGATGACATCTCTATAAAACACTGATTTAAAAATACCCGCCCTAGGGGGCCGGCGCTGTGGTATAGCAGGTAAAGCCGCCACCTGCAACACTGGCATCCCATATAGGCACATGTTCGAGTCCCAGCTGCTCCACTTCCGACCCAGCTCTCTGCTACGGCCTGGGAAAGCAGAAGATGGCCCAAGTCCATCTAGGGAGTGAACCAGCAGATAGAAGACCTCTCTCTCTGCCTCTGCCTCTCTCTCTGTAACTCTGCCTTTGAAATAAATAAATCTTTAAAAAGACAATACCCACCCTAAAGCTATGGCACCACTGCTGGCATTTGGTTTAGATGCTAAGTATATCTGGGCTTCCCAATTGTAGAATTTTCAATTTCCCCAGAAAGAAACGCCTTGTCTGAGTATTGTGAACATTTTTTTTTTTTTTTTTTTTTTTTTTTGGCCAGGCAGAGTTAGACAGTGTGAGAGAGAGAAAGTTATAGACAGTGAGAGAGAGACAGAGAGAACTCCCCTAATGGCCGCTGCAGCTGGCGCTGCGCTGATCCGGAGCCAGGAGCCAGGTGCTTCCTCCTGGTCTCCCATGCAGGTGCAGGGGCCCAAGGACTTGGGCCATCCTCCACTGCCTTCCCGGGCCACAGCAGAGAGCTGGACTGGAAGAGGGGCAACCAGGACTAGAACCCTGGGTGCTGGCACCGCAGGCGGAGGATTAGCGAAGTGAGCCACGGCACTGGCCATGAACATTCCTTTTTAACACACATGATAAATATAAACAATCTATCTCTTCACTGGACAGCCTTGTAAACTGAATTGTAGAACTTGCGAGCAGATATTAGATTGAATCGGCATACTAAATTCAAGGACAATCCATATCCTTACAGTTATATGACCCACCCTTGTCCTCCTCCAAAGTTATTTTGCAACAGTTTTTTTTTTTTTTTAAACTTCATGAACATATTCCTTAGTGTTTTGATGCCAAGGGGAGAAACCCTAGCCAGATTTTATATATATATATATATATATATTTTTTTTTTTTTTATTTGACAGGTAGAATTACAGACAGTGAGAGAGACAGACAGGTCTTCCATTGGTTTACTCCCCAAATGGCCGCAACGGATAAAGCTGCACTGATCCAAAGCCAGGAGCCAGGAGCTTCTTCCTGCTCTCCCATATGAGTGCAGGGCCCAAGCCCTTGGGCCATACTCCACTGCTGTTCCAGGCCACAGCAGAGAGCTGGACTGGAAGAGGAGCAACCAGGACTAGAACCGGTACCCATATGAGATGCCGGCGCCGCAGGTGGAGGATTAACCTAGTGTGCTGCGACATCGGCCCCAGCCAGCGATATTTAAGAGCCCATAGTTGCCAAATAACCATCCAGCACAGATGGAGATGTTCAAGTATGGAAACCAATGGAGGGCTTGCGGTGGACTAATCCAGCCCACGTTAAAATATTCTGCTCATTTACCAGGCACACAAATACTTGAGGAACAGGCATTTAGCCTAGTGTGATACACTCACGTTCCCTATTGGGGTACCTGGGGTCAATAACTGCACTCCAACATGCTGCCGCTGCTGATCATAGCGGGCAGCAGTGATGGCTGAAGTCACTGGGTTCTGGCCGGCTATGCGAGAGACCAGGATTGAGTTGCCAGCTCCAGGCTTCCACCTCAACCTTAGCACCAGCCCCGCCTCAGCACTGACAGCATTTGGGAAGCAAATCAGCTGACTGGAGCTTTCTGGGTCTCTGAAATTAACTTTTAAAATCATCAGTTGGGCCAGTGTCATGGTGCAGTAGGTTTAATCATCTGCCTTCGGCGCCAGCATCCTATATGGGCGCAGGTCCTAGTTCCGGCTGCTCCTCTTCCAATCCAGCTCTCTGCTTTTGCCTGGGAAAGCAGAAGAAGATGGCCCAAGTCCTTGGGCCCCTGCACCCGCATGGGAGACCAGGAATAAGCTCCTGGCTTTGGATTGGCACAGCTCTGGCTGTAGCGGCCATTTGGGGAGTGAACCAATGGAAAGAAGACCTTTCTCTCTGTCTCTCCCTCTCACTGTCTATAACTCTACCTCTCAAATAAATAATCTTTAAAAAAATGATCAATCACTATTAAAAGATTAAATATTCAGGAAACGTGGTTTCTTCTTTTCAATGAAGTTGATCCAGTTGAGGAAAAAGTTCTGATACTTTCACTCAGACTAAACAGCAACCACCACCACCACCCACAATCCATCTTGCTCATTCTCAGGAAGCAGTGTGAAGATAGAGAGATTATTTGGTAGGTTTTTTTTTTTTTTTTTTTTTTTTTTTTGCAAATTATCACTCCCATAATTTGAAAACAAAATGAAAAAAAGGTTTGAAAGTCAGAGTTACAGAGAGAATCTTCCACCTGCTAGTTCACTCCCCAAATGGCTCCAATGGCCACTGGGTCAGGCTGAAGCCTGGAGCTTCAAGTCTCCCACGTGGGTGGCAGAGGCCCAAGCGCTTGAGCCATCCTCCACTGCTTTCCCCAGGCAATTAGCAACGAGCTGCATCAGAAGTGGAGCAGCTGGGACTCAAACCAGCGCCCGTATAGGATGCTGGCATGGCAAGTGGCAGCTTTACCCACTGTGCTACAAAGCCAACCACACCCCGATAATTTCCAAATGTCCAACAGGGTCTTGCAGTACATTTCCATCACATGCTAACACCCCTGAGAGGTAGACAGTGTTCCCATTTTATAAATGAAGCAACTACGACTCAACTGTTACATGAGCGCTTGCCCGGGCTCACGTCGCTTGCCAAGTGCTGGTGCTGGCGTTCCCACAAAGCTCCGTTCTGACTGCATACACCTCCTTTTCCTAGGACTGAGACTCCAGGATTCCAGTTCTAGGTCATCCAAGTTTTTGGGTCATCTTCGCGCTTACTAGGCCGAAGTCTCAACTCTGCTGTTTTGCATGACCTTTCATTCTTGCTGTCAGCGACTACGCTCACTTACTCCCGGAATCACTGTTGGCTAATTGCCTCATACACTTGTCAGGCTTTTTAAATTCTTAAGCAACACCCCAAAGGACAGGAGGGGTAGAGCTTGCTACAGACAAGCTTCAGAAAGTACAGTTGGAAAAAGGAAAGAAGGGAGGGAGGAAGAAAGAACAAGTGCATTTGGTCAAATAGAAGATGGAGCCTTGAAACCACAAAACTGAAATCACGGTTTCTCTCCGTGCGCCTCCCTCCCACACCCTTCACGTTATTTGAGCCTCTCACCAGCCCTGTGGCAGGAGGAAAACTGTGGCAAAAATCAAGGTTCTGAGCAGAGATCCCAGGTTCAGTGTTTCCTCCTGCAAACCCCATCTACCCGCAGAAGCAAAGCCACATGTGACCAAGAATTACTTGACCTAGGAAAATGTCCAGGGTCAACAAAGATGAAAACTAATTTCCAGTGCATGATGCTATTTTGCATAAAGTAAAAGCCAACTGTATACGTTATGCATGCACAGGTGTGTCAGGAAGCACTGGAGAGACTTCAGAGTACAAACAGGGAAATGTCCACTTTTAACACTCGGAGTAATTGCCACCTTGTTTCAGTATTAGCAAAGTCTTGTTTTCTCCACTCCTTCGAATGCAGCCAAACCACAGCTTCATCTTCCATCAGGGAAATCACCTGTCTGTGCCTGAAGCTTCCTACTGACCCAAACCCTGCAGACGGGAAACAGAGGCCTGGCCCTGCAAGCCCAGGACACTACTCAGACTCTTGAGAAAGCGGCTTCCTGTCTGTCCGGCAGGACCAGGACCGAGTATGCAAAGTACCAATACATTCATGTTTCATGACAGTGCTTTTATTGAGCTATACAAAGACTGTCATTTCCCTTCATGAGCCTTTTTAAACATATCTTTAGGCTTTAAACACACACACACACACACACACACACACACACACACACCCCTACCCCTAATCAGTCATTCTCTGGCTCTGAAGTCACAAACCTAAATAACTGAAGGTTGTACCTCAATGAAGTTATGTTAAGGGCAGCTCAAATTCCTCAGCCAAAATCCCAACAGAAAGCAAATCTGAAGGAGAGGTGTTCTTAGGATCTAATGTAAGACCAAGTGCAGAAGGTGGCAGCAATTCTCTGCTGCTTGGCAAAATCCTTATTGAGCTCTGCTTGGGAACTGCAAGAACAAAACTTAACTTTGTGACAACAAAACAGTAGAACTAAACCTAACACCCATGTCCACAGCACAAGTGAGGTCTCTAGCCCTCCCAAGTCAATTCTAGAAGTAAAATAAAGAACTGCTCTGAGTTCTCTGAAGATAGCCCTCAGAGGTGAAACACTGCTATTCAGTTTGGTAAGTAGAATGCTTTCACTGGGGCCGGTGCGGTGGCACAGTAGGTTAAACCTCCACCTGCAGCACCGGCATCCCATATGAACACCGGTTCTAGTCCCGGCTGCTCTTCTTCCCACCAGTTCTCTGCTTTTGCCTGGGAAAGCAGAAGATGATGGCCCAAGTTTTTGGGCCCCTGCACCCGCGTGGGAGACCGGAAAGAAGCTCCTGGCTTCGGATCAGCGCAGCTCTGGCCAACGCGGCCATTTGGGGAGTGAACCAACGGAAGGAAGACCTTTCTCTCTGTCTCTCCCTCTCACTGTCTGTAACACTACCTCTCAAATTAAAAAAAAAATGCTTTCACTGAAGTAAGTATGACCAGTAAAACCAAGATCCCAATTTCTGTTCATGTGCCTGCTTCCCAAGTTTGAGGCTCTCACCAGCCCTGTGGCAGGAAGGTAAGTGTGGCAAAAACCAAGGTTCTGAGCAGGGGTCTTCATGGGTAACACGCAATGTACACTCCTCAGCAGTCACAAATGACTGTCCCTTTCACAAAGGCAACCTTCTTAATTGGAAGACAAATCATTGCCATTGAGAACATCTTCTACAAAACCTAACGTAATACAGATCATCAGAAGTTGAACCACAAAACATATACTAACACCAGTTTTGAATTTGCCTTTAATCGCTTGCATTGCTTCTTGATTAACAATGTTCAGAGTCTTCCAGTTGAAACCAAAGTGCTTTCTTAGAATTCTGTAAAGAATTACATCTTCTTTGGGGAAAATACTCTTTCCAACAAGAAATACTAAGAAATCCAATAGTCTGGATTTCACAACTTTTTTTTTTTTTAAGGTAAACTATGTAAGTCTTTAGTTTCAGAAAAATTGCTATTATACAACAACTTTTTATTTTTCATTCATAAAAACAGTCCATAGCATTCAGAAAACAGGGTGGTGGGAGAAATAAAGACACTCCCCAAGCGGATTGTGTTTAGCAACATGTGAGTAGGTAGCAATTTAATACAGATGGAGACAAATATAACCCATATAAAAACAAGACCTGAATGGGGGTGGGAGGGAGATTTATCAACGAACATAGATTTAGAGGGGTCACTCATGCCACTCAACATCTGAATTTTTTTCACTTAAAAACCAAGCCAGGTACTTTAACAGATGTTCATAAAGGCAGCAATAAACAAAAGTACTGGAAAAATACATATACCACCGGAAAAAAAAACCAGAAGAAATTAATAAATCCCCTGCTACATGTAGGCTAATGACAGCAAGTTCTCACTTACACAGACACAGAAAAATACCTTTTTACAACAAGCTTAGCTTCGAGGGACAGTACCTAAGAGCTCTCCACTTGGGAGTTCCCTGCTCACTTTCTCTGCAGTAGAAACAAGTATGGTTTATGTAGTGGGATAAATAATTCCTTAAAAAAGAATCACAAGTTTCACTGTATATATACAACAAATTTTTAATTATGTACTGAAAATAAATTACAGGAAATAACTTTAAAATGCAACAGAGGACAAAGTCACGATAAACATTCCCATTGAATTCCCTTGGGGGGTGAGATTGCAGTGCTCAAGATAAATATCACAAATATATCAAAAACTTCCAATTGTCTATGCATTCACACACTGACAGAGCCACAAACATTCCTTCCACAGGGACTGTACTTCTTAGCCTACCACAGAACCAGATTTTGCCATAAACTACAAAACTTTTAATACAAAATCGTATTTATATATTTATAATTCATATACATGCCCTATCTGTGATTTTAGAAAATAAAAGCTACACACTGTACAGACACTCTTAACTCACAGCTGTAGGCAACATTTTTGGATGGAATTTCTCCCCCAATAAAATTAATGGCATATTTTATGTACATGAAGGCTAAACTGCAAAAAGACAGTTCAGTTTCCCAGATATGCATCTCCTTTTAGGGCAGGTTTATAAATTTAAAAAGGCAAGACAAATGTACACCCAGAATTACTTCCTTAGCTACGAGAGTTGTCATGTAATTGCGGTGGAGTCTGACACATGCATTTATGTAATACTGGTACTGAAGGCAGTAAAGCAATATATACTTTTAATGTGGTGGCTCAATAAAGGCTTCATTGTCATTCCAATCCGATTCTTGATACAGTGATTCATAAATTCTCTACAAATTAAAACTTCAATGGGACACACTGTGTTAAAGAGACTCTAAATAGATTTCTTAAAATATTTCCCTGAAATATCCTTTTACATAAAATTTCACTAACATTAGAATAAGTAAAAAGAAAAAGAAAGAATTAAACATGGCACGAATGTGCATGAGAAACTAATGCTCCTCAGCCAATCTCCGTGTCGCAGGAGCCATTGCAAGAATGCTTAAAACCAACAAACAGTTTCACACTCTGTGGCAGCCGTCTGTGAAGCCAGTTACACTAAACTACTTCTACAGCTGATTGTAAACTTTGGTTTATTTTTATTTGAGTTCTCATTGTACAGCAAGCATGAACAAGAGGGAGAGTGGAGTCCGTGAGGAGATGAACTGTCAGTCTGTCTTTAATCGGGCATGGTGAGACACCTGGTCAGTCAGGCCTGCTTTGATAGAGTTTGTTACAGACTGCCTTATGTTCTCCTCCATCAAATTATCACCCAGGGGCTTCAATACCTGTGGTATGAGAAATGTGCAAACAAACAAAAACATGAGGTAAAAAAAGAGGTACATATAAAAATAGATATAAAAATTCAATTCAAAGCAATGACGAAAATAACCAGGAATGTGGAAAATAAAAAGATGCTTCTCCCCAAAACAAAAACAACAAATTATGATGCTACAAATAATGCAGTTAGACATTTTATAATGCAACAGAAATTACTTTCCTCTTATTCAAACCATTTACAATTCCTATGAGATGGATGTGCAATTCCATACCCTATATGCAGCATCAAATCTGGTATGTATACAGCATTTATGCAGACCGGCCCAGACGGTCCTGCTTATTGTCCTACATGTATTAAGTGTGAACACTTCAGATACAGAAAAAGGTTAAAAATACTGTCTAATTTCTCTTCTTGTTATTGTTGGGTGACAGTCTCTGTGGCTGTGCTGATGAAAGAGCACGGTGAACCATCCGACGTCTAGTAACTTCAAAGAGTTTGGAAAACACCTAAAACATGGAGCGATTCGTTAGGAGAGTGACTTAGACTACAGCCTTGAAACTAAAGAGCTTATGATCACAAGAATTGAGACTTTGTAGGTTTCTCACCTTCCTGGGACTCCTCTGAAGCAAAAGAAAAGAGAAATGCAAAGAGATTTAGATAAGGTTTGTTGACACACCACGAATCTCTGACTAGTGATCACCTTACCTCAACTACACTGAAAATAATCTTACACACTTCAAGTCTTCCATTTAACTGCTTTGTAATATCGGCACTTCTAGTATCCTAGAATCAATGCTGTACAAAACATGTTTTTCGTAAGAAGACAGTGTACAATTACTGAAGTTAATATTACAGGAATATAATGATGGTCCAAAATGTTTAAGCAGATTCATTTAAGGTGGTGATACTTTTAATCCATCTCCTACCAGAGGATATCAAAGGAAAGTGTAGTTGTAAAGCTTATTAAGAGGTAAAAACTCACTCCAAATACCCACACATAAATTTCTCAATCAGATCTCAATAAATAAAGCATTTCTCTAATGAACAAATACAAAATCCAAATTAATATAGTGGACCACTTAATAAAATAATGACAGTATTACAGGAAAAGTCAACACCCATTCAACCTTCTTCAAAAACTGGTCTATTTCTTCAGCCTTTGAATTTACAGCTAAAACACACACACACAGGCCTGCATACCCTAAATCTTTAAACAAATTCAACCCCTCATCAGCCCAGAAACAGCATCTGAAACGCCTGCGGCATCCTTCATCAGCAGAACTGCAGCTCGCATTCTGGTCCTTGACACGGTGCTCAAGGACTTCATGACGATCATTTTAATGACATCCTGAAGTGCAGCTCTGCACTGGGCAGTGCTGGGACACACTGATGGGGGACACACTAAAGGGGTCTTCTTAACAGGCACTCACTGGAGAAGAGCTCCCGGCTGACTGATCCTGGTTTGAGGTAAAAGATGAGGACTGAAGCTGGGTCTCTGCTCACAGTGCTTTGCTTCTCTCATTAGCATTTTCATGGTTCAGAGGTCAAGATTTCTCAGAAAAGAAATTCTACCTGATTGTCCCTTGGAGTACCCCAGTAAATCACCAATTGTCTTCATGGAAGTCAATAAAAGGCCATCCAGTATTTCTCCTACATTGCTTGTTGCTAACATTACTAACAAATTTCTTTTGCTTTCCAAAGTAATGCATTCCCAAGCTTTTCCTTACCTTTACACCTGTTCATTGATTGTATTTTCTTTTCTCAGCCCTACCCACTATCTGGTATAATCAAGGCCTATGACTAACAACCTATCCAGATATCAGATTTAAGCTAACCAAAACACATTACAACTCTAACTTGAAAGAAAAAAAGCCTCTTCTATTTATGCAGGTGCTACATCCAAACAAAGCAGAAAACATCCTTTTTGATATTTTTCACACAAAGAAAATGGAGGTAAGCAAACACTGTAGAAGTAGAGGGGGAAAAAAAATCAGAGAAAATGAGGTTAGTCACTGGAAAACCAAAAGATAGATACCAACCTGTTCCCATAGTGTTTCAGCAATCTGATCAATCACTGTTCCAATTTCTCTGAACTCCCCAGAGTATTTAACATACGCCCAAGTACAGAGAGATGTCAGTGCCAACCCCATGACAAGGTTACACAAGACGGCTATCGAGTTCAGGCCGATGAAGCCAGTCAGTCCTGAGATTATATACATTGCAAACATGACCGCAAACAGCGTGGCGGGAGTGCGAGCAGCATAGAAGATGTTTTTGCCGTCATTGTGCTTTATGAAATTTGCATAGGTTTCTTCAATTTCAGCCTCGAGCTGGTCCTGATAACGGCGGCAGAACTCATCTCCACCCATTTTTTTCACAGAACGAAACTGTTTGATTGCCACTTCCTTGAGATCCAAGTGTTTTCGCTCCAGATCTGAAGGTGCAATGTAAGGCTTGTCCCCACCACAGACCTGAAAAGACAGAATTACAGCAGGACAGATTACCTGCTAGCAATAATTAACACTTTCTGAAACTTCTCCACACAGAGTTTTCAGCCCCATAAAGTCAAATCACACCATGGTTGTTTTCAGTTAAAGCATAATAACCTCACAGGTAACTACAACCGATTTATGTTTAACTGACTTAAGCAAAACCATTTTCCAAACAAAATACCAATGAAACTAAAGACCAAAAGAAAAAATTTACACTGCATTCTGTATCTGACTTCAATTGACCCAACAATCACCATAATAGTATAAAAGACTGTTGCAAGAGAGTGGATAAAAGGTAATAAAAAGGTATTATACTGACTGAGCAAGTCAAGTGCGGAAAGTGCTATTAACCTTAAGCTAAAGTTACTCACATCAGAGCCCACTAATAACACTCTGAGTCAGAAAATATTTCGGTAGCATTTATGTAATAACTTACCCAACTGAATCCTGCACTCTGTAACCATGTGAACTACCTTCTTACAATTTATTTCCAGTAGAGAACATAAACTTGGGGCCGGCATTGTGGCGCACTGGATTAAGCTGCTGCCTGCAGCGCCAGCATCCCATGTGGGCACCGGTTCAAGTCCGGGTTGCTCCACTTCCAATCCAGCTCCCTGCTGATGTGCCTGGGAAAACAGCGGAAGATGGCCCAAGTACATGGGCCCCTGTATCCACATGGGAGACCAGGATGAAGCTCCTGGCTTCAGCCAGGCCCAGTCCCAGCCACTGCAGCTATTTGGGGAGTTGCCAGCAGATGGAAGATCAATCCCCACCCCACCCCACCCCAACTCCAGCTCTCTAACTGTACCTTTCAAATAAATAAATATTTAAAAATAAATAAAAAGGTTATAAAGTAGAATTAGGGAAGGATACAAAATGATGAGACTAAGAAGCACAAATAAGTTCAATTACTTTAAGTATAAAAATCTATCCCCCTCTGGCATCAGATTTAAAATTCAGTTACAAACCTGTTCCATACTTTTGCAATAAATGTCTCTTGCTCCTGCTACTGCAGCAAGATTATTAGCTTCAGCTGTTGCCTAAAACAAAAGTTAAATGCACCATAATTATGCAGAAATATCCTATAATTCTGTAAATTCTGATTAACACAATTATGTACAATAAATGAGTCTGAAAATGAGCCAGAGGAGATATCAACTTTCAATTTCCTTTCCAAGGAACACAACACTGGTATAATGGTTCACATGGTAAATGCTTCTAACAAAGCTGCCCACCTAATTTCATTTTGCTTAAGTTTATGTTAAAATAGAATTGTAGAGGCCGGCGCGGCGGCTCACTAGCCTAATCCTCCGCCTGTGGCGCTGGCACCCCGAGTTCTAGTCCCGGTCGGGGTGCCGGATTCTGTCCCGGTTGCTCCTCTTCCAGTCCAGCTCTCTGCTGTGGCCCGGGAAGGCAGTGGAGGATGGCCCAAGTGCTTGGGCCCTGCACCCACATGGGAGACCAGAAGGAAGCACCTGGCTCCTGGCTTCGGATCGGTGCAGTGTGCCAGCCATAGCGGCCATTTGGGGGGTGAACCAACGGAAAAGATGACCTTTCTCTCCGTCTCTCTCTCTCACTGTCTAACTCTGCCTGTCAAAAAAAACATAGAATTGTAGAAAATATCACATATACTTAGGAAATGGACAGAGATAAATACAGTCATCCTTTGGTACCCAAGTGGAGTTGATTCTAAGATCTTCCCCAAATACTCAAAAATCCATGGATGCACAAGTCTCTTAGATAAAATTGTTTAGTGTCTGCATTAGAATCCACACTACCCGCCTATACACTTTTAGTCATCTCGGGATTACTTATAATGCCTAAACAATTGTACATATCCAGTACAGATATAATTTCTTTTCAAACACTTTCAGTCTGTGACTGGTTGAATTCACATATGCGGAACCCTCGTGGAGGCAGATTGTAGTTATAACCCTAACATGTGCTGAGTCTCCAGACGTAGGAGTCAGGAATTACGCATATGGGTCTCCCTCTCATAATCAGTGTTACACAAGAGACATTTTCAAACCTGCAAAATATCTTATTGCCTGAGTTTTATTAGAAAGTACTGCTTTTCCACTACAAAACTGAGAAACTGCCCAAAGTAGTAAATCATAAAAACAATGAGCTGAGTTAAAACAACACTGTCCTGGGGCCGGCGCTGTGGCATAGAGGGCAAAGCTGCCGCCTGCAGTGCCGGCATCCCACATGGGTGCCAGTTCATGTCCCAGCTGCTCCACTTCCGATTCAGCTCCCTGCTGTAGCCTGGGAAAGCAGTGGAAGACAGCCCAAGTCCTTGGGTCCCTGCACCCACGTGGGAGACCCAGAAGAAGCTCCTGGTTCCTGGCCTTGGATCGGCACAGCTCAGGCCACTGCAGCCATTTGGGAAGTGAACCAGTGGATGATCTCTCTTGCTCTAACTCTGTCTTTCAAATAAATACATCTTTTTTAAAAAATACAACAGCATTGTCCTAAAAAAGCAGCATTTTTTAAAAAAGAAAAAACTTATTCACTAGAAACAGGTGTAAATCATTAATACCAAATGAAATAAGCCTTATTTCAAACAGTAGTCATTGTTAAAGACTTAGAGAACAGAAGCAGCTTAGTCCAGAGAGGCCCACATCCAGCCATCTTATACAAAAGAACTGTTTCTACACTTAGAGCACCTGAAGAGAAGCACCAAGGACTTGTGTATTTCTTGTGGCTATATATGGGTAAGGTCTGCAATCTGCAGTTACAAAAAAAAAAAAAAAAAAAAAAAAAAACCACCTAAAAACTTTAGGACTTATGACATGCATTGTCTTAAATATTGAAAACTTATCTGCATGCAAAAAGCATCTCCCTGTGCTCCCACCAACATTGCTGTCTGAAAATTTTGTTCTGCCTCATGAGTAAGTGCTTTGTCTTTATCTTTCTTTCTCTTTTGCTCACTCCTTCCATCCTCTCCCTCCCTCCCTCCACCCCCCACCCCAACACACACATAAACACATTCTCTCTCTACCTGAAGCATGGACTTTGGGTGTGGAAGCTCCTCTCCTTGATAGATTTTAATGTAAGCCTAAAAAGATAGAAGATTCATTATACTGAAAGGCTATTACGCCATTTGGCTCTAGATCCCCCACAAAAGGAAAAGCATTAATATAAAAGTTATTCATAACATCAAAAGGATTTCTTAGACTTTAAAGATCATATAATCTCATTTCAAAGTTAAACTCTATTCTCAATATCATTAAATACATATACTGCTAAATAATACACAAAAGAAATATTTCTAAATATAATTCCAACTTAAATAGAAGTTATATCTCCTATTTAAAAGTTGCATATAAAATAGTATCCTTTTATGAGGTGAAAACCATAATTTTTTACTGCCAATGTTTCTTATAGACATGTTACAAAACACTTGAATTTTACTCTGTATTTACTTGTATTTTACTCTGACAGCTTCAATTATATTTAAGCTGAAGAAAAAAAATTACCTAATTGTAGTTCAAGAGTAAAAAGGAATGAATGGGAATTTTTAGAAGCCAATACAGCAGTCTTTTATCTTAACCTTCTACTGATAGAAAATTAATGCGTAACTAACAAAGACGGTATATGAGTGATCAAGTGTCCAAAAGTTAACAGAAATCCACTTATTTCCCCTTCCATCTTCTGCAAGTACTGCAACTAACACAACCCCTACAAGAGTCTTTTTCTGACAGACAGGCTATCAAGACTAGAGAAGAGCAGGAAAAAAATAGATACTTTTAGTTTCATTCATCAAGAACTTGGGTGGAGAATTACATTCCTAATTCCTATTATCGCTCAAAGTGACAAAGCAGTAGTACAGTTTAATAAATAGCTTCTCTCCATACCAGACATGGAGAAAACATATGAAAAATCTGTGAACAAATAAAACCAGTTTCCAAAAGACAGAATAGTCTACAAAAATCTTTCAAATATCCTTAAATATCACTGATCCACTCAACTCAAGGGAGAAAAATTCTAATTTTTTTTTTTTGCTCTGAAATAAAGACAAGAAATTTCTTATACATGTATGTGAGTTGTAAGTCAGCTACATTTCTACCTTGGACAAACCATTAATTTAAGAGGTTGCCTACCTTAAAATACTCTACAAGATCTCTACAAGTGACTTTAGATCCACTGATCTCTTTTTCTACCAAGTTTTCAGGGGCAAGCAGCAACGGAACCAAATTTCGAAGCTCTCGTTTAAAGTCTTCATCAATATCTAGTGGATATGAAATTGGTCAACATCATTAGACCAAAAAGAAAAGAATTCCATTGGCAAGAGTTCATAAAATCCTATTTTATGAAATAAAGAGGGCACAGTATCCATTACTTAAGGTAGGTTCATATAAAAGAAATGCTCATCCAAATATGCCATATCTCCTAGGAAGAATATAATCCCCTCTGCTCTGCCATTCTCCTATTAGTAATTCTTCCAGTTCAAATAATACACAAATAAAACAAATTATGGACTATCAAAATAAATCCTGTATTAACTAAAATATTCTTTTCGAAAGAGGCAAACAATGCACTATACTGTATTAAATTTTATTACTAGATTTTGTTTCTCCAGTCACACTGTAAAAGTTCTGTCAACTTATGCCTTCTGCCATAATACTCAACATTATCCTGAAACACACAAAAATACCACTGAAACAGGGAGGCCTAAATCTGATTACATCAAAACAACAGAATGGCAAAGATTTTTTTGGCAGACTGCCATCAGGTAGAATTTGAAAAGTGATGTTCTCAGCCTTCAGAATTTCTGGAACATCACTGCTGGGTGACAGACTCCAGTCTAAAATAGGTTAAGCAATGCACTAGACGGATGCAAACACCAATAGAAAGCTACAGTGATGACTTGCAAGCACTATAATCACATCAGTAACAATGAACCAAAACAGCCTCCAGTATCCAACCGGAAAGTTAAGGAACAACATATAATTTAAAAAAATTTTTTTCAGCCTCTAAAAAGTATCTGATTGTAGCAAGAATGGGAATTCCCACCTTTCAATCTCCCATCAAAACTAGGATTAGTTGCAACTTTAAGACCAGGATGTGGCAAAAGGAAGCAACCAAGATTTGAGAAACAATTGTGAATGTGCTTCCTTACATTCTGCAGCTCTTCATGTTGATTTTGTTTTACCTATGGGCAGAAGAAGACAGGGTACGTAAAAAGGAGGAGAAAAAAAATGTAAAACAGAGCACACACACACACACACATACACACACACACTTGAATCAGATTCTACACCAGAGGGAGTATACAAAAAATAAGTAAAGGCCCATTTCTGAACAGTTTGGTAAGACTTCAAATTTTCTTAAACCAGGAAACAAAGTCCTAATATCTAATATTGAATAACAAGTTACAGTTGTGACTTACAAACCAGTAAGCAAAAGTTGCCTTTAAAGTACTAAAAATGGGCCGGCGCCGCAGCTCACTAGGCTAATCCTCCGCCTGCGGCACCGGCTCCCCAGGTTCTAGTCCCGGTCGGGGTGCCAGATACTGTCCCGGTTGCCCCTCTTCCAGGCCAGCTCTCTGCTGTGGCTCGGGAGTGCAGTGGAGGATGGCCCAAGTGCTTGGGCCCTGCACCCCACGGGAGACCAGGAGAAGCACCTGGCTCCTGGCTTCGGATCAGCGCGGTGTGCCAGCCATAGTGGCCATTTTGGGGGTGAACCAACAGTAAAGGAAGACCTTTCTCTCTCTCTCACTGTCCACTCTACTGTCAAAAAAAAAAAATACTAAAAATGAAAAAAAAAACAAACCAAAAGAGCACGTACTTAAATGCCTACAAATAAAAAGGAGAGCCTCCGAGCAGAGTAAGAGCTGAGGTGAACAGTGCCAGTGCATCAGAGAATACTACAGACCTGTTAGGGGTTCAGGCTCTCTCTACATGGTTATTTATGCAGTATGCTACTTATCAGAGTTTTGGGGAGATAGGTTGTACATTCTAAAATAAAAGCGTTTTTAAACTTGGAAACATTTTCAAGAGTCCCAAAGACTCAAAAACTATTCCAACAAAATACTCACTCATAATTAAAATCTGGAATCTTCATCAACTGTAAAATGGAGTAACTGTTGTCTACTGATTCGATGGAATACTGCATAGTAATGAGAATAAATGAACTAAACCATACAGATGAATCTCAGAAACTAAAAATGGGAGGCTGGGGGACGAGAACATACTCTGTATGTGATCTCATTCACATAAAGTACAAGACCAACATAGCCTGGGAGAAATCAGGACAGTGGTAGAAGGTTTGAAGAGCTAATGTTTAGATGCAGGCACTTTTAGGTGCTGGTTATATGGCAATGTTTATCTTGTACAAATTCATCAAGCTACATACACACTTATGATCTGAGTAATTTTCAAATACACATTTCACTGAAATATGTTAAATAATCTTGTCTTTAAGGGACCTAACTCAGAGTTTAGTTAGTATGTCTGATGTGCTTTGTGGTAATTTTTTCTGAAGAAATCACAGAAAACTCAGAATATAATCATCTGACAGTTAATCTCACATTAAGAATAAGAAAATTATACTGCACCTCAAGCTTCTGAATGTAGCTGAGAAACCAAATGCAGCATCACACAGACAAAATCCTAGTAAGCAAAAGATGGCATTCTCCCACTCATGAACAAAGGGGTCCTCATGCACCTTTTCTGTATGTAAGCAGACAGGCAGTCTGTACGTATCTGATCAAGTATTTCCACAGGGCACAGGTTGGGGTGCCCCATGATCACATAGGTGAGGTTATTTCCCAGAATGCCTTTGTGTGGCATATTGCATAGGAGTCAGGATATGTGGGTCCTGGTTCCAGTCATCAGTTAAATGACCACAGGCAAGTCATTTTTCTGGGTTCATTGTGTATAAAATCAGAAGGCTGAACTAGATGCTGTTTAAGATCTCTTGGCTAGCTCTACATTCTAGCACTGTATGAGAGATAGAGTTCTTCTGAGAAAGGGATTCACATTTTGAATTCAACACACACAAAAAAGTCACAGTATCCAGCCTGTCCCCAGGGGTCAGAAGCTCAGTTGGCCCAGAGACGTACAAGAAATCTAAGTATGTCAAAAAAGCTAAGTCTCCCTCAAATTGTTACCTTTCAATGTCTTGTTCACTGGCTCTAAGAAAAATACTTGGCTCAAGAACATTGTCCACTAAGGCAGGAGTGCAGCCAATTTACTTTTCCCCAATTATGTACAGAGTAACCTGGGTTACACAATGTACTCAATGACACTTAGGTTGGTAGGGTAAGCAGCAATCCAGGCCGCCCACCTCTTCACCTGGCCTGGTGCTTATGCTCTCATCTCTAGGAAATGGGGGCTTACCTGCAATCTCTTTTCAAGGAACTGTTTTCCACCTTCCAAACCATATGAATGTTCGTAAGGATAACTCCAATCTCGAATCAAAAACATTAACGTCTACATACAGAGAAAATATATCATTTCTTACAAAATTTTATGAAAAAAGAATTACAACTTTAACAGCTGAAGCCACCTTTTCTCTCCTAAACAATCCTTATCGAAGGCCAAGCATTTGGCCTAGCCATTAAGACACTGCTTGGGACACCCATATCCCAGATGGGAATGCCTGGGTTCCAGTCTTGGACCCACTTATAATTCCAGCTTCCTATTAATGTGTATCCTGGAAGGAGCCGGTAATGATAGCTCAAGTTGCTGGGTCCTTGCCAGTCATGGGGGCAACCTGAATTGAGTTTCTGGCTCCCAGTTTCAGACAGTCCCAGACCAGCCCCTTGCAGGCATTTGAGTAATCAGCAGATGGGAACATTCTCTGTGTCTCTCAAATAAATACTTTTTTAAGGGAAATCTATTATTAAAAAAGAAACACTCCTTACTGAAAGTTAAAGAAACCCAACGGTTAGGATTGCTTATGGTAATATCAAGGTCCCACCTAAACCAACAAAATTCTTACCCCTTTAACAATAAGTGATTTTAGAAATTCACTGCATATAAGTAGAATCACCACAAACTGTAATATGGGATTTTAAAAAATGAACAAAAGGCATACCAACACATATAGATTACAATTCAAAATCAAGGTTGTATAACTAAAAGACCAAGATTGATTATAGATTTGGTGTCAAGACACCACTTTCACAGAATGTTTTATTCATCAAGAATGGGCTTCTCTACCTTGGCACTACTGACAGGGTCAGATTACTGTTAATTAAGCACAGCTATCCTGTGCACTACAGGATGCTGAAGCGTATCTGGGGGCTGGTGCTGTGGTGCAGTAAGTTAAGCCACTGCCTGAAAGGTCAGCATCCCCCACGAGCACCAGTGCCAATCCAGCTCTCTAATAATACACCTGAGAAAGCAGCAGAAGATGGCCCAAGTGTTTGAGACCCTGCACCCACGTGAGAGACTTGGACAAAGTTCCTGACTTCTGGCTTTGGCCTAGCCTAGCCCTGGCCATGGCAATCACTTAGGGAGAGAACAAGAGAAAGGAAGATCTATCCCCCACCCACATCATCCCTCTCTCTTTCATAAAGAAAAGCATTTCTGCAATAGAGGCCAGTAGCACTAACCTCCCTCCCAAAGCTGTGACAATTAAAAATATCCCAAATTTTGGCAAAGGTTCTCTGTGAGGCAAAATTACCCCAGTTCAGAACATTTCACCCATTTACACAAAAAGAAGTTATAACCTACCCAACTACTTCATAAAAGCGATAACTTAAATCAGAATAGCCAGAAAGGAGGCAGAATTCATGCCCACGTGCTAATAATCATTAGCAATGCTGTCATACAAGAAACACTTCACACACTGATGTGCCAAAGAGTGAAGTCCTTTTCCCCTACTATAACTGCAAGTAACCAAACAATACTAACAGAAAGTTGTAAATTACACTTCCTTCAAAAAAATAGACTATCTGGAACTTTTCAATATGAAACCAAAATGAATAATAACAGGACTAACTTCAACTTAAAATACTCATGCTATAAAAAGTAACTCAGAACATTTTGTAGTTTATAATGTATAAAAGAAATCTGACATTACTGTTAAATGCCCCATATCTTAATTTTTAAAAATTAAATACCTATTAATAGTATATTATACTCATTAATCTTAGTGAAAATGGTAAGAATCAATCTAGATTTGTTGTTCTTTCCTCTCCTGTTAGCCTGCTACTGTCACCAGCAGACTGGTTTCAATTCCACTGAATTTGTTGCTAGAATTCAGTTTGTTGTAATATCTTTGTATCTCCAAAATTATACGCTGAGATGGCATAACAGCTTCTCACAGAGAAAAACTTTTTAAGTAATGTGATACTTAGTTACCTGAAATGGTTTCTGGTAGATTTCTTCCATTGCAAGTCTTCCATACTCTGTAAATAACTATTAAGCCACGTTATTTAAAATAATGCCTCCAAAGAGATTGAAAGAAGACAATTTGCAAGACGATTCTACATCTGAATGCCAAATGTCAGAGCCTTTAAAATCATTTAAAAGTTACACATTCAATTTTTTAACACTGAAATTTCTTCTAGTTAAGAAGTCACGAGTCAGTTTAAAACCACAGAATATTCAATCTTGTTATATTAAAGGATTCTAAGTATGAATTCACAAAAATATGAGATATTTTGAATACTCTTTTAGACATACATACTTGTAAGTGTTGAAGATCATCTTCTTGAATATTCTGAGATAAATTATACACCTATTAAAACAAAATATATTTTGTTATTAGTGTTTTATTATGAAAACACGGTTTGTAACTTCATTTATTCAGCACAAATGAATTATTAGCCATACCTTTGTTGACACACAAAAGAATTTTCTTTTTCCTAATAACAGTCAAGATAAAACTGGCAGCAAAAATTTGAGAAATTCATGAATACAAAGCATAAAGTGGCAAGCATAAACAAGTATAGTACACAGTAGCTTTTTTGCTTCTCAAAGTTTCTTTAACGTTATAACATGATCTTTTTTTTTTTTTAAGTGAAGGCAGTTTCCACAATCATTTTTCTAAGTCAGTAAATCTGAGGGGCAATAGTTCTACAAAGATAAATTCCTCCCTGGTACAAACAGAATACATAGTTAATTAGCAAGTACTTCAACCACCATCTTAGATCTCTAACGTTCTCTTTTTACTCAGACTCATCAGTCTAAATGTGAAAATTTTCCAACCCATGTAAGCGAATGAAAACAACAGTAGGTGGCACTCTTTCCCTTTCTAATATTTTCAGGAGGCCCTTCCAAGACACCAACAACCATGACCAGTAAGAAGGATCCAATGTCCTCAGGGAAGAGAAAGTGTAGTTCCTTTAAGATAGAGCTTTTGAGGGCAACCTACCCTGCCATGGAGAAAACTGGGCATCTACAGATAACAACTCTGCTAAGAGATAGTATACCTAAACACACAGTGTTAGTTCAAAGAATGTGTTCTAACAGCAAGTAAATGATAACCTAGCTGAACTACTTGGAGGTCAAGAATGTAAACAGTCAATACAGGCCAGCAAACCTAAAATTATTTTTCTCAGTTACTAATTAATTCCAACAGGGTATATTTAAAAAGTAATGAATGACTGAGGTAATTAACCTTTAAACTTAAAGCCTGATGCCATGACCACCCTATTTTTAATCCATTTGAGCTTTAGCATTTGGAAATAGGTCCTGATCCTTTCACTGTCAGAGCCAGGCTGCAAGCAGCAAAGAAAGAAGGGGAGGGGTCATTATCTTATATCATTAGTACTTAGCATACTCCTTTATATTTAGTAGGTGCTTAGTAAGTACTTACTGAAAGAATAAATAACAAGATCAATCTGTCATAGACCAGCCAAATATCTTATGTAGAAGGGAAACCCACACTTAAAGGGCATGGCGGGGGAGGGGAAGCAGTAACAGAGATATTAATCTTTCTTGATTATTCATAGTTTTAAAAAACTACTTTCATATACATTCTCATTTAGATCTCATTTTTTACTACAAATCCTCACGTGAGACAAGCAAGATGGGTGTAACTGACTGGCTTTAAGTGGTAGTAGAAGACCAAACCAAGTCTCCTATCAAAAAGCTGGATATTGGGGCCAGCGCTGTGGCATAGCCGGTAAGCCGCCACCTGCAGTGCCGGCATCCCATATGGGGGCCGGTTCAAGTCCTGACTGCTCCACTTCTGATCCAGTTCTCTGCTATGGCCTGGGAAAGCAGCAGAGATGGCCCAAGACCTCGGGCCCCTGTAGCCATGTGAGAGACCTGGAAGAAGCTCCTGGCTCCGGATCAGCGCAGCTCTGGCCATTGAGGCCAACTGGGGAGTGAACCAGCGGATGGAAGACCTCTCTCTCTCTCTCTCTGCCTCTCCTTCTCTCTCTGTGTAACTCTTACCTTCAAATAAATAAATAAATCTTTAAAAAAAAAAAAAAAGCTGGATATATAAAGAACACCAAGGGACAAGTTTTAAGACGAAGAATTCCTTCATTACAATTTAAGGCAAGTCCTAAAATCAACTAACTTGAGGAGCTAAAAGGTAACAATAAAAATTCAAAGAAATGGCTCCTGCTTTCTCAAAGAAATTACAGTTGTGTTATCCTACAAAATGAGAAGAAAAAAAGGTAGAACAAAATGGAAAAAAGTCACCTTAAGGGTCCCGGTAGCATCACTTAGTGAAATGACAAGCTCTATAATCAACAAAAGCCAGGCTGAAAAGTATTCCTCTATTAGCTCATATTAATACGCTATCTTCTTTCCACCCTGACAGCCAGGCACTTCAAATAGAGGAGGAGGAAAACAGGAGCTCACAGAGAATGGCCTTATGTTCCAGAGAGTACTGGAAAGCATACCAAAAGTCCTAAGACACTGTGACAATATCAACTACAATTCACTGCCACTAAGAAGACTTCCTTATCTTAGGAGACTCATCTACCCCTACCTTTTAAAAAGTATTTGCAAATAAACTTCTTGACATAACATCACCAGGTTGTATGGCCCACCCACCATACTTCAATAATTCATTTTTCAGCCACAGAGGTATCAACCACAGAGGATCTCATAAAACAAAAATTAAATACTGGCCTAGTTTGAAGAAAACAGAACTTGACAGAAAACCACACACAATTTGAGTATAAAAGGGATTTTGGGGGCCGGCGCTGTGGTGTAGCAGGTAAAGGACACAGCCTGCAGTGCCAGCATCCCATATGGGCACCGGTTCTAGTCCTGACTGCTCTACTTCCAATCCAGCTCTCTGCTATGGCTTGGGAAAGCAACAGAAGATGGCCTGAGTCCTTGGGCCCCTGCACCAATATGGGAAGACCCAGAGGAAGCTCCTGGCTTCGGATCAGCACTGTTCCAGCCATTGTGGTCAACTGGGGAGTGAACCAATGGATGGAAGACCCCTCTCTCCCTCTGCCTCTCCCTCTCTATGAAACTCTTCAAAATAAATAAATTAATTTAAAAGGGGGGTGGTTTTCACCCCTTTCTAAATGACACAAATGCTATAATCTTTTAAGCTTATTATATAAGCATCACATAGGTTTCCTAAATTAAATATGAATTCTTATGTGTCTATTTTAGTTCAAACAATCAAGTACTAGTTGTCACAGATATCAAACAGAAAACCGGACTTCTGCTGGCTTAAACAAACAGAAAAATACACTCCTACACTCTACAGCTTACTGTGTCTGGCAGTCTTATAACTGATTTCAATTACAGATATCATGCAACACCTTTTCTTAAAAAACAGAAACAGTTTCTATAATGGAAAAAAAAATACACAAAGGAATTGGCTATTAGATTACTGCTTCCTTTAAAACTACCCAAAGTATAAAATTCCACATCGTGGGCCAAAACAGCAAACATGCAAATGTCAATGACCAGTAAGAAAGGGAAACAACTCTTTAATTTTAGTCTTATTCTTTTAATCACAAGGCATTTTAAGGAAGGGTAAAAGGTTTTAGGGTTATGTGAAAGGTTCACACCACTTATCTCTCACCTGCACAGAACTAGTCATAGTGCTTAAAGCAAACACTGTGGCACAGTCTTTGATCGTTGACTGGCTATCAAAGGCACCCTGGGTATCCATTAGCAGCACAGCCACCTGGGAATTTAGAAGTTGAAAATACTTAGAATAGTCATCAAATATGGCCATAAAAATCAAATACAAACAAACTATAAAATCAGTAATTAAATCAAGAAAAATACGTCACATTTTAACATAATAGTTCATAGGTTAAAGTTATCAGATATTTGGGGCCAGTGCTATGGTGTAGTAGGTAAAGCCACCACCGGCATCCCATATGGACACCAGTTCAAGACCCGGTTGTTTCACTTCCAATTCAGCTCTCTGCTATGGCCTGGGAAAGCAGAAGATGGCCCAAATCCTTGGGCCCCTGCACCCACTTGGGAGACCCTGAAGAAGCCCCTGGCTTGAGATCAGCCCAGTTCCAGCCATCGTGGCCATTTGGGGAGTGAACCAGCAGAAGGAAGGCCTTTCTGACTCTCCCTCTGCCTCTCTGTAACTCTGCCAAATAAATAGTCTTAAAGTTATTAGACATTAATAAGTCTGTGTTGTTTTGATTTTTAAAAGCAGAAAAATAGCTCGGGAAAGTATACAGGAGAAAAAAATAGTAAAATGTATAAACAGAATTTTACTTTTGTTCCATTAGGTCTGTCAATCACAAATACTTCATTCCAAACTTGTATGCCTGTTGTCTCTCTTTCACAACCACCTCGCCATGTAAAGCCAGTCAATGGTTCATTGTTTCCACCAATCCAACTTGGAGAATCCTGTTAAAATCAAAGATATATGTAAAATAAAACACATACAAAACTAAGAACTAAAAAACTTAAGAAATCACCTATTTCATATTTTATAGATGAGGAAACTACATCTAGAAAGATAAAATCCACTGTATAACGTCGGACAAATAGTTGCAAAACAGTGTATGACTCTGCCTCATAGATATGGTCTCCTCCAGAAGAAACTCCTTCTAATCACCTCACTCTGTAGGCCTCTAGTTAAAGGGGTCATACCCAACTTTTCTCTTCTTGGAAAGATTTCCTAAACAATTAGAAATCAGAGAAAAACATAAACACCAGCTATATTAACATCTTTCTATATAGAGAAGTAAAACTAAGTTCCAGACAGAATGACTGTCAAAATAGCATTACTCTTAGAATAGCTTATACAGAAACGTTTTCATACTACTTTAATTTTCTCTTAAAAATAACCCCAAGATTTGTCTGGTACCCGATTTAAACAAAACAACTATTTTTAAAAAGGTCTTTCTAAAATCCAACAGAAAAATTCAAACCCAAACTAGGTATCAGATCAGACTGTGTTTAGTTGGGGTAAAGAAAGATGATTTGGTAGGCCAGCGCCATGGCTCAATAGGCTAATCCTCCGCCTGCGGCGCCAGCTCCCCGGGTTCTAGTCCCAGTCTGGGTGCCGGATTCTGTCCCGGTTGCCCCTCTTCCAGGCCAGCTCTCTGCTGTGGCCCGGGAGTGCAGTGGAGGTTGGCCTACGTGCTTGGGCCCTACACGCCCATGGGAGACCTGTAGAGGCACCTGGCTCCTGGCTTCGGATCAGCGCGGTGCGCCGGCCACGGCGGCCATTGGGGGGTGAACCAATGGAAAAGGAAGACCTTTCCTTCTAACTCTGCCTGTCAAAAAAAAAAAAAAGATGATTTGGTGTGATAAACATTATTAGATACTCAAAGGATATGCCTTGCATTTGCTTTGAAATATCTGGCAGCTGGGGCTGATGTTCTGGGGCAGCAGGTTAAGTAGCTGCCTGCAACACCAGCATCCTACATAAGCGCTGGTTCAAGTCCTGGCTGCCTAACTTCCAATCCAACTCCCTGCTAATTCGCTTGACAAGGCCCAAGTGGTTGGGCCCGTGCTACCCAGATGGAAGACCTGGACGCAGTTCCTGGCTCCTGGCTTCAGCCTGGCTCAGCCCCAGTTGCTTCGGTCATTTGGGGGGTGAACCAGCAGATATAAAATGTGTTTCTCTCTTCATTTCAAATAAAAATAAATCCAAAAAAAAAAAAAAATCGAGGGTGGACAGAGGAAAACAAGACCAGCAAAATTATGGGTACACTAGGGTTCATTACACTATTCTCTTTATTGGGGTATGTTTATAATTTTCCAAAATGTTTTAACAAAAACCACAGAGCTGAACTATTACAAATATTCTAAAATTACACAAAACTTAATATAGTATAAGGTAATTTATCTAAAAAGTTAAATCTGGGATATGAGTTCTTTTGACAGGCAAGTTGTCTAGACATTAGTATGCTTAAAAGTCCACATTGAGTATACTCAAGGTATTCCAAAGATAAAACTGCTTTGCTTCAGAAATACTTTATTTGCTTGAGTATCTAATCTAAAACAGATTGCAAAGCCCACATGGGGGTGGAAGAAAGTTAAGGCAAGATCAATGACAAGTAAGGCACTTTATGAAAAGTAAATGTAAGGCAGCCAAAAACCAAATGTAGACTATCACCTACTGTGACAGCACAACAAACTCCAAACCATCTATAATTATCACTGTCCCACAAATTCCTTGGATCATAGCTTTGGCCTGGCTCAATCCTGGCTGCTGCAGCCATTTGGGGAGTGAATCAGCAGATGGGAGATCTCTCTCTCTCTCTCTCTCTCCTTCTCACTCTTTGCAACTCTGCCTTTCAAATAAACCACATCTTAAAAAATGCTAATGCATCTGAGAAAGTAGCAGGGGACCGTTCAAGTCCTTGGGCCCCTGCACCCATGTGGGAGACCCAGAAGAAACTCCTGGCTTCTGGTTTCAAATTGGCTCAGCTCCGGCCACTGTGGCCATTTGGGAAGAGAACCAGAGGATGGAAGACAGACCTCCCTCCCTCCCTCCTTCCTTCCCTCCTTCTCTTTCAAATAAATAAATCTTTAAAAGCAAAAAAGATGTCTTCTCCAAAATATCTATAGAAAATGTACTCTTAAGAAATTGTCCTCTGAGAGTAGAGAATGAGGTACAGATACATTTGTTACCTTAAAGATTTCTCCTCCAAAAATTGTTAATATTAATATAAAAGGAACTTTAATTATAAAAGAAATGCTTGATGACCTAAATGAAAAGCTGGTGTTTGAATAGTGCTTATATGTAATAAGAGTTTGTTACTTATTTTTCCAAAAAATGGCCTAAATTAAACCAGTTGCTTTAGAATCCTATATCTAATAGTCTTCAGAAAAAAAAAAGTATTTTTTCTCAAATCAAAAATCAAAATATGTGATGACACAGATACCATAATTTTGATATTACAAAAGAGGCAGAGTGTACATCTGGGGCTTAAAGGTAGAACAAACAGTATTTCAAAGGCTACAAACGACAATATTTCCAGGTAATAGATTCAGGAACGCAACCAACAAAGCTTCTTTGAAAACATTACAACAAGGACTTAAAAAAATACATTGTTGATTATTTCATCTCATCTATTTCTGATTCCTCTAACTCCAGTAACATTTGATAACCTTTACCCACTTGGGAGACCCAGAAGAAGCTCCTAGCTCCTGGCTTCCGCCTGGCCTAGCCCCAGCCATTGTGGCCATTTGGAAGTGAACCAGGGGATGGAAGATATATCTCTCTCTCACTCTCCTTCTACTTCTCTCTGTGTATCTCTGCCTTTCAAATATGAATAAATATTTTTTAAAAATTTTCAGTTCCAAAATAAAAATCTTAGGTGGGGGTGGGGGTGACGGAGTGCACCACCAATTGTGCTAACTTGAAAAAAAACTAAAAAGAAAAAAAAGGCAGTCCATAGTTCACACAACCTTTGTACCCAAATCCCCTTAGCTTATGTTCAAGAAAAAAATAAGCTCAATAACTCCTTCAGGACAGTTTATTTTCCTTAACGACTTTAAAATTGATAAATCATGCCTACTTCTCAGATTGGCAAAATAATGTAAAATTCAAAACTTTAGCAGCTTGTTACCCTAGTCACACACAATGTTTCACTTGTAATTAGTAAAATATACAAAAGAAAATTCAGTTAAAGCAATGGTTAAATAAGCTGAATTCCTACATTGTCTGGAAAACAGTTTTATGAACATATGAACCTGCATCAAGCATAATGATTTGAAATTAACAAAATACATACCTAAAATTAAAAAGACTGACAATACTGTTTACAAGCTCTGTGATAACTACAAGTCTCTTACATTGCCAGTAGAAACGCAAATCAGTGAAACCACTTTGGAAAAATTGTGGCAATAGCTACTGGAGTTAAATAGGTATTTCACCCCATGAACTGGCATTTTTACTTCCGGGTAGAAACCCAACAAAATTAAGTGTTTAACATCACCAAAATTTGTGCAAGAATTTTCATAGCAGCTTTATTCATAATATACAAAAACTAGAAACAATTCATGTTTATCAACAAAAGAGGTAAATAAACTGCAATGTATTCATTCAATGAAATACAACTCATCAATAAAGACATTTTAACCCATGTTAACATGGATCTCTTAGACTTAATATTAACTGAAAGAAAAAAAAAAAGACACAGAAAGTACAAACTTCATGACTATATTTTATGAAGTTCCAAAGTTGGCAAAACTAATATATGATGAACTGGACCTAAGAACTGGAGATATTAAAGCAGGGATGAGGGCAGCTGTAGCAAGCAGGAAGCATCCTCTGTCTGTTCTGAGAGGCAGTGGTTAAAAAGAATACATACATAAAAAGGACTGGCTACACTAGGGTTTCTGCCTTTTACTGCACAGAAGTAATACCACAATGAAAAATTAAATGATACTAGGAAGAAATACTTTAAAATATTGTTCTTTTTTCAAATACATATTTTTCTTTAAAAACAACATGAAACAAATCAAGTTTCTCTTCATGTATTCACACATTTCCCATGAGTCTTACATCTCAAACACTGCTAGTCTTCGAGAATATGGTAAAATCTAGCTCAACATTCCACAGGGCTCATTCTGGGATATTTGTGCTTTCGGTAAGTTATTTGTAGCAGTGCATGCAATATTTAAAGGCAGTTTTTACTCCTGATCTCTGGCAGCAGTTTTGAGAGCAGCTGTAAATAGTAAAGACATTAGATAAAGGACTGTTTCCTTTAAAAACCCTTAAAAATGCCTTTGCCGAATATGTCATAGACGGAATCAAACTTCTGCATACCAAACAGAGCAAATAACCTTTATTCTTAAGCTTAGCTACCCATGGGCAGCAAAAATGTTACCATGTTTACACTAGCTGTTGCCCTCCTATGGTCCATTTCAACTTCTTTGGAGCAAATAGTGAAAAGTGAGCATTTACAAAGAACAATTCAGTGCAGTAAGATCCAACAAAGTTCCTGTACTTCACATACTAGAAATATATAGAAGAAAAGACTAAATATAATTTTACATAATAGTTTTCTAGAATAAAGGCTTGGGCATCCGACTACCAAGTTGAAATACTAATATTGCTACAGAGGGTTATTGTGAATACTAAGATAATATCTATCTAATGCTTAGTAATCAGAGAACCTACAACTCAGTACAAATTCCAAAACCATTATATTAAACATTATCTTAAAAGATAACATATCTCGATAGAAGACATCTTCATCATCTATGAAGTACTCTTGTTAAGAGTCAAACTTGGACCAAGTCACTAAAATTAACAATTTACAGAAAATTCATAGGACAAACATATGAAACTATACAATCAGCAAATCCAGAGTGGGAAAACTCCGTAAGATCAACAATAATCTCCAACAAATAAATTGCCAAGAAAGAGAAAGAGACAGGAAAATCTAGAGTTTATAACAATGTAGAAACAACCAATCATATTATGGACCACATTTGGAAGGATCTGGACCACTAAAGATTAAATAACATATCTGAGGCTATTGCAAAGCTGAACAATATTTAGACATTTAATATTCAGGAACTGATTTTAAAATAAAATGACATTACTATATCAAAAGTCTATCTTTAAGAGACACATACTAGAGTATTTACTAATGAAATGATTTCTGGAATTTATTTTAAAACAACACATAAAGTGTTCAGTGAGTTAGTATACAGATAATGGAGTTAACTGCTAATTGCCAAGTACATGGGCATTTATTATACTACTTTCTATCTTCACATGCGTTTAAGCTTTTTAATAAGAGTTTTTGAAAGGAAAAATATGGAATAAGAAAAAAAGCAAATCAACCACCACTGTACAGAATAATTAACTAGGGATGGAAGTATAGCCTCGTGATTAATTCCATGTCAGAGTGCCCGGGTTCAATTCCAAGATCCAATCCTGATTCCAGCTTCCTGCCAGTGTACATACTTGGGAAGCAGCAAATGAGAATTCAAGTGGATGGGTCCCTACTACCTAATGGAAGACCTGGATTCAGTTCCCAGCTCCTAGCTTCAACCTCAATTGTTGGCAGGTACGTGGGGAGGAAACCTGTGAATGGAAGCTTACTCTCTCACACAGATGCACTTTCTCTTCCTCTCAAATAACTTTTTGTAAAAAAGCAATTTAACTAGAAGAATTCAATAACAGCTATCACCATTACTTAGGGTCAATATCCCAAGCACTGTGTTAATTTTTACATTATAGAATTTAATTCTACTAAATTAAGTTTTGACCCTTGAAAACCTTGAAACTTTTATAATAGCCAGATGTGATAATTGTCAATATTTTTCTAACAATTCCTATTGACAGGGTAGTAATTTATAGTTTCGAAGTGTATGATTCAGAAAAATCAGCTGACTAAAAATTTGAAGATCAAAGCAAATATCTGACAGATAAATAGATAAATGAGATAAAATCATACAGAATACAAAAGTCAACAAAATTAATGAACTATCACTACATGCCAAAGCCGAAGGACAACTCACAGCTACAGTGTTAATGAAATTAAGTCAAACAGTACTATGGTATGATTCTATTCATGTGATGTTCAAAAACAGATGAAACAAGCCTGTGATGAGAAGTTCAGAAAAGTGGTTACTTTTGAGGGATAGACATAAACAGGAGAGAACGCAGAGGTGAGGGTTCACTATACTTACCTGGGTGGTGATAAAACTTATATATTTAAAATGTCATCAAGTATCCAATTAAGAATTGTCCACCTTTCTGAATATAAATTGAATTTTTTTGAAAACAAAGAAAAAAATTAAAGAGGAAAAAATCTTTATCTGAACTACATTCCTGAATAAATTAATCAGAATCAGAGACTGAGAGGCACTTGAAAAAAGACACACATATTTCAAAGGAAAGTCAAGCTATCTCAACACCAATTCTGTCTCTGACTATAGATTTTAATCTCTTGCTTAACCTCTTTTACACATGAAGTAATGATTTTTAAAAGAAATTGACATAATGAACCCAACAGTCCTAACAGTATTTATATTAAGTTGTTTACAACTGTTTCACTGGAAAACTTCAAGTACCTCTCCAAGTAACAAATATTCTATTTCAAAATTGTTACATAATACTTGAATTTCTGAGGTATTTCATTATTAGAGCATTCATGGCAAACAAAGATCAGCTCAAAATGATTACTGTGCTTTCAATTCAGTAAATCAGCAACTCTAGTTATACTTTCTTTTCTCACCATTTCATGGTGAAAGTCTTACTATAATTAATAATTAATTCTAACATAATGTGAGGAAATTTTATTCTAGAAACTACTTCACCTAAAGTTTGTAAGACAATGTCTTTCTTCCCACACTTCAACTTATTTTCTTAGGCTGAAAAATCTACACAAAGTTACTTACTTCACAAGAAAATGAGACCTAAAAATCAGAATATGCCCTGTACTTCATGAAGATTTTTAGTAAAAATCCCAGAATGTTGTTCTTAGTTTTAGATACTTTGCTACTAAAAATTTTTATTCAAGAGATAAGTGTTCACATTCAGCTTTATGATATTATTCCCTAACTACTCAAAATGAAAATACTCATCTATTTCTAAATTATAATGTGAAAAATTTACCTGTTTAGCCCCTTTGGGGAACTGCATCTTTACACATACTGACTTGGTTCAAAGCAGAATATATACAAAGTCAACATAAGCCACTGTTCTTTAACTTTTTTAAGCAAGTACCCCATCTCTATATGCACACATGTCAATAAAAGAAACTGAAAGCTAACCCACTGCTATTTCCCCTTTATTTCCATCTCACAGGAAAAGCACTAAATCCATTGGAGTCATGCTATTCCAAAAAGCACAGTTTAATGTAATTTTTGGTTAACAGAAACAGGTGACTTATAACTGGAATTATTTATGGGAATCTTACAAGTGAAAACTTAGATATTTCAACTTAGAGCCACTAACTAGATGAGTTATATTCTCAAGCCATCATATTCTTTCTGTGGCTTCAAGAAGGGGAACTTTTATTATCAGTGATTGTAAATACATGACAAATACAGGCTGCTACTCTCCTCTAAACTGCCGCTACCAATTGATCAGAGCAGTTATCAGAAATGGCAACTGAGGTGAAACTTATCTGTTATTCTTAGGCAAGTGATCTAAGCTTCCTTCCCCTTCTAACATTCTACTCACTATCTGTGACCTACCTGGAATCGAATCACGTGCAGTGAACAGCTCAGACACAGATGAATACAATATATACAAGGTAACTTCAGAAGGCCTCAAAGTACAGAGACTCTCTAGCACTTTTAAAAGTATATAGATTTTCAGAAAAACAATATGCCACTACTTATACATTGTTCTCTTCCAGATGTCAAACTGAGAAATTAATCAAGTCTAAATTTTAAAAAACTTTAAAATATATCTTTCTCAATTCCTTAAGGACGCAATTTTTTTTTTTAATTGCAACTACATTCTTGATATTCAGGCATATTTTAGAATGCCTGAAAAGATTCCTGTGAAAAGAATGTACTGAACAGTTTCCTGGAAAACCAACAGAGAATGTTTCTTATCCCAAGGCAGAGATATGCCCAGTTACAGATTTATACAGAACTCATAAATGTAGCACCCTGATAGGTGTTTAAGTAATTACAGAATTCTGTCAAAGTGTTACTTCTATTGTCTTCATGAGGCTTCTGAATGTCAAAAGTCTTTATTAAGTCAGACTTCCCTAGTGCTCCAATTCTTTCTTGGTCCCTATCAAATGCCTATTCCCTAAGGCCAAATTTCACTGCTAGAAAAACATCCTTGGGGCCAGCAGCAAGTTACAGCCCTGGCCTAAAGCGCTGGCATCCCATTGGGTGCCAGTTCTAGTCCCAGCTGCTCCTCTTCTGATCAAGCTCTCTGCTATGCTCTGGGAAAGCAGTAGAAGATGATCCAAGTCCTTGGGCCCCTGCACCCATGTGGGAGACCCTGGCTCCTGGCTCTGGATCGCCACAGATCTGGCCATTGCAGTCATCTGGGGAGTGAACCAGCAGATGGAAGACCTTCTCTCTCTACCTCTTTCTGTAACTCTGTCTTTCAAATAAATAAAATAAATCTTTTACCAAAAAAAAAAAAAAAAAAAAAAAACCATCCTGGGCGTAGGTGCTTAGCCCAGTAGTTAAAGATGCCCGCATCCCACATCAAAGTACCTGGATTCAACTCTCAGCTCTGGCTCCTGACTCCAGCTTCCTGCTCATGCAGACCCTGGGAAACTGCAGTGGGGGCTAAGTAAACGGGTTCCTGACCTCCACATGGAGACCTGGACTGAGGGTCTGGCCCTCCCGCTTCAGCCCTATCTCTACCACTGTGGGGAGTGAACCAGAGCATAGAAGTTCTTTCTCTTTCTGCCTCTCAAATAAGGAAGGAAGGAAGGGAGGGAGGGAGGGAGGAAAAGGAGGTGGGGGGGGAGGGGAGGGGAGGGGAGTGGAGGGGAGTAGAGGGGAGAGGGTGGGGAGCGGGAGGGGAGGGGAGCGGAGGGGAAAGGGATGAGAGGAGGGGAGGGGTGGAGAGCAAAGGGGAGGGGAGCGGAGGGGAGGGAAGGGGAGGGGAAAGGAGGGGGGAGGGGAAAGGAGGGGGGAGGGAAAAGGAGGGGGGAGGGGAAAGGAGGGGGGAGGGGAAAGGAAGGGAGAGGGGAAAGGAGGGGAGAGGGGAAAGGAGGGGAGGGGGAAAGGAAGGGAGAGGGGAAAGGAAGGGAGAGGGGAAAGGAAGGGAGAGGGGAAAGGAAGGGAGAGGGGAAAGGAAGGGAGAGGGGAAAGGAAGGGAGAGGGGAAAGGAGGAGAGGGGAGGGGAAAAACATTCTGATACAAGTCACGGGGGAGAGTGAAGTTGTATAGAGGAAGGAAGATTCATCAATCAAAATAGATACATGCCTACCAAGGCCCAATTTTTATGTTAGGATTATCAAGAAGGAACACCCCAATAGAAATTAACTTAGCCAGAAAAAAATTAAGTAATATCAATAAAATCTTAGCTGTGTGAGCTGAGATGAGGGTATAGTCTTAAAAGTCAGGAAAGCACTCCTGTGAAAAGATCAGCCAAGAATACAGCAAGATTTGACAAACAGCAAAACATACTCCAGGAACAACAAAAACTACAGTACATGAGGGGGCTCTAAAAATTTCATGAAAAAACAAAATGAAAATACAAAGAATTTACATGAACTTTTTGAAGCCCTTCATATTTGACATATGGAGGCAAGAGATGAGCCTCAAAGGTCATAGAAAGTTATGGAAGCCACTGTTAAGAAACTGCACATTATTCCCAAGTGTCACTAAGCACAGGCATTTGGCACAGTGGCTAAGATGCCAGCTGAGACACCCACATCCCATATCATGGTGTCTGTGTTACAGTCTTGCCTGCACTTCCAATTCCAGCTTCCTGAACCCTGGGAGGTAGCAGGTAATGGCTCAAGTACATGGGCCTCTGCCATCCATGAGAGACCTAGATTGAGTTCCCAACTCCTGTCTGTTGTGGGCACTTGGGGAGTGAACCAGCAAATAGGCAGTATTTGTTTCTCCAACTTTCAAATAAATTAAAAATTAAATTTTTAAAAAAAGTAACAGCCACTAAAAGGTACTTATTTGAGTAACATAGGTGTACTTTTCTAGGGGTCTCTATCTGCCTACTTCACTCACTGGAAAGGTGGCCAAGAAGGAAAGAGACATCAAGGAGAAATAACAAAATGGAAGGAAAGATAAATAATACTCCAGAGACCTTCAAGGTACATTCAGACATCTTGGGACAGAGACCCAGAACAGATGCTCAATCACATGCATCATTGTGCATACATGTATTGTACGCAAAAGGAACTATGGTGATGGAGAATCAAGAGTTCAAACAACTTCTGTTACTGCCTTAAACAGAAATCCTGTAAGAACTGTATTTCTATAAAATTAAAGATACAGATCTTGGTGGATTTTAGCTATCTAAAAACAAAAAGGTTGGTTAGGTTTGTTTTTAATTTGGTTCAATTTAAAAGACACTATTCACCTTGTTATACATATATCTAAGCATGAAGTCCAGCAGAAATGATTTCCCTTTACGAAAAGCTCCTGCCACGGATACCACTACTATGTTAAGATCTCGTATGTGCTCCTGTAGCAATATTTGTTCCAAAGCTTCTTCATCAAGTTCAAAGTTATGGTCATCTTCATGAGCAAGAACAATCTGTACTGGACATGGTTTCTTCATAACCTCATCAGAGTTTACTAGGTCATCATCTTCATAATTCTCACCTAGAATTAGAAAAAGAAAACAGGTTATTTGATTCCCTGTATTACAAACTTTTGCTTAAGAACTACAACTGAAACACAACTTCAAAAACTCTTCCCCCTTACAGATCATTTGAGGACAGTTACAAAAAATGTTCTGGGGCTGGCACTGTGGCCTACCAGGTAAAGCCGCCAACTGTAGTGCCGGCATCCCATATGGGCGCCGGTTCAATTCCCAGCTGCTTCACTTCCAATCCAGCTCTCTGCTATGGCCTGGGAAAGCAGTAGAAGATGGCCCAAGTCCTTGGGCCCCTGCACCCACGTGGGAGACCTGGGGGAAGCTCCTGGCTCCTGGCTTTAGATGGGTGCAGCTCCAGCCATTGTGGCCATCTGTGGAGTGGAGTGAACCAGCGATGGAAGACCTCTCTCTGCCTCTCCTCCTGTGTAAATCTTTCAAATAAATAAATAAATCTTAAAAAAAATTAATGTTCTATGAAGCCAGTACTATGGCATAGCCACTAAAGCCACCACCTGCAGTGCCAGCATCTCATTTGGATGCCGGTTCAAGACCTGGCTGCTCCACTTCCATCCAGCTCTCTGCCATGACCTGGGGAAGCAGAAATCGGCCCAAGTCCTTGGGTCCCTGTACCCGCGTGGGAGACTGGGAAGACGCTCCCGGCTCCTGGCTTGGGATCAGCATAGCTCCAGATGTTGCAGCCATCTGCGGAGTGAACCAGCAGAAGGAAGACCAACCAACAGTCCAACCGACCTACCTACCCCTCCCTTTTTCTCTCTCTGCCTCTGCGTAACTCTGCCTTTCAAATAAATAAATAAATAAATAATTTTTTTTGACAGGCAGAGTGGACAGTGAGAAAGAGAGAGAGAGAAAGGTCTTCCTTTTCCTTTGGTTCACCCCCCAGTGGCCACTCCTGTGGTGCGCTGCAGCCACCAGTCAGGTGCTTCTCCTGGTCTCCCATGGGGTGCAGGGCCCAAGGACCTGGGCCATCCTCCACTGCCTTCTCGGGCCACAGCAGACAGCTGGACTGGAAGAGGAGCAACCGGGACAGAATCCGGCGCCCCGACCAGGACTAGAACTCGGTGTGCCAGCGCCGCAGGCAGAGGATTAGCCAAGTGAGCCACGGTGCCGGCCCAATAAATATTTTTTTAAAAAGTTAATGTAGGCTACTGCTCCGCCTGTGGCGCCGGCACACCGGGTTCTAGTCATGGTCGGGGCACTGGATTCAGTCCTGGTTGCTCCTCTTCCAGGCCAGCTCTCTGCTCTGGCCAGGGAGTGCAGTGGAGGATGGCTCAGGTCCTTGGGCCCTGCACCTGCATGGGAGACCAGGAGAAGCACCTGGCTCCTGGCTTCGGATCAGCGCCGGCCTCAGAATGCCAGCCACTGCGGCCATTGGAGGGTGAACCAATGGCAAAAGGAAGACCTTTCTCTCTGTCTCTCTCTCTGTCCACTCCACCTGTCAAAAAAAAAAAAAAAAAAAAAGGTTAATGTTCTAGGTCAAAAAATAAGGAGGTACCTTTCTCTGAAGGGAGGAGAGAACTTCTACTTTGACTACGACCTTGTCTAAATATGATCAGAGTCGGCAAACTCAAAAGGCCTCCATAGCCTTGGCAACTCATGACAAGAGCCTAAGGTGATTACTGACGCCATAAACAAGAGTGTCAATTTGTTAAGTCAACAACAGGAGTCACTGTGCACTTACTCCTCATGTAGGATCTCTGTCCTTAATGTGCTGTACATCATGATTTAATACTATAACTAGTACTCAAACAGTAATTTATTTTCACTTGGTGTTTCTGCATGGGTGCAAACTGATGAAATCTTTACTTAATATATGCTAAATTGATCTTCTGTATATAAAGAGAATTGAAAATGAATCTTGATGTGAATGGAAGGGGAAAGAGAGCAGGAGAGGGGAGGGTTGTGGGTGGGAGGGAAGTTATGGAGGGGGAAAGCCATTGTAATCCATAAGCTGTACTTTGGAAATTTATATTCATTAAATAAAAGTTAAAAAAAAGTTAATGTTCTAGTACCTGTGGATTTCTCACTGCTTCTATAACAGGACAAAGAACACAAGATTTCCCACTACAAATATAGGTAAGCAACAATACTAAGAACAGCCTCTCTCTCAATTAAGTCTTAATTTTGAAAAATACATATTATAAGAAAACTATGCGTGGATTTTAAAAAAAATTTCGGCTCCAAAATAAACTTTTAATTCTGTTCTACATGAATTTTCTGAAGGATATGAACAGTGAATGTAATTTTTCATTGTAGAACATAAAGGGCGATGATAGCATGCAAAGAAAATTCCAAAATAACACAATAAAGCTTCTGCATCCCTAATTTAATAGGAGAGGATCAAGATGGCTGAATAGAGGATCTGCAACCACCTCAGCCAGAAAGCAGTTTGAGGACAAGGGAAGACCTGTAACTGCAGAAACCTAGCTGAGAGAAAACTGCAGTTGCAGTTCCTACAAACATCACAGGACTCCGAAAACCAGCAGAGGGAAAGCACGTCTTACCCTGCCACTGCCTACTAACGCTGCCAATGCCTACCATTCCTACCTTGGCTCCCCAGCCAGGGGATGCCATCTTGCTGGGAAAAGGATTCTATATATAAAATGTTAGACCTGCAGATACTGACAGAGGGAAAAACTTCAGTAAGGAGGTGCAAACTGCATAAAGACTCTGGAGGACAGTGAAGAAAGAGGATACTCATCACCACAGCTCACCACTCCTTTCCCAGCTACCCTGCCAGGGGATGCCACCTTGCTGATTAGAGAGTCACCAGCACATACCCTATGGGACCTAGGGAAGAGCCTACAGGCATTCCAGTGCTGCAGATTCACACTTACTAGTGTGCAAGCCTTGGTGTAATCTACCGGACTGGAGCAAGATCCTCTTAACATCTCCCAGAGCTGTGGCTTGGGCTGTTGATGCTAGAAGCCTTAACATAGCAGGAACTGGGGAAGGCCTTATCCACATCACAATCCAAGGGCCATAGTCGTTGGTGCCACAAGCCCCAGAATTAATTAAGCTTGCCTTATGGCAAAAGAGAACAGCCTCCTACGTCCTACGGCACCAAAAACGCAGCTACAGGCCAGCGCCGCGGCTCACTAGGCTAATCCTCCACCTTGTGGCGCCAGCACACCGGGTTCTAGTCCCGGTCAGGGCTCCAGATTCTGTCCTGGTTGCCCCTCTTCCAGGCCAGCTCTCTGCTGTGGCCAGGGAGTACAGTGGAGGATGGCCCAAGTGCTTGGGCCCTGCACCCCATGGGAGACCAGGAGAAGTACCTGGCTCCTGCCATCGGATCAGCGCAGTGCGGCCATTGGAGGGTGAACCAACGGCAAAGGAAGACCTTTCTCTCTCTCTCTCTCACTGTCCACTCTGCCTGTCAAAAAACAAACGCAGCTACAGCTATCATAAACCCTAGTGTGATTGACACTCAACTCTCTGGGAATTAAATATACACTTTTGGAACTCATGTCCACTTCAAAGTCAAACTATTACTTCCACAAACTACTGCAGACTAAACAGCTGTGGCACTTGTAGACATTGTTGACACTGATTACTACTGAAGAAATTACTTAGAGGTTACATTTTGGACTTAGTACCAAAGCCAAATAAACAACCCAAGGGATACCCCATATTCCATCTAAATGAGAAAGTCTTTTCCAATGAAACCTACTCCATTAAAAAAAAGAATATTACACGTGATTTGCAGATGTCAACATAGGAACATAGGAATCATGAGGAAGCCAGCATCACTCTGATATCAAAACCAACAAAGACACAACACAAAAAGAAAACTACAGACTAAAAAACTTGATGAACACAGATGTAAAAAATCCCAACAAAATATTAGCAAACTAAATCCATTATTACATGAAAAAGATCATACATCATGATCCAGGGGGATTTATCCCAAGATCCAAGGGTAGTTCAACATTTACAAATCAACAAACATCATAAACCAGATCAACAAAATGAAGAACAAAACCATTATGATCACCTCAACAGATGAAGAGAAGCCATCTGAGAAAATTCAACATTCTTTCATGATAAAAAAAAAAAACTCAAAAAATTAGATATGGAAGGAACACGCCTCAAAATTATTACAGGCTATATATGACATACCAACAGCCAATATCATATTGAATGCAGAAGAGCTGGAAGCATTTCCCCTCAAATGTGGAGCAAAACAAGGTTGTCCACTTTTACCACTCTAATGCAATACCGTATTAGAAGTATCAGCAAGAGCAAGTTGGGAGGAGAATGTCTAAACAACCATGTTTGCAGATGATATGGTACACAAAAACTCCAGCAAAAACTGTTAGAACTGATGAACAAGTCAGTAAAGTCACAGGATTAAAAAATCAACATACAAAAATAGTGGTATTTTATACACTAATAATGATCTCATTGAGAAATAAAAATCTATTCACAGTAGCCACAAAAAAAAAAAAATCAAATATTGGGTAATAAATTTATCCAAAGTGAAATTTTCTCTACAATGAAAATTACATAACACTGATGAAAGAATCAACACAAAAAATGAAGATACTCCATATTCATAATTGAAATAACATTAAAATGACCCTAGATTCAATATAATCACTGTCAAAGTACCAATGATAATCTTTACAAAATTAGAAAAAAGATCCTAAAATTCATATGCACTCACAAAAGACCCAGAACACAGAAAGCAACGCTGGGGGGGGGGAAAAATCAAGCTGAACACATCACCATACCTAATTTCAAAGCACACTACAAAGTTATAGTTATTAAAACAGCAGGGCATTTGCATAAAAAAACAAATCAATGGAACAGAATAGAGAGCCCAGAAACTAATCCATGTATATACAATCAACTGATTTTTGACAAAAGGTTCTACATTGGAGAAAGGACATTCTTTTCAATAAATGGTGATGGCAAAACTGCATGCATATATGAATGAGATTAGATCTGTACTTCTCACCATACACAAAAATCAATTCAAAAAGAATCAAAGACCTAAATGTATGACCTGAAACTATGAATACAGGGAATACTTCAAGATGTTGGTTTAGGTGATGATTTCCTGGAGAAGACCCCAAAAGCGCAGGCAACAAAAGCAAAACTAGACAAGTGAGATTATATCAAACTCAGAAGCTTCTGCACAGCAAAGGAAACAGGAGACTGAAGACACTCCAACAGAATGGAAGAAAATATTTGCAATCCACTTATCTGATAAACGATTAATACCCAGAATGTATCAGTAACTCAAAATAACCCAGTAAGAAAAAAAATCTGATCCAGTTAAGAAATGAGCAAAGGAAATGAACAAACGGCCAACAAATATACAAAAAGCAATGGGGGGGGGGGGGGGGGCTGGCACTGTGGAGTGGTGGATAAAGCTAACACCTGCAGTCCTGGAGTCCCAGCTGCTATATTTCCGATCCAGCTCTCTGCTATGGCCTGGGAAAGCAGTGGAGGATGGCCCAAGTCCTTGGGCCCTGTACTCGAATGAGAGACCTGGCTTTCTCTTTTCTCTCTCTCTCTCTCACTCCCTCCCTCCTTCCCTCTGTCTTTTAAAGATATATTTATTTGAAAGGCAGAGTTACACATAGAGAGAAGACAGAGATCTTCCAACTACTGGTTACTCCCCAAATGGCCGCAACAGGCAGGTCTGGGCCAAGCCGAACCCAGGAGCCAGGAGCTTCTTCCAGGTCTCCCATGTGGGTACAGGGGCCCAAGGACTTGGGCCACCCTCTGCTGCTTTCCCAGGTGCATTAGCAGGGAACTGGATTGGAAGTGAAGCAGCTGGGATTCTATGGGATTACAATGCTACAGGTGATGGCTTACCCAGTAGGCAACAACATCAGGCAAAAGGGGGACAACTTAGACACTGCTGGTGGGAACGTAATTTTGTGCAGCCACTATGGAAAACAACATGGAGATTTGTTTTATAAAAAAAAAAACTAGAAATGGAACTGCCATATGATCCAGCAATCACACTACTGGGCATATACACAAAAGACATGAACCCACTGTATCAAAGATACCTGCTTCATCATGTTTACAGCAGCACTATTTACAATAGCTAATCAATCCATGTGTCAGCAGATGAATGGAAAAAGAAATAAATACAGCAAATGCAAATAGCAGAGATAAATTTCCAAAGTTTGGGCTCCTGTTCTTTTTTGAACAAACACCTAATAGTTTCACAGGACACATGCCTTATCTGAAATTCTCAACCAATTGCTTGATCTGACTAGCAACAAGTTACTCCTGGGGTTCTTACACTCTCCCAGCCAAAATTTTTAAAAGGTCTTCCACTTGAACCTGTCAGTTTCCAAACTAAGGAGATATATGGCATCCATTATGTTCAAAGCAATGACTGTCCCTCTTCTACAGGACAGAATTACTCCAGTGAAGATCAGTATATTCCTGGTCAACAATGCAACAATACTTGACCCACATAACTACTATTCAGAGATTTGCAAAGACCATTAAAGGAATAGTCTTTGCATTACAAGGCACCTTTAGTTGATTGCAAAGTCAACAGTATTATTTCAAAATGTGCTGCAGTGACAATGCGTTATAAAGAGCAAACAATTTCAAAGGAGAATTTTTGGATTATAAAAGCAATCAATATCTAATTTAAGAGGATATTATGGGGGCCGGTGCTATGGCATAGTAGGTTAAGCCTCTGCCTGCGGCACTAGCATCCCATGTGGGCGCCTGCTTAGTCCCAGCTGCTTCACTTCCAACCCAGCTCCTTGCTGATGGCCCAAGGGATTGGGCCCCTTCACCCATATGGGAGACCCAGAAGAAGCTCCTGACTCCTGGCTTTGGATCAGGTCAGCTCCAGCCATTGCGGCCATTTGAGAATGAACCAGTAGATGGAAAATCTCTCTCTCCCTTTGTCATAACCCTGTCTCTCAAATAAACAAATCTTTAAAAAAAAAAAAAAGGATATTATCATTGTTTGAATGGCATACAGCTACCACCAGGTATGAAATTTGAATGAAGGTAAACAAATCCCAGATTAATGTATTTTTAGGTAAGCTCAGATAAATGATGGCATGCAACTTGTGTGCCTAAAAAGTTCACAAGCTTAATCAATTGCTAACACCATATGCTAAGGAGTACAACTATCGAAATGTATGCCCCTAACTTCTGTGTCTGTGTTTTCACCTGTAAAATCGGGTTAATAACAAGTACCTACCTCATAAAGTTGCCATTAGGATGAGCTGAACTATTCATGGTACATAGGAAGTACTATGCATATAGGTGTTATTAAGGTAACAGCAGTTTTAAAATAGTCAATCCAACAAGAGCTTTTCATTTATACCTTGAAACACTGCAGTGATTTTTTTTTGTTTTGTTTTGTTTTTGTTTTTGGACAGGCAGAGTGGACAGTGAGAGAGACAGGGAGAAAGATCTTCCTTTTACCATTGGTTCACCCTGCAATGGCCGCTTTGGCTGGCGCACCATGCTGATCTGAAGGCAGGAGCCAGGTGCTTCTCCTGGTCTCCCATGCAGGTGCAGGGCCCAAACACTTGGGCCATCCTACACTGCACTCCCAGGCCACAGCAGAGAGCTGGACTGGAAGAGGGGCAACCGGGACAGAATCCAGTGCCCCGACCAGGACTAGAACCCGGTGTGCCGTGCTGGCTTAGCCTATTGAGCCGTGGCGCCAGCCTACACTGCAGTGATTTTCAACTGACTGGTTTAACCATATACTGATACCACCATGCATCCATTTGCTCAAGTACAATCCCGGGAGCTGTACTTAACACCTCTCTCCTCTTCCTTACCTCTAAATCTAAGCAACAGCCATGTTTCTAAGATTTCTTCATTTCAGAACCTCTACTGATACCATCCTGTTACCACCACCACCATCGTCTGCACTTGGACTGTACTACCTAACTGATCGCCCATCATTAGTAACTCTTGCCCTCCCTTCCCAACTCAATCCAATCTCCAGAGTAGTAACTAAGTAACAGTCTAATTAAATTTAGTCAGGTCACTCTCCTTTAAATCACTGTTACAGGACGAATGACTGAAATCATACATATGCATTATAAGACTGTCAATCCCTCTTGTTCCAAACTGCCCTCCAACCCCTCTTTATAGAGGACAAAGCCAGCCTTTCTTCAGATATGTATGCTATTAAGCTCTTTCTAGACTCAGTCTTCACTCACCATATTCTTCTGCCTAGAATATTCTTTTTGCCATGTTGTTCCTCTAATTTATACTTATTCCTAAGTCTCAGTTTAAATATCATTACACAGGAACAAGAATCTGCCCTGAGATTCCCAATCAAGTTTAGTACTCTTATACACTCCCATAACTTTAATCTATCCTTTGAATATTTATGTAAGAACTTATTTTAGATTGTCAGTGCAATTATGAGATCCCTCAAATTAGTTTACCACCACCACCAGAAATAAACGGAAACAAGAAAACAAAAAAAAAGCCTTAAGTTCCTTACCATAGTCTCCATAGTTCAATGTGATCTGGCTCCTGTCACATTCCTAACACACTCCTGGTTCAGGCCTAAAACTCCAGGTGAATTGGCCCTCCTGCTGCTCCTTGAACAGGCTACATCTAATTCCCACCTTAGAATCTTTGTCCTGTATTGCCCTGTCAGGAATGCTCAGCTCTGTCTCTAGAAATTCTTATAACTTACATCTCCATCATCCAGCCCCACCCCGGCTCCAATGGTATCTCCTCAGTATGATCTGCCCTGCCCACTCAATCTAAATCACAGACAACGTTATCACTTAACAAAACTGATTTTTTACAGCCCTCTTCAAAACACAAAGAAAATCTTTTTTCACTTATTTACACTTGTATCTGTAAGCTGCCCCTCCATAGAACGTGTATCATTGAAGTCAGAATCTCAAGCAGAGGGTGAGCACTTGATGCAGCATCTGATGGCTGTGTGGGACACCACATTCCACACTGGAGTGCCTGGTTTTCCACTGAGTCCCCACTACTCTTTCCAATTCAGCTTCCTGCTAATGAACACTCTGAGAGGCATCAGCTGATGGCTTGGGTACTCGAGTCCCTGCTACCCATATGGGACACCGAAACTGAATTCCAGGCTCTTGGATTCAGTCTGGACCAGCGCTATACAGGCTTTTGGAGAATAAGGCAGCAGATGTAAGATTCACCTCTGTCTCTCTCTGCCTTTCAAATAAGGTAAATTATGTAAAATGTTATTAAAAAAATAACATTTTAAATATAAAAGAAAAAAAAAGAATCACTGTTTTGACTACTCTATCTCCTGGCACCTAGAACAGTGCCCTTGAAATCTACCCTAGGGGCTGGCACTGTGGTGCAGCGGGTTAACGCCCTGGCCTAAAGCGCCAGCATCCCATATGGGCACTGGTTCTAGTCCCGGCTGCTCGTCTTCCAATCCAGCTCTCTGCTATGGCCTGGGAAAGCAGTAGAAGATGGCCCAAGTCCTTGGGCCCCTGCACCCATGTGGGAGACCTGGAAGAAGCTCCTGGCTTCGGATTGACACAGCTCTGGCCGTTGCAGCCAACTGGGGAGTGAACCATCAGATGGAAGACCTCTTTCTTTCTGCCTCTCCTCTCTCTGTGTAACTCTGACTTTCAAATAAATAAATCTTAAAAAAAAAAAAAAAAAAAAAGAAAAGAAAAGAAATCTACCCTAGCAATACATTCAGTGGAATACTTCTTGAAATAATGAAATTCAAACATTTTACTCAGGAATCCTCACTTATCTTTATCTGTTTTAAAAGCAAATATGATAATTTCTTATGGAAATACCTCTAGCAATTCAAGAATTGTATGCATTACTGCCACAAAGTCACAATAAAAATTACAAATTATGAAGTTCTACCATGTAAAACACCTTAAAAAAATCATAATTGGTAAGGGCTAGAATATTACAATGACCCAATTTGGGGACTGGTAATTTTATTAAAACCAACAAACAGGAGCCAGTACTGTGGTGTAACAGGTAAAGCTGCCACTTACAATGCCAATATCCCATACTGACACTCAAGTCCCAGCTGCTCTACTTCCAATCCAGCTCCCAGGTGATGGCCTGGAAAAAGCAGTGGAAGAGGGCCCAAGTATTGCCACCCACATGGGAGACCTGGAAGAAGCTCCTGGCTTTGGCTTGGCCCAGCCCTGACCACAGTGGCCATCTAGGGAATGAAACAGTGGATGGAAGATCTCTCTCATTCTCTCATTCTCTCCCTCCCTAATTCTTTCAATTAAAATAAATAAATCTTTAAAAAAAAAAAAAAACACAACAACAACAACTAGTTTCATTCCTGCTGCCATGGAAGGGTTAGTAGGTTTCTTTAAAATGTAAAAAGCAACAAAAGCCACTGAGCAAGAAAGCTTTGTTAACTTGAATTTCACCTAGATTAGTTGGCTATGGTTTCATGTGGCCAGTTTTTTTGGTTTTTTGTTTGTTTGTTTTTTTAATGTTTATTTGAAGGACAGAGTTACAGAGAAAGGGAGAGACAGAGAGAGAGGTCTTCCATCTGCTGGTTTGCTCCCTAAATGGCCACATAGGCTGGAGCTGAGCCGATCCAAAACCAGGAGCTTCTTATGGGTCTCCCACACAGGTGTAAGGGCCTAAACACTTGGGCCATCTTCTACTGCTTTCCCAGGCCACAGCAGAGAGCTGGATTGGAACAGAAGCAGCCAGGACTCAAACCAACTGGCTTTGGTTCAGCCCAGCCATTTGGGGAGTGAACCAGAGGATGGAAGACCTCTCTCCCCCTCCCTGCCTCTGCTTCTCTGTAACTCTGCCTTTCAAATAAATGAATAAATCTAAAAAAAAAAAAAAAAAAAAAAAAAAACACACACACATGCAATAGCCACCATCATAGACATCTCAACTGGTTAAGTTTACACAATTCTGACTGAAAAATTGAAGTACAGCAAGCATTCTGTTGCATTCGTACTACAACTGTTGTACCCAGATCACCTGCAGACAAGTTTTTCAACAAGTGGGATGAGACTCAGAGCATTTCCTCAAGTAACAGGAGATGAAACATGACATTACCATTATGATTCTGAAGACAATCAAAGCAATGGCTACCAAGAGGTAGAAGTGGTTCGGTCCAAGCAAAAGCAAGAGTAAAGGTTATGGCAACAGTTTTTTTTCTTTTTTGAATACTTAAAGCATGTTGCTTGTTGATTTTCTAGAGGGCCAAATAATGAAAACATGTGTTTATTGGTGTTTTGAGAAAGTCAGCCAGTGCTTTAACATAAAAACACCCAGGAAAGCTTCAACAAAGAGTCTTTCTCCACTACAACAATGTTCCCACTCATTCTTTTTCTTTTTTTTTTTTTTTTAAGGATTTACTTATTTATTTGAGTTACAGTAAGAGGGAGAGACTGAGAGGTCCCCCTAAATGGCTGAAATGGAAGGATGGGGAGATTCTAAGCCAGGAGCCAGAAGCCTCCTCCAGGCCTCCTACATGGGTGCAGGGGCCCAAGCACTTGGGCCACCTTCCATTACTGTCCCAAACCATAAGCAGAAAGCCGGATCGGAAGAGGAGCAACTGGGACAAGAACTGGCACCCATATGCGATGCCAGTGTCCTAGGCGGAGGTTTAATCCACTATTCCACAGTGCCAGCTTCCCCCAATTCATTTTCTTAAAACAAGGGCAGGCACAGGCATTGTGGTGTAGGTTAAGCAATTGTTTGGGGTAGCCACATTCCATATATGAGTGCTAGTTTGAAGTCCTGACTACTCCTTGTCAGATAACTTCTGCTAATGTGGTGCCCGGGAAGGCAGCAGATGATGACCCAAGTATTTGGGTCCCTGTCACACACAAGGGAGAACTGAATGGAGTTCCTGGCTACTGGGTTCAGTTCGGCCCAGCCCCAGCTGTTACACACTTGGGAAGTGAACCAACGGATGGAAACTATTATCCTCTAATCTCCGGTTGCTCTGCCTTTCAAATAGATAAATGATCTTGGGGGTGGAGGTGGGGGTTAGTGGGAAATCAATCCACCTTCCATTCCTAACTTGGCTACTCCTGACATTTTTTTGTCTTGTTTCCCAATCTTATCTCTAAGGAATATCCACTTTTTCTTCAGTTACTCATGTAAAAAAAGACTGCACTGACATGGCTAAATTCCCAAAACCATCAGTTCTTCAGGAATGGGCTAAATGGCTGCTATCATCATGCAGCAAAGTATCTTGAACTTGGTAAGGCATATGTTGAAAAATAAAATTTATATTTTTAATTTTTATCTTTACTTTGATATCTTTTTTTTTGTTTGAAAGGCAGAGTTACACAGAGAGGAGAGAGGGAGAGATCTTCCATCTGCTGCTTCACCCCCAAGATGGCCTCAATGGCCAGGCTGAAGCTGGGAACCAGAAACTCCATCTGAGTCTCCCACATGGCTGCAGGGACCCAAGAACTTGGGCCATCCTCCACTGCCCACCGAGGAGCATTAGCAGGGAGCTGGATCAGAAGCACTGCCATTATGGGATGCCAGCAGCTCAACCTGCTGTGTTACACTGCTGGCCCTTATCTTTACCTTTTAATTTTTCTACAAAAAATCCCCTCATATCATGTTCCTAATATACTTATCAAAGACAGGTGAGGATATTCATGTTCTGGTGTCTGTGTTTAAAAATTAGCTTCAGTATGCAAAATACAATCTAATACCACTCACAGGGGCCTTATAGCTGTGAAGCCAAATCTGGATATTTTAAAGAAAAGGAAAATATATGACTAGAACAATGAGAAGAGAACAGGGCCAGGTCTTCTCATTTAGTTTTGTTTACTCTACAGCACTGCTGCTCCAGCTTCTAACATGAATACAAATCACATTAGGATCTTGTTAAAATACATATTCTGACTTAGTGAATCTTCACTGAAGCTTCAAATTGTATTTCTAACCCTAAAATGATGCTAAAATTGCTGGCCCTAAGACTATACAGAGTAACAAGGGTCACAATATTTTATAGGTGTGCAATATGTAAATACTATGCATTTTATTTCACTTCATGTAGTCTACAACAATGTTAAAGAAAAGTTTCAAGCTAAACTATAGTGTTTTATGCTTCCTGGAAGACTGCTAACTGATACAAAAAACAGAACTCTAGTCTACCTATTGAGGATTCTATGTAAAGTACAAAAAAAAAGTAGAAAATGTTTTAAAATGTTCACCTGACATACAACTAGTTAGAAACCACTGCTCTACAGTGATCACCAGTCATCTGGCTGAGCTTTTTATAGCTGTGCTGGGTTTCACCTTCCAGACTCACGCTGCCTGCAGGCTAGGTAAGAATACAATGAAACAAATTCCAATATTTTTTTGACAGACAGAAGCAACTATTAGCCAATCCAGTATTAAAAGGAAAATTTTTCAATTCATAACTTGCTATTATAAACTATTATTAAGAATTATAGGAACCAGTGCTGTGGCCTAGTAGGTTGGGCCTTCGCCGGTGGTGCCAGCACCCCATATGGGTGCCGGTTCTAGTCCCTGCTTCTGCACTTCCTATCCAACTCTCTGTTGTGGCCTGGGAAAGCAGAGGATGGCCCAAGGGCTTGGTCCTCTGCACCTACATAGAAGACCCAGAAGAAGCTCCTGGCTCCTGGCTTTGGATCAGCCCAGCTCCAACCGTTGAGGCCATTTGAGGAGTTAACCACAGGATAGAAGACTTCTGTCTCTCATCTCTCTGTAACTCTGCCTCTCAAATAACTCTTTTAAAAAAATAGAATTTAGGCCGGCGCCGCGGCTCACTAGCTAATCCTCTGCCTTGCGGTGCCGGCACACCGGGTTCTAGTCCCGGTCGGGGCGCCAGATTCTGTCCTGGTTGCCCCTCTTCCAGGACAGCTCTCTGCTGTGGCCCAGGAGTGCAGTGGAGGATGGCCCAAGTGCTTGGGCCCTGCACCCCATGGGAGACCAGGAGAAGTACCTGGTTCCTGCCATCGGATCAGCGCAGTGCGCCGGCCGCAGCGGCCATTGGAGGGTAAACCAACGGCAAAGGAAGACCTTTCTCTCTGTCTCTCTCACTGTCCACTCTGCCTGTCAAAAAATAAAAAAATTAAAAAAAAATAAATTTATAAAGTTAAATTTCTTTTATAAAATTAGAACTACAAAGCAAATTGCAAAAATAAAAACTTTAAAGATTCCAGAAAATGACCTATTAACAATGTCAGTTATCAAAGACTTACCCTCATAACCCTTTTGGCAAAAAAAAAAACATCCTAAAATATCCAGGATTTAAAAAATTCTTTAAACAGGCCGGCACCACGGCTCACTTGGTTAATCCTCCACCTGCAGCTCCAGCACCCCAGGTTCTAATCCCGGTTGGGGCACCGGATTCTGTCCCAGTTGCTCCTCTTCAGTCCAGCTCTCCGCTGTAGCCCAGGAAGGCAGTGGAGGATGGCCCAAGTGCTTGGGCCCTGCACCCACATGGGAGACCAGGAGAAGCACCTGGCTCCTGACTCTGGATTGGCGCAGCGCGCCAGCTGTAGCAGTCATTTTGGGGGTGAACCAACGGAAAAAGAAGACCTTTCTGTCTAACTCTACCTGTCAAAAAAAATTCTTTAAACAGTATACAATGTAGTTTATCTCTTTCCTCCATTACTATCAAATCAGGAGACAAAGATATTTTTCCTGTAAGATTTACATATTATTTTCCACTTGAAATCTACTGTTTCCATAGAAACTAACACTGATATCACAGAATTTCTGCTGTTCCCACTTAAAAGGACACTGAGGTTCCAAAAAAATTGCTTTTATGCATTCATCTAAATATAAATAAAGCAAAATATAAACTAGATTACTCTAAGTATATAAACTTTCCCAAAGCTTCTCATTAAATATTAGCCAATTCTTAAAACATATACTGTGTGTGAGTGTAAAGTATTTAAGGAAAAAAAAAAAGCCTGATGTTAATTTAGATATTTTAGATAAAGTTGCAGTTTATAAAGTCAGCTTTCTTGACTAGTTAAGAGAAGCTAAAATAAATGGCTTGGGGCTCCAAGTAATAAGACAGAAAATCACAAACATGATATTTAGATTCTGCAAGTCCTCGCTAAAGCCCTAACATTGGGGTTCTTCTCCATTTTTTTCTAAAGAGTAATCTTGCAGAAAATCTCACCTCAAGTCGAGATATAAAAAGGGTCTTAAACCTACCCTTAGGTATTTATGGGGAAGGAGAGAATGGGAGGGAAATAAGACTTTTGTTCTGTGGTCCAGGTTTTTAAAGAATAAAAGCACACAATCCTAGCATATTTTTTTATTTTCATATTTTAATATTTTTAGCTTAACCTTTTTAGGTACTTGTTTATACCCTAGATGAATTTTTTAACATTTATTTATTTATTTGAAAGTCAAGAGTTACACAGAGAGAAAAAGAGAGGCAGAGGCAGAGAGAGGTCTTCCATCTGCTGGTTCACTCCCCAGTTGGCCACAATGGCCAATCGGAAGCCAGGAGCCAGGAGTTTCTTCCGGGTCTCCCAAGTGGGTGCAGGGGCCCAAGGACTTGGGCCATCTTCTACTACTTCCCAGGCCACAGCAGAGAACTGAATAGGAAGTGAAGCAGCTGGGAATCAAACCAGTGCCCATTATGGGAAGCCAGCACTGCAGGCAGTGGTTTCACCCGCTATGCCACAGTGCAGGTCCTATCCTAAGGGAGTGATATGGTTCCTTGTTTATAACTACATACGCAGAATAAAAAAAACAAATGGAAAATCTCTATATATATACTCTATGGAACTCTGCCTTTCAAATAAATAAAATAAAATCTTAAAAAAATAAAGAAAGAAAGAAAAACAAAAACAGGGGCTGCCACTTTGGTGTAGCAGGTAAAGTTGCCATCTCAGCGCCCATATGGGCGCCAGCTCCAGGTCCAGCTGCTCCACTTTCGATCCAGCTCCCTGCTAATACACCAAGGAAAGCAGCAGAAGACAGCCCAAGTGCCTGGGCCCCTGCACCTATGTGGGAGACCCTGAAGAAGTTCCTGGCTCCTGGCTTTGGATCAGCCCAGCTCTGGTCATTGCAGCCATTTGAGGAGTGAACCAGCAGGTGGAAGCGCTCTATCTTTCCTGCTCTCCTGCTTGCTCTGTGTCTCTGTAACTGTGCCTTTCATATAAACACGTTTTTTTCTTCTTTTTTTTTTCTGGGCCCCATTTTAAATCTTTAAAAAAAAAAAGAAAAAGAAATCAGGTCACAAAAGAATACATATTTGAACCACTTACTAAAATCTGTTAAATGGAGCAAAATACTACATATTATTTATGAACTATATACATATATAAATACAGAATTGGGAAAGTAGGAAACACACAGACCACCTTCAGGACAGGTGTTTATCTATGGAAGGGTATTGAAAGAATCCTCCAACCATACTCTAACATTTATTTCTCTTTTCAAAAGGATTCAAGGGGCCAGCGCCATGGCCCACTAGGTTAATCCTCCACCTGTGGCACCAGCATCCCATATGGGCACCAGGTTCTAGTCCCAATTGCTCCTCTTCCAGTTCAGCTCTCTGCTGTGGCCCAGGAAAGCAGTGGAGGATGGCCCAAGTGCTTGGGCCCCTGCACCCACGTGGGAGACCAGGAAGAGAGGCACCTGGCTCCTGGCTTCGGATCAGCGTAGCTCCAGCCATTGCAGCCATTTGGGGAGTGAACCATAGGATGGAAGATCTTTCTCTCTCCCTCCCTTTCTGTCTGTAACTCTGTCAAATAAATAAATTAAAAAAAAAAAAAAAGAATTCACACCACCATGGCAAATATTATATATCGAATGTATGCAATGGCACTTGGCCATCTATTTTATCTTATCCCTCTGTGTCACTTTTCTAAGTTTGAAATATGTTACAATTGTGTTTAATGAAACATTGTAAGTTGCCTCTGAATTTACTTCCCCAAGGAAGGCAACTTAGATTTATGGAATGACACAATGTCTTTATAGCAGCTCTAGGGAAGTAAGCCTCAAAACAAAACGACCCTGAGACTTAGCTATTAACCCCATCTCAGGGAGAGGAGATGTGCGCATTCAGGAAACATGTTTTTAAAAATTCAGGATTCTGCAGCTAAGAAGTGCTACAAGTATCAAGACCTGTCCTTTTACTTTAAATCAATGCCGTTTCCACATAGCAAACTTCCTTTCAGTGTTACAGAATAATTCTTGTAAAGATCAATCATTGTTCTCCAGTGATATAACCAAAGTACGGATACTCAAATTAGTCCATGTTTTGAGTGATGCTTATATTTTAAAATAAATCCCTAATATTAGCTCATCTCATCTATTTTCCTGAGTAAAAAAATACAAGTTCAGAGGACGAGTGGGTTTAAAAGGCTTGTTTTTGTTTGGGAGAGGTGGACTGACATCTGGTGTTTCAGATTTTTAGCTCCCTAAAACTGGATTAAGGAACAAAAATTAGAATAACCAAAATAATCACACCTACAGATACACATCCATTCCTTAACAGACAAGATGGGGGGTGGGTATTTGCTACTGAATTGTCAATTCAACTTTAATGTAGTTATAATGCATCCATAAATATTTACTTAGCCACAGCCACACAGTAAAACAGTAAGCCAAATGCACACCAAAGCTTAAGAACTACCACCTGGTGGCTTGCTCAGAATAAAGATTCTTGGGCAGCACTGTGGCTCAGCGGGTTAATGCCCTGGCTTGAAGCACCGGCATCCCATATGGGCGCTGGTTCGAGACCCGCTGCGCGCTGGTTCCAGACCTGACTGCTCCTCTTCCAGTCCAGCTCTCTGCTGTGGCCTGGGAAAGCAGTACAAGATGGCCCAAGTCCTTGGGCCCCTGCACCCACGTGGGAGACCTGGAAGAAGCTCCTGGCTCCGGATCGCACAGTTTCAGCCATTGTGGCCAATTGGGGAGTGAACCACCAGATGGAGCACCTCTCTTTCTCTCTTTCTCTCTGTGTAACTCTTTCAAATAAACAAATAAATCTTAAAAAAAAAAAATTCTTGGACCCACCTTCGGGGTCTGATTTGTGCATAAGTAATGATGCCCAGGAATCTACATTTTAAATAAGCACCCCACTAACAACCACCAAATTATCATGAGGAGGAGGTAAAAGGACTAAAATTGGAGGTACATAGGCCTTTATTCCTTAAATAAAAGTCACTCAACACCTATGACATGGAGCTAGGAACTGGAGATTTAGTAGTGCACAAAACAAACAGAAACACAGAGAAAGAAAATTCTGGACCAGCATGGCATAGTAGACAAAGCGACAGGCTACGATGCCAGCATCTCATATGGGTGCCAGGTGTTCCACTTCTGATCCAGCTCCCGGCTAACATGCCTGGGAAAGCATCAGAGGATGGCCCAAGTACTCAAGTCTCTGCACTGGGATGAAGGTCCAGGCTCCAGGCTTCAGCCCAGCCCAGTCCTGGCTCTTGCAATCATCTGGGGAGTGAACCAGTAAATGGAGGATCTCTCTCTCAATCTCTCATTCTCTCTCTCTCTCTTTCCCTCCTTCTTTCCCTTTCTCTCTTTTTGGAACTCTTTCAAGTAAATAAGTCTTTAAAAAAAAATCCTGGGGCCAGCACTGTGGCGTAGCGGGTAAAGCCAACACCTGCAGAGCCAGCATCCCATATGGGTGCCAGTTCAACACTTGGTTGCTCCACTTCAGATCCAGGTCTCTGCTATGGCCTGGGAAAGCCAGAGAAAATGGCCAAAGTCCTTGGGCCCTTCCTCCACATGGGAGACCTGGAAGAAGCTCCAGGCTCCTGACTTCAGAATGACCCAGCCCCAGCCGTTGCAGCCATTTGGGGAGTGAACCAGCAGATGGAAGACCTTCTCTCCTTCTCTCACTCTCTCTCTGCCTCTGCAACTCCACCTCTCAGATAAATAAATCTTTAAAAAAAAAAAAAAGTGTAGATATTGATTGGAGGGGCCAGCAATGTAGTATATGTAGTGAGCTAAGCCTCTGCCTGTGGGGCTGGCATCCCATATGGGTGCTGGCTGCTCCTCTTCTGATCCAGCTCTCTGCTATGGCCTAGGAAAACAGCAGCAGATGGCCCAAGTCCTTGGGACCCCATACTCTCACGGGAGACAGGAGGAAGTTCATGGTTCCTGGCTTCAAAAGGCCCAGTTCCGGCCATCAATGCCATTTGGGGAGTGAACCAGCGGACGGAAGACCTCTCTCTCTGCCTCTGCCTCTCTGTAACTCTGCCTTTCTTTCAAATAAATAAACAAACATTTAAAAAAAAAAAGACATTGCTTGGGAGGCTGCCATCCCATAACAGAAAGCCTGCTGCCGATGATGGCTCAAGCATTTGAGTCCCTGCCACCCACACAGGGGACCTGGATGGAGTTCCCAGTTCTGCCTTCAGAATTACAGGCATTTGTGTGAATCAGAGAATGGGAGGTCTGTCTGTCAGTCTCTCTCTCTGCCTTTCAATAAATAAATAAATAAATAAAAAGTTTAAAGGTGTAGGCTAAGAATGCTGGGCATTACCCTCAAAGGGAGCCACTGAAAATTTGGGAAGAGAGGAGTGATAAGATCAAAGCTGTACTACAGAGGTAAACTGAAAGTCATGAGTGAATCCTAAGTGTGATGAGAGCCTAAAAACAGGGCGATGAGATAGAAGGCAACTGCAAGAACTCGTGTATTAAATGAGAAGTCCAAGTCAAGACGTTGACAGTAAAAATGAAAAGGGGTGCACTCAAGAGCTAGTTCCTGAGACAGCCTTCTTTGGCTGAGGCAACAGTTAACGTTAAATTATTCTACATTTTCTATAGACATTCTCTTTTCACATAAGCCTTTATAAAGCAACATGTAATACATTTCCATTTCCAGAAGTATTTTTTGGCACAGTGACTGCAAGGAATCCATCAGAACTCCAGGTTTCTTTGACTCAGGCAAATAGTTAATCATTCCTTTTTGGCACAAAAATTACCTTAGTGGAAGTTCAAGCTATAAAACTCACAAAAAAAAATAAATAAGCTATGAAACTTGGGATAACCAGTTAGTAAGAGTCATGCACACACATACACACACACACATCCAAACTTAAATTTAGACAGGGTTATCATAACAAATCTCAAAAACAGACTTGCCAAGATTCTGGAAATAAGACTCTAAATTCTATTTTACCACATCTCTCTACCTCAGATGACTGCTACAGCAACAGTTTAAAAAAAGAAAAGCACTCGCTCAAATTCCAGACTTGGCTCAACACAGGCAAAATTCTTAGTACAAGAGCAGCTGTAAAATGAAGGGAATGGTGCCAAAAACAAACATCCTTCCAACTAGATAAAATGTGACTAATTTGAAAAAACAAAAGGTAAGAAAGTGAGAGCTTCCCACTACAGTCTCCTGTCCTTTCCCTAGTTTGGCAATTTTACAGCTCATGTCAGGATTCCTTCTGGTAAATAAATACACACGCTCAAAAATGGGTAGGGAGAAACACATCGCCACAGTTTTTAAGTCACATCTTGGGCTACTTTTTCCAGGAATTATCCAGTTATTTAAATCAATTCTTTGCTCTGCTTGGTTACTGAAAAACAGCTCATATTCTTTTTATTAAATATGCTCTAACTTCATTTCATCTCTCAGTTACCTCTATCTAACTGCTTTAAAATACTTTGTAAGCATCCTTTTAGATTGCAAATTCTTAGAAATCAGGGACAAATGCTTAAAATTACTTTGTAAAAAGGTTCCCATACTTCCTTTATATCTCCAAATCAGTAGTGCATCCTATGAAAGTGCTTTGCTCTAGACGATCCACCAGTGCACTCTTCAAAGCTTAACAAAACCCACTCTCCTCCATGATATTTTCAACAAAACCAGCAGGCAGTAATTTCTACTTCTGAACTTACAAATCTAAGAATAAATTTAACTCACAAGTATTCATGAAGTTTAAATGACCTCCAGTTTACATGAACTTTTGGAACATGTATTGCCACACTTTTGTATGCACATATTCATTACAAGCAACTGAAAAGCCTTGTTATAAGGTAAGTACACAGTATGTCAAATAACATCAAGGGAGAAAGCAAGTTCTGTGTCTAAGTATAGTCCTCTTTTTGCCTGTCCCACTCCCCTCTCAAATCCCAAATGAAAGCTAATTCCAATCCCTTACGTTTTCTCCAGCCCTCAAGAGAAGGGACTTTATCTTTCAAACTTCTGAAGTAGGTTTTTTAATTAAGGAAACTGAGTGCTCCTAAGCTTGCTTTCCTTCTACCACACTACTGGGCACTGGGCAGATGCTCATACTCTGGCAATAAAATGAGAGAATTAGGGCAGGTGCTTGGTCGTTAAGATGCCCCCTGGGACGCCGACATCCCATATCAGGGTGCCTGGGTTTGAGCCCCAGCTCTGCCTCTGATCCCAGCTCCCTGCTACGGCATATGCCGGGAGGCAGCAGCTCATGGCTCACGCCCTTGAGTCCCTGACACTCCTGGGAAATTTGGGTTGAGTTCTGGGCTACTGGCTTCCATCTAGCCCAGCCTTCACTGTTGAGGGCATCTGGGGAGTGAACCTGTAGACAGGAGTTCTGTCTCTCTCTCTCTCACTCTGCCTCGCAAATAAACAATAACAACGACACAGGCATTTGGTACAGTGATTAAGATGTCCACAACCTGAATTTGAGTACCTGGGTTCGAATTCCAACCACCACTATTCCAACTTCCTGCTAATGTGCACCCTGGGAGGCAGCAGGTAATGAATGACTCAAGTACTTGGGTCCCTGTCACCCCATGGGAGATTCACACTGAATCAGCCAACTATTGCAGGCATTTGGGGAATGAACAAGTGAATGGGAGATCTCTAAGTCCACCTGACTCTCTCTTTGCCTTTCAAATAAATTTTTTAAAACTAAGAAAAAAATTTTAAATAAAAAAATTATAGAGATTATACAATCACGTGGTGAAATACGATATTAAATGAAAAAGCAAAATATAGAAATGGGCATTTGGTATAGTAGATAGGATGCTGGCACTTCCAGCTACTCCACTTTAGATCCACTTTCCTGCTAATGTGAACCCTGGGAGGTAGCAGATGATGGCTCAAGTACTTGGGTTCCTGCCACCCACAGAGCAGACCCGGATTGATTTCTGGGCTACTGGCTTCAGTCACAGCTGTTGCAGGCATTTGGAAGGTGAACCAGCAGACACATGATCTCTCCCCTCTCTCTCTACATCAAAATAAAATAATGAAGATTTTTTCAAAAGCACATTAACAAGGAGATCTCAGTTTGGGAAAAAATTAAATTAGGTATTTAAAAATAATAAACACTAAAATGCTAACAGTGGTTACCACTAGACTGTATTTTTCTTTTTTTTAAATTTGTGATTCCAAAGTATCTGCAGGGGCCAGTGCCGTGGCATAGCGGGTAAAGCTGCCACCTACAGTGCCAGCATCCCACATGGGCACCAGTTCAAGAGCCAGCAGCTCCACTTCCTATCCAGTTCTCTGCTGTGGCCTGGAAAACCAGTAGAAGATGGCCAAAGTCCTTGGGCCCCTGCACCTGCGTGAGACCCAAAAGAAAGCTCCGGGCTCCTGGCTTCGGATCAGCACATTCCGGCCATTGCGCCTAACTGGGGAGTGAACCAGCGGATGGAAGACCTCTCTCTCTCTCTCTGCCCCTCCTTCTCTCTCTGTATAACTCTTTCAAATAAATAAATCTTTATATATATATATATATAGAGAGAGAGAGAGAGAGAGAGAGAGAGAAATATCTGCAAAGACGTCTCACTTTTGAAATAAAAAAAATCCTTTTTTATTTTGGGGGTATATGTGGGGGGGGGGGGGCAGTGCTAGTATTGTGCTGCAGAGGGTTAAGCCAATACTTGTGTCTTTGGCATCCCATATCTGAGCACTGGTTCAATCTCAGTTGCTCCAGTTCCAATCCAGCTCCCTGATAATGCACCTGGGAAAGCAGTGGAAGATGGCCCAAGTGCTTGGGCCCCTGCCACCAATGTGGGAGACCAGGATGGAGTTCCTGACTCCTGGTTTTGTCCTGGCCCAGCCCTGGCTGTTGCAGCTATTTCAAGAGTGAACCAGGGGCGCGCACCCCAACCCCGGAGCCGCCGCGTGCCATGGCCAGGCTCCAATAGGGTGCGCACAGCAACAGGAGCCTCGTCGCCTGGGGCGGGGGCGGGGGGGGGGGGGGCCTGCGGGTGCCCCCGGAAGTGAATGTGGAGGCCGCACACAGGCTGGCAAAAAAACAAAAAAAGAGTGAACCAGGGGATGAAAGATCGATCTCTCTTTTTCTCTCCCTCCCTCTGCTTTTCAAATAAAGAAATCTTAAAAAAAAAAGCCACTTAGCTTTTAGGTAAGAACAACCACATTATCCAAATAAACTTAAAAGCTGTGATCAAAAGCCCTGCTCAATAACAAATATAGATGTAACTTAAAGGAAGCAAATCTCTATCATAATACCTACTTGTAACAAGATATTTGGTATCAGCTACATCACTAAACTTTCCCACGAACTGCTAGCCTACTTCAGAATTTAGCTATTTGGGGGAAAACAACACACAAAGTACACTGCTATCTTCCTGCAATAATATGGCTCTCAACTCTAAACACTGTCTTATCTATTTAAAAATTAAAGTGCTGATGGAAATAAGACAGCAATTTCTGAAGATTTAATAACTGCTTTCAAAATATACTTAAGAACAAAGGTGATTTTCCTGTCAAAACTTCTCTCCAATTTACCAGTTAAAAAAAAAAAATCACCCCTCTCTGGCAAAAATGAACTGAATCCAACTTTTGATATCCCATAAATCCATTCATGGATATGAAAACAGCAGCTCATTTAATGTGCCACTTCCCACCTCCAAAGTTTTTTTTAATAGGTTTTAGTTTCTGAAGTGCCTGTACAGGCATCATCCCCTTAGTTATAAAGACTCTAAGTTTGATAAGGTAGATATCAACCACCAGGAAGGGAAAAATGTGACAGATAAACACTAGAGATCTCACATTAAAATCCAAGTCTCCATTCTAAACGCATTCTGAAGATAACAGGAAGCTTACAGGACGCCAAAGTTTTTAGTTAGGAGTAGGCTTTTGGTGTGGAGGTTAAAACAACTCCCGGAAGCCTGCGTAGCATATCGGGAGTACCTGGCTTTGAATCCAGACTCCATTCCTGATTCCAGCTTCCTGCTTAATGTGCACCCTGGGAAGCAGCAGGTGCTGGCTCACGTAGTGGGATTCCTGTCACCCACAGTAGAAGACCCAGACTGGAGTCTTGGCTCCTGGCTTCAGTCTGGCCCAGCTTCAGACTGGCATTTAAAGAGTGAAGCAGGGGATACAAGATACAAGATATCTCCCCACCCGGGCTTTCTACTTTTCAAATAAAAAAATTAATTTTACAAATTTTCGTTTTTAATTACAATGTTGAAGATATCATTCTAATCACAACCCATGACTCTAATACAAAAGAATGAATGAATGAAGGCAATAAAAAGGTTTTAATTAACTTCACTCTCAGTGGTGATTTCAAGGCAATCTTTTAAGGTATCCCTGTACATACCAGATCCAAATTCGATTCTGCAGATTTGTCATTTAAAAAGTTGGTACAGGGCCGGCACTGTGGCATAGGGATAAAGCCACCAGTCTGCAGTGCCAGCATCCCATATGGGTGCCAGTTAGAGACCCAGCTGCTCCACTTCCTGTCCAGCTCTCTGCTATGGCCTGGGAAAGCAGTAGAAGATGGCCCAAGTCCTTGGGTCCCTGCACCCAAGTGGAAGAGCTGGCTTCAGATCGGCCCAGTTCCTGATGTTGTGGCCATTTGGAGAGTGAACCAGTGGGTAGAATCTCCCTCTCAATCTCTCTCTCTCTCTCTCTCTGCCTCTCTGTAACTCTACCTTTCAAATAAATATATAAATCTTAAAAAAAAGTACACTACACTTTGAAACTGACTAATCTTAAACTAAGAATCTTATAATTCGAATAAACAAGTCCAGAAAACTACTTTGTAGCATCATTGATTATCTTAAATGCATGCTTATTGAAATGAAGATAGTTAAGAAGCATGAATACATATATTTATCTTAGTTTAAAATTTGAATTCAAGCCAGCCATTCTGAAAATTTTTAGTTCAAAATCTCACCCTAACCAGAAATTATGGTAACAACTGCTTCCAATAGGATAACTGGCACCAGGTTAAATGAATACTCACAATAACCTTATCATGAATATATTATCAGCATTTTAAAAATAAAGTTAAAAACTTGCCCATCACCCTGAGCCAAACTAACAACTCTGTCAGAAAAAAAAATCAAAACTTTTGATTGCAAATATAAACATATAATAGCACAGGTAGTTAAACTGGCACGTTCTTACATATACTACTGTCTTACACAAAGAGACAGCTTAACTATAAAATGTTGCAAAACACTTATACCTATCATCTGCTTCCACAAGAGGGCTGTTATGAGATAATTACCACTACTACATACGACAGCTTCAAGCCTGAGAGCTTAAGTGAAGTCACGCAGCTTTTGATTCCTCGTTCTTTTCCCACTGTACCATCTTCCTTCTTGATAAAGAAACACTGCCACCAAAAACAGCATTTTGTAGTAAAAGACGACATGTACCAGAGATCCCAGAAAAGCAACTTTCATCAGTTACACACTATTTAGCCAACAAGTTATTATATTGGCTAGCAAAATATCCAGTTAGCTACTAACTGATATTTTGGTGTCAATCATGGGAACACAAGTTGTATGAATAATTTTTATTAAACGGGTATGTTAGCAAGGGAATTCTCTAGATTCATATTTTACTTGTACTGGCCAAAAGGTCAAATCCAAAATTAGTCACATTATCTCTAGGGAAAATAGAGGGTGTATGAAATTAGTCTTTCATGACTTAAACATTGTTTCTAGTAGCTATCATCTGCCATAAGACAAATTACTACATAGCCATTTGTCCCAGAGTAGGCAGTGAAGGTGACTGCTTCAATACACACATTCCTTGCAAAATTACCCAACTTTAGCTATATGTATATACAATCAGGGACACGGGTATGCTTACTGGTAACCTGAAAAATTAACTGTAAAATAGTTATTTTGGCTTTGAACTTCTGAGCATTCCATGCTTCTTCATGTCTATCCAAGAACTGTTCTACTTCCTTCACTAACTGTACTTCTTTCTACAACAGCCACCTTCTCTCTTCCTTTTTTAAAGATTCCCACTCCACTCAATGACTTGCCTCACCTTTTTTACTGTACAATTTTCTCTTCCCATCAGTCTGATCGCAAACTTCACTTACACTAGATTTTACTCAGCCACCTCTAATTATATGTGATAATGTCCACCCAAGAAGGGTCCTTAACCTCCTCCAAAGTTTAATGAGGAATAAGGGTGCCTCAGAACCATATGGGCACCGGTTCAAGTCCCGGATGATGCACTTCCGATCCAGCGCCCTGCTAATGTGCCTAGGAAGGCAGTGAAAGCTGGCCCAAATCCTTGGGCCCCTGCACCCCATGGGAGGCCCAGAAGAAGCTCCTGGCTCCTGGCTTTGGACCAGCCCAGCTCCTGCCATTGCGGCCATTTGGAGAGTGAACCAAGGGATGGAAGATTCTCATTTATTCATTCTCCCTTTCTCTCGCTCTCTGCCTTTCAAATAAATAAGTCTTTACCAAAACAAACAGAAGTTTCTATGACTGTGAACAAAATCACACTCACTCTCTCCAATGGGAACTACAACTTCATTCTCTCATAGGAAGGCTTCAGGAAGTAAAACAAAACCAGGACGTTGGCCAGCGCCGTGGCTCATTAGGCTAATCCTCTGCTTGCAGTGCCGGCGCACCGGGTTCTAGCCCCGGTTGGGGCGCCGGATTCTGTCCCGGTGGTTGCTCCTCTTCCAGGCCAGCTCTCTGCTCTGGCCCGGGAGTGCAGTGGAGGATGGCCCAAGTGCTTGGGCCCTGCACCCGTATGGGAGACCAGGAAGAGAGGCACCTGGCTCCTGGCTTCAAATCAGCACAGCGCACCGGCCGTAGCAGCCATTTGGGGGGTGAACCAATGGAAAAGACTTTTTCTCTCTAGCTCTGCCTGTCAAAAAAAACCAGGACGTTGCACATGCCTTATAAAAGTACCAAGTATTACCCTACTGCCATCATGTTTTCAGGCTGGTGTTTTCTTCTGGATGTCTCTCCAGTTTTACATCTATAGAAAAAGAGGCCAGGGCTGTGGCACAGGAGGCTAAGCTTCCACCTGCAGTGCTGGTATCCCACGCGGGCGTCTGTTTGAGTCCTGTAAGCTCCTCTTCTGATCCAGCTCCCCGCTAATGCTCCTGTGAAAGCAGCAGCAGATGGCCAAGCCCTTGGACCCCCGGCACCCACGTGGGAGACCAGGAAGAAGCTCCTGGCTTCAGCCTGGCCCAGCCCTGGCTGTTGTGGCTATTTGGGGAGAGAAACCAGCTGATGGAAGATCTCTCCCTCTCCTTCTATCTCTGCCTTTCAAATATAAATAAATAAATCCTGAAGAAAAAGAAATCTATAGAAAAAGTCCTCACCTGTTCTAGACCACAGGTAGCGTGAACAGTAAATGATAACAACCTTATTCAAGTAATTAATCAAGTCCAGTTATTCTATGTTCACATCTATCTTCCTCATGGTGAATGATGTCCACATTTTCCAGAAGGTGAATAACATACCTGAGCTCTGAAAACCCAAAATGACTACAAAATCAAAATCCATTGTGTGTCATCAAAGATAAAAAGGAAAACCCCGGGGGGACTCTCCTTCTGCAGAGCTGTAAATCATTACCGAAAACAGCTTAACTTCTCCTCTCCGCTTCTGACTTTGAGAGCCTGCAGTAAAGCTTTCCTAAAATCGTATGTGTCAAAGAGAACTGCCAGCTAAGCATAGACAATTTTTTCACACATTTTTAAAATATGTCTTGAACTCCAGCATCAAACTAGTTGTTCATCAGTGTTTCCTGGTATTCTGAGCAGCTAATATTACAATTTTGGGAAAGTTCTAACAATTTTAAGAAAGTTACTTTTACTTGTGAATACTTAACAATTATCTTAAAGCCAAAATTTGAAAGGGAGAAAAAAAAACCACCCAACATATATGCACTCAACTTAAGGCCAGAACCTCATTTCCATTCATGGTTAATTTTCTCTATAATAAATCCCTTGGCTGTAAGGCACCTACTTCTCCCCAAGTTCTCTCACAGAATTTCAAAACCCTTTACTAAATGCATTTAATCACACCTACAGAAACCTATAAACCTACAGTCAATCAAACGAGAGCTTACTTGCCTTCGGAAGGTCCTACATTCCTAGAGTGTTTCTCCCGGGTGAGAAAGCATCTTGCTACTGAACTACTTGAGTGACACCTGACTCATCCCAACTCTGCTTCCTCAGAAAGCAGAGGGAGACAGAGTTTCTACACAAACACAGACAAGTCCCTAGTCCTTCCCAGCCCCGTTCAGACTTCCAACAGCATTTCTAACACGATGATTTGGTTGTTAATGCAATAATGGGTGACTCAGAGCAAATTAGCAGGTTCTGGGCTGTTTTAGGCAGCCATTGGGTAGGAATGGCTATCATCAAGTGAAGGTCTTCTTCCCCACCAACGCCATCTCAAAAATAAATAAATAAAAAGCCAAAAACCTATCAACCTATCATAGCAGACACGAGCATTTAATGAATGCTGGGCTCTAAACAGTCTCAAGAGTCTCATCTCTTTTCAATGTACCACAGGATAAAAACGATGTTCATAACCATGACAGAGTCAGAAATCTATGCTTCTCCTAATAAGGCAAATAACAAAACATTCTGGAATGACAACTAAACTAGGGTAACTTAAAAAAAAAAAAAATCACACACACCTCTTCCCCTAGGGTCCAAAAGAGCTGAATTAATCCATCAGCATTCCAAAGCATCTAACTACTCACAGAAATCCCAAGGAGCGCAGATGTGAGGGGAAACCCATCCGATAGTATTTTTGTTTTGCTACAGAGGGCTACCGTTTCTATAACCGGTCAAGTACTGTGGTTGGCAGGCAATAAAAATAAGCTTTATTTTCTTTTTCTTTTTGTCTCAGCAAAACTCGAATTTGTCATCACCTAAAGTATGGTCCAAGGGCTACCATGGAAGATGAAGTCTACTTCCAATAAACTTTCCTAGTAAAGTTGCAGCCTTGTGGTTAATATTCCATCGAAATGCTCTAAACTTAACCCAGCAAAACCTTTCTCAGATTATGAAAGGAGAAATCTAAAAACACCAGATCACACTTAATGTACCTGATGTATTCTTTAATTTGCCCACACTTTCCTGACTGTAGGCTTCGGCGAGGCATAAAAGCCTTGGGGTAAAAAACTTTATGCCTTCAACTACCTCGAAAATTCTCAATCAGGATTTCGTGCGTTCAATTCACAGCAACGAAAGATCAAATGCTAAGCTCCTAAAAATAGGGGTGTCAGGAGCGAGAGAGACACACACAACCCCCGGCTGCCAACGCAAATGCGTCTTCGAGGGGGCAGGGGCGCTCCTGGGACGCATACAGTAGGAGACAGTAGGAGCTCACATTCAGCAAAAACGGGGAGCGAGGGGTCAGGTGACTTCACCCCGGACACCTGCGGTCTGATCGGGCCTCACTGGCGTCCGAGGAACGAGTAACCCCCGCACTCACAGCCCACGGGGACACCTAGACCTGAGCCTGCAACCCTGGCCACGCGCGACTCGCGCGAACCGGCCCCGGGCCGAGGAGCCCCGGCCTGCGGACTGCGGTCCCCTCCAGCAGGCTGCCCGGGGAGCTCGCCAACCTGGCCGCGAGGTGACCGCTCCGCCCGCCTCCTCCTCCGCGGGGCCCATCAGTGAGTGCCCGCTGGAGGACGGGTCGCCCCGGCCGCGTCCCGAGCGCAGGCGCCGCCGACCTCCCCGCTCCCCGCGCCTGCGGCCCCGGCTCAAGGCCGCCCCCTCAGGTCGGGGCGGACACGGCTGCAGCCACGCGGCGGGAGAGCGGGCAGGGGGCCGGGCCGGGCGCAGACGCGCGCGCCGCCCGTTCGCCCGACAGCTGCCAGCTGCCAGCTGCCAGCGTCCAGGCCCCGCGGGCCGCCCTCTCGGGCCGCGCGCGGCGAGAGCACGGGGCGCGGCCGGGGCTAGGCCCAGCGGGCAGACGCGACGGCGGGAGGGGAACAGAGCCAGCCGGAGACTCCGACCCCGCCGCCTGCGGCCGGTGCCCGCGAGCCCGAGCGGCCCGCGCCCTCACCCCACCCGCGCCCTGCGGCCTCTGCCAGCCGGCCCGTACCTAGGGAGGTCGTGGACGAGACGTGGTTAACCTCGGCGCTTGAGTCGCTGGTCCGCCGCCGGCGCCGCAGCCCCTGGTGCGGCTGCTGCCTTCGCGCTGCCTCGTCCCCCTCCGCCATCTTGTACCGATTTAAAATTAACTCCCCACTGACGTCAAACGCCGCCGCCGCTTTATCAACCTCCCGGGAGCCGGCGGGGTGGCCGGCGGGTCCTAGCGCCGCCCCGGCCTGCCCCCGCCCCGGGCCGCCCGCAGGCTCCCTCGCTCCGCCCCCGCAATGCCGCCGGCCGCTGGCTCTCCGCCGCCGGCCGCTTCTGCGAGGAGCGAGGGAATCCGCGGCCGCCGCCGCTGCTGTCCCACGCCCCAGCCTCGCGGATCTCAGCGCCACACCCCCTGAGCGCTGGGCGGGCCTGTGTAGACCGAGAAAGACCTCTGGAGGGCCCGGTGCCTCCTTCCCAGCCCAGTCACCCGGTTCTGCCCACCGCTCCCGTGTGAGGTTGATTGGCGCCCGCACGTGCCGTGGCTCTGGCACTCTTTTCTTCTCCTCATCTCCACAGCCTTAGGCCCGCCCCCCGCACCCCTCCAGCTGTTGCTCGTGCCCGGCTTTTCTCTTGGTCTTTGCTGCCCTCACACAAGTCTGTAAGGCTATCCTTTCCCGTCCGCGCCCACCCCCAGCTCCGCATCCACTCCCCCGGCTTCTTAGCAGTCCATGCCGTAGCCCTCCTGCTCCTGGCTCTGGGGGGAGCAAGCCCAGAGCTGGGGCGGGGAAGCTGGTAGCAGGTGCTTCCCCGACTGTGATGAGCCTTCTTGTGGGGATCAGTAACATCGTGTAGAAAGTTCAAGTCGCTTTTTAAAAAATCAGTGTCGTCCCATGGAGGTGTCTGGGACATGGTACCTATTTCCTTAGATTTTTCTTTTTAAATCACATCACCAGCTGCTTCCGAAGTTCCTTCAGGTGTCCGAATGCTTGCCTTACCCAGTCTCGTCATAAAAGTCTAAAAACCACAGCCTTTCACCCTGCGAGATCCCATCAGGGACCCTCAAGCGTTAAGGAGATTCCCCAGACTGAGCTGCTGGCCCATTGGACTCCGAAGTGGTTCCTTCCCACTACCGGACCCTGTTAAGCTCATAGGCTGCACCTGCAGTGTCCGGAACAGGTCCAGCTTCCCAACTCCAAGAGGATGAGCCCTGGTCCCACGTTCACCTGCAATCGCTCCGGTTAAAAGCCTTCCTCCATTCTTCCTCTTGAATTTCTTATCCCAGTGATACCTCAGGGTTACTCCAGACCCTCTCCTCGCCTGCCCTCCGTACCCAGCAATCCCACGGGAAGTCACTTCCCGCTTGGGCGTCTCTCCCCCTGCTCACCTCCTCTCCAGCCCATCAGCCCTTCCTGATTCAGGCCCTCATCATCTCCCACCTGACCTGTTGCAGTAGCCGCCCATGGCTGCCCTTCTCCCTTGCTGCCTCGGCACAGCAAGTCTGATCCTGCAGTGTCTCTGCCCCGGATGACGCCCAAACTCTGGAGCAGTGGACAAGGACTTTCTTGATTTTTGGCTCCGTCTGTACACGGAGCCTCATGTTTCCCCACACAGGCCTCCCTCCCTTCACTCTCTTCCTTCAACAAATATAACAGGATTCTTAGAGGACCAAATCAAATAACACATTGAGAACGTGTTCTTGACTGTAATCAGCTAACATGTATGAGATGTTTCCTGTCCCAGGCACTGTTCAGAGTGATTCGCGGGTGTTAAATCACGGAGCCGTAACAGCAACCCTGGGTTAGAAATGCTGTTAGATGAGAGAAACAGAGGCGCCACAGGCGACCTGCCCTGCCTCTGCAGCAGGAATGGCTTTGGAGGCAGCAGTCCCCACGGTGACAGTGCTCAGGCTATCGGTGAGTTTCTGGGAGGCAGAATCCTTTCAGATGGCTTGTCCACAGCACGGCCTCTGGAGTTCTGTCTTCAGGCAATGGGAAGTCTATCAAAAATAGCTATTTCTGTGGCATAACAGGTAAAGCCACCGCCTGCAACACCAGCATCCCATATGGGTGCTGGTTCAAGTCCCAGCTGCTCCACTTCTGATCTAGCTCCCTGCTAATGCACCTGGGAAAGCAGTAGAGGATGGCCCAAGTCCTTGGGCCCCTGCACCCGTGTGGGAGACCCAGAGGAAGCTCCTAGCTCCTGGCTTTGGATTGGCCCAGCTCTGGGCAGCATGGCTGTTGAGGAAGTGAATCAGCAGATGGAAGACATTCTCTCTCTCTCTCTCTCTCTTTCTCTCGCTCTCTCTTGCTCTCACTCTCTCTCACCCCTTTCTGTCACTCTGCTTTTCAAATAAATAAGTAAATCTTTTTTTTTTAAAAAAAGCTATTTCTACCAAATGTGAAGTCTTTAATGCTAAATGGAAAAATAGATAAAAGATATCCATGGACAATTCACCAAAAAAGAGTTATAAAAATTATTTTTGAACATATGAAAAAATGTTCGGTTTAACCCATTAAGAGACACACCGACTGAAGCAACCCTGAGACACCATGTCTCAGGTTGGAGGAAATCGAACAGCGTGCCACAGCGAGTTAAGCTACTGCTTGGGAGACCCAGCATCCATTGTCAAGGTGCCTGGTTCAAGTCCCAGCTACTTCATGCTTCTGATCTACCATCCTGAGAGGCAGAAATGGTGGCTCAAGTACTTGAGTCCCTGCCACCCACAATGGGAAACCCAGGTAAGTTCCTGGCTCCTGGCTTCAGCCGACCCGCTATAGGCATTTGAGGAGTTGACTATTGGATAGAAAATCCCTTCTCTCCCTCTCTCCCTCTCTCCCTCTCCCTCCCTCTCTCTCTCCCTCTCTCCTTCTCTCCCTCTCTCCCTCTCTCCCTCTCCCTCCCTCTCCCTCCCTCTCTCTCTCCCTCTCTCCTTCTCTCCCTCTCTCCCTCTCTCCTCCCTCTCTCTCTCCCTCTCCCTCCCTCTCTCTCTCCTTCCCTCGTTCTGTCTCTGTCTCTCTCTGATTTCCATTAAATAATCAACCTTGTTAAAAGTTTATGATTACATTTTGCTGGTAAGGATAAGGGACACAAGTACTATCAAGCATTGTTAATGAGAATGCAAAATGGTAGACCCCCGTGGAAAGGAATTTGACAATCTCCAGTAAACCAACTTTGCTTTTATGGTTCCACTTATCAGTCTCATTTCTGAGTATTTACCCTGAAGATACAACTCTAACACGAGGTTATTTATTGCAACATGATTTGCAGTTACAAAATATTGGAAACTATCTAAATGTTCAAACATAGATGATTAATTAAACAAACTAGGGAGCACTTTGCAGCTGTTTGATCTTTTCCAAACAAAAATCTCTATGAATCAATATATTTCTGAGAGAAAGTTAAATGGAAAAATAAAGGGTTAAAGAGTGTATTTTGTGAGAAAGAGAAATAACAAAATATACATATGTCTACTTATCTGTCTGAAAAGAAACTCAGAAAGATTAACCAGAAAACAGTAAAGTGAGGGCCCACCATGGGCAGAAGGAACATAGGAAAGTGACACTTCTCTGAGTGTACCATTTGTTTAGGGTTGACTTCTGGAAACATGCTCTACATGATCAAAACAATTAAATCCACAAGAATGGGAAGGGAGAGCTGATCTTAACAATATCTAAAATCAATAACACAACCACCCTGGGCAGAAAAAATAGAAAGACAACTAATGCAATTTACAAACATAGTATGAGACCATAAATATTTCTCAATCTTGGTCAGGGTCAGGAGAGTAGAATAGCAAATAAATTCAGAACTTTTTTTGGTAGGCTTGTTTTTATAGAGGTGGAGGGAAAGCAATTGTTCACTTACATAATTTTTAAATTTTTATGTGCTTGGTTTTTTCACTTGAAAGGCAGAGAGAGAGAGATCTATTTATCTATCTATCTGTCTGCTGGTTCATTTCCCAAATGCCCAAAACCTCCGAGCTGGGCCCAACCAAAGCTGAGCGCATGGAACTCAAGTCAGGTCTCCCATGTGCAGGAACCCAGGTATCTACTAATGCCTCCCCGAGTGCATTAGTAGGAAGCTGGGAAAAGAAACTGCGCCAGAACTTGAACTCAAGCACTCTAGTAAGGGCTACAGGCATTCTGAGCCATGTGTCAACAGCTGCACCAAAAGTCCATCCCTCTACACTTAGATGTTTTATAGGATTGAGCAAATGAGTGATGGGCCAATGTTGTTGATTTATTTATTTGAAAGGCAGAGTTACAGAGAGGCAGAGAGAGAGAGAGGGAGGGAGGGAGGGAGGGAGAGAGAGAAAGAGAGTTGTTCCATCCACTGATTAACTCCCCAGATGGCCAGAGCTGTGCCGATCCAAAGTCAGGAGCCAGGAGCCAGGAGCCAGGAGGTTCTTCCAGGTCTCCCACATAGGTGCAGGGGCACAAGGACTTGGGCCATCTTCTGCTGCTTTCCAACACCATAGCAGAGAGCTGGATCGGAAGTGGAGCAGCCGGGACTCGAACCAGCACCTTTATGGGATGTCAGCACTGCAGGAGGCAGTTTTACCTGCCAAGATGCCATAGCACCAGTCCCTAAATGGGGAGTATTAATATGGACTTGAGACTTCTACAACATGAATATGTGTGTGCAGGCAAGAGAAACATACTCATGTAAATGTATAGGTATACATATCGATGTATATACCTGTGGGGAGCAATTCGGACTAGACTAAGTTACTGGAATTAAGACTTATTCTATGCATCTGCTCTCCCACAATATGGCACTGGGAGAGGAGAAAACAGCTTCTACGCAGCTGCCTCCAGTTCAGCCAATAAACTGTAGGACTTGCTCCTGATTGGAGAGCAGCGTACTCGGCGTGTGGGCAGCCGAGTTAGGATTGGCAGAGGAGGACTATAAAGGAGGAGAGAGATGGCATGCACCAGGAACATCTAAGGGGAACATCTAGCTGAAGGAACACCTGTGCAGCCCCCGAGACGAGCCGGCCGGCGGTGTGCCGCTCCCCTGCGGAAGTGGGGAATGTGGCCAGGGGGAACTGCCCTTCCACGGAGGTGGAAGGGATAGTAGCCAACCCGGGAAGAACCAGCAGCAAACCCGGGGAGGGCCGAGCAGACGAAAGAACAGCGCAGGGTCCTGTGTCGTTCCTCCACGAAGAGGGGGAGCGACATATACCAAGTTTCAAATTTTGAAAAATGGAACTAAAAGGTTTGTTTTGGTGCAGAAAAAAATTGAAATCCACACATACAAGGGATATTCAAAAATTTAGTGGAGAATTTGTATTATTCCATCTCCCCATGACTTTTTAAAGTACCTTCACACATGTTGTATGATTATTTATATATCCTGCATATGTTTTCTAATTTTGTTCACAAAAAGGGTCTTTAAGGAAAGGTACCCAAGTAGCAGTGGTCATACCTAGTGCCCAGTCTTGGCCTCTGATATAATTCCCTACTAAGAGGAATCAGAAGTATTGAGAAATGACTGATTCCAGAGTTCGAGCAGAGGTACAAGGTGAGCACGATTTCATTGGCAGAATGTGATGAAGTATTCAAAAATTAGTGAGGCATGGCACAAAGTCACCTTCAAGGGGCTCTCCATGGCCACACTTGGAACAGTGAGCTGTGATGGGTGCAACTTCCTCTCAACCATTTCAAAAACATAGTATGTGTCTACAGAAAACGAGATAGGGGAGAGAGGGAAAATGAAAAGCTAAAGCAAATAGGGCAAAATATTAATACAGGAATCAAGACAAAGAATATACAACTGTTCCATGTCTTAGTCTTGATATTCTGTAGGTTTGAAATTATTTCCAAAAAAGAGAGCTTAGGTTTCTTTTTTTACTTCAAACATGTAAAAATAAAATGTAAAAGGAGCTTTTTTTTTAAGGGAAAAACATCATATCCCTTTGATGGGTAAAAACTCCATCAAAACTGACGCTCCCAGAGGTTAGTGTTGTGGCGCAGCAGGTGAAGCCAACCCTTGCAACAGCCACATCCCATATCAGAGTACATGGATTGAGGCCTGCCTCCACTTCCAATCCAGCTTCCTCTTACGGCGCCTGGCAGGCAGCAGATGATGGCCTAGGTACTCGGATTCCTGATGTCCATGTGGCAAAACCAGAGTTCCTGGTGCCTGGCTTAGTCCTGGCCCAACTCCAGCTCTTGCAGGTATTTGGGGAGTGAATCAGCAGATGGAAGATCTTTCTCTGTCTCTCCCTCTCTCTGTGTTTCTCTGTCTTTCAATAAATAAATCATTTTTTATAAAGTTGAAGAATTCTTTGAAAAACTTACATTCCATGTATTATCACACAGTTGCTAAGAATTACTATCATTAACAATTTAACAATAAAGGAAATCATTTATACTGTCTAGTAGGAAAAAAAAGCAGATCACAATTGTATAAAAACACAAGTGGACATGGAAAACACTGACACAAGATATATTTAAGGTAAAGGAGCTGGCGCCACGGCTCACTAGGCTAATCCTCCGCCTTGTGGCGCCGGCACACCGGGTTCTAGTCCCGGTCAGGGTGCCGGATTCTGTCCCGGTTGCCCCTCTTCCAGGCCAGCTCTCTGCTCTGGCCCGGGAGTGCAGTGGAGGATGGCCCAAGTGCTTGGGCCCTGCACCCCATGGGAGACCAGGAGAAACACCTGGCTCCCGGCTTTGGATCAGCGCAATGCGCCGGCCACAGCTCACCGGCCGTGGTGGCCATTGGAGGGTGAACCAAGGGCAAAGGAAGACCTTTCTCTCTGTCTCTCTCTCACTGTCCACTCTGCCTGTCAAAAAAAAAAAAAAAAAAAAAAAAAAGGTAAAGGAAGGTGATGGGAAAATATGGAACTTATATTTTCTACTACTTTACAAATTTTCTGTGATATTAGCACATGGCCATACTCCTTTTTAAAATTACTCGGCAGGTAGCTCATTTGGACTTTTAACAAATTTTTAATGGTGAAAGAGGCCTGGATTTCAGGAAGAAGGATTTAAATTAGACACCAGAAATGACTTCCTGCCTGGGAAAACAAGTCTTAGAAAGTAATGTCACATGTAAACAATTCCAGTTAGGATATCTCTCTGGAAAATGTTGAACAGGACAACTAATGATCCAGAGTGTCTCAAAATCTATTTCTGATGTGCCATTTGTCCCTTCTGTATAGAATCCTGCTTGTCGCTCCCCGTCTTCGTGGAGGAGCAACACAGGACCCTGCGCTGTTCTTTCGTCTGCTCGGCCCTCCCCGGGTTTGCTGCTGGTTCTTCCCGGGTTGGCTACTATCCCTTCCACCTCCGTGGAAGGGCAGTTCCCCCTGGCCGCATTCCCCACTTCCGCAGGGGAGCGGCACACCGCCAGCCGGTTCTCTGGGGGCTGCACGGGTGTTCCTTCAGCTAGATGTTCCCCATAGATGTTCCCGGTGCATGCCGTTTCTCTCCTCCTTTATAGTCCTCTCCACCAATCCCAACTCGGCTGCCCACACGCCGAGTACGCTGCTCTCCAATCAGGAGCAAGTCCTACAGTTAATTGGTTGAACTGGAGGCAGCTGTGCGGAAGCTGTTTACTTCTCTCCCAGCGCCATATTGTGGGAGAGCAGATGCATAGAATAAGTCTTAATTCGAGTAACTTAGTCTAGTCCGGATTACTCCCCACACCTGCTAAAAATATCTTGGGGTTTTCTCCACAGCCTGGTCTATGTCTTGGAAATTGAAAGAAAACTCAGCACAATTTTCTAGCCGTGTAGTCCAAGCATCCCAGACTGTTCTGATTTCAAACACACCCTGGCACCATGTATGAAACCATGCCTGCAGATGCTCCATATGAGAAGGACATCAGCATGCTTTAGGTCTACCTGCCAGAGGAGAAATTGAGAGCCTGTGTCCCTGGTCCCCTCACTCCTCTTACAAAAAAATCACATGTTCTCTTTTCCTTTTTCCTCCCAGAAGCTCTGGGCATTGCTTGATAGACCTGAAAAGTCAGAAAGGAAGAGCTAAACTGATGTACAGATTACCACATGGCAGTAGATTACTACAGAGTCAGGGGCTTGTCCCTGTTGTCACACAGACCTGAGAAACATATCCACATTCCTGGCAATGTTCTTTGATGAGCTAAGGTTCTAGTTCTGGGGCCTGAACCCCCACCACAATGCAAAGACCCATCATCCGCCCTCCTGCACAGGAAGGCAGTTTCTTCTTCACTGTGGCAAGTGACCTTCCTCTTCTGTCTTTGTGACAGACGCTTTGGAGATCTTGCTTTGTCGGGACATTTGCTTTTTATCATTGGCCCACAGAACATGATATTTTTTGAAAAGATCAAAAAATTAAAAAATAAGAGAGCTTTAAAAGGATTGCTCCACAAAAATGTATACGCTGGCATTTACTCACTAAAAATATTTGCTGAGCCACACATAAAAAAGAAACTGTTCACAAACAGGACAGCATAAGCCATTCGCTAGGGTAAAGATGATAGTCAACAACAGCAACAAAAGCTCCCTAAATCCTCACTGACCTGCAGTGTTCACCTAAGCCCATTGACCCTCTGCTGTCTATAGCAGGCATTCTCTCTGGGAGATGCAGAATATTCTGGATGTGATAAGAGCTCTTATGGTTTATCCCCCCTCAGCCTTCAATTTGAATAAGCCCAATTCTATGTTTTAATCTAATCTACAACCTCTTGAACTTTTTTCTTTTTTCCTTCCCAATGCACTTTTCCTTTTTCAGTATTCTGCCAAAAACCTACTCCTTCTATCGTCTGGGGTTCCTACTCTTCAATCAAGATCATTTGAACACCTTTTTTTTTTTTTTTTTTTTTTTTTTTTTTTACAAGCACAAGATGACTGCCCAGAAAAAAGCTAGTGATCGGAGACAATCTTTGTGGAGGCTCTTTTATGGGAGAAAGACTCACAGGGAACCAAGAGTATGAGGACTGACTAGAATTTGTCCTACAATCTTCTTAACCTTCATAGAGGTGGTGTAAGCCGTGTTCCTCCCTCTAAGAGATTGGGCTATCCATTAGTGAGAACTGTTTCTTGATTCAGTGGCCATCAGATGGGAAAGAATGAGAGTAGGAGGGAACGAATAGAGAAATGTAAAGCAGAGACCACAACAGAAAAGGTGTTAGCTATCGCTGTGGGTGAAATGACATAAATTGGTCTCTCTGAGAACTGAAAGTGTCGTCTCTGTTGGAGGCAAACTGCATCTCTGTAGATCTTGCTGATTTATCAATGATATGGTTTCCGGAAGCATTATTTAAGCTACCCCATGCTTGCAAACTATTGTTCCTAAAGAAGTGTGCTTTCTTGTGTAAGCATGTGCAACAGGAGATGAATGAGCTATTTCTCTGAGATTCCGTGGGGTTCTGGACACGAGCATTGTTGCTTCAGGGTCCCAGTGACATAAAGAGCAGGGTGGGATGCTGGGCTGAAGGACTTAGAGTGTCGGGTGTTAGGAAACGGTAAGCTTGACCCAATCACCGATATTCCCACCTTGGACTCTGAAGTCTGCTTTCATTAACCTCAGAAGTAGTGGCCATTCATTAGCCCCAGAAGTTGCATAGTGACTATTGCTGATAAGTTAATCTGCCACATTTGAGGCTTCCTTTGGGATTAAACACTTTGCGGGGAGCAGACAGAAATTTTTTTTACGGGGGAAAAAGGAAATATCAGAGGCCCAGCTGGGATGGATGTGGACAAGAATACAAACTGGTTTATTGATTGGCAGAGAGATTTTATTTATATCCAAAGCTGGTGAACCAGGGACATTGGATTCTACTCTCTGAGGGAGATCAAAGCAAGAACATCAAGGGTTCATTGGGGGAAATACTTGTTGTGGGAGCTTAGACACAGGTGCATGCCTCTTCTGGGACAACTGTGTTTGTCTCGTGTAGAGCACTGTGGGCACCTTGAAAGGCACTCGCTCTATATGGAACTCTGTGGGTGGACGGGTTTCCACCCAGGCTTGCTGCTTAACATTGGATGTCTGTTTTTCTGTACAACCAGGACCAGCTGTCCCCTCATGAATGCAAGAGGAAATTAATGTTACTCTGACCCACATTTATCTTCAAGGCTGGGAACATGCGCATTCGTGCAGCTTAGTGAAAAGAACACCAGTTTTGGAGCTCACACCTCAGCTCTGTCACACGTTTTTATGATCTTGAAAAAGACAGTTAACCTCTCTGACCCTCAGTTTCCTCTGCTGTGAAGGTCTCCTTCCTAGCATTTTTTCAGTACAAGTTCAGTACAATGGGAAGCATTGAACCTGCCAGCTGGCTCATGGCTGTACCTCAGAGCCGCCATGATTACTGCACCAGTGAAGTAGCTCTTTCAGGTCTAAGAAGGGATTCAAGAACAGGAGGATAATTAGTAATCATACCTATCCATGATTTCATTGAATCTAGAAAATATCTCTATGAGACAGACATGGGTGACGTTTTCCTTAGTATCGGCCTGTCACAGATGAACAAATGAAGGTCTTGAAAGATTACATGGTTTATTCAAGGCCACATGACTAGCAATTTGAAGAGCTGAGATTTCAACCCAGTTTTGTCTGACTCAAGAGCATACATTCGGGCCCAGTGCTCTGGCATAGCAGATAAAGCTATGGCCTCCGGCACCAGTGGGAGTCCTAGCTGCTCCTCTTTCCAACCAGCTCTCTGCTGTGGCCTGGGAAAGCAGCAGAAGATGGCCCAAGTGCTAGGGCCCCTGCACCCACTTGGGAGACCTGGAAGAAGCTCCTGGCTCTCAGCTTTGGATCAGCCGAGATCTGGCTATTGCAGCCATTTGGAGAGTGAACCAGTGGATGGAAGATTTCTCTCTTTCTGTAACTCTATCTTTTAAATAAATAAATAAGTTTTTTAAAATGCCCATATTCCTACCTGTGTCTAGATAATAATACACTGACCTTGCAGCTAGGCACTGAGCACTCTTTAATCGTTAAGAACCTCTTAAAAAAAAAAAAAAAAAAAAAAAGAACCTCTTACCCAGACCACTAAGAAGTTAGAAGCACATCATGTGGGCATGCGGGAGATGGTATGGGATACCTGTCCCTGATGGGGGCCCCATGAGTACCATGACAAGACTTCTCCTGGATGTTATGACAAGCATCTCCCAGAATTACTGACTTCTAAGGGAGTTCCTGGGTATCTTCAGGCTGCTAACATAATTTAGTAGAAGGATCCGCAAATAAACACATCTATGAACTGGATTTACTTCAGTATGTTTGGAAAAGTAGACAGAGACTGACTTTTAGATTATGAACGTCGTACAAAAGAACGTTGGCAGAAACTCCTTAGAAACTAACTATATCATATTCTATAGTACTGATTCAAAAATAACAGTGAGGGAGGGAATGCAGCCACCATAACACAAGAAACGTGCGTGTAGCTTGAAGCCAGCATTGCCCTGTGCATTAGACTGCAATGGGAGTGTAGTATGAACGGAGTCCACCTTGGCAGTGTGCTCCCCATACCTTGCCTGCCCTTAGGAATGCCTTTACAGTCAGCGAGAAATGCAGATTTCACAGAAGGAACTGCAGAGCTTGGCCTCTTTCAAGATTAAGACAATATCCGCACTGGCCTTCTTACAACAGAAGTAGTTTATTTGTACCCGGAGAACAGCCAAATCTTTCTTTGCATCTCATATCTAAGCTTAATTCTAAACTCTGAAAAACTGGCTGGCAGGTTGGCAGAAGGAAACACTCCACCTTAACAAATCCTCTGGAAGCCATTGGGCCTCTTGTAGCCTACTTAATCCTAGGACTCATGGCCACTGCTCTGGTTTCACTGCACCTCACCTCAAACACTTGCCCTTGGTCTCACATCACTTTTCCCCTCCCCCGTCAATCTTGGAGTCTGTGACTGAATACTCACAATGTGAGTTCCTTCTTTCCCTTTTCCGTTGCTCAACCTGAACTAGCAAATGCAATGGTCCCTGTCACCTGGTCTGCCCAACAAATAATTGTCTTTCAAATTTGCTCAGATTGCTCTCCAAGAAGGTGAGATATCATAAGAAATAACGAAGTGACTCTTGTTTTAAGATATTATGTTTTGGGGCCGGCGCCGCGGCTCAATAGGCTAATCCTCCACCTAGCGGCGCCAGCACACCGGGTTCTAGTCCCGGTCGGGGCGCCGGATTCTGTCCCAGTTGCCCCCCTTCCAGGCAAGCTCTCTGCTGTGGCCCGGGAGTGCAGTGGAGGATGGCCCAAGTGCTTGGGCCCTGCACCCCATGGGAGACCAGGAGAAGCACCTGGCTCCTGCCTTTGGATCAGCGCGGTGTGCTGGCCGCAGCACGCCGGCCATGGCAGCCATTGGAGGGCGAACCAATGGCAAAAAGGAAGAGCTTTCTCTCTGTCTCTCTCACTGTCCACTCTGCCTGTCAAAAAAAAAAAAAAAGATATTATGTTTTTGGGTAATCTGTGATACAGAAATAAATAACTAGAACATGTGCATGTGGTAAAACACCAATGGATAAATGTGTATGTATATGTGTGTACATATGTGTGTGATAAACATACAGATACATAACAACAATGAGTACTGAATTCAGATAATGATAAACTTGCTAAAAATTCTTTGCTTCTGTACCTAAAGTGATGATTCTTATTTTTGTTTTGTTTTGCTTTGCTTTGCTTTGCTTGACAATAACTCAAATGACAGATGACATTCACTTGTAGGATATGTTCCCATGGGTGTGCCCAAATTTCCACTAATGACCACTGTCAGTTAGACCATGAACCACATAGCTCCCATCAGGAACAGGTCCAGTACTGGTGGGGTCTAAAGCATTTACAAACACAGGGGGCTTCTTTAACAAAGCAAATTATGAATGAAAAAAAGAAACTCTAAAAGTAAATGTTTATGTAGAGTGAGAAAATAATCCCCACGAAACCACAACTTTTTAAGGCTAAGACACACACCAAGCATGCAGAACAATTATGTTTAATTGATTACTTTCATGATACGCCTTCCTAAAACAATTTTTCTGACTTTATGTCTTTGATGGACTCTTCATAGTATGCCAGTTTGGGGATATCAGTTTTGGAAGTGAGAATAGAAAGACAACTTAGTCTTCTCTATAGCATAGTTTTCATTTACTGGTTGTTAGAAAAAGTCTTTTTTAGCATCACTACATTTTTTTAATGTCACATAAATCTTTAGGAGTATTTTCAAAGTTAAGAAAATCTCTATCAGGTCTCTTTTATGTAGGAATTTCAAATTTCAGGGTCTATCAAGTATTCTTTTTGGTGACACTCTGAAATCCTCTTTGCATTGAAAATGTGTGGAATATTTATTAACTATATATCCTGTGTTTTGCAGTAAATTCTTGACAGTAGAGAAATTCTATTTTTAATCATCATTGATGAGGGGAAATTCTTTTTACAGTTTGACCTATCTTCTGATGGGAATAATTTCCCATAGACCAATTTCTGGCTCCCAGCACTTCAAATATTTTCCCCCACTCCCCACATGCTTACTGCTGGTGTTGGCACTGAAGGACGCTTTCAACCACTGACCTTGAGTCCAGGAATATGGGAACTGAGAGACAGAGGCTTCAGGGCTAACATCCTGGCAGTTGATGCTAAGTAGATTGGGGAGAAACAGAAAGTGGAGGGGAGCTGTGGCCCTGCCCCCTTGTGGAACTCATGGAAGACACTGCTCCACAAAGCAACCTTACTGCCTTGAGAAATGACTTAGCCCATTGAACACGGCGGTGCCTGGTGGTCAGATGGTTAGTTACCCCTTCTGCTCCTCCCTTCATAGGACTCGGAGTCTTCGCCAGAGGAAAGAAAAGAGGTAGCTGATGGAAAACTGGAAGTGAGAGTAGTGGGACAGGGAGTTCGATCTAAGCCAGGAATCAGACGGAGGTTGTAGGTGAAACTCAAACAGGTAGGCCACACCAAGGTGGTCTCGGCCAACAAAAAGGAGCACCAACTTCCAGACAAGCCAAAGAACAAAGAAAGCTCAGTCAGATCAACTTCAGCTCCACAGACGTGAGTGCACAGGGACAAGACTAGCCAAGCATCTCACAGCAGAGCCCAGCAAGGCCCCACCCGGTAGCACAGGGACTCAAACATGCATCCTCGCCTGCCCCCTTGCCAGGTGGTCACACAAGGAAGCTTTCTACTCTGCCTGCAACCCTGTTCTTTCAGCCATTGTTCCAGGAACGAAGAGAAAAACAGCACCAGATTCCAGAATCAGATTCATAAGTTACAGGGTAAACTTCCTGGAATCCTCTTAACATTGATCAGGTCCTTATATATGCCAGGGAATTAACATTATCCTAATAATAATTACTTTTCTTTCCATGCAGCTTCGCAATAAGTCTAAAGCAAAGATACGACTATATTTTACTCTGAAAAATCTGGGGCAAAGAAAAATTAAGCAATTTGTCTGACGCTACTAAGCTTATAAAATAATGGACTTAGGCTTTGACCCTGCTGCAGATGCAACCCTAGCGCTCAAATGGTTCAACTCTGTTGCCTGTAAGAACTCCGGGTTGTGAGACCAATAGCTCCTTGGGGTTGACCTGACAATCCCCCACCACAAGTCCCCTTGTAAGAGTTTAAGACCCTTCAGGATAAAAAAAAAAATCTTCCAATCATTAAGGGCTATCTTCTCTACTCCTGAGTCAAAGGCCATAGTCGATTACCGATTGTGTCTCCATTCGACTGCTTGCCACCACCATCAGCATGTAACAACAATGGCAGTTCTCAGCAGACGAAGTGGAGGCTGCTCCAGTGTGTTCAGTGCAGTCTGCCTCTCAGGTCCGGAACCCAGATGGCTTCAAGCAGGGCTACTGCTGCTAGAGAAGCAATGTGCCTCCCCAGCCACTACTCTGTGGAAACCACACTGGGGCGGCACTGGCAGCAGCCAGCCCGGGCCTTCTACCTGTGCCCCTTCTCTGCTCCTCTCAAAAGGCCTGTGGAGCATCTCAAGGGCATGAACACTGCCAGCACAACCACCTGTTCCATATTTTTATTATAGATGTATATATTTATTTGAAAGTCAGAGTTACAGAGAGAGAGATCTTCCATCCTCTCGTTCACTTCCCATATGGTCACAATGGCCAGGGCTGGGCCAGGCCAAAGCCAGAAGCCAGAAGCTTCCCCTGGGTCTCCCACGTGGGTGGCAGGGCCCAAACACTTGGGCCATCTTCTGTGCATTTCCCCGGCCATTAGCAGGGAGTTGGATAGGAAGTGGAGCAGCCAGGACTCAAATCAGCAGCCACACGGGATACTGGCACAGCAGGCAGCAGCTTTACCTGCTATGTCACAATTCTGGGCCCATGTGTTATGCATTTTAAGTCATGAAAAGTTATCCTTAGAAATAAGCACACTTGGGGCTGGTGCTGTGGCAGCGGGTAAGGGCTCTATTGCACCACCACATTCCATGTTAAAGCGCTGGTTCAAGTCCTAGCTGCTCTGCTTCTAATCCAACTCCCTACTAAAGTGCCTGGGAAGGCAACAGAAGATGGTCCAAGTACCCCTGCCACCCACATTGGAGACCCTGATGGAGTTCCTATCTGCAGGGTTTTGACTTGCCCAGCTCCAGCTGTTGCAGCCATTTGGGGAGTAGACCAAAGGATGGAAGCACTCTTTCTGTCACTCTTTCTCGATCTTTCTGTCTCTGTCACTCCGAATTTCAAATAAGTAAATAAATATTTAAAAAATAAAAATAGGCCGGCGCCACGGCTCAATAGGCTAATCCTCCACCTGCAGCACCGACACACCAGGTTCTAGTCCTGGTCGGGGCGCCGGATTCTGTCCCGGTTGCTCCTCTTCCAGGCCAGCTCTCTGCTCTGGCCCGGGAGTGCAGTGGAGGATGGCTCAGGTCCTTGGGCCCTGCACCTGCATGGGAGACCAGGAGAAGCACCTGGCTCCTGGCTCCTGGCTTCTGATCAGCGCGGTGCGCCGGCCGCAGCTCGCCAGCTGCAGCTCGCCAGCTGCAGCAGCCATTAGAGGGTGAACCAACGGTAAGGGAAGACCTTTCTCTCTGTCTCTCTCTCTCTCACTGTCCACTCCGCGTGAGGCTTACATACAGCAGACACTTTAAGGTTTAACTCTGTACTGATCCTTTGATAATCTAGGTAATTTCTACTTCAATGAGTATGGGTGTTTTAAACTCAAGTCTGTGCCTGATTCCCAGACCTAAGGATCTGGTGTTGAGCCAATCTACCAGTCCTCCAGGGATCTCCAATCTCTTCAAGTACTTTGGTCCCTACTGCCCATGTCAGAAACCTGGATGGAGTCCTGGGCCCCTGGTTTCAGTGTGGCCCAACTCTAGACGTTGCAGACATTGGGAGTGAGCCAGCAGATGGAAGAGCTCTCTCTCACTCTCTATCAGTCTCACTCTCTTTCAAATAAAAATAAGTAAATTAAAATGAAAAAACTGGGGCCGGCACTGTGGCACAGCAGGCCAAAAAAGCCCCAGCCTGCAGTGCCGGCATCTCATATGGGCACCAGTTCAAGACCCAGATGCTCCTCTTCCGATCCAGCTCTCTGCTATGGCCTGGGAAAGCAGTGGAAGATGGCCCAAGTGCTTGGACCTCTGCACTCATATGGGAGACCCAGAAGAAGCTCCTGGCTCCTGGCTTTGGATCAGCTCAGCTCTGGCCATTGCTGTCATTTGGGGAGTGAACCAGCGGAATGGAAACCTCTCTCTCTCTGCCTCTGCCTCTCTCTGCAATTCTTTCAAAATAAAATAATTATTTTTTAAAAATGTAAAAATTAATTAAGTAAAATTTATAGATAGGTTCTAGTAGGTGCTTTGTGAACACAATCTAATCCTGAGGGGAAAGTTAGATTTATTCACTATTCACTATTCAAAGTGAATAGTCAATTAGTCAATTGTCTAATTGTCAATTAGACAATATGTGTGTCAGGATGCTTTTGACAGAAAACCCAACAAAAACACCATCAACAAAAAGGGAAATGTACATTTCATATAGCAGTAAGTTCAAAGGTAGAATGGTTCCAGAATTGGTTAACTTATTGCTCAATGACATCATTAAAGCACTTGGGCTTTTTCCAACTTTTGCTTTTCCTTCCTTGATATGTTGACGTCTGTCCATACATTCTTCCTCCATCATTACAAACTGGTTGCCAAACTTTTAAGTGCTCCTTAAAGATGCAACAGTGTGGACAACAGTGTCATGAATCTGCCTTGAATCTGATCTCATCAGATGGAAAATTTCCCAGAAGCCCCCTTAACTTTCTGTCAGTCTCATTACTCAGGATTGTTATATATGCCCAATCCTAAACTAATTTCAGGCAAGGGAAGTGGACTTGTCATGATTGGTTTGGTGTAATGATGTAATCAGTTGGCTCTGGGCTAGAGCCAGAGCATCCCCTGAAGTATATGTTGTCTTATATCTGAACAAAATTCAGATGCTGTTAGCAAGGAAGAAGGAAGGAATGGCCAATGGAGAGGCAGCACGCAGTGTGCCTCATTGAGAAAGAACACTGGACATGATTTCTGAGCACACTCTATTGGCTCCCCTCTTTGGCCAATAATTCCCAAATTTGATCACAAGTGTAGTGTGAAGACCCTTCTACTACAGGAAGCCCTGAGACCCAGTTAAGAATTCTACAATTATCCAAAAATTAGTATAATCATGGGTGGCTTCTACTGAATTATGCCACAAGTGAGAAGTATACTATATACCATCAATGGTGCTAAAGAACCTTCCAAATAACCCACCCAAAGTACCCACCATGTGCTTTTGCTGTTCTTCCCTTGGCCTGGGATGTTTATAGGGTTTTTACCTTGCTGAATAGTTGAAAATCTTGTTTTCCTTACTGCCACAAGCATCTTTGTAATATAGTCCCCCATAACTTGAAGTGACTGGAATAAGTGTTGGGATTTTTCCCCCCAGAAAATCAATGTAACCAAGAAGTCCAGGTTTGGCGAGCTAAATGAGATACACAGGTTTGTCTTGCTTGGTACTCAAATAGTTGGCCTACAAAGTGATTTTTGAATTTTCAAAATTAATCACATTTAAAAATCATAAAATTTTGCACACTTTTAAAAAATCTGGATCTCCAACTTTTGTTGAGAAAAGCCAGTGTACCTGGGCCAGTCTTCCTCACAGTGCGAATTGTCTGAAGCTGACTGTTGAGTCCCCTTTGGTCAAGAAATCGAGGCCTGCGCTGCAGCTCATGGGGATAATCCTCCACCTGCGGCACAGACACACCGGGTTCTAGGCCTAGTCCGGGCGCCGGATTCTGCCCCGGTTGCTCCTCTTCCAGGTCAGCTCTCTGCTGTGGCCTGGGAAGGCAGTGGAGAATTGCCCAAGTGCTTGGGCCCTGCACCCACATGGGAGACCAGGAGAAGCACCTGGCTCCCCGCTTTGGATCAGCATGGTGCACGGGCGGCAACGGCCATTGGAGGGTGAACCAACGGTAAACGAAGACCTTTCTCTCTGTCTCTCTCTCACTGTCCACTCTGCCTATCAAAAAAAAGAAAAAAAAAAAAAAAGCGATACTCCAGCTTGCCAAAGACCCTGTTTCATAGTTGTGCTACCTGCCTAATCCAGCTCATGACCCCTGGTTCCTAGTCAAAAATCCCCACAGAGTTGCCTAATAGACTTGAACTTAATGAACTCAGAGTTCCATCTGAGGATGAACAGCAAATACACAGATAAAGGGAATGAACTATCAGGAGATCAGAGACATGTGACCATCCCCAGAGGAAAAACATTCTGAAACTCGCAGGCTTTCCGCATCTCCCCACAAATCTTGGGACTCTGGCCAAGCCTGATGAGAAAGAAAGAGGAGAGAAGAAAACATCCCATTGTTTCCTGGTCTGGTCTACAACAATCACCGTGTCAAGGGAGGCCCCAGAGCTCTAGATCTGATTACCTGCTGATGGATCCCAGCTTGCCGAACAAGCCCGTTCCCATTAGTGACAGTATACAGTTACTGTCCGATATGCTGTCAGGGTCTCAGCACAATGTTCTTTTCAGGAATTTCTTATTCTTCCTGCCATCCCCTACACACAGACACGCAGACACCCCACCTCGGTACATCTGAAGGTAGGTTTGCCCAAATGGAGCCTGGAAACTGGCCCAGGAAGGCTGTTTTAGCACCTCTTCACATGTTTATTAAGGTCTGCATTTTCTTTTATTTTTTTAAATCCCCACTTCATGATTATGACCACTAAACCCCATCTTTCTTGCTGAAAGTAGGAGCTCAAATCTGATAGAAAGGCCAGGAGGAATGTCTACATGAATTACTTTCATTATGTACCTAATTCCAATCAAATCAAGAACCAGTAAAATGTGCTTAACATCTCAGGCTCTCAATCCAGAAAGAGCCAATATTTGACATGAGCAAAAATGTGCACAGCATGACACAATGCTGCATGTTGAAATGGGCAACTGAGTACTGATCCTTTAGCTTACCAGATCATAGAAACAGTTTTTAAAAGTTAGGACAGTAAGCCGGCGCCGCGGCTCACTAGGCTAATCCTCCGCCTTGCGGCGCCGGCACACCAGGTTCTAGTCCCAGTTGGGGCGCCGGATTCTGTCCCGGTTGCCCCTCTTCCAGGCCAGCTCTCTGCTGTGGCCAGGGAGTACAGTGGAGGATGGCCCAAGTCCTTGGGCCCTGCACCCCATGGGAGACCAGGATAAGTACCTGGCTCCTGCCATCGGATCAGCGCGGTGCGCCAGCCGTGGCGGCCATTGGAGGGTGAACCAACTACAAAGGAAGACCTTTCTCTCTGTCTCTCTCTCTCTCACTGTCCACTCTGCCTGTCAAAAAAAAAAAAAAAAAGTTAGGACAGATTTTTAAAAAATCAGCAAAAAGGACAATTAAATATCCTAGAGTTTACTGTGGCCTTTGGAGAAATTTCTGTCAAACTTGATTCAGCCACAGGGAAATCAGGTTGGTATAATAATATCAGACGTTTTGAGTCCAAAGCACTCCTTCAAGCTTGGAAGGACACAAACAGTCCTCTCTCCTGATATCCATGGTAAGAGAGAATTCTAACTATTCCATTTTCTGTTGGCCTAAGGTATCTCCCTCAAGAAAATCCAGTTTGAAATAAATGAGCTCATTCAACCTGAAGATTTTTAGCCCTTGGAATGTATACTCTGGAGGAACACAAAGGAATTGAATATTTTCTAGAATTCCTCTCTCCTGGTTGTTTTGGCACCAGAACAAGTGCTTGAAAATGGGGTGATGGGGTGGGTGGAGAATGGTGAGATTGCCTCCATCATTTAATCCAGAACAATCTAATCAGATTGTATCTACCCTGCACACCGTGCTAAAGGTTGTATCAACTATAAGAGAAGCCTTTACCAAAACCCTTGATTGCGAGAAGCTGCTCATTCATTTTTTAAACTTTATTTATTTATTTATTTATTTGAAGGGCAGAGAAACAAAGGCAGAGCTCCCATCTGCAGGTTCACACCCCACATGCCTGCAATGGCCAGGGTTGGGCCAGGGCCAAAGTTGGGAGCCAGGAATGCAAACCAAGTCTCCCTTATGTGTAGCAGGAATCCAATTTCTTGAGCCATCACCACTGCCTCCCAAGGTCTATATTGGCAAGAAGCTGGAGTCAAGAGCCTGATCCAGGACTTGAACTTCAGTGCTGCAGTGTAGGATGTGGCATCTAAACTGCTAAGCTAGCATCTCTCCAAGAAGCTAGCCATCCTGTTGAGTGGGCTGAACCTATCCATCATGGAGGAGATCAAGAACAGCACAAGACAAAGATATAATTGGGCACCTAAATTGGTCTTGTTCATATCTCATGTATTTCCTTATGTATCATTCCACAAGCAGTAAATTATAAAAACTAAATATTAAAACCCATCATGAGTCACATTCCATCACAGCAAAAGTAAGAAGATAAATAATACCAGATGTTGGCAAGGATGCAGAGTAGCCACAAAACCTCTGATGCATCAATGATAGGTGAATAAATTAGCAAAAACCACTTTGGAAAACTGTTTGACAATGTCTATGAATGTATCTATATTCTATAACCCATCAGTTCTACTCCTGGATTTAGATCCAACTGAAGCTCATAAATATTTTCACCAAGACATGGACAAGAATGGTCATTCCAGACCCAAACCAGAAATTACCCAAATCCCCACCAGTTCAGTAGAGTGGCTGTATAATATATTCAAGCAATCTGACACCAGAATGTAGTGAGAATAAAGAAACTACAACTATAAGCAATAATACAAAATGGAGCAAAAAAAAAAAGCCAGACAAAAAAGATAAGTACATCTGAGGTGATAGCATTTATATAAAGGTCAAAAGGAGGTCAAACTAAATCATGTGGCAGGACTCAGGATAGCAGTTTCCTTTACCCAGGGATGAGGCAAGAAGAGAACTGGTATGCTGGTAGTAATGATCAATTTCTTTTTCTTTAAAGATTTATTTATTTATTTATTTATATGGAAGATAAAGTGACAGAGAGAGAGAAAGAGAAGTTCTTCAATGGTTTAAACAGCCAGGGCTGGACCAGGCTAAAGCCTGGAGTCAGGAACTCCATCTAGGTCTTTTATATGGGTAGCAGAGGCCTAAATAGTTGTGCCATCATTCACTGCCTTCCCAAATGCATTAGCAGGGAGCTGGATCGGAAGCAGAGTAGCCAGGACTCTTATATGAAATGCTAGCATGACAGACAGTGGCTTAACCCGCTGGGCCACAAAATCAGTCCCAATGATCTTTTTTTTTTAATCTGGGAGCTATTTCCACGAGTGATGCATGTTATGAAAATTCATGGAGCACTACATGACTTGCACACTTTTTATGCATGTTTTCCAATTTAAAAAGTCATAGAAGATTCACATTTCAGCACTATAAACCCATCAACATTTCCCAATGACATCTATTAATAGAGACGTGAAGCCGGAAGAGTTGTAGCAATTGATTTCCAATAATCTTTGAATAAGACCAGTAACTTCATGATTCTTAACTCCCTGTTCTGCCCATGATTCTCCAGGCAGTTTTAGAAAATCATTATTCTATTTCCTCTATTAAAATTGCCTCTCAGTCTTCATTCACTGTCAAACAGATTTGCCTTTAAGGTGAAATATGTGAAATTGGACTGCTGTCGGTGCTTGTGACATTAAATCAAAATGAAACTTCGAGTCCCTCACCACGTTCATGATAGGTAACACAATTTTACTGCACCAGAGGAATGTGTTGTTATCACCCAAACTTAATTGCTACCGCCATAGAGGAATTGGCCTGATGCTCTGTGAACCCACAGGTGAAGTCTGTGCTGTCACAAACCTTCCGGTGCAACCACGCTCTTTTCCTTTCCTCTTAAGGCAGTGGGGAAATGTAATTTTTTTTTTTTCTCTCCATGGATGGATTTCTTTCTTCTGTTCTGAGGAGCCAGGAAAACTAACATGACTTAAGAATGCGAATGGGAAAATAGTTGGTCCTAATGGAAGAAGACCTGGTGCTGCCGCTAACCATTTGGAAAATTTTAGACCACAGCACCTCTTGGAATCTCAACTTGCTCGTCTATAAAATGGGGCCCTGGGGCAGGCATGGTCGCAGAGCAGGTTGTCAAGCTGCTGCTTGAAACACCCATGTCCCCAGATCAAAGTGCGTGTTAGGGTCACGACTCCTCCACTTCGGATCCGACTTCCTGCTGATGCATCCTGGGAGGCAGCAGATGATGGCTCGGGTAGTTGGGTGCCTGCCACCCTCATGGGAGACCTGGACAGAGTTCCAGGCTCCTGGCTTCAGCCTGCAGCCCTGGCTGTGGCTGTGGTGGGCATCTGGAGAATGAACCAGAAGATGGAATCAATCAATCTCTCTTTCCCTCTCTCTCTTTCTCTCTCTCTCTCTGCCTTACCAATGAAATAAATAAAGGTAAACATTAAAAAAACACACATACACACACAATGAGTCCTTCAGGATCACTCTCCCGTTTACCTCCTTGGGTTCTTTTGAAGTGGAAATGAATGTGTGAAAGCAAATGCTTTATAAAAACCCGAAATTACAAAAATTAACAAAATGCTATATAATTATGGTAGGAGGGTGCTGATAAAGTCTGTTGGGTTCTTTCAAACATGAATGTCCTTGTGAGCCATTGCAGCTGCGGAGGGCACAGTGGAGTTAACAAGACTAATAAATTCCCTGCTCTCAAGAGCTCACATGCTGGAAGACAGATAGTAGAAAGGCAAACCAAACTTTGGTTTTGAAGAGTGCCCTGAGGGGGCCGGCGCTGTGGCTCAGCAGGTTAACACCCTGGCCTGAAGTGCCGGCATCCCATATGGACACCGGTTCTAGTCCCGGCAGCTCCTCTTCTGATCCAGCATCTCTGCTATGGCCTAGGATAGCAGTAGAAGATGGCCCAAGTCCTTGGGCCCCTGCACCCATATGGGAGACCCAGAAGAAGCTCCTGGCTCCTGGCTCCTGGCTTCGGATCGGTGCAGTTCCGGTTGTTGCAGCCAATTGGGGAGTGAACCATTGGATGGAAGACCTCTCTCTCTCTCTCTCTCTCTCTCTCTCTCTTTCTCTGCCTCTCCTCTCTATGTGTAACTCTGACTCTCAAGTAAAAAATAAATAAATCTTAAAAAAAAAAAAAAAAAAAAAGAAGAGTGCTCTGAGGAGACTAACAATGCAATGCAATGAAATTGCTCTGAGAGTGGTGCATGTGAGCCATGTCCTCAATGTGAGAATGGATTTCTGAGGAGACAGTGCTCCAGGCAAAAGGAACAGTAGATGCACAGGTGCTGAGACGGAGCTGAACTCCCTGAGAACCAAGTGGAAGCCACCGTCGCTAGAGCAAGAAAAGGCCAGAGAGGTGGTCAGAGAGGTAAGCCAGAAACACGATGAAGACATGGTCACAGCAGAGGGAAAACTGGTGGCAAGAGACTCTTCCAGGGGCTGGCGCTGTAGCATAGCAGGGAAAGCCACCACCTGCAGTGCCAGCATCCCATATGGGCACTGGTTCGAGTCCCTGCTGCTCCATTTCCGATCTAGCTCTCTGCTATGGCCTAGGAAAGCAGCAGAAGATGGCCCAAGGCCTTGGGCCCCTGCACCCATGTGGGGAACCCAGAAGAAGCTCCTGGCTCCTGGCTTCGGATTGGCTGAGCTCCGGCCATTTGGGCCATCTGGGGAGTGAACCATGGGATGGAAGATCTCTCTCTCTCTCTCTCTCTCTGACTCTTCCTCTCTGTAACTCTGCCTTTCAAATAAATAAATAACTCTTAAAAAAAAAAAAAAAGACTAGAATATAAATGTCATTGTGCCCCACTTCTTTTTATTTTTTTAACTTAGATTTTTTTTCCCACTGGTTTTTGATTGAAAGGGAGAGAGACAGAGACAGATAGACTGGAAGAGATCTCCCATCCCCTGGTTCACTCCTCAAAAACCCACAACAGCTGGGGCTGGACTTAACTGAAACCAAGAACCGGGAGCTCAATCCAGGTCTGCCACATGGCTGACAGGGACCCAAGGACGTGAGCCATCATCTGCTGCCTCCCGGGGTACACAGGAGCAGGAAGCTGGAATTGGGAGCAGAGCCAGCACTAGACCCCAGGCACTCCGATATGGGATGAGGGCGTCCCTCAGCCACTTCACCACTACAGCAAACTCCCTGTGTCCAAGCCCCTTCCAATGCCCCAGGAGGCACCCCGGCTTCCTGGTAATCAGATTTTGTAGTTTTTCTTTAAGAAAACTCTCTCCAAACCTGTCGCCACCCCTACACGCACCCAAATGCCTTGCAAATTTCTGGTATAGGTCAGGACCTGGAGGTTTGTGAATGCCTCCCTTTTGTAAGCTCTGAGTCCTCCCATCCTGTCCAGGAAGTCAGACACTGCCATGTCTAAGGGCTGCCCTACTTGCGTCTCTTTTCCTTACTAGGACCTGGGCCCAGACATTGCACAATCGACCCCAGCGAAACGTTCCAGCTTCATTTTCCACCTGTCCCTGCTTCACCTCCACCACTTCCCTGCATCTGTGCAAAGCTGCCCCCAGCTTGGCCCCATTCTGACAGCAGAGAACTCTAGGGCTCCATCCTTTGACACAGGCTACTCCTTGTGCCTTGAATGCTCTTCCCCCTTTTCTCCTGTCAATCTCTTACTGCATCCTCAGGGCTCTGGATAGTTTAAGTCTCTCATCTTTCTCTGATGATGGCTCCCCTAACACTGTGTATATCTCTCTATTAGAGCACTGATCTCATTATGTCAGTTATTCATTTACGTGTCTGACTCCCTCCTATGGCCCACCCCATGCTAGATTGAAGAATTCCTAGAAGACACATCTTATCCATCTTTTGCATTCTCTTTCTCCATCCCAGTTCCTAGTTCAATGCCAAATGTTAAATCAATGGCTCGTGACTCTCAAATACTTAGTAGGGAAGGACACAAGGGCTTGAGGAGACTTCTAGTTTTACCAACATACCCCCAAATATATCATTTTTTTGTTTCTTTCTTTACTTTACGCCTGTCTCCCACCCTGTAAGCCCAACACCTAGCCCAGCCATACTTGGTGCTCAAGAAATGGTTGTTGACTACATAACTATATGGTACCCCATGCAAGGCAATGGTTGTGGTCACTGTTAGGCCACTCCTCTCCTCTCAGGCATGCTCACACCCCAGGGCGAGGTGGGGCACGACAATTATTCTGAGCAAAAACAAATAAGATAATTACAAATCTTGGTAAGTGTTGGGAAGAGCATTTGGCCTAGCATAATGTCCTTGTCCCCACTCTAGTTCTTGACTCCAGCTTCCTGCTAACACAGACCCTGGAGGGCAATAGAAGAGGGCTCAAGTACTTGAGTTCCTGCTACCCACATGGGAGACCTGGATTGAGTTTCTGGCCCCCAGCTTTAGTCCCCTGGCCATGGCAGGCATTTGGAGAACAAACCAGCAGATATGAGCGCTCTCTCTCTCAAAATAATAATGATAATAGTAATAAAATAATAATTGCAAATGTCCCATTGTCACCTGGGATCTGTTACTACGCACAAGAAAGCATTCAGACATGAGACAGGCAGTAGAGGTAGGCATGCTAGCAAACTCTGAAAAGACAGTGCACCTGACAGACCAGGCAGGCACCTCCCTGAAGAACTGAGAGCCCAGTCCGCACTCAGATTGCAGTTTCTACGGATGTTGGGTGTGGACCTTCTTTCTCCCCGCCCCCCACCCTTGCTCTGGTATTTCCTGGATAGACTGCTTTCCTGGTGCGGAATTCCTCCCAGAACTTCATCATAGACCCCTTGGGGAAGGGCAGATGAAAATCCTCTAAACTGTCCCCAGGGAGAGGGCTGGGACCCACTCAACCAGGTTTTTGAACAATGGCAAGACTTTTGATAGTAAATACTGGCTTCCTGCCTTGTTCCATCACACAGAAATTCCTGTTTTTCTTCAGCCGCTCACACACACACACACACACACACACACACTCCACACTCCTGTCTACCTACCTTAACACTGTGGAGACAATTTTAAAAGGTCAATGGCTGGGGGAAGGGAGCTACTTTGAGGAGGGCATGACAGCTCTAAGGAGTAAAGGATGAATGAATCTTGCCCTGGGAATTGCTCAGCAACCAAGAACAAAATCATCTGCTCTCTAAGGGGTCGGGTCTGGGGAGGAGGCACATTTGGGTGGACTGGGTTTGTTGCCTTGAAAACTCTTGCTGCAGTCCTGGCCTGGAGCAAAGATTTCCCAGGGCAGTCCCAGGCCACTTGTCAGGCCTGGGATGGTGGAGCTGGACTCACTGTTTACTAAACAAATCAATGTGATTATCCTGTCAAGATCTGAAAGAGAAAGACAAAAAAAATTAGCATAAATACAAGGCCACCTACTTAATTAAAGCCCCAAACCAGGGCAGCTAAAAAGCTGAATATAAAACAGTCAGGGAGAGTTTTAATAAAAGTGAGTTATATAACTCGGAGACTTGCTTGAGACTCAAACAAAGGCCTCCTTATCTCAAGGTTAAAGAAAGGAATTAAGACCAGCGGCCCTTTTCCTGTGAACTTTCTACTGACAATGACCCTCAGCCTAGGAGCCTAGGGGTGGCAGAGGCCTCCACAGCTAATCTTTCCTTGGCGTCAATCAGGATGTCCTCTGGGTAAGGTATGAGCTCCTCCTGGTGCTGGAGTCACGGGGCTTTCAACATCATGGCCATTTCGCAACACAAGGACCTGTGTGTATCTTGTCCAGGTGGAAGCAACCTTTGAGACCATCTGACCAACCCCCTCAGGTTAGCAAGATGACTCCAGAGGTCATTTGGCTAGGTGCTACAGGACAGCCCCTGCAGTTCAGGCTGGTGCCACCTCCAACCCACCACTCTGCCTGTGCCTTTAGACACGTCCACACCCCAGCGGTCAGCAGTCGTCAGCGAGGGCAGAGGCAAACAGGCCTGGCCCCAACAGACTTCTGAGGCCAGATCGTCTTCTCCCCACCTGGAGCCTTGCAGTTTCTCCAGTCCCTTTCTCTCCTCCTCTTCCCCTCCTCCTCCCCCTTTTCCTTCCCAGGTGGCCTTTGTCCTCAGCCCAATCAGGGCACAGAGGGACCTCTAGGCATTACTTTGTCTTGCTGGTGGCACTGGGAAGCAGAGCTATCTGTAGATTACAGGATTTGTCCTCTTTCAGCCTGGGGGTTGGGGGTGGAGGGGCCAGTGTTTCCTCCTCTCTGCTAAAAGTTGTCACTCCTAGAAAACCCTACACAAGGTAATTACATTTTAATAGGGTATTCTTTGAGACCCAAGAGCTTCCATTAAGAAACACACTGGGGGGAGGGAGCGTGGCAGCGTCGTGGCATAGGGGGCTAAGCTTCTGACAGGCACCTGCATCCCATATGGGCTCCTCTTCCAATCCAGCTCTCTGTTTCTGGCCTGGGAAAGCAGTGAAAACTTGGGCCCCTGTATCCACGTGGGAGACCTGGAAAAAGCTCCTGGCTCCTGGCTTAGGATTGGCCCAGCTCCAGGCATTGCGGCCATTTGGGGAGTGAACCAGCAGATGGAAGACCTCTCTGTCTGTCTTTCCCTTTCTGTCTCTGTAACTCTACCTCTCAAAAAATAAACAAAATCCTTAAAAAAAAAAAAAAAAGAAAAGAAAAAGAAACAAACAAACTTGGGACACCCACATTCCACTCCCAGAGTGTCCCAGCTACTCTGTACTTCCAATCCAGCCCCCTGCTAAAGCACCTGGGAGGCAGCAGATAATGGCCCAAGTACCTGGATTCCTGTTACCCACTTAGAGACCCAGATGGATTTCCTAGCTCCTGGCTTCGGCCTGGCCTGCCATTACCATTGTATGGGCATTTAGGGGAGTGAACCAGTGGATAGAAGATCAAGATCTCTTTCTGTGTCACTTTGCCTTTCAAATAAATCTTTTTAAGACTAATCTGGGGAATGGGTCCTCCCTGAACCTCTTAGGTCTTTACCTTGAGGCAATCCAATCCGCTTCAGGAACTCGAAGGGGGAAGGAGAGCTTTCCAATTCCCCTATACAAGGCCAGGGAGCTCCTGGCGTCCCTCACCTGCCCTGGCCAGAACTCTTCCTTTAATGCTACCTGCATCTCCCAAGCTGCAGTTGGAGGTCCACCCCTGTGCTGCCATCCTTTTGGGCACTTGCTACACTAGTCATACCGCCTGTGCTCTCTCCTTTGTTATAGACGAGGGAGGAGAAAAAGATAAGATCTAAACACAGCCCAGAAACTCTGAGTTGCACAAGTGAATAAAGGGCTACTTCTTAGCCACCTGTGCCAGGTAGGTGGTGGATTATAGCTTTAACTGCAGCAAAATGTGGCTCAAGCCGGTTCTGTGGGCAGTGAATGAGGTCTTTGTTTGAGGGACCTGCTGGGCCAGGTTAAAGTCAGAGGCAGGCTCTTTGGGGGTTGGTAGGTTCCCAGGGGTGCTGGGATTACACAACCCTCTCTGGATATACAGGCAGAACTGGCAGGCCCATTGGAACAGAACAAAGCCTTGGGAGAGAGATTTTTTCCTGCAACTCTGCCAGCATCCCTAATCATCCTGGCTCTAGATTTGGGGACTTTAACTAACAAAAGGATAGGTCTGAAATTTACTGTGCTACTCCAAAGATAATTGTTAGGACTCCCTGTGGATTTGAGAATTTTAGAAGTGCTGGTTTTGAATAACTGGTTTTCCCAAAGCTCTGCCACATCAGCAAAACATGCCAGAGAGAATGAAAACTTGCATTCTGTGGGACCTGGTCCTCCAGGGCCCTGTTTCCCCTTATTAGGCCACAGTTGTCTTACATTTGCATGGAAATAAAGGACACCAGCGTCCAACTGGGTGGCTGTTGCTGGGTTGTTTCACATTTTTCATTATTTAGAAAGACCTTTTCATTCCTTTGGGTTCTCTCCAAGTGGAATGGTCTTTTAGAACTTGTGTCTTTTGGGATGCATGGTGGGCCAGAAAGAAAACAAAGTGTGTGTGTGTGTGTGTGTGTGTGTGCAAGTGTTTAAATCTCCATGCTGCTTTTATAACAACCCGAGAATGAAGTGTCCTCAGGGTGGCCAACTGCTCACTGAGGGCCAACCCACACAGTGAATCTGAGAGAGAGAGGCGTGGTTAAAATAAGGAGAGAACTGCCCCCCAGCAGTGATGTCCAAAGATTGGGCCTGATGACTTCTGATTGTAATTCTGGAAATCACCACCCAACTTTATGGAGTGTAGTCCCAGCAAAGTGCAACCGAATCTCTCCATGGTGTCTCCCCATGGATGTTGTTGAAGACGTGATGTGTTCATTATGCAAAACTGTCTTTCTGAGGATCCTCGGGAGAACTTCCATTTTGGTCCTAATACCCAGGAGAGACATTCTTGTCTTGAATATTTATGCTGTTTTTTTAGATTTTATGCATTCCTGTAAGCAGTCTTCAGAGCTAGCCACACACCCTGGATGCAGCCTGCATCTGTAGTTCTACTGGGCTTTAACCTGGGGTGAGCCATCTCCCAGAACCCCAAGTCCGAAAGGACATCTCCCCCGGACAATCTATCCAGACCCTGAAGCTTCAAGAAGCCTCACTGTAGCACCTGTTAGAAATGCGGATGTGGGGCCAACGCCGCGGCTCACTAGGCTAATCCTCCACCTTGCAGCGCCGGCACACCGGGTTCTAGTCCCAGTCAGGGCGCCGGATTCTGTCCCGGTTGCCCCTCTTCCAGGCCAGCTCTCTGCTGTGGCCCGGGAGTGCAGTGGAGGATGGCCCAAGTGCTTGGGCCCTGCACCCCATGGGAGACCAGGATAAGTACCTGGCTCCTGCCATCGGATCAGCACGGTGCGCCGGCTGCAGTGCGCCAGCCGCGGCGGCCATTGGAGGGTGAACCAGCGGCAAAGGAAGACCTTTCTCTCTGTCTCTCTCTCTCACTGTCCACTCTGCCTGTCAAAAATAAAAAAAGAAATAAAAAAAAAAAAAAAAGAAATGAGGATGTGGAGAAAGGAAGGTCGCCATTCTGTAGACATGATGCCCATGGATGTTACCCAAGTCCTAATATTTCCAAAAGAAACAAGACTTGAGTTGCTTTTGTTCTCTCTCTTTCATCGCAGTAATTTCTAACCACAATCTTCACACGGTCTGTCTATTTGGGTTAGAAGGTAACTCCCCTTGCCCTTTCCATTTTACTGATAAGAGTGATTATATCTTGGCCAACATTAGAGAATTAAGGCAGATAAAAGATCCAAGCCTCTTAACCCACACCCCATATTTTTCTGTTACTTGCTTCAAAGGAAGGATGAAATCTATTTTTTCCCTTTGTTCTTTCTTGGCAGTAGCAAGCAGTGCCACAGGCAAAGGTCTAAAAACACACACATTCTAATCTCGGAGTTCTTGCAGTTTGTTTTGGAGTTTCTGTAAACTTTCCAATTGGATGTATAAATATAATGTCTAAATGTCAACTGTAGGCCTTTATCTAGAATTTTGGGATGTACAAAAAGAAGAAAGGAAAGACAGGGAAGTCCCAAAGATGAGCCTCCTTCTATAGTTCACATCTCAGCCCCAGCAAATGGCTCACGTCTGTTTTAAGGGATTGATCTTAAATGCACAATATGGGCAATAATGACATATTTCAAATCAACGAGATCATAAAAATCCCAGGATCTTGACAATTCGGTCTCCTTGCCTTCTGGACCTAATCATGCCATTAGCCCACATCTGTACCGATTTCTTCATCCATTGCCACCCTTCAAGGCTCTAAAGAGCTTTCTCCAAAGCCAAGTACTGAATAAGTTGCTCTACAAACAAAGTGCCAAGTGAGAGGCAATACCCACATGTCCCGAGCCATCCCATGCCCTCGGCAGTAGTTCTACCAAGGTAGACATCCTTGAAAGAAATAGCTTTACAGTGTGAAACCCAGGAAGGGCTATGAGACAATGGAGAAATTGCATATCAATTGCAATTTCAGCTCATCCAAGATGGCTGGGTCTGTGACATAAATAGAAAAGTGACTCCAGATCCTACATGCCCGTCTGTTTTCCATAGATCTCATAGGACAATGAGTTAGACACAGCGTGTCTTCTGACAGCAGACCAACCAAGTGCTAGTCTCTCAGCTCGATGAGCTCAGGTACAGGGGATGCCAGGGCTTTGGGGTAAAAAGAACTGCTCTCCTTGAGGTTTGAAGGTTGGAGCAAATTTTTTTTCTAGTAAATGTGCTAGAGGCCAAAGGTCAGGAAGCCACTACTAGCTCCTCTGTGTAAGAACATTTTAGAGGCCTCTGATCATGGGTCTGAGCCTAAGTGTTCAAGTATAAAGGAAGAGGAGAAAACCAGACCCAGGAAATAGGCTGCTGCAATTTTCTAATTTTGTGCTGTTCCCACTCTTCGGGTCTCTCTGAAGTTGGTGTGAGCATTGCTTTGTGTGCTTTACTTTTAGCCCACTAGAAATTATCTGGGATGGTTCCATGACCCAATCTGTAGCCCAGAGGAACTGCCAAACCTACGAGGTGTGTATCACTTTGTATATTGTCCTGCCCATATGCACCTGTGGATCAACCCAGACTTATTTGACCCACACAGTCTATATTATTCAGATTTCTGGGGGACAGCAAAGAGTATTTCATGTTGTCTTAAGTGATCTTGTAATTGCCATAGACATCGCTTTTTAAAATTTATTTACTTGAGAGACAGGAAGAGAGGGGGACAGACACATAGAGAGAGCTCCCATGCACTGGGTCACTCTTCAAATGCGCGCAATGGCTGTAGGTGGACTGAGGCCAGAGCTGGGAGAGGGAAACCCCATTCAGGTATCCTGCCTGAGTGGCAGGGACCCAACTACTTGAGCCATCACCAACTGACTCCCAGAGTCTGCATTGGCAGGAAGCTGGCCTCAGAGGCACAGGTGGAACTTGAACTCAGGCACTCTGAATTGAGATGGAAGTCTCTCTCTCTCTCTTTTTTTAAGATTTATTCATTTGAAAGTCAGAATTACACAGAGATAGAAGGAGAGGCAGAGAAAGAGGTCTTCCATCTGCTGGCTCACTCCCCAATTGACTACAATGGCCAGAGTTGTGCCAATCCGAAGCCAGGAGCCAGGAGCTTCTTCCAGGTCTCCCATGTGGGTGCAGGGGCCTGAGGACTTGGGCCATCTTCTACTGCTTTCCCAGGCCATAGCAGAGAGCTAGATTGGAAGTGGAGCAGCAGGGACTGGAACCGGCACCTATATGGGGTGCCGGCACTACAGGCAGTAGCTTTACCCACTATGCCATAGCACTGGCCCTATGAGTCTATTTATTAAAAATAAAAAATGTATTTATTTATTTTAAATGCAGAGTTACAAAGGGGAGAGGGATGGAGAGAGAGAGAGAGAGAGAGAGAGAGAGACTTTCCATCCACTGGTTCATTCCCCAAATAGCTGCAACAGCTGGGAATGGGCCAAGTTGAGGCCAGGATCTAGGAGCTTCTTCCAGGTCTCCCACATGAATGGCAGGGGTCAAAGCACTTGGGTCATCCTCTGCTGCCTTCCCAGGCCCATTATCTGGGAGCTGGATTGGAAGCAGAGCAGCTGGGACTTGAATGGGCACCCGTATGGGGTGTTGGCGTCGCCTGTAGTGGCTTAACACACTATGCGACAGTGCTGTCCCTCAGAATGAGTCTTAATGCGTAGAAATATCAACGAGTAGAAGGGAAAAGGAATGATAGATGGCAGAGCAGAGAAAGAAGAGCTGTCCTGAGCTCACAACAGCAAGATAGGCGTCGTAAACAGTGAGACCCTGTCTTTAGGAAGCTTCCATTGGAGCCCGGTTATCACCTGCCAGAAATCTTCCAAAAGGGATTCCCACCTCTGAGAAGTCAGCTCACGGTACTCTACCAGCTTCTGAAGTCCTGCACTCTCAGACCTCTCCTTCAACAAACCGAATCACAGAAGGGCTCCTTCAATAAAGCCATTCAATTCTTTCAGGGTGCCACTGTCCCACAATTCAGTAGAATTGCTCAGTCTGCAGAAAGAAGATAAAGAGGCCAATGTAATCCCAACTCAATGACACTCACTCACCTTCAGAGAGTAAGTGCAGCCCCCCAGCCCGCTGCTGATGAGAGCTTGGATGAAGGAAACTCACTGGGCACAAACTGTAGCATCCAGGACATAGGGCTGGCCATGGTAATTGGCAACACTTTTTGGACAGAGACAGGTTTTTAGGGACCCACTGCATCATTGCACTGTGATTTTAGGGACCCACACTTCCTTCTCTGGTCTTCTCGACCTTGACTCTGAAGAACTGTTGAGCTTTCCTCAACTCTTCCTTCTGGTTGAGTGATAAGGAGGAATGCTCTTGTTCTCACTGATAAAGCCTCTTTTTTCCATTTTCATGCTCAGGCAAGTAGCAGCAAGCCTGGGAGATTTATCAATTTATTACTCATGCCAATTTTGGACGCTTGAAGCTTTGAATTAAGCCAGGGATACTTGAAAAAAAAAAAAAAAAAGGCATTGTACCAACCCAGCAAGCCAGAGTGGAAAACTCAGGAGAGAAAAAAGATAGGTCTCCCCTTTGACTAAATTATTCACATTGGCTCACAGATCATTGCTTATTGAATCACGTGGCCTTATAGCCACGTGGCACTCCAGAGGGCGCTTAGAAAGCCTGACCTCACTTGTTATCGCCCAACCCTCCCCGCAGTGCTCTGCAGCGGGCGTGGCTGTGTTATGAAAGAGCAGGTGTTGCACCTCAGGGCTCCCTCTCCAGCCTCTCTCTGGACTGCTACCCTTTGACAATTTCACGTCAGCTCTGAGCCCTGGTTTGCTCTTCTGCACAAGAGAGCTAAAGCTCGCAGAGATGGATGAAGCTAACAAAGCTTCGGCTACACGACCTGCTTCTCGCACAGGCTGTGAACCTAGTTCTGACTGTACAGCTTTCCCTTAAAAGGGGCTCCCCAAATTGTAGTAAGCTTCAGGACCCAAAAAACCTACATCAGTCTCCTAATAATACCTGCTCAGCCCAATACCGGAGACAGAATACGACAGGGCTCTCTATTATCTCAGCTCTGCCCAAAGGCCTGTGTTGATCCCTATTCATCCCCAGCTACTAGGTCGACTCTGTCCGTGGCCATCTTGGATGGCCACAAAGATCTCAGAGTCACCCCCTTCTCCAGAGAATTGTCCTTGGCTGCACAGGAGCCCTCCATCCTGGAGTTCACGTCACCACCGTCTTCCAGGACAGCTGACCAACACGTGACTGACAGACAATGGCCCTCTGTGCAAAGGCTGCAGCCCTGTCTGCAGGTGGGCCAGCTCTGTGGCGGAAGCCAGGCTCAGGATGAAGCCAGGCTCCAGCTGGGATCCCACTCTTGCTTAGCTCCACCCTCTGTCCCATCCTGCTTCAACCATCCCCTTTCTCCTACAGCATCGTCCCCCTCGAGTCCCCACCGGGAGCTCAGCTTGTAGGACCCCCAAGCTAAGACACAGAGTGACAAGAAGGGTGCCGTCAATTCCCCATGTCAAAGGCTGCCTGGTCCACCTTCAGACATAGGCAAAACGTCACAAGCCCTCAAGACCCCTTGCAGTCAACACTCGGGCTTTTACAGAGATGTTTATACTTATCCTGTGACCTCCAACTTGACCTGAGACGCTCCCTGAGCCCCAAACAAAGTCTGCAGATTAAGAATTACAAATGCGTTTGCAACAGCTTACATGAGGGTCTTGAAGAGGCGGAGGGTGGGAGTGTTGATTGTGGGCCCACCCTCTGATGAATCACTCTAGAGGCTTCTGCTCAGAATCTTTTCCTTGGGAGAGAAGAAGGACCACAAAGGTGAGAATAAATAGTAGTGTCCTGTCTCCTCTGTTCATTTTCTTGTAACTAGTTCCTTGTCCTGGCTGAAGAAGAATCCAGGCTCCCTGATGTTGCCTGCCATTTTAGAGACAGCGTTTAGGAGTAAAAGGATTTAGAGCCTGTTTTCATCTCACCTCTGACTCGGTTTGTAGCACCAGATGAATTAATCATCACCTTTTAGCACTCCCCTGTGTGGCATGGAGATTTACTTCCAAGCCTCACGAAGAGCAAAGACTCTCTGAAAAGGATCATGCTAACAGCAAGACCATCATGCATGATAGAAACAAAGAATTTTATATCATCAAAAGGACAACGAGAAATTCCCCATGAAAGGAAATCGAACACGGGGCAGAAAGAAAATATTCATTACTCAGGGAGGTCCTTGCTCCCTATCTTACCCCTAGGGATGCAGAGATAACTAGCCATCCATGTTCTTCCATGAAGGAGACCAGTATGGGCTTTGCAGGCAAATTAGGAAGATCTGGGCCTAATCCGGGGGTGTAATTCAAGGGAATGAGAATCAGATGAGCCTGTTAGGCTGAGGCAGGAATATTTCAGAACCTGAATTACAGATTAATAAATAAATGCATGGTTGTCTCTCCATCCAGAACCACCGCATCTTCCTGTAGCTTCTTTGGAACAGACCTTAGAATGTGGGAAGCCCTGAACTCCAGTTCAGGGCAAAATAAACTGAATGTGACCTTGGCCAGGGTACTTGACCTCCATTTCCTCATCTGTAATAATTCTCCATTTTTTGAGAGATCTATTTAATTATTTGAAAGGCAAAGTTACAGAGAAAGAAGGAGAGAGAGAGAAAAAAGAGAGAGAGAGAAGAGGAGAGGGGGGAGGGAGAGAGAGAGAGAGAGAGAGATCTCCCATCTGTTGGTTCACTCCCCAAAAGGCCACAATGGCCAGGACTGGGCCAGGCTGAAGTCAGGAGCCAGGAGCTTCATCCATGTTTCCCACGTTGCTGCAGAGGCCCAAGTATGTGGGCCACCTTCCACTGCTTTCCCAGGTGCATTAGATGGGAAGTGGAGCAACAGGGCTTGAACCGGTACCCATATGGGATGCCAAAGCTGCAGACAACTACGCCACAGTGCTGGCCCTGATAATTCTCCTTCCATCATCATTCTATGCTGGCATCAGATTCGTGAGGCAGTAGGTATGAACTGCTCTGATGGAAACTGGAAAGCAAGAGATGTCATTGTAAGACAGTGGTATCTGGGGACAGATAAGGAAGGACAGAGGAAAGCTCTTCAGAATAGAAAGAAAGGAACTTGGATCTCTGTAGCCTCATCCTGCCTGGTGTTGGAGCCATCATGAAACCAGACTGGCACGTATATGGAGTTTCCCCACTGTCAGAGGGAGAGCTGGAAAGAGTCCCATGCCCCCTATCAAAGGCTCCTGGCAAAAATTAATCCATGTCTACAGGAGCACAGAATTGTTGTCTTCCTATCACAAACCACTGCAAATGACCATCTTAGTGACCTCTGCCATGACTCCTGCTCCGACTCCCTTTCCAGTTCCCTTTTGTACCTGAGGGCCCATGCACGTATCCTGGAACCACTGATTAGCTACTTGATTTAGTTCCTCCCTCAGGACAAATGGACCCATGAAAAAGAACATTGGATACAAACACGGCACTCAAAGTCTCCTTAAATATCCCCTCCCATGTCCTGCCTGCTCAGCCCGGATAGAATCCCCCATAAACCAGACCAGCCCTGAGCAGACTCGGCTCTACCCTAGCTTCGCGGTTCTGATCATGGGCTACCCTCCTGAGGGCAGGGAGTCTGTGGCTATGCCCTCCCCTGCCTTCAATTCAGCAGCAGTTGCTACCAGCTCCCTCCTCCCCATTAGAAGACTCCAGGACTGATAATGGCAATCTTTAATAATTTTCTCTAAAAATATCAGAAAGACAAGAAAAATACAAGTTAAAAGGCTCAAAAGAAATATGAAGCATGCACTTTTAAAACTTTCAACCATCAAAGGAAAAATCAAAGATAATTAAAATATCAGGGAAGAGATTACAAGCAGATAAAAATTGTATTTTCATATTCTTTAAATTATAAATTAGTGTGGCTGGTTCTGTGGGTAAAGCCAGCATCCCATATGGGCACTGGTTGAGTCCTGGCTGCTCCATTTCCAATCCAGCTCTCTGCTATGGCCTAGAAAAGCAGAAGATGGCCCAAGTCCTTGGGCCCCTGCACCCACGTGGGAGACCTGGAAGAAGCTCCTGGCTCCTGGCTTAGGATCAGCGCAGCTCTGGCCATTGCGGCCATCTGGGGAGTGAACCAGCGGATGGAAGACCTCTCTCTCTCTTTGCCTCTGCCTCTCTGTAACTCTGCCTTTCAAATAAATAAATAAATCTCTAAAAATAAATAAATATATTATAAATTAGTTTGCTTTCTCTGGGTGAGGAGACTTCAGACTTTAAAAATGTAGCTTATAGGAATGATAAAGTTTTGCAGAACCTCGTACATACTACACAAATTGTTGACGGCTTTATGGTACACAAACTCTACAGATGTACCGGATATGATGGTTAATTTTATGTGTCATCTTGACCGGACCACAGGGTGTCCAGCTATTTAGGCAAACACTATTCTGATATTTCTATGTGAGTGTTTATTGATCAGAGCAACATTTAATCGGTAGACACAGTAAAGCAGACTTCCCTGCCAAATTCTAGTGGGCCTCAGTCAATCAGTTAAGTAGAAGATTCTTCCTGCCTACCTGCCTTCCAACAGGGACATTGACTGTTTCCTGCCTTTGGACTCAAACTGAAACATCAGTTCTCATTGTGTCTTTGACTGACTGGCTTTGGCCCAGAAAACACCACGGACTGTGTGGATCTCAGCCTTTGCATTTGAACTGGCTTTCTTGAGTCTCTGGCTTGCTGATTTTGGAACTCATCAGCTTCTATGATCATTTGAGTCAATTCTTTATAACAAATATCTTTACAAATGCGAGGGAGCTTCAAAAAGTTCATGGAAAAATGCATATTATCAAAAAAATGCATGGATGTAGAATTTTTTTGCACCAGAATAAACTTATCTTTTAATTCCACTTTCCATGAACTTGTAGAACCCTTGTGTATGTACATACACACATACACGTTATTGGAGAACTCGGATACCCTGGGTCATCCTCAACTAAATACAAAGCAGATCTTAAGCTCCTGGGCTGAACAGAATAAGATTGTTTATGTTATTCATCTAGTAGTTTGCAATATGCAGGCATGCACCTTGGGTGGTGTGAGGGTGCAGTGTCCCTTGACCTCCAAGTGACCTCACCTGGGTCACTCAATGGCACACCAGGCGTCTGGTAAAGCAAATGGCAGGTGGTGTAAAGCAGCTTCGGGGGCTTTACGCTCAGGAAGCCAGCTGGGAGCACAGAGGTGGGAACTTGTCTGCTCGGGAGAGGAGCTGAACAGTTTTTAACAAGGCCCCTATGGCCTGCATGGCCAGGAAAGGCAGCCATGTGGGCACTGATTAGCTCTGTATATGTCTCTTCCTCCAGGAACCTGTGCAAAAAGACCAGGTCCCCAGGGGCAGAGGAAGACTGAGAATATTTCTTTTATTAATGCTCTTGCACCTGCTGGCCAGAAAGCCGATAAGGACTTTCCTGCAGGCAGATTTCTGTCTCCAAAATTCACTGTTCTTGTAGAACCAAGGATGAGTACAACCAAAAATTTAGGATACCTGAACATCTGGAAGACAGATTCACACTTTATTTTGCTTAGTGGGAAGTCCCCACCTCTTTTATCATGGTGATGGAGTAATGTGACTGACCACGCAGGTCATCAGGTGGGTGATGGGATTTGGGACCACAAATCATGCCGTCCATATGCTGGGGTGGATCTTAGAGGCTTTGCTGGAGCTGGCTGGTTATTAATCCGAAGAACAGAAAGTACTTCTTGGGGTGAGCATTTGGCACAGTGGCTGAGACACTCATTATCCAGACCGAGTGCCTGGGCTCTTGGTCCAATTGCAGCTTCTTGCTAATGCACATTCTAGGAGGAGCAGGTAATGGCCCAAGTACTTGGGTCCCTGCCACACACATGGGAGACCTGAGTTGAGTTTCATGCTCTGGGCTTCGGGCCTGGTAATTATGGGCATTTGGGTAGTGAATCAGTTTGTATCTCTCTCTCTCTCTCTCTGCATTTCCAATAAAAATAAATATACAAGTACATCGAAAAAAAAAAAAAAAGAAGAAAGAAAGCACATCTTGTTAGAGGGCAAGAACAAGCAATGAGAGAAGAGAGGGATTGCTGTGTGGTCCAAAGCCAGAACTGCTGTATGTTATGCTCACAGTTACTGTCCTACCTAGCACTCTTCTTGGTTTCCCTGGTCAATGGGTGAACTCCAACTGCCATAGTCCATTAACGTGACACACTAGGCTTGGCTCAGTCTGTCTCTTTTTTGGGAGGGAGAGAGAGAGAGGGAAGTATCTCCCATCTGCTGGTTTACTCCTCTAATGCTTCCAAAAGCCAGGATTGGGCCAAAAACTTAATCCAGGTTTCCTACATGGGTGGCAGGGAGCCAACCCAACTATACACTACCTCCCAGAGTGCAGGAAGCTGGACTGGAGGGCAGAGTCAGGGCTTGAACCTCGGCACTCCAACGTGGGATGTCCCAAGAGGAGGCCTAACTGCTGCCCCAAACACCTGTCCCCTCAGCCCTGGCCCTTGATGTGACCTCCCCACGCTCACCTTCAAGCACCCAGATTGACAGTGCCTGGGTTTAACCCGGATGTTTGACCACGTGTCGGCTTTCTTTAGTCTGGAATAATCACTGCCTTCCAAGTGCCTGGAAATTGTCTCCTTATCCTTAAGAATCAGCTGCTTCCTCAGCACTCACCCACCTCCACCTTCCACCATATCCTCCTTGGTTCACTCCAGTAGCCTCCCACCTGTTTATCAGGAGGGTAAATCCCCCAGGTGGAGATGACAGCATTTTATCAGCGTGTTTCCGGAACCAGCACTGTGGGTGCCAGTGATGTTTGTTGAATCCAATTGAATGGAAATTGACTATGACTTGAAAGTGACAAACTATTTTCCTTTTCTAAGTTGGTTTATAAAAAAGCGTGAGAAGGAAAATTAATACTTGCATATCATCTCCAAATAAATTAAAAGACAACTTCCATGTGAATTTTAGGCAGGCAAATTCTGTCAGCATGTTCGTGCAGGTACACCCAAAGGTGTCTCTGGACCTAGTCACACTTTAGACCCAGGGTAACAGTGGATGGAAGAGAAGCAGGTGGTCTTGTTTACTCAGATCATGAGCCACGATCAAAGAAGGGAGGCTTGGCTTTTTGTCGTGACTTTTCCATTTAGTACCTGCCATGGACTTCAGGCAAGTCATTCCTCTACCTCCTTCGCCTTGAAATGGCAGAATACAGACCTTCCTGACTAAAATGATGGACAACTGGACCTTGACCTGCCAATGTAAGGTATTATTAGACATAGGTGGCCAATGCTGCAAGAGTAATCTTCCAAAGGATTGAACACTGGAAAAAACGCCAGGCAGAAGTCAGCTTTCTCTAATGACTCAGTAGGCACCTGAGTGCTTGGGGTTCATTGTTATGAGTATTGTTTACCATTATAACATACCGTGTGCAAATATCAGCTAACAGTTTCATTCGCTAGCATGGTACATAAGCCAACTTGTGACAACATTGCGTGTTTTCTTTTTTTTAATTGGCACAGTATGGAGTCATCTAATGAGGTTATCGCCAAAGCAGTGTTAGCGTTTTGTGACTTAAAAGCAAACTCAGAATCAGAAAGATTTGTTCCCACTCTGTTGGCTTCATCACTGGTCATGGGGCCCAGCAGAGTTTAAAGAAATTAAAGAGATGGTGTTAGGCTACAAACGTGTGATCAGTGTTCACACCCACACCATTGTTTCCAGGTCAGAGTATCAAACATTTGGAGAGTAAGCCCTATAACATTCTTAGTTATAGGGAATTTGGGTGCCCTTGAAAGTTGGTGTCATAAAAAGAGAATTTCAAAGGCTTTCATTGATAGCAAGTCTGAAAATTACTGTTTCGCCCAGTGACCTAGAAACAGCATTCTAGAGAAAACATCAGTGTTCCCATGTTCCCCCGACTTCCTGGAAGCCATTTACTGTGGTGACCATTACTTCATGGAGGTGCTCTAGGGGATGAACAAAAACTATAAAGTGAGTCTAAACTCCTGCACCAGAGAGATCTTACTTGTGATTTTGTTCATAGTCAGGACTAGGAAATAAAAAAAGTAGAAGGCTGATTTTGGAGCAAGGATCGTGCACTAAAATCTCAAGGAACAAATCCATTTTGGACAGAGAAAGGATTACAGAAAATTTGAACAAATGAGTGATTGAAGCCAAGAAAGGCCTGAAAAAGAGATTGAGAAATCTGAAGTCATGGTCGAAGGGAGGCAGAAGCTACTGGAGAGAATTTGGGAGGCAAGGTGACCCCCATGAGTGCTGAGGCAAGCTTTGTGAACACGTCCTCACTTTTGATATGAAGCACAAAAAGCACCGTCGGTGATCCAGGAGGTGGCAGGTGTGTGAGAGAGAACCAGCGGGACAAGTGGTGGGAGTAGGGCGGGCACATGTGTGCCAACGTTAAAAGCGCATCCCAGGTGGGGCCTTGTTTCCCCGTGAGGTCCGTGGAGCAGCAAGGCCAGCCTCGCTGGGAGCCTGTCGAAAAGGCAGGACCTCGGGTCCCACCTCTGACCTGCTCAGTAGGAGTCTGCACTTTAGCGGGATCCCCAAGGGAGCTGGATGTGTGCAGACCCGAGCCCTCTATGTTTAGGGCCCTTGCGACCTCACCTCTTCCTTCCGTCCGTTCTCTGTATTCTCTTCTTCTTCACCTCTCACCATCCTACTCCTGGAATTGCAAAAAGGGCTATACGTAAAAATCAGTTTGTTGGGTGCTTACCTCTCTACTTGGTCCTAATTCAAAGCACAACTCAGCTCAATTCATAAACAGGTGAAGAAGACAGAAACAGCAGGCAAGAGCCTTCCCCCACAAGATCTATGTCTGCATCATTTATTTGTACAGAGCCTTTAACCAAACACAGTGCTTTGGGGGAGGGGGAAACATGCTAAGAATACAATCCCTGCACTTTAAAAAATATTTTTCTTTTTCACTCCCAACCTTAGGGAATAGCCAGGGTGGGGATGGAGTTACAAAATCTTTGGACCAAAATCTATGACTACAATAGAAGGAAGCCGTAGATATTTGTTAAGGCCTCCAGATCTCAGTAAGTAAAGAAGCTTGACCTTCTCAAACAATGTGCGTGAATGGGTTTTTACTTTACCTAAAAACAAGCCCCCAATTTTCTGAAAGAATCTCAATCATACACACACACACACACACACACACACACCCCAACACAACACAGATTTGTTTTTAAGATTTATTTAATTATTTGAAAGAGTTACAGAGAAAGAGGGAGAGACAGAGAGAGCGAGCCATCTTCCAACCACTGGTTCACTCCCCAGATGGCCACAATGGTCCTGGCTGGACCAAGCCAAACCCGTGTGCCAGGATTTCAGGGGTGGCAGGGCCCAAACATTTGCATTATCTGCAGCTGCTTTCCCCCAGGCCATTAGCAGGGAGCTGGATCAGAAGTGGAGCAGCAGGACTCAAACTGGAGCCCGTATGAGATGCTGGCATCACCGGCAGCACCTTTACCCACTTCACCACAATGCCAGGGATTTTAAAAGCATTTTGGTTCGAAGATACTCATTTACAAAAGTAAATTTAAGAAGAAAAAGCAGGGGCTTATCTCTTTCTCTCCTCTCTCTGTAGCTCTTTCAAATAAATAAATCTTAAAAAATTTAAAAAGGAAAACCTTTTAGTGATACAAAAACACAGACGCTATTGAATAATTACATAACTATTATATAGCTAATCAAATCAAGATTTCAACAAAGTTTAGTGCGAAACAGGCGGCAGAGCAAGACACAAAACCTTGCATTTAGCATTATCAGACTTTCATGTAAACAAAAAGGGGAACTAGCAATACCAAAATGTTCATTAATACTCTATTTCTGAAATCAATTTCCCGGGTGATTTCAGTTTCATTATTTATACTTTTCTACATTTTCCAAATGTTTACTACTCACTTGTGGACTTTTCTAAAGAGCCGCAGTAGTTTTGGTAAAAGTTCTTTCTTGGTCACATTATTCCCCTCCTGTCTATTGCCTTAAGTTGCCCACAGTTCTCTTCTCCCAATCCAGAAAAGAGATGATTTCATAGTATGATGACCCTCTGCATGGAGAAGAGAGTGAGACAGGGCTAGAAAGGGCCCAGAAAAGGACCAGCACTGTGGCACAGCAGGGTAAGCCATGGCCTACAGTGCTGGCATCCTATATGGACACAGGTTCGAGACCCAGCTGCTCCACTTCCAATCCAGTTGCCTGCTAATACACCTGGGAAAGCAAAAAAGGATGGCCCAGGTCCCTGGATCCCTGCACCCATGTGGGAGACCCAGAAGAAGCTCCTGGCTCCTGGCTTTGGCCTGGCCTAGCCCTGGTCATTGTGGCCATTTGGGAAGTAAACCAGTGGATGGAAGATCTCTCTGTCTCTCCTTCTCTCTCTGTAACTCTTTCAAACAAGCAAATAAATCTTCAAAGAGGTGGGGGAGGGTGGTCAGAAAAAGGAGACTTAATATCCCAAATCCTCCTAATCAACCCCAATTACTCATTGATATGGAAACCCATTCTGGAACCCAGAAACCTGGTGTTTGTTGTACAAAAGCCTGAGAGTGGGTGGAGCTTTCGAGACTGGCTAGTCCACCAGTTCTCAGTTGTGGTGCACGCTGGAGTCACCTGGGGACTTGAAAAAGTATGAATGCCAGGCTGCTACCCTTGGACATTCTGATTGAGTTGGTCCAGGACATAGCTTTTCTCCAAGCTCCCCAGGTGTGAGTCTCCTGTAGAGTAGGTGCATAGCCAGCCTTTGCCCGCTTCCTGAGCCAGGCCAGGTCAGATAGTCACCAGTACAGGTGCACAGCACTGTTCTGTCTCTGTGGGAAGAGGAAGGAATGATTTTGGTGGATGAGCAGAGCCCTGACCACACAGGGATTACCCACACTTCATTGCCAAACAGACAAGCTCATCTATTTCCTCAAGAATGCTTGTACTTGGACTGAGAAGCCACTCTAAGGTTCATTCTTGTAATTTCATTACAGGACAAAACAAGAATGCATTTTTTAAAATATTTTTTAAATTTTAGGGTAATTTTAGACTTATTTTAGAAAAGTGGCAGAGATAGAACAAAGAGTTCCTGTATAATTTTCCCTAATGCTAACAACTTTTTCAAGCAAGGTAGACTTATCTAAACTAAGAAATCAACACTAGTACAATGGTATTAAGTAAACTACAGGGCCGGCGCCGCAGCTCACTAGGCTAATCCTCCGCCTTGCAGCGCCAGCACACCGGGTTCTAGTCCCGGTTGGGGTGCCGGATTCTGTCCCGGTTGCCCCTCTTCCAGGCCAGCTCTCTGCTGTGGCCAGGGAGTGCAGTGGAGGATGGCCCAAGTGCTTGGGCCCTGCACCCCATGGGAGACCAGGAGAAGTACCTGGCTCCTGCCTTCGGATCAGCACAATGCACTGGCTGCAGCGCGCCAGCCATGGCGGCCATTGGAGGGTGAACCAACGGCAAAGGAAGACCTTTCTCTCTGTCTCTCTCTCACTGTCCACTCTATCTGTCAAAAATAAATAAATTTTAAAAAAAAGTAAACTACAGACTTTATTGGGATTTCACCAGTTTTTCCACCCCACGTGGCATTGGACATTAACACCTTTTAGTGTAACAACACTGGAAATGCTTCTACATAATTTATTATCAGATGCTGAGAGCAAATAGAGCATCCTCTGTGGGTCAGAGAGGCCAGACACACAACTCAGACGAGATGCTACCTGAGCTCGGCCTGCAGGGGTGTGAAGCTGTTGCACAGGAACAGGGGTGGGAAAAGCACCCAGCCCTCAGTGATAAGAGATATGGCTGCCAGCGTGCTAACTGCCCAAGGAATTTGCAGGTCACATCAGACAAAGGGTGTAAAGTTCTAACCACAGGATATGGGGCCCGAGAGGGCCAAAAGGTTGGCCAGAAGAGGAAAGACTCTCCCATGCCCTGCAGTTGACTCCTCGCCCTGTACACGGGGAACAATGCAAAACCTCAGGACCCAGCCTTATCTCGGAAGCAAGTTTCCAAGCAAAAGAAACAAAAACAACAAACTACATATTTAGTCTGCCTGCTTCTGAGAAGTGCCTTTGCTTTGCCTTTCTGGGGACCCCCTCCCTGGGAGGCTCCAGAAGGCTGGTGAAACAAGTGGGTCCCAATCGGTAGGGGGGGGGAAGCTGAACCTTCCCCAGCACTGCCGCAGCATCCCTGGGGGATGCTCACCCATGACCGTCTCTACTCGCAAGGTCACCGGCCTTTGAACTGGACTCAGTGCCCAAGGCAGGCACAGGACTGGCATATTGGCATTCCAGCTATATTTAACTTGGAATAAATTCTAGATTTAGCTCTTTAGCTAAGATAGAATTTTTTTCCTCCTCCCCAGCCCTCCCTCTTCCTGGTTCAAAACCAGGTCTAGGGTGAGGCGAGTGAGGAGCCTAGGGCATGGTGTGTTAGTAGGCCTCTGCACAACCTTCACAGAGAGCCCACCCCCTGAAGCTTTGTACCCTGAGTCCCTTGCTTGCTTCCTCCAAGTCCCAGCCCGGTTATCTCTTGCTTATCCACTGCTCTACCCCCTTGGTGTAATGAAAAGGAACCAACGAAATATCCAAACATATCTTCTCGCCAGCTATACTTGATACAGTTTTAAGTCACATCTTCCAGTTTTGAATCAGGGCTGAAAGTGGACAGTCTTCCTGGAAGCCTCCCAGGGAGAGTCCAAGTTCAGAGTTTGCTGCTGCAGATACCAAAGTGGAACCCTAGACAGGACTACATGCTGGGTGACCCAGGGCAAAGCACTTGCTGCTCTGGGCCCCCTATGGGATAAAGAAGATAGGAGGTAAGGACAGGGTGTTACAAAGAATAGAGGTTCTACACCTTCTGAGATTTCTGACTTAGGAATGGAAAACCTGGGAGTGCAAAGAAGGCAGGAGAACCGGCAAGAAATTCAGAGAGATCCACTTGGCCAAAAAGAGGCCATCTATTCTCTCATCTCTTTGGATATCCAAGAAGGGCTAACAACCCAGTCCTAATTTTCCCATATGAAAAATCAAGTCATTTTACTTAATGAATTGTGTTCAACCCTGGCTGTACATTAGCATCACGAGGGGGCTTTCCAAACACCAGGGCCTGGGCTGCACCTGTAGAGATGCTACCGAGTCCTGCCCCACTGTCCTCAGTCCCCAGCAGGTGGTTCTAACACAGCTGGCGGGTCCCAGGCCAGGCGAGGGCTGGCGTGCCTTCTCTGACATTCTGTGATCCTGAAAACCAGCTTAGCTTCTCTGGGCAGAGCCCAATCCAAGTGCTCCCATTAAAATAATGGGGTGTTTAAAGAAAGGTTAAGGGACTTTAATTAAGTCTCTTGCTCTCTGGCAGAAGAAGTTGGAGAAAGGCAGCCATGATGACAGGGTTAATGAGTAAATTTCCAAGTAGAAACTACTTGGAGCCTCAGAGACAGCAGGAAAGTCACAATTAAGTTACTGTCTATTCAGATGGCATGGCCATGGTGCCTGGAGCATTATGCAATTACCCAGCTGCCCTCTGAAGCGGGTGCAGGTCCTTGGGGCAATCAGCTGGCGAGCTCAGCTTGACTTCCTCAGAGTTCGCTAATGCCAATTCCAGCAGAGGTCACTGGGGTTTGACAAGGATGGTGTCCAGGCCGAGCGGTAAGTGAAGAGTCAAGTGCAGCACAGCGGATGTAGAGGTCAGGCAAACAGGTCTCATGTGCAGAACAGTGACAGCAAGATGAAGCAACTGTTGATTGCAGGACCAAAGTCTGAGAGCGGAGGTACGTCCAGTACCCACAGTAGATGTTGCCAGTGCGGCGGTCCAGTGGATCAACACAGGGCACGCTCTCAGCCAGGGCGCACGGACTGTTTCTCATTCTCCTCCTTTTTATTGCTCCCCTCTGGACTTCCCATGTGCACTGTGGGTGCTGAGCACTGTAAACACCTGGGGGTGGGGAGTCTCAACCCTAGCTGTGCTTGGGGTTTGGTTGATCTGGAGCCAGGTCTGGGCATTTCAAAGAGTTCATGAAAAAGTGGAATTAAAAGATGTTTATTTGGGTGGGAAAATTTTTTAATTCTATGCATGGGTTTTCCATAAACTCTTGGAAGACCTCTCATATTTTTAAAAATGTGTTCATTTGAAAGGCAGGATGATGGGGGAGGATAGGAGACACACACAGAGAGAGACAGAGACATGGAGAGACAGAGATTTTCTACCTGCTGGTTCAATAGCCAGGGCTGGGCCAGGCCAAGGCCAGGAGGGCAGCTGGGTAATTGTGTAATAATAAGGTGCTTAGGACTCCATCCAGATCTCCCACATGAGTGGAAGGAATCCAAGTACTTGGGCCATCACCCACTACCTGGCAGATGAGACCACAGGAAGCTGGATCAGAAATGGCAGCAGGACTTGATTCTGGGCACTCTGATATAGGATGCAGGTGTCCCAAGTGGCATTTTAAGCTGCCATGACACAATGCTCACCTGCCCCTACCTCTCGTATCTTTGACATTCCCAGGTGCTTCTGACGTGCAACTGAGGGTGCAGAACACTGGGCCAAGCCACTCTTGGCCTGGCTGAGGAGATGATGGGATGGATGGGGAGCAGTCCATGGCGAAGATCTTTAGGAAGTGGAGGAGAATCAAGACATGAAGATCTGGCAAGTTTTCGGAAATCTTCTGATGCCTTTCCAAGCCAAGGCCACTCACCCACTCACTGACAACTAATACTGCTGTGGTGTGAGGATGTAAAGATGAAGTAAGACCCAGTCCTAGGCTTTAGGGGGTAGACAGTCCTGGAGGGAAGACAAACTTAAAGGTAGGTAATGGCGTGACAGAAGGTAGTGATGGACTGTGTGTGGCTTCCATTGCCGGAGCCCATCAAGGGCCCCATTCTGTGGGTAAACACCGCCCCACCATCAAGCACGCTGGGAGGAGGCTGAAGCTGACATATTCAATGAGAGCTTGGAAGCAGGGCCCTGGCCAAGAGAAGGTCATGACCTTGCTGGACCCTCCTGTCGTGAGAGGCCTGGGAAGTAGGCACACCCAGGGTAGTGCAATGGGCAACTCCAGGGAATGCTACTCTGAAAACACGGCCTGCTAGCGTTGTGTCTTAGACACAAGTGGTGATGAGAGAAGCTGCCTCTGGCCAGACAGTACCAGGAAGTACCTCTGCCATTTGACAGGGCAGCCCTTGTATGGAAATCTGAACCAGATCTCCGCCTGTGGACTCTGAGAGCAACCAGGTCTGGAAGTCAGGCAGAAGGTTATCTGTTTCCCTCCCTGTCTTTCCAGAGCCTTCAGTGAAGTAGAATCCAGAAAGGCTCTGCAGCCTCCCTTCAGGCTGGCCTAACACTCACTAGACCCCAGCCTCCCCTGGGATCAGGGTCGGCGTGCACCCCTAGAACTACGGGGGCAGTCACTGCAGGATGGGCGCTGACCCAGAGTGGTGCGTCTCCACCTCACCGAAGATGCACTGAAAGAAATTCGATGAAAGCGAACCTGGAGAAGGTGTTGGGTTCCTGCCACTGTCCTGGTAAGGATGTACGCAGGTGCACTTTGAGTTTAACTATTCATGAGGCCTCATTTGCCCTCGTGTTGCTAGGGGCAGGAGTGTGTAGGTGAGCTGAGAACATTCAAGGGATGACTTACAGTCTGCACAAGATAATAAAGGACCGTACATAGCAGGAGGAATCCCAGGGTGTGGTCTCCCAGGAGAGCCCCGACACATCCTGCGCTGGGTGCTACAGGGTGAATGGACCACGACCAAGGAGACAAAGAGAAGCAACTTAGGTCCAGGGACAGCAGGCAGGCAGGTGCACACAGCAAGAACTTCTGTGATCTGGGAACTGGAACTTAGGATCTAAGACTGGAGGGGCGAGAGGTGTCACATTGGGGAGAGCTAGATACATCAGCCTAATAGGGCTGTGCCTGTCTTGTCACTGAGGAACCCAAAGAATCCCAGTCAGGACAACGCCATGGACTGAGGTGGGGGAGAGATCTGAGCAGGAGGGGATGCCACTGGTGCCAGGCTGGGGGAGACCTTGAGGAAAGCAACACCCTTTCTTTGCCATCCATGCCATGTTCTGCTTTGGGAGGTGTGGGCGATCCCAGCAGTTAGCTGGCAGGTGGTCGGATGCCCAGGCACGTTTCTCCCCACCCCTGCCTTCTGCCGATCAGGTAAACTGCTCCCGGGAGTGGCCCAGGCCCACTTGGAAAGCTACCTTCAAGCTGATTGGAGGGGCACATTGGAGCCAGTGTCAGTTCTGTCCTATAGTTAGTGTTTCCCTGAGTTAGCTACGCCCCTTCTCCCTGCCTTTTAAAAGTGTACGTGGCTGTGAACAGAGTCAGACATGGTTGCGGAGACTTGTCTCCGGCGCTACTTGTGAGGACACTGTCACCCTGCTCTCTTCAACAGTACGATATTGCAGGACAAGCCACAGGGAGGGAAGGGAGAGGAAAGTAGGTCTCTGTTGCATCCCCGACACCCACTGTTTCTCCATAGCTGACAAGGAAGGAGTCAGCCACTGTTTTGATTACATTCTTTTTAGCTCACTCCCATAAAAATAATGTCATCTTTCCATTTTCAGGAAGAACACAAACCTTGCCTTCCAAATAGGGTCTAACTTTCCCTCTGACTCCACTTAGAAAGCAGCTATGTCCACAGCCAAGAGAAAACAAAAGGAACTAAGCGTCAGACATTAGGGTTCTGCCTCCCAAATGGGAAGTGAGGGCTCCCTGGGTAAGTTCCTCCTCCACGGCCCACCAGTTCACTCTGGCCTTCTCCTGATGGTCAAACCCATTTCTCCCACCTCCAGTGTGATCCCCACCACGGTTTGGGTCAACCTGCTGCCTTCTTCCCTGTGGTGGAATGAGAAGGCCATGCCAAGATGGCCACTGGCAAGCGAGTGTCAGTTACTCAGGAATGGCTTCAGAAACCCCCTGGGAAACCACCTGGCAATGGAGCCTGCCTGGCAACAGGCTGTGATTGGTTAGGGCATAAACCGCCCCTTGACCAGATTGGCTGCCTCAGCTATATAAGCTGCTGTACCAACTGAAATAAACGAGTCTGCAGGCTCCTCACCTCTAGCCTGCTTTCACCTGACTTCCAGGGTCTGTGTGGTGACACCACACCTCTTGCCCCTACCACGCGCCTCCTCTCAGAACGAATCCACCACAACACTTCCCCACTCAGTTCTCTACAAGAAAGTCATGTGGATCCCCTGGGCTTGTAGAGTCAACAACCATCTCAATTCTAACTCAGCTCAGGATAAAAAAACCTCTTTGACTGGGAGAAGTGACAGCCATGCAGGCACCAGGCTGGGGATGGAGAACGTCAAAGAGAAGCACTGTTTATTCAACTGGTTTGATTAGTGGGTGCCAGACAGCTATTAGGATAAAAATCAAGCTTTTGGGTAACAATGTCTATTTATGTATGAGACGCCTCCACGGAAAGCCCTGATAAAGCTGGTTGTCTTCACCCACACCAGCCAAATGTGTGGGTAAATAAAGATGTCACATGTGATTCCCTCTCTGTTGCTTTACCACAAATTGGCATGGCATGGAGCACCAGTCGGCCGCGCTCTGTTTCCTAGCTGGGTGGCTTCCATGGCCCAGGAAGGGGGAGGGAGAGGACCTTTTGGCACTGGGGATCTGGGTAGAAATCTGCTGCCCTCCTTCCTTCCTCCTCTGTGTTTATGCCGCACATTCACTCCCAAGTCCATGCATGTGCTCATTGTACGTTAGGTTGTCTAATCCTTAAGTGGTTGCTAGAACTGTCTACCTGTAACTAACTAGTGGTTTAGTCTAAATAGACCCATCCTCAGGGACCAAAACAAATACATCTGGGCCATGCCAGGGCCATTGGCAGCTAGTTCATCTTGGGTGGTCTATCTTTATTTTTCTGCCCGGCTCTGATCTCTGGCTCCATTTTGTTATCTAGCCTCACTGGGACCCTTGGAGCTTTGTGTCTTGGTCCTGGGCCCTAGTAGAAAATGAGCCAACTCTGTTTCCTTGCTTTTGACAGTCAGCACTGGGCCTGTGCTAGCTGTAGAGCTGCCTTGCGACCACACCCCAGCTAATAGCAGGAGGGAGGCGCTGTCACTTCCCCACCCACCAGACGTTAGGGTCTTTCTGGAAGGTTGCACAAAAGCAAATGGCAACTCAGATGTTACAACTTGAAAAGTGATGGGGGTGGGGGGGCTTCCTAGAATCTCACTCTCTCAGCTTCCCAACTACAGTGCAGAGAACCAGAAGCAGCAACACATTTTACTGGTCAGGCTACATAGATTGATGAGTCACCAAAGATAAATACACCTTTTGAAAGAAGCTTCAAACAGACCTGGCACAAACGTTTATTCTCACTGAGAGCATCCTTACACATTGTGTGAGGCTTTCTGTGTAGTTACCCATGCTGAGGTAGACTTAGCACCTGGTGGTCACTTTCATCTCCCCCAAATCTTCCCGCTTTTGAAGCTAGGAGCCAATTACAACTCAGGGGATTTGAGATGGAGTTGATGAATTAGGACAAAACATAAACAACCTTAAGCAAAAAAAAAAAAAAAAAAAAAAAAAAAAAAGCATTAGATGGATATTAGGGGAATATAGGATTCAAAGAAGAATCAAATAATTCAGTCTTTTTAAAATTTTTTTTTACTTGAAAGTTAAAGTAACAGAGAAAATGAGAGAGAGAAAAATAAAGAGAGAAAGAGAGATCTTTCATCCACTAGTTCACTCCTCAAATGGCCACAACAGCCAAGCCTGGGTCAGGCCAAAGCCAAGAGCCAGAAATTCCATCTGCTCTGTCACATGGGTGACACAAGCCCATGTACTTGAGCCGTCTTTGGTTGCTTCCAAGGTGCATTAACAGGAAACTGGATTGGACGCAGAGATAAATAAATGAGATTCAAACCAGGTACCCAATGTGGGATGCAGATGTCCCAAATGGCAGATTATCTCGCTATGCCACGACTCCCACCCAAGAATCCAGTCTTAAGAGAGGCTGGGCTGCAGCTGGGCCCTGCAAACAATCGACACCGGGGGCTCTTCTCTGCCAGCCTCTACTTCTCTCTACCAATTCTTCTTTCCCGTGATTCCCCAAGAGGTCTTTTTGAAACATACACTCTCATCCCAACCTGAATTTCCTTCCTGGTTCACCTAAAACAGTCAAGGTCAGGGTGAATTTTCCTGCCTAAGCCCCAACACCACTCTCAGTTTGGACCTTGTCTGCCTCTCCCAGCTCACACTGTCTCCTTGAAAGTCTCACTGTGCTGGATCATTTGCTGTTTCCTGGCTATATCCTGCTCTTTCACTGCAACGCATGGTTGCATGAGCTGTCCCGTCTTGATGGAAAGCCCTTCCCCTGGCTCGCTCCAACAAGCAGAGCTGTTTTTCAAGATATATAAGATCAGGAGACTCCTGGAACTTTTGTTCACTGCATTCCCTGTTCTGAGTTAGATACGATGCCCCTGGTTCTATTCATGCCCATGGATTACTCTATCAAAGTCCTCATCACACTGTGCTTACTTGTTTGTCTTTGCTATTACATTTGAGTTTCTGGAGGTCAAGGCTGCTTTACCAGCACCAAATACAGAGTCTAGCAAAAGTAAAAGTTCAATAGAGTTGATTGCCTGAAACACCAATGATACATTTGTGAAACCCTGTGTATTAGTAGGGATGAAGATGAAAGTACTGTCCTTTCTCCTTGTGGCTAAGTAAGCCAGCTGGGCATACAACCGATGACCTTGGACACAACAATCCAACTGGAATTTCCAGTTGCTCCACAGGAAACAGAATCCAACCTTGTATATAAAATATTGAGTTTTATACTGAAAATGATCTCTGTCAAAGTACTTATGATCTTTGTCAAAATGCTTAACCTTGCTGGTTGAGTTTATAACAATGCCTATTAAAAAAAAACCCATTGAAATTCTTTGTGTGGCATTTTCATGGTTACTGCTGGAAAGATGGCAAATATTTCTATCTCCAAACCAAAGTCAGTCTTTGTGCTTGAATAACACATCAGGGTCTGTTATGAGATACTGCTGGTCATTGCCTGTGTTTTTCTAGTGTTTGGGTATTTGCATCTCAGTTGGAAACCTGGACCTTTTATGTGTTTTACCCCCACCTCATGACTTTGTACAGTATTCACTACAGCCCAGCTGTGGCTTAACCCTGCCCTAAGAGGCTGGGCTGTGGGTCCAGGTCACAAGCAAACCTCCTATAATGAGCAATTCTTGGCACAGTCTGGGGGGTGGGGTAGGGGGAAAGGCAGCCCTTGGGTAAGATTAACTTGTCCTTACACAGATTTCTAGACTTTCATAAATGAATCTCTAGTGGGCTGAGTAACAAAAAAAGGAAAAGCCACAGCTGTGAGAATACAGGTGGCATTGTACTTCTGTAAGGATTATGCACTAAGGCTTTTAAGGATATGTGAATTAAACATGGCTGAGCTTCGTCCTGTTTGTACTCACGCACACATTGCTTAGTACTCGTAGCAATCATCATCTGTGCCTTCCACGCAGCTAGTGCACAACTCTAAGGAAGCTGACTAAGTCCGAGCATCAGGTGATGTTGAGCAAAAATGCCCAACTGTGCAATATATAAAATAGCTAAGAAGGTAATATGAGCGACAAGGCTATAAATACACGTGAGAAGCTTGAGCAGCCAAGCCCAGGAAGGAGGAAACGGAGCCTCATTCGGGTTTTCACATTTCTGAACTTTGTTCTGTTATGGATGGTGCAATGTGTGGTTGGTATCCCCCAGGTAACCAGCATACAGAAGCCAGAATGTCAACCTGAGGCAGAGTGGAAGCCTCCGTTCATTGCACAAACATTTAGGAAGCGCTCATTGAATCCCTGGCACAGCAGCAAGGGGGAGGTAGATGTGTAAACCAATAATGTGATAAGGGCAGTGTCCCAAGCATGCCCAGACTACCAGAAGAGCTCAGAGAAAGGCGTGGCTCATTGTTTCTGGGGGCGTGGGCAAGGACGGCCTTGAGGATGTGGCCGGGAAGCCAAGTCCTGAGCGGCTCCTCTGGCTGAGGAGCAAGAAGGAGCATTTCAGGTGAAAGCAAAGTCAGAACTGCCGAGCCAGCCCCTCCCTGCCCACCAGAAAGCCAGAGTGGACCCCTCCAGGGTACGCACCCGGCAGGCTTGCCAGGCACCCCAAAACCAAGCAAAAGACGAGTAGGGAGAGCCAGAGAGGAGTGCCAGTCAAGTCTCTCGGAGAGCTGGGAAGTCAACACAGGCAAAGTACGGGTCAGACGGTGACAGAGCCAGGAGCTGGCAGCCCAGGCTTGAGGAGGCGAGCTGGGGGAGCCTGCTGATTGACTGGTGCCTGCCTCTTGGTGGGCGGGGCTAGCACAGGATCCAACAGATGAGTTCCATGACAGAGAGGTGGGTGTTTGGGGGAACAGTGAGTATTCAGCAGAACAGGAGCAAGTGTTCTTGGGAATGTGGGGAGGACTGGGATTGTATGTTGTATTCACTGGGGAACCACGGTGGTCCTTGGAGGCAGGGGCACAGGATCGCTCTGGCAGCTCTGGGGAAGACAACCCAGAGCAGTGGTTACTGAGGAGCGGTAAGAACGCCACCTGTATCAGAACTCCCTGGCTGCTTATTTTAAATGAATAAGCATCACTTGAGCTGCACCATAGCCTCCTGAATTTGAATTCAATGAGGATATTTAAGAATCTGCACTTGAACTTCTCTCTGGTAATTTGGGAGCATAATTCAGTCTGCAAATAGTTGAATTGGAGGGATGGCAATAAAAGAAATAGGAGATTGCAAGCAAGAGAAGACAGAAACTATACTGAAAAGGAGACATAATTAAGAAACACGTAAGCAGGGATGTTAGCATTCAGGTACAGGCACCGCGGTGCCGAGGGTTAAGTCACCACTTGGGACACTTGCATCCTACACGAGAGGGCCTGAAACCAAGCACCACCTCTATTTCTGATCCAGCTTCCTGCTAATGCGCCTGGGAGGCAGCAGATGATGGCTCAAGTGCTTAGGCCCCTGCCACCCACATGGGAGGTTCAGTGGAGTCCCTGGATCCTGGTTTCAGCTGGGCCCAGCCCTGGCTGTTGCAGACATAGAGAAGGTGGGTCGAGGATCTCTCTCTTTCTCTCTCTCTCTCTCTTCTTATTCTCTCTCTCTTTCTCTCTCTCTCTTATTCTCTCTTCTTATTTCTCTCTCTCTCTTCTTATTCTCTCTCTCTCTCTGTCTTTATCTCTGTCACTACCTCCCTCTCTGACTCACCCCTGCAGTCCTCCCCCATCACTCTGCCTTTCAAATAAGTGTTTTCTTTTTTAAAGATTTTATTTTATTATTCATTTGAAAGTCAGAGTTACACCGAGAGAGAAGGAGAGGCAGAGAGAGGAAGAGGTCTTCTATCCACTGGTTCATTCCTCAATTGGTCGCAACGGCCAGAGCTGTGCCAATCTGAAGCCAGGAGCCAGGAGCTTCTTCCGGGTCTCCCACACAGGTGCAGGGGCCCAAGGACTTGGGCCATCTTTTACTGCTCTCCCAGGCCATAGCAGAGAGCTGGATCAGAAGCAGAGCAGCCGAGTCTCGAACCGTTGCCCATATGGGGTGCCAGTACTTCAGGCAGCGGCTTCCCCTGCTATGCCACAGCGCCAGTCCCTCAAATAAGTGTATAAAAAAAAAGCAATTCTGTCAAGCAAAGCAGAGGATTGCTAAGTATTTATTGAATGAATAAATGAATGAATGAAATACAAATATATTCAAGTGGTGTGGTGCAGTGGGTGAACACCCTGGCATCCCATATGGGCACCAGTTTGAGACCTGGCTGCTCCACTTCCAATCCAGCTCTCTGCTGTGGCCTGGGAAAGCAGTAGAAGACGGCCCAAGTCCTTGGGCCCCTGAACCTTCATGGGAGAACCTGAAGAAGCTCCTGGCTCCTGGCTTCAGATCAACACAGCTCCAGCCGTTGCAGCCAACTGGGGAGTGAACCGTCGGATGGAAGACTTCTGTCTCTCTCTCTTTCTCTCTCTCTCTCTGCCTCTCCTCTCTCTGTGTAACTCTGAGTTTCAAATAAATAAATAAATATTTAAAAAATATATATTCAAGTTTCAGAGACCTGTGTAGTAGGGACAGGTCAACTCTAAAGTATTAGGTAGATGTATATGAAATTTCCATCGTTGTGGATCAAAACTGAATGAATATTGGCAATTTAGATGTTTGGTTTACTGACGAAATCTATGAAATCTCTACCCTTTCCTTTTAGGGTCTATCAGTGTAGGATTATGAAGCCAGGAGTCACTTGTTCTTTATAACCAAGCTCCAGGGGTGACTACAAGGGCTTTAGCTCTTTTTCCTAACTTGTGTGATGGTCTCTAGAGGGTTGGAAGGATTTGGGGCTAATAAGAGAAAAAGTGTGATCATTGGAGGCAGGAAGGCACAGTTTATTGAGCAGCTCCTGCACACAGTTGCATGAGAGGGTAAGTCCCTTGCAATGGGAGACTGCCAAGAGGCTCACGGGAGAGGGCAGGGAACTCCCAGGAAAGAGGGGCTCACTGTCTTGGTGACGTCACACAGCTGCATGGGGCAGGGAAGTCCTATTCACCAAAGCCAACTTTGGTTCATTTACATAACACAGTTCTGGCTTGAGGGACCTCAGTCTACTCCTCTCCTTTCCCCAGCTCTGCTCCTGCAGGTCACCCCTGACAGCTGGCAGTGGCCAATGGGAGGCACTGCCGGAAGATTAGAAGCTGGGAGAATGGGAGGCCCTGCAGTATTTTACACCCCCTTCTCTGCTTTGGGCTCCACTTTCGGCAGTGGCCACCTTTGTTTTGAGATGACTCTGGTCACTGGGCTCCCGGCACCCCTCTCCTGTCAATTGCCCCTGTAGGGAGGGCCCAGCTATTGCCACTCCTCCAGGGTCTCCTTGCCCTGTGGTCAGTTTCTCCACCTCACCCATCACCAGTGCCACCAATGACCTCCATGAAATTCCCTGTTTTAAGCACTCCGGGTGACTTCTGACCAGCTAGTTGGACCCAGGCTGACACATCTTTTGTTCTCCCCAGGCCTCCAAATCATGATAAGAATAGGGATAGTTTTAATATATACAACTGATGTTTTCACACTCTTATGTAAAATGTGAATAAAGACATCTGTTTTTTAAAAATTACCCAGCTAAAGAATGCAAATTAAGGAATGGGGTATTTTCAGTCTGCGGCTCCTAAGCTGCCTACACTTCCCTGCTCCCCCGAGCACCTCTGTGCGGAAGTCCCGAAGGCGCTCTTTCTCAGCAGTCCTGCTCCACGCTGTGCGCAGCCGGCGATCACACGACGGCGCTGCAGAGAGATGGACAAAGCCCTCTCCAACCCAGCAAGAATAGGATTGCGGGTCAGATGGGAGCCCAGCTCCCCCAGGCTGGAGAACATCAGCAGTCAGGAATTCGCCTCTCCTCAGAGAGTTCTCTGACTCCTAACGTTGGCCAACCTGAATCATCCAAGATCCATTTTCATAGCTTCTTTCTAAAAGAGAGAAAACAGTAAACTCACCTGTGAGCCCCTCGGCCGCAGACACCTTCTACCAACACCTTAACACTTTAGTTTTCTTCCTATGAGTCTATAAATGGGCCTTTTATGTCAGTAGTATCATACTGGACACATTGCTTTAGAGTTTGATGCTTTCTACTTTGTATATTGTGAACCTCTGCCCCCAAATCTATTAAAAATCTGTGCATTATAATTTTTAATGATGTGCAGTATTTTTTTTAAACGTTTATTTTATTTATTTGAAAGACAGAGTTACAGAGAGAAAGAGAGGGAAAGAGGCACAGAGAGAGGACTTCCATCTGCTGGTCCACTTCCCAAATGTCCACAGTGGCTGGGGCTGGGCCAAGCCGCCCAGGCAAAGACAAAGTCAGGTCTCCAGTTTTATCTAAGCGCGGACTTACCTGAGGTGCTAATGAAGCCCCAGGGGCTATCTTGAACTCTGAGTTTTGGCCTCTCCAAAATCCAGCCTGGTTCACTAGAAGTCAAGTGACCAAATGGCCCAACCACAGTCGTCAACTCCACCCCCGCCCTAACAGGATTCGCTGCTCCCACTTCCTATCTCTGCAAGGCTATAACAAGACCTTTTCCCACACAGACCCTCCCCCACCCCCAACAATACATTTTTCCTTTAACTCTGGTGTTTGGTATGTTTTATGGTGGCCTTTCAAGGAGCTTCTTCAGGATATCCCACGTGGGTATGTTGGGCCATCTTCCACTGCTTTCCCTGACGCATCAGCAAGGAGTGGGATTGGAAGTGGAGCAGCAGGGACTCAAACTGGCACCCATATGGGATGCAGATGTTATAGGCCACGGCCTAACCTTCTGCACCACAGTGCTGTCCCCAAGATTTTTTTTTTAGGGCACAAACACCAATGCTAGAAACATACAGAAAAACATTATAATTTCAGGAAAGCAAGGATGTGGCTGTATTCCTCTTGGTATCTCACATAACGCCAGCCTAACAATTAACAATGCAATTAATGTTTAATTTTTTTAAATAAAAAGACTCACAAGAACATATTCAACTTCTATGAATAATCTCTGTAGCACAGAGCAGGCCAAGCTCTACAATGCTTCATGCAGTGTCTCCCAACCATGATTGCACATTAGAATCACCCAGGGACCACAGCCTGGACCAATGAAATCAGAGTCTCAGAAGGAGAAATATGCTGGCGTCAGCATATTTCCAAAGCTCCTTCAAGGATTCCAGTGGGCAGCCTGGGCTCGGAACCGAGACTCCTCAAAACAGGCACTTAACTGAGAACAGAAAAGAGACCTCACCTTCCCCTAATAATCATGGAGACTACAACATGGCCGAAATAGGAAGCCCCGGGAGTGCGGGGGCATGAGGACCCCAGGCTGCGCGTCTCGGCGCTCCATCTGACAGAGGGGTTTAATAGCTTTTAAGGGCAGCGGCTTTCTTCTGTTGCCAAAGTGTCCAGCTTTCAAGAAAACCCTCTCTCTGCGCTATCCCCATATGGAAACCAGGACAACAGATGGCAGAATAATGGGATGTGTCTGCTCAAGCTGGAGCGGCTTCCATTTACAAGACATCAGATTCATATTGACTGGGGGATGTCCCGACATGCTTCATTTCAAATGGAAATGGAAGGATCAGGGGCCCTGTCTTTGCTCATTACCATAGGAAAGTCTCCCTGGTGGCCGGGCACACTGGATGGCCCTGGATAGGAACGCCAGGAGCTGCAAGGGACCCCTCCAGCTCTCTGTGACCAAGTGTTGGGGAATCCCCATCTGCCCAACCAGGGAGTCTGAATTGCACAGGAATTAAGATTTATCCCTGAAGGAAATCATCTCCAGGCACGGGGAGTGGACCCAGCCAGCCAGGCGGTGCTCTTGGCGAGCCGGCTCCCGCTCAGACTGGGAGGTCCTGAGCCAGCCCTTAGAGGTGGCCAGAACCCTGCTGGCTCCCAGAAAGGCTGGTCTGGTCTGCGGGGAGCCCCAAGTCCCCGTGGGAAAGGTAGGGCCGAAGGAGAAGGAGCTGAGGAACAAACCGGACAAATGAACTGACAAGCGGCGCTCTCCCCTGCCTGTCAAGAGATGAGGAGGAGCCAAGCCTCAGCGGCCAGGCAGCCACCACCAGGCGATGTGGACTGGGCCTTGGAAACCTTCCGCTTCAGAACGCCCAGTGTGCAGTGAGACGTCGAGGGGAGGATGCTGACACGCATCCGGGGGCGAACTGCAGGCTTCTTCAGCTCCCGAGCCATCCACTTGGCACCCCCGGCGGCTCTCAGCCTTGGCTTCCCATCAGAATCTCCTGGGATGCTGTCTCAGCGCACAGAGATTCCAGCTGAACTGGTCTGGGGTGTTGTTCGGCTCCCCAGGTGAGAGTCCCCACCCCTAGGCGCAGCTTGATGAAGCGGACTCCTCCCTTTCACTGTGCGCAGGCCGGGAGCTGTGAAAGTGAATCAGTTGGCTTCTTGCCCTGTCGCTGCTCAGCCGCAGGCAGGAGAGCACGCTGGGAAGAGCTCCGTTGCCGAGAGTTGAGAGTAGCAATACACGGACAGATAAGTAAGAGCTTGATCCGCCCTGCCTGGGAGGACCTGCTCCAGTCCAGGTTCAAAGGCTGAGGCAAACAGATACACAGGCCCCTCCAGGGAGCGGGGACAGCACTCCCACAGGCCTGAGAGCGTGGAGCACCGTTATTTGTTGGGCGATGTCTCTAATGCAGGATGTGAGGTGGGAGCCAGGGAGGTAGACCGGGCTGGGTCATGAAGGCTGGGCTGGGGAGTCATCCTGAAATGATGGCGACACACTGAGATAGACTGTGCAGAAAAAATGACAAATAAAGCTTGCCCTCATGAGGGTGTGGGTAAGGAAGAGAGTGGGGAAGAAGCCAGAGACAGGGAGAAGAGCTGGGGGGGGGGGCGGGGACGGGGAGGCAGGGATGAACCCGGGGCAAAGGGGACTGAGAACAGGGGTCAGGTAAGACCTGAATTCTTTTATTTTTTTTTTTAAGATTCATTTATTTATTGCAAGTCAGAGTTACATAGAGAGATGAGAGGCAGAGAGAAGTCTCCCATCCAATGGTTCACTCCCCCAGTTGGCCGCAACAGCTGGAGCTGCGCAAATCTGAAGCCAGGAGTCAGGAGCTTCTTCCGGGTCTCCCACGCGGTGCAGGGCCCAAGGACTTGGGCCATCTTCTCCTGCTTTCCTAGGCCATAGCAGAGAGCTGGGTTGGAAGTGGAGCAGCCGGGACTAGAACCGGCACCCATATGGGATGCCAGCGCTTCAGGCCAGGGCGTTAACCCGCTGCGCCACAGCACCAGCCCCATAGACCTGAATTCTGAACTCTACCACTGCATTATGCACTTAGCAGGTGGAATGAACAGGATAAGGTAGTCATCTGGCTGAAGGCTGGGGATGTCTGGTCCCACCCTCTCCTCTCCATTTCCCTTCCTATCCTCTGAGCTCAGCATCTCGCTCTGCCTCCTTCAAGATGCTGGAGGTTTTGTGAAGGAGGGAGGGGGTGAGGCTCACCAAGTGCACACTCCGTGTTCTCTTCCTTCTCATCCTTGCAACTCCACTCCACGTCACCTGCTCTGGGAAGGTGCGCTTGGCACCTACAGACCCAGGCTGCATCCCCACACGGCTCTTTTGGATCCCTTCATCAGCATTCAGAGCATTGCCCCACATTGTCCATATTCATGGCTTTACGCGTTTCCCCACTCCCAGCTCCCGCCCCACAGGGTAAGCTCTTTCCAAACAAGATCACTGTCTCTGTGTCTTGTGTCCTGCCACAATGCACAGGAAAGGGATTTGGTAGAAGTCTGTTGGCTGGATGACTGGATGCCGAAGTTTGCGTTCATGGGTTGTAGGGAAATGTTCTGTGATAATAAGGAGGGTGACATACCCAAGATGCTGCAAACCTTCCCCTATCACAGGCCCCCTCAGATTTAATTGCCTGCATCATTGGAGCATGAGGGTGGAGAATGACAGTGAGAAGCCTTACCCATGTCATTTGGACTACTCTGCGGGACCACTTGGAAGACTCTAGGCCAACCACAGGGCTGGGAATCACACCGTGAGAACTTCCAGGGCATTCTCTCAGAGAACCTTTAACCAGAGCAGGGAGTGGAAGGCGGGGACAAGCCTGCTCTGCCCAGGGAAATAGGAAGCTGGTGGGCTTTTTTTTTTAAGATGCTGGTGGGTTTTTGTTTTGTTTTGTTTTAAGATTTATTTGAAAATCAGAGATACATAGAGAGAAAGAGAGAGAGGCACATTAGCAGGGAGCTGGATCGGAAGTGGAGCATCGGGACTTGAACCGGCACCCTTATGGGATGCGGGCACTCCAGGCAGAGGCTTAACCTTCTACGCCACAGCGCCAGCCTGAGCTTGCATTTCTCCCTGGGCAGTTCTCCCTCGGCTAGGCCCTCTCCACAGCCTCTTCAGGTGACTACCTTCCAGAAGCGCCTCTCACCCCAGGAATCCCGGGTCTTCACTGGTATTGTGAAGAAGGTTCTGATTGATCGATACACATAAGGTGTGCACAGGTGGCTACTGTCTTAATTCTCCCTGGAGATCACCCATTTTTAAAATCAATTAATTACGCGGCTCACTAGGCTAATCCTCCGCCTAGCGGCGCCGGCACACCGGGTTCTAGTCCCAGTCGGGGCGCCGGATTCTGTCCCGGTTGCCCCTCTTCCAGGCCAGCTCTCTGCTGTGGCCAGGGAGTGCAGTGGAGGATGGCCCAGGTGCTTGGGCCCTGCACCCCATGGGAGACCAGGAAAAGCACCTGCCTCCTGGCTCCTGCCATCGGATCAGCGCAGTGCGCCGGCCGCAGCGCGCCGGCCGCGGCGGCCATTGGAGGGTGAACCAACGGCAAAGGAAGACCTTTCTGTCTGTCTCTCTCTCACTGTCCACTCTGCCTGTAAAAAAAAAAAAAAAAAAAAAAAAAATCAATTAATTAACAATCACATTTGAGACAGAGACAGGCAGATAAGGAGAAAGAGAGAATTCCCATCTGTTGATCAGTCGCCAAGTGCCCAGGAGCCAGGAACTCCATTCAGGTCTCCTGCATAGGGGACAGGGACCCAACTCCATAAGGCAGCACCTGCAGCCTCCCAATGTGCACATTAGCAGGAAGCTAGAATCAGGAGTGGAGCCAGGACTTGACCCCAGGCACGCCCATGTAGAACACACGTGTCCCAAGCCGTGTCTCAACCGCTGCAGCCAACAGTAGCCCTGGTCACCTTTTTGAAGTGCTGGAAGATGACTGGGAAATTCAGACGCTACAAGCAACTTGAAGGGACGCCCACTGAGGCCTCAGCAGCATCCAGCAGCTCCCCCTGCCAGGAGGGAGACATTTGAGACTCATTCCAGCTCCCTGAGCCGCATGTTCAGGTAAGAGAGTCCAGCTGTGGAGTCTGAGCTGGCAACTGAAGGAAGAGCTCTGGAACCCGCACCACCGTCAGAATCCCGCCTGAGGGCTGCACGGCTGGCGGGAAAGGGAGTCGTATGAGATCGGGGCAGTCTCTCTGCATGTTGCTCCCACCCCTCCCCCATCCCCGGAGGCAGCTGGCTTGTTCAGGTGAACGCTGTGTATACTTGAGGCTCAGGGGAGTGTGAGAGGGATGCCGGCATAGCAGATAGTGGTCTTATCTGCTATGCCACAGCACTGGTCCCAGTGCTGTCATTTTGTATGGGCTCCAGTTCAATTCCTAACTGCACCACATCTGATACATCTCCCTGGTAATGGCCTGGGAAAAGCAGTGGAAGATGGCTCAAATCCTTGAGCCCCTGCTACCCATGTCAGAGACCTAGAAGAAGCTCCTGGATCCTGGCTTCTGCCTGGCATACCCCTGACTGTTGTGACTATCTGGGAGAGTGAACCAATAGATAGAAGACCTCTCTTTATTTCTGTCTCACCCTCTCTCTCTATAAATCTCTCAGATAAAAAAATGAATCTTAAAAAAAGAGTGCAATTTGATGGTGGCAACCATTGCTACTGTTGTGTAACAAACAGCCCTGCATTTAATGGAGTAAAATAGAAATTATTTGTTAATAATTTTCATAGTTCTGAGAGCGTATTGGCCTGTTCTCTCCCAGGGTCTCATCTGATTGTGTCTACTGATGGCTCAGGTTGGAGTTACCTCAGTGGCTTCCTTTTTCATGTTTGGTGATTAATGCTGGTTTCTGCTAGGACTTCAGCTGGGAAAATTGGCCAGAACACCTAAGTGGCCTCTTACTGTGGCCAGTGCTTCTTCACTCAGTAGAACCTGGGTTCTTTTTTTTTTAACATTTATTTAATGAATATAAAATTCCAAAGTACAGCTTATGGATTACAATGGCTTCCCCCCATAACTTCCCTCCCACCTGCAACCCTCCCCTTTCCCTCTCCCTCCCCCTTCCATTCACATCAAGATGCATTTTCAATTCTCTTTATATACAGAAGATCAGTTTAGCATATATTGAGTAAAGATTTCAACAGTTTGCACCCACATAGAAACACAAAGTGAAAAATACTGTTTGAGTACTAGTTATAGCATTAAATCACAATGTACAGCACATTAAGGACAGAGATATCCTACATGAGGAGTAAGTGCACAGTGACTCCTGTTGTTGACTTGACAAATTGACACACTTGTTTATGGCATCAGTAATCACCCTAGGCTCTTGTCATGAGTCGCCAAGGCTATGGAAGCCTTTTGAGTTCACCAACTCTGATCATATTTAGACAAGGTCGTAGTCAAAGTGGAAGTTCTCTCCTCCCTTCAGAGAAAGGTACCTCCTTCTTTGATGACCTGTTCTTTTCACTGGGATCTCACTCATGATCTTTCATTTAGGTGTTATTTTTTTTTTTTTTTTTTTTGCCAGAGTGTTTTGGCTTTCCATGCCTGAAATACTCTCATGGGCTTTTCAGCCAAATCTGCATGCCCTAAGGGCTGATTCTGAGGCCAGAGTGCTGTTTAGGACATCTGTCATTCTATGGGTCTGCTGTGTATCTCACTTCCCATGTTGGATCATTCTCTCCCTTTTTTATTCTATCAGCTAGTATTTGCAGACACTAGTCTTGTTTATGTGATCCCTTTGGCTCTTAGTCCTATCATTATGAACAATTGTGAACAGAAATTGATCACCGGGACTAGTGAGATGGCATTGGTACATGTCACCATGATGGGATTGAATTGGAATCCCCTGGTATGTTTCTAACTCTGCTGTTTGAGGTACGTCAGCTTGAGCATGTCCCGAATTGCACATCTCTTCCCTCTCTTATTCCCACTCTTATATTTAACAGCGATCACTTTTCAGTTAAGTTTCAACACTTGAGAATAACTGTGTATTGATTACTGTATTGACCAAAAGTATTAAGTAGAACAAACAAAAAAAAATACTAAGAGGGATAACGTGTTAAGTTGTTCATCAACAGTCAGGGTGAGGGCTGATCAAGTCATCGTTTCTCATAGTGTTCATTTCACTTTAACAGGTTTCCTTTTTGGTGCTCAGTTAGTTGTCGCCGATCAGGGAGAACATACGATATTTGTCCCTTTGGGACTGGCTTAATTCACTCAGCATGATGTTTTCCAAATTTCTCCATCTTGTGGCAAATGACCGGTTTCATTGTTTTTGACTGCTGTATAGTATTCTATAGAGTACATGTCCCATAATTTCTTTATCCAGTCTACTGTTGATGGGCATTTGTGTTGGTTCCAGGTCTTAGCTATTGTGAATTGAGCTGCAATAAACATTAATGTGCAGACAGCTTGTTTGTTTGCCAATTTCATTTCCTTTGGGTAAATTCCCAGGAGTGGGGTGGCTGGGTCATGTGAAAGGGTTATATTCAGGTTTCTGAGGAATCTCCAGACTGACTTCCATAGTGGCTTAACCAGTTTGCATTCCCACCAACAGTGGGTTAGTGTCCCCTTTTCCCCACATCCTTGCCAGCATCTGTTGTTGGTAGATTTCTGAATGTGAGCCATTCTAACTGGGGTGAGGTGAAACCTCATTGTGGTTTTGATTTGCATTTCCCTGATTGCTAGTGACCTTGAACATTTTTTCATGTGCCTGTTGGCCATTTGGATTTCCTCTTTTGAAAAATGTCTATTGAGGTCCTTGGCCCATCTCTTAAGTGGGTTGTTGGTTTTGTTTTTGTTGAGTTTCTTGATCTCTTTGTAGATTCTGGTTATCAACCCTTTATCAGTTGCATAGTTTGCAAATATTTTTTCCCATTCTGTCGGTTGTCTCTTCACTTCCCTGACTGTTTCTTTTGAAGTACAGAAACTTCTCAATTTGATGCAATCCCAAATGTTAATTTTGGCTTTGACTGCCTGTGCTTCTGGGGTATTTTCCAAGAAGTCATTGCCGGTACCTATTATCTTGCAGGGTTTTGCCAATGCTCTCTAGTAATTTGATGGTGTCGGGTCACAGATTTAGGTCTTTAATCCATGTTGAGTGAATATTTGTGTAAGGTGAAAGGTAGGAGTCTTGCTTCATGCTTCTGCACGTGGAAATCCAGTTTCCCCAGCACCATTTATTGAATAGACTGTCCTTATACCAGGGATTGGTTTTGGACCCTTGATCAAATATGAGTTGGCTGTAGATGTTTGGATTGATTTCTGGTGTTTCAATTCTGTTCCATTGGTCTATCCATCTGTTTCTGTACCAGTACCATGCTGTTTTGATAATAGCTGCCCTGTAGTATGTAGAATGACAGGAAAGAGAAGGAAAGGAAAGAGGCTCCCCTGAACACACCCAATGCCGGAGTTCTACCAGGTGCTCTGCCGAAACTGAGCAAACCGGCACCTTGCGGATGCCATGAATTCCCTCCCGGTGCTCTGGCGCTGGGGGAAGCTCCCCTGGCTGTTCTCTGGGCGAGGCACCTGCCCTAGGTGGAAGGATACAGGTTGGACAAGGACAGGGCAGACAGGCCGGCTCTGGCAAGCCCAGACTTGAGGACTGTCACTTTGCTTGGAAATGGGGGCTGGTGGGATCTCCAGGCAGGGGAGCTGCTTTCCTGGGAGAGCCGTCAGCGTCGGATCAGCTGGAGGAGTCATGGGGCAGAGGCCCAGCTTGACTTTCTTTATGATAGCTGCGAAACAGGTGCAAGAAAACCATGCTGGGGACAAGTTGGTCAAAATGAAAGACGTGCTGTCTGCCCTGGGATGCCTCCGGGGCACAGTGGCTCAAAGGGGGCAGACAGGTTCTCCCCAGGGGAACACCTGCACGCCTCCAGTCCCTTTTCTACATCAACCTGCCCTGTGATTTTACTTTTTCAGGACAGATTCTTTCTGCCCTGGACCGTAATGCTTGATCGCGAAGGTTACTAGACTGATGCCTCCATACAGACCACTTGAGTTTTCAGGGAAAAAAAAAAAATCGCTACGTCTCCAGGTTGTAGTCCTTCCACTCTGATTTTAGGAGGGCCTTACCTGTGCCTCTCCTGAAGCAGCCTGGAAGTTCCCTACCCCGACACAGAGCCCTCACAGATGCCAGCCCCTGAACATCGGATCAGCCTGGGCTTCTGGATGGAGCCGAGCTCTGGTCCAGGGTACGAGTCTTCCAGCACAAAGGCCATTTTCCAAATGACCTTGAAGCTGCCCTCTAAATGCCTCCTTGTAGACAGATTTGGCAAACAGCAACTAAGTCCTTATTATACGTCAAGCCCTGGGAAGGCGAAAAGAGTGAGACTAGAGAGAGAGAATCGCAAGCTCAAGGTCATTTTCTCTGCTGGGAGTGTAGGAGTGGCCATCACGTGTGACAGTGGCCCTTAGCAACGGGTTTCACAGGAGGCTCTCAGATCACCTGCATCTTCACATTCTTCTAGGCCTTGAGTTCCACCTTCACTGCAGTTGGATTTCTAGGCGTTCTATCAATGACGACTGTGCCAAATCGAATCGCAGTTTCTCTCCCAGCGCAAATCCACATCCTCGATCCTGAGAGAGAATGTGAGCAAGAGCAGGACCCAGCAGCAAGGAAGGGCAAGCCGGCCACCCCTCGCACGGCCAGCTGTTGGCTTGTCCATCTGTCCGAAGCCCACACCTGCAGCCTTCGTGACTGCAGAAGGGGGTGAGGAATAACAACTGAGCTAAACCCAGCCTGAGAGTCTTGACCCACATTTCAGAGTCTCCAAACCGATGCAGCCAAGGCCCCGCTGCAGCTGTGCCTTTAAGAGAATGACGCAGGCCACGGAGCTCGTCTTTCACTGAGCTGGCTGTTGGGGAGGGTGTGGCCTTTGCTTCTTAATATTTTTCTTGTGTCGCTGACGCTTGGAGGGATTATTGCAAAACGACTCACCTTCCTGCTCTCCCTGGGAACACAGAATGTGGGAGCAACAGCAAAGTCTTAAAGGATCGGTCTCATTATACAGAGAACAAGAGTAATCAATACGTGTTTTCATTCCCTTCCTTTAGGAACCAGTTCTCAAGTCCTAGGGCCGTGGCCCCCAGTGTGGACCACACTTCTGGGCGGTTCCAGAGACGAGCTACAGCTGTTCAGCAGGCGTGTGTGAACCACCGATCGTTCTCCCCTGCCCTGGGCTTGCAATGTGCAGTGTTAGTCACCAAGTTCTCATCCTCAGAACATGAACGCACACCTGGCTAAAAATCTCACTCCGACAACTGCTAGCAATGTGATCCTGGGCCAGGAACTTAGTTTTTCGGAGTCTCAATTTCTGTAAAACAAAGTTAATAACAGAATGGACTTGATAGAATTGATGTGACAATTAAATTGGAGACCGTGTACAATGCAAAACAGGTGCAACAAAGTCACACTGAGGGGAGTGGTCAAAAGGAAAGACAAGCTGTCTGCATCCACACATCCGTGTGGAGTCAGTGTGTGGTGCATGCTCAGTGCTTGACAAATGGCCTACCATGAATGGGAGGAGGGGCAGGGCACTATACCTTTAACAGCCACTGTTCATTGACCAGCAAGACTGAGAAGGCAATCATTTGGCCTGCTGAAATCCCCATCCATCCTCTCCATTTCACACTAACTTCATTCTTTCTAAGTTATCCACCTGCTGCTCCCACCAACTTGAAGGTATCAATATCGAAAAAATATAGGGCCCACGCTGGGAGACTTGAGTTTTAGTATCTACTAACATTTTCTCTTACTCGCCACCTGTTTCTCTTGAGGCATTAAACCCAAGACCTTTAGACCTTGCTGCTTTGCATGACTGGTTAGAGTGCATATGAGGTTTTTGCAAAGCAAAGCAAAAAAAAAAAAAAAAAAGATACATCACACCAATTTGCCTCTCAATCTCTGTTCCTATTGAAAGACTTTCAGCCCACAAGGTCCCCCAGCAATAATCATGTGCAAGGCAAAGAAATTAAGAACTCTGGCTGGGAAGGCATTAAATGCGTCTCTGGAATGTAGTAAAAGACATTTCCCTCCCCCTGGGTTTCTTTCTGGCTTCCTGCCACAGGCTCTGAGGAAAACAAGTCCTCATATGAGAGGTATCACTTGGAACACGAGAGAAGATACCTTGAAATCTGATTATAAATCGCTGCTGGGTTCTTCGAATTGGGTTATGCCCTGGGTCAGATTATGTTCCCATATCAGCAATGCATAAAAGATATTGCTCCTGCTAAAACAAAAACCTGTGATACAGAGCTTGGAAGGCACAGAGACCCTCAGTAATACAAGTTGCAAATAACCCAGGAGTTAGCTTTACCCCTTTCATCAGCATTCCAGAGAGGTCCACTGGGCTTCTTGCTTTGCAGTCTTAGGAGTCACCAGGATGACAAGAGCTTGGGGAAAGCAGGTGGTGGCTGGAGAGGAGCAGGTGGGCAGAGTTGTATTACAGAGTCTGCTTAAAAAGGAAGCGCAGGCCAGCCAGGCTTGTCGCGGCTATAAGGTAATCAGGGTCCCAGACAGAAAATCCAGAGTTGGGGACGGGGGAGGGGGCTTTGGCTGGGCTTGTTCTAGTGGAGCAGCATGCCCAGGAAAGCTTCTCCAAGGCTTCTTTAGATTTACTATGTGGAGAGAAAGCCTCCGCGATGCATGACGGGACTTCCTGTCCCATGAGGAAGCGTGGCTGCCCCCAGGACAGCCCTGAAGGATGTTAATGAGGCTTTGCCGGTGCAGGGTGTGGCTGGCTGGCTGGCTGCTTCTCCCAGCTCCAGGAAGCCCTTCCCAGCCAACCCCATCCAGCTTGGTGGCCCAGGTCACCCCAAGAAACTCTGAACTTCCACCTACCAGAACACAAGGCCCCTGCGGCCCTGCGTCTGCCTTCCTGCAACAATCAGGCTGGGTCTGACAGGTGTTTCCGGGGCGCGGGGGTGGGGGGGTGTCAGAAAGAGCAGCCATGGTCAACATCTGGGTAATAACCCTTGGCCCCTTCACCCCTCAGGGAGGCCTTCCAGGGTGGGCAGGTTGGAAGCACAGTTTACCAAGCCCTCCCTTTCTCCTAACCCTGCTTTGATTTTCTCCGCAGGAAAGACCTTTGCCGTAGTTGATTTGTTAGTTTGTGTATCTACCATCTCCCTCACCAGTAAACAACCATCAAGAAGGCAGAGATTTGAGTCTGTTATTCGCTGTGTACCTAGGACAGTGAGTGGTACATAGTACGTGGTCAATGAGCCTATCTTTGGAACCCATGGCCCCAAGAGCCCAGTGCTTTGCACACGCAACAGCCCCTAAGCCAAGCCTTCCAGGGAATATTGGTTCCTGGGGAGCCTATGCGTCCTCCCCAGGGCTGGGCTGGCTCACTGCATGCCTCTCTCTCTCTCTCTCTCTCTCTCTCTCTCTCTCTCTCTTGCAGGCCTTCGAATGTCTGCGTGTCAGGGGAGTCACTCAGAACACGCGGCATGTCTTCTCTGCTTCCGGGCCCCTGGTGTTAGAGGGCCAGTGCCCACTCTCGTCCTTCCTTTTTCCTCTCTCCTAGTTTGGCTGCTTCTGTCAGGAAGTCAGCCTGGGAACAGAACGGCCTGGCTCAGCAACCCGCTTCCTTGTGCTCCTTTGGGGAGGCAGCTCAGGGCAGAGAGGCAGTGACGGCATCAGCCGTGGTTCTCAGCTGAACAGCAGAAACCCAGACTGTCACTTCTAAGTAACACCCTAACTGTAGGGACTGCATTTTGGAGCACCTGAGACCCCATCCTGGGAAGGCACCTGCCCCCCACCGTGAGACCCTGGTCTGAAATTATGATCTAAAGCACTCGGACAATAGCAGTTCACTACATCACACCTGGCAAAGCATAGAAACCCCCTAGCATGATCACTCAAGCTTGCAAGCAGATAGGCTGCACCTGGGTTAATGATAAAAATGCAATTTGTCTATGTCCTATATGATTTAAGCCAATACCTGGATTAATGTCAAGAGTATAATTGAAGTTGTTAAGATTTTAACTAGTATTGTTAAGATTATAATTGATGTTAGTTTCGCATAGGTTTTAGGTTCAGCTTGACCCTGGTAACCATGCATTCCCTCCTGATCCTAGCAACCATGTATTCCCCCTCCCGGTTTTGTGGTTTTTGCCTTTATAAACCCTGTTGCTTTGGGCTTCAGGTGAAGAGTTCTTTACGGCATGGGTCCACCGCCAGCAATAAAAAAACTGTCAAATTGGATCAATGTGTGCATTCGCTCAGGCACAGCAGGCTAACTTCAGTGAAAATGATATTTAGTGGAGAATGTGAGGTAGCTCACACCATTTCTGGGAGGCCAGAGAAACAGGCCTGCAGGCAGCTGGAATAAGGCCCCAAGTTACTCCGCAGACGTGTTCCTAGGAGACAGCACATCCACCCCTCCTGGGTTTAGATGCTGTAGTCCATCCTGCTGACATCCCAGCCTGGGGCACCAGCGGGGCCTCATCCCTGCTGCCTGAGACGTGGATGTGGCTGATGCCACCCTCACTTAAAGGGGTTCACTCCGTGCCTACTCCCTGCACACCCAACCACAGAGGCCGGTGGCACCTGCAGCTGAGCCTGGCTCACAGGCTGGCTCCGGGCAGCAAGGGGGCCTGGAACAGCAGTTTCCAACCCTGTTTTATGATAAGTGAGTCCTCATAAGATGGAGTGGAGGGAGCACTCCCCAAACGCTGAACCATCAGCAAATTATGACAAATGTTCACCACATGGGTAGCCTTAGGTGTCCTGGCCAAATGCCCTCTAACTGGCACCTTACTCTAATATGAATGTTTTTTAGGTAACAGCGTTATTGCAATATAATTCTTGTATCATGTAATTTATCCATTTAAAGTATACAACTCAGGGTGGGCACTGTGGTGCAGTGGGCTAAGTCACTACTCGGGAGTCACCTGGAGTGACTAATTTGAGTCCCTGCTCCTGCATGGTTCTGATCCAGCTTCCCGTAATGCTCCTGGGAGGCAAGTACTTGAGTTCCTGTTACCCACATGGCAGACCCAGATGGAGATCCTGACTCCTGGCTCCTGTCTTCGGCCTTGCCCAGCCCTGTTATGGGCATTTGGAGAGTGAATCAACAAACAGATCTCACACTTCTTTTTTTTTTTCTTTTTTTTCTTTTTTTTTACAGGCAGAGTGGACAGTGAGAGAGAGAGAGAGATACAGAGAGAAAGGTCTCCCTTTGCCGCTGGTTCACCCTCCAATGGCCGCTACGGCCGGCGCGCTGTGGCCAGCCCATTGCACTGATCCGGTGGCAGGAGCCAGGTGCTTCTCCTGGTCTCCCATGGGGTGCAGGGTCCTAGGACTTGGGCCATCCTCCACTGCACTCCCTGGCCACAGCAGAGAGCTGGCCTGGAAGAGGGGCAACCGGGACAGAATCCGGCGCCCCGACCGGGACTAGAACCCGGTGTGCCAGAGCCGCAAGGCAGAGGATTAGCCTAGTGAGCCGCAGCGCCGGCCTCTCACACTTCTTTTGTGTCTTTCCCTCTCTCCCTGTCACTCAGCCTTTCAAATAATGAAATAAATCTTGTTTTAAAATTATACAGCACAATGATTTTTAGTATATCCAAAATCAATTTTAGAACATTTTCATCACCCCAAAAAGAAACCTCACACCCTTTGGACATCATCTCCCTATCCCTCTATTCCTCCCAGCCCTAGCCAATCACTCATACTTTATATCTCTACAGATTTGTCTACTCTGGGCATCTCATAAATGGATGCAGTATGCAGTATGCAGTCCTCTGTCACTGACTTCCTTCACTTGGCATTATGTTCTCAAGGTCCGCCATGTTGCAGCAGGTACTAGCAGCACCGACACTGTAACAGTACTGGCAGTACCAGCGGTATCAACAGACAGGAATTTCTCAAGTGGCTGCATGTAGAGGTACCTTAGACTCTCAACAGCCATTCTCCTCTTCTCGCTTGCTAACATAACCAGGTTTTGTGTAGCAACAATGACTAGGGCCTCGAGATTAAATAGTGATTGGTATCCACCAGTCATGATAACCCCATTCCCCTCTGTGAGTAACTGGGCTCACAGTAGACCTGTGACTCAGTTCCAGCAAGTGAGAGCTAAGGTAAAGTCTGCCCAGACTTCTGGGAAAGAGGGACCATATCCCCTTCCTGCCTACTTGAAAGTGCGTCTTTGAGTACAAGATGGCTGCCCTACTAGCCGTCCAATTGGGAATGCTGCTGCACAGCTGACCATCGGAGCACAGGTGTGTGTAGGTGCACCTTATCCTCCAGGGCGGTGCCTGTACGCTTGGCTCTCAGGAAACCCACTCTTCCCCCTACCAACCCAGGGGTTCCAGGAGCCATTCTTCTTGGCTCTACTTCCCCAGCGGCAACCAGTGTGCATCTCCTTTGCCTTCCGTCACCTCTGTTTCCCTAACCACGCTGGTAGCCCCTGCCTCCTGGCCTCCCCTGCTTCCTGCCACTCCTGCCCACGTTTCACCCCACATTTCACACTTGCCTCTGCTAGAACTCATCTCAGAGAACCCTGGCTTTGAACTCTGGGCGAAACTTGAAGCTAAGAGCTACTTAACAAATTCATCGGAGGAAGGGATGAGCAAAGCATTATTTATACTCACAAAGGGTGAGTCATAGAAGAAATAGAAATGACCAAAGAACACTGAAAACTTCAGCTTCATTAGCCTTCAAACAATATGTTTTGTACCAATCAAATTGAAGTCCATTAAATATTCAATAATACATTGGCAAGGATTGGGGAACAGGGATTTTTGCACTAAAGTTCAAGCAAAAATTGGGTCATCTCTAGAAAGCAATCCGACCTCAAAAAATGTGCAGAGTCTTGGCCTAATTAATTCCGCTTCTAGACATGTGTCCTAAGGAAGCAGCAAGAGATGCATAAAGGCAATTCTAATTAAGGAGATTCATCTTGGCATGAAAATCCAGAAACAAGCTATATGTCCAGCAATCTGTGTGTGTTAAATATACTGTGCCCAGGGCTGTCATCGAACTCAGTGTAGCAATAAAAATCTGATATAATGATAATGACATGGGAAGGTACTCATGATGTATTCAGTAAAAACACAAATCAGGTGACAAAATGTCATGGCAAAATGACGCGATATGTTTGGACAAGTATGAATGTAAAAGGCTCAAAAGATAGTCATGTGCCGTATGAGACATGTTGACCAATGGTGGACTGCACATACAATGGTGGTCCCCTAAGTTATAATGGAGCTGAAAAATCCCTATTGCCTAGCGAAGTCACAGCCATTGTAATGTCAGCACAATGCACAACTCACATGTTTGCTGGTGCAAACAAACCTCTTGTACTGTCAGCTGTATAAAAGTGTACGACGTGCAGTTTGTATAGTAGTAATAAATGACTGTGCTACTGGTTTATGTTTTTACTGTACTATACTTTTTTTTTTTTTATTTGAGAAAGGAAGAGAGAGAGAAGGCTCCCCCTCTGCTGCTTTTCTCCTCCATATACTTGCAACGGCTGGGCTCTCGCACATCGTTAGCAGGAATCCAACCACATGAGCCATCCCCGCTGCCCCCCAGAATCCGCACTGGCAGGAAGCTGGAAGCAGGTGCCAAAGCCAAATACTCTGATGTGGCACATGGGCATCTCAAACCAGTGACTTAGCTGCTAGGCCGATGCCTACCCTTATGCATTACCTTTCTAAAATTTTTTAAAAAGTACTTACTTTCCTTTTATTTGAAGGGACAGGGAGAGAGAGAGAGATCTTCTATTCACTGGTTCATTCGCCCAAATGCTCACAACATCTAGGACGAGGTCAGGAAAAGACAAGCTCCAGGAGCTTCATCCGCATCCCTCACATAGGTGGCAGGGCCCAAGTACTTGAGCCATCATCTGCTGCCTCCCATAGTGCACCTTAGCAGGAGGCTAAATTGGAAGTGGATTAGCCCAGACTCAAACTGAGAACTTCAATATGAGATGTGGGCATCTCTAGGAGTGATTTTAACTTAAAATTTATACAAGGTTTTAGAAAAATTTTTACTATGTTTATTTGAGGCAGAAACAAAGAGAGAGAGAGAGAGAGACATAGGGAAAGAAAGCTCCTGGCCTCTTCTCCAAATGCCAGCAATGGCCAGGATTGGGCTGGAGCCAAAGCTGGGAGCCAGGGACACAGCTGAGGTCTCCTGCATGAGTAGCAGGAACCCAACTCCCTGAGTCATCACCACTGTCCCCCAGGGTGTGCATTAGCAAGAAGTTGGAGTCAGGAGCTAGAGCTGGGTGCTGCCACGGAACCCTGGGGTGGGGCATGGGCATACTAATCAGCTTCCTAATAGCTAGCTAGATGCACACCCTTTATCGTTATTTTAGATTATATTCCTACTAATACCAAAAAGCGTCTGTAAAATAGAGTGCTGTGTTATAGTGCAGCAGCCTCATACATGCTGTGTGAGGTCCCATGGAGTGATTGACCTACAGCATCCAGGTTCGTTGTAATTACATGTTAGGATGTCCACACAACAAGAAAACACCCAACGACTCATTTTCCAGAACACATCCCCTTCCTTAAGCAAGGTATGACTGTCTTCTAAAATGTTTCATAGTGTTTATCTCTGGGAAGGCGATTACAAGTGGATTTTGTTTTCATTATACATACCAATATTTTCAAAATCCCACACTACGTGTATATTACTTTTAAAAATCCCGAGAAAAGGGCAATGTGTTGACATTAGCTATGCGTCCTAGGATCGGGACAATCAGGACTCATCAGATATGAAGCAGAGTTCTCAGGGAGTGTGGTCACCTGCCCGTCCCTGGGCTGGGTGAGCTGGGCAGCAGTGGGAGGTGTGGGGGTGAGATCTCCTCTTCTCACTCTCCAGTGCTGTTGTCAGAACAGCACCGGCCACCAGGCCCATGGTCAAGGCTCCAGAGAGGCCCTCAAGTGAGCCCTCCATAGACGAATCCACCCACACTCCAGGCAGAGGAGAAACACAGTGCAGAGCCAGGGGAGGAGGGAGTCATAGACCAATGCTGGGTGCTTTGTGGTTAACCACAATACCCGGGGAGCAGGGCAAGCGCCAGGCCAAGTGAAAACAGAGCGTGGGGGTGAGTCACAAGAGGCGGGAACAAGGTGTGGCAATCAAGACAGAGACTTAAGTTGAAAGCAAGTGTAAGAGTTGAGAGAGATGGGGGCAAAGATAGAGAACCACAAGGGCTGACTGGTAGAGAACCAGTTTTCCAACGAGAGGACTGGGCCTTTCTAGGTCTGCTCCTGGCGCACACAGAGCCTCTGTTTAGTGGTTTGTTTTTGAATTTCCTTGTTCCTTTGTGTATTAGGGAGACGCACAGAGAGTTCCCATCCACAGGTTCACTCCCCAAATGACCACAACAGCCAATGCTGGACCAGGCCAGAGCCAGAAGCAAAGAAGTCAATCCAGGTCTCCTGCATGGGTGGCAGGGACCCAGCTACTTGGGCCATCATCGCTGCCTCCTGGGGTATGCATTGGCAGGAAGCTAAGATTGGGAGGAAAGCCAGGTCTCAAATCTAGATACTCTGACATGGGGTGTAGGCATCCCAACCAATGTCTAAGCCATCAACCAAATGTGTGTCCTGGCGGGTTTGCTAGATGGGCCATGATATGGTCCCCTTTGGCAGATTAAGAAAATTCCCAAAGAATTAAAAGTCAAGTTTCTGCAGCTTGACCACACTGACTGGTGATACTACTGAATCTAGGCCACTCGTTCCTTAACTGCTCAAGGGAAGCTCCCAGTCTCAAACTCCATGATCTTCCATGTGGTGATATTTCTTCTGCAAAAGCTGAAGCTGTAGTTTGGTAGAGGGAGCACAGCACTTAGAGTTGAAAGAATGACCAACTACCCAATTCTCCAACCATCCAACTACACCCAGATCTGAGTTCTAGTCCCACGCTTGGGAGAGTTGATTCACTTCTTGAGTCATGGTTTCCTTGTATGTAAAGTGAGAGGCCAACTCCTCCACCACATACTTCCCAAGTGCCTAGTCAGCAGCTAGGTCAGATGTGTGTTAGGCACTCGGATCACACGAGGGGCCGTTCCTGCTCTCACAGGGATTGGCAAGCTACGGCCCACAGACTGTCTTTGTGCCTTGCAAGTTAAAAATGTTTTTTGTGCAATTTTGAATTCATAAAAAAATGGAGAATATTTTGTAACTTCTGAAGAATTATATAAAATTGACATCTCTGTGCCCATGTATAAAATTCTATTGGAACACAGGCCCAGTCATTAATTGTTGTGCCATCTCTGGTTGCACGCATGCTGCCACAGCAGAGTCGAGCGATTTTAACAGACTGTATGGCCCTCAAAGCCAAAAATATTCACAGCTGGAGCCAGCACTGTGGCACAGCGGGTAAGCCGCTGCTGCAGTGCCAGCATCCCATATGGGTGCCGCTTTGAGGCCCAACTGCTCCATTTACAGCCCAGCTCCCTACTAATGTGCCTGGGAAAGCAATGGAAGATGGCCCAAGTGCTTGGGCCCCTGCCACCCAAGTGGGAGACCCAGAAGAAACTCCTGACTCCTGCCTTGGGGTTGGTCCAGCTCCAGCTGTTGCAGCCACTTAAGGAGTGAACTAGTGAATGGAAGATCTCTCTCTCCCTCTCTGCTTCTGCCTCTCTGTAACTCTGCCTTTCAAATAAATAAATAAATCTTTTTTAAAAAAATAAAATAAATCTTTTTTTAAAGAAGATATTTTTTAAAATATTCACTAACTCTTTTCAGAAACACACACACACACACACACACACAAATTGCTGACCTTTCAACAGAAAAAAAAAAGGCATGAGAGAATTCCAGTCTCGGAATAGTTCTATGATATTGGAGGAGGGAGGACAGAGTGCTTCAGGGCTGTTAGAAGGGTGTTTGTTAACTCCCCCGAGCCGAGTGTTTCCCAGGCTCACTGGGGTGTGGGCGCCAATCAGGTGGAAATAACTGGTGTGTCCAGAACTTCACTGGCTCCTGCCGGCCAGTGCTGCTCAAGTGTGGCCAAGGAACTGGGCCCTGGGCCCTGGGAAGGAGTCTTGAGTGCTCTCGGCTGCCCCCTGGGAAGGCACCTGTGTGCTTGCCAAATGTCCTGCTTCCACTGCAGCAAGGGTGCGGCGGCCACGTGGAGTCGTGGTCCCTGCAGACCTCACACTCAGAGAGCCACGGTGCTGCTCAGTGTCCCTGCAGGTACTTGGCAACCAAAGTAAACAACCGAGTAAGGCCCTGTGCAAATGACTCCTGTCCCTCCCTGCTGCCAGCAGCCACTGGTCTGGAAGACAAGGTCAGAGAAGGTCACTGCCTTCTCTCTGTGCAAAACTCTTTCCCCTCCTCTCCCGTCCCCATGCAAATGAGTGCCTGGGGGTGATGGGCGTGCAGAAATATTATCAGCATTTCCTAATCTACCTCCCAGCCTGCCAGCCACCCAACCGGTCTTTATCCAAGCATGCAAATGCACACCAAGTATTTGCAGATTTGAAGTGACTGGAACTTGGAGCTCAGCAGTTCAGGTGGGCAGCTCCAGCCTCCCTTGAAGCCTCTTGGCCTCTTTTCCCTGCCAGACCCAAGCAGATCTAGTAGTGCATCAGCCCCAGTCTGGCCTCCGAGCTCCAGTGTGTTGAGGGAGACCTGGGCCTGGGGGACACCAGCAGCAGGAACACAGTCCCTAAGGGAAGCTCCTGCCTCTGGTGCTCTGTGGGACACGCTGCTGCCCTGAGCGCCAGCCTGTGGCCCTGCCTACTTCAGTTTGAACCCATTCCTTCTGCACCTGCACCGACTCTGGCTGGGGCAACCTCCTATGAAGGGTGGAGCCCCCAGTTCTGCACCTGTCCCAGTCAGTCCTCATCACAGCCACTGCTCATCCTCGCCTGAGCTCCACGCGCCCACCAGACCTTGCACAGCTCCTCCTGGCTCGAGTGCCACCTTTCATTTCTCCTCCCCACCCGTGTCCAAGCTTCCCATACCCTTCTTTAGCCCTGAGATTCTCTCCAGCTTGCATGAGAGAGGGGGTTGAGCAGAGAACAACCCTGCCACTCCCGGGGGTCTTTTCAAGGCTGACTTCCTCCCCGATGCTAAAGTGCCTGGGCCAGCAAGCCCCGGCTTGGCTCAAGGCCCAAACCCACTTAACTACGGTGGCAGCTGGCATCATGGCTCAGTTCCAAGCTCTACCAGAGCAGAGCAAAAGCTGAGGAGACAGGGGCAACTCTTCACTACAGCACAGCATCTCTGAGTGGGCTCAGAAGCAGGTGGGGCCAGCCTCACAGGAAGTGGTGTCAGTGCGGGCGACAGAGACTGGGGACGTTGGAGGGTGACAGACCAATCTTGCTCCCCTCCACACTGTGTCCTTCATTTCTATACCTTTAAGGAAGCAAGAAAGCAAAAACAAAGGGACAGAAGAAAATGAACACACAGGACTCCCAAGCAGTTAGCCAAATGCCCCTGCTTTCTCTGCGGTGACTACCAAGTGTGGTTGTGTCCGGTTCCTTTGCTATCTCTCTGTCGTCCCTGATCCAGCTTATGTATTTAGCAGCTGACAAATGCCTTTGACCACACAGTGGCCTCTACCTCTGGAACCTGTTTTGCAAGTGTGTCCATTTTAATCCAATTAGCAAACAGGAAATCCTGGAGAATCTCTCATTTTCCAAGACAGAATGAAAATCCATGCAAAATTTTATGGGCAGTTTGTAAATGGTGGTATTCTTTGTCCCTACAGCAATGCCCTTAAAAAGCCAGCTCTCCAAGGCTGGGGATCAGGCATGCTTTTGGAACCATTCTTTCCATTGTGGGAACCTGGATGGGTGCCTTCCAATGGCCCTTCTAACTCTGAGCTATCAGGATTCAAAGATTAACAGACACTAATTGCAAGGGTCAAAAAAAAAAAAATGACTTGACAGTGTGTTTTACCCAGAGCAAAGAGAGCCCAAACATTTCAAACTGGAGCTGTCAACCAAGAATGTGTTTGCGAACCAGCTGGAATGTAAAGCAAACCAGCAGACACAAGATGAACCTTCCCTAAAAAGGTAATCAGATGGTGAGTGACCGAAGCTTAGCAATGGGATCGGTAAAAGATTTCTACACCACCCAAAAGGCTTTCACACTGTGAACTCCGCCAGGGCTGGCGCACGTTAGCGTGAGTGCATCCTACTCAGTAGCTAGCTGTGGGCAGACGGCAAGAAATGGAGGCTGTGGTAGCAACTCTGAAAAGCAGCTAAACAGGAGGGCGCTGGAAGGAAGAGACATAGGGTAGCCAGCAGTTATGGGGCCCAGGGGGCGGGGACGGGGCTGCCACCGTCCTTTCTGCCTGCTGCCACTCCAGACCACTAGGACACACCACTTGAGGACAACTTCTTCTTCTTCTTCTTTTTTTTTTTTTTTCTTTTTTTTTTTGACAGGCAGAGTTAGACAGTGAGAGAGACAGAGAGAAAGGTCTTCCTTCTGTTGGTTCACCCCCCCAAATGGCTGCTACAGCCGGCGCTATGCCGATCCGAAGCCAGGAGCCAGGTGCTTCCTCCTGGTCTCCCATGCAGGTGCAGGACCCAAGCACTTGGGCCATCCTCCACTGCCTTCCCGGGCCACAGCAGAGAGCTGGACTGGAAGAAGAGCAACCGGGACAGAATCTGGCACCCCAACCAGGACTAGAACCCAGTGTGCTGGCGCCGCAGGTGGAGGATTAGCCTAGTGAGCCACGGCGCCGCTGCTGAGGACAACTTCTAACCCCTCTGAGGCCCAGGCTAGTCAACGACACTAAACCCTACCTTTTCTGGGGGGTGTGCAGGAAGTTTGATGTTAGCTAAATAATTTTTAATTTTTTTTATTGTGAAAGAGATCATACTTACAAAAGAATGCACATGACATAGATGTGCATTTTGAAAATAACAAATAAAAGCTAAGCCCATGTCCACACACCCAGCTTACACAGGGAATCCAATATTGCTATACCCTTGATGCTGCTTCTTAGCAGGCCCCTTCCCAGTTGTGTCGCTCTCTCCCCCAAGTCCACCCCACTCCAGTCCTTCCTCCCCCAGGCAAGCCGCCAACCTGACACAAGTGCCATTCTGCTTGCCTTTGTAGTTTTAATTTATTTGTGATAGATCCCAAACCGATACATCATTTGGCGGGGCCTGGTTTTGAATTTCACACAACTCCATTGTAGGCTTCTCAGGTTGCTCTTTGTGCTCCATAATGTTTTTGAAACTCATTCATTGTGGGTGACTGTAGCTGTAGTTCAATCCCTTCCTCCACCATTTCAGATTCCATGGTGTGATGGCACCGTGATTCCTTCTCAATTCTATTATTTATGGGTTGTTCCCGTTTCAGATATTTTAAACAAAGCTGTTGTGGATGTTCGTCTCCGTGTCTCCTGTGTGGTGTGGGCAAGAGTCACCCCAGGGCAGGGCTACCCAAAGAGTGGTCTGCAGAGCAAACCCACTGCTGCTGCCCACGCTGCCATCGCTGTACAGGATCAGGAGCTGGAACCAGACCGGGGAGCAGCTGCACCGCTAACAACACCTTAGTGCCCCCAGCGCCTTTTCAAAGCCGGGTTCCCTTTCAAAGGAGCGGTTGACTGACATCCTGGCACAGGCCCCCCCCCCCCCCCCCCCCGGTGCTTTGTGGAGCACTTGGTATCTCACACGCTTTCTCTTCACCTTCGTCTGGGGACTTTGGACCCTCACTCAGCCTCTTAGTTTTTTTTTTGGTTTTGTTTGTTTGGTTGGTTGGTTGGTTTTTTAACAGACAGAGTGGACAGTAAGAGAGAGAGAGACAGAGAGAAAGGTCTTCCTTGGCCGTTGGTTCACCCTCCAATGGCCGCCGTAGTAGCTGGCGCGCCACAGCCAGCGCACTGCGCTGATCTGAAGGCAGGAGCCAGGCGCTTATCCTGGTCTCCTATGGGATGCAGCGCCCAAGCACTTGGGCCATCCTCCACTGCACTCCCGGGCCACAGCAGAGAGCTGGCCTGGAAGAGGGGCAACCGGGAAAGAATCCGGCGCCCCAACCAGGACTAGAACCAAGGGTGCCGGTGCCACAAGGCGGAGGATTAGCCTAGTGAGCCATGGCACCGGCCTAGTTCGCTCAATAAAAATTTGTTGGAGGGATGGATGGACACATGGAAGGTGGATGGAGAGACAGACAGAGGGAGGGAAGGGTAGTTTATCCTTCTCCACCCATGCATCTACCTCAGGTGCTGCCACATTGGCTCATGAATCTCACCTCCCCAGTTGACTTGTCCAGGACGGGACAAGGTGGAAACAGTCCACGTCCTCCCTAGTATTTCTCATCCTGGAACCAAGATAACTGGTCAGTGTCTTACCAGTGACGGCTAAGAGATCAGCAGTCCTTTCTACCACGCTGGGAAGGCGCCGGCGGCAGCGACACAAGAAGGAGCTGAGGCACAGAACAGGAGATGCTCAAGGAGGAGCAAGAGGCTGGCAGCCCCCAGCACCTGAATCCGGCCTCGGGCCTGACTGCTTCCTGCCGGCCAGCCTCTGCCTTGGCTTCTCCCTTCAGCACAAGGTGGTGGGAACAGTGTCTCCATGTCCGGAAAGAAGATGACCACACCAGACTTCAGCCCTAGACAGCCGTAGTGACCTGGACTCAACGTTGTCATTTAAAATGCAAAGCGGGCCGGCGCCGCGGCTCACTAGGCTAATCCTCCGCCTAGCGGCGCCGGCACACCGGGTTCTAGTCCCGGTTGGGGCGCCGGATTCTGTCCTGGTTGCCCCTCTTCCAGGCCAGCCCTCTGCTGTGGCCAGGGAGTGCAGTGGAGGATGGCCCAGGTGCTTGGGCCCTGCACCCCATGGGAGACCAGGAAAAGCACCTGGCTCCTGGCTCCTGCCATCGGATCGGCGGGGTGCGCCAGCCGCAGCGCGCCGGGCGCGGCGGCCATTGGAGGGTGAACCAACGGCAAAGGAAGACCTTTCTCTCTGTCTCTCTCTCTCACTGTCCACTCTGCCTGTCAAAAAAATAAAAAAAAAAAATGCAAAGCGAGTTTTTCTGGATTTTTTGGAGGAACAGTGTGCATTCTTCAGACGTGTGTTAGTGAAAACACCAACCAGAACCCAAACCAAACCCCACACAAACTCACAAGCAAAAGGAGCCACAGGGCTCTCATACTGTGGAAAGGGTCAGTCTCGTCTTTGCTGCCACAGCTTGGGTATCAGCCACGTGGTTTTACTCTGAAGAGTAAAGGAAAGGGGAAAAGGCAGGAATTCTAAGCTCCACCAAGCTGGTGAGAAGGCTGCCATTGCTTTTCCTCCTATTTCTCCTGCCTGAAACGCAACACAGCTCAAAGCCTAGAAGCGGACCAGGGGTGCGGACTGCAGAGCTCCAGGGAGCGTCTAGTTGTGAGTGCAAGAGCAGAAAACGCAACTCCTGCTGCGCAGTGAGGGAAACCTCCCTCCTGGCCTCTTCTCTTTTTCTTCTCTGCATTGGCTCGCGCCCCAGCCCCCAGCAATCCCAGCGCTACGCTGTCGGCTCTCTGTCTTGGGCTCATGGCGCACTGGCCTCCTATACTGATGAAGGGATGACACTCACCAAGCAGCTGGCTCAGGCCGGGCCCTGTTGGGTGGAAATGAATGATGCTGAAGCTGGAAGAGGGAGTTTGGGAAGGCAAGTTGGATTTCTTTTGAGAGTTTCAGTTGCCAACTTCCACTTGTCAGCAGACCACATTTTTTTTTTAAGACTTATTTATTTATTTGAAAGTCAGAGTTATAGAAAGAGTGAGACAGAGGCAGAGAGAGAGAAAGAAAGAGAGAGGGCTTCCATCTGCTGGTTCACTCCCCAAATGGCCACAACAGCCAGGGCTGGGCCAGGCAGAAGCCAGGAGCCAGGAGCTTCTTCTGGGTCTCCCACATGGGTGCAGGGGCTCAAGCACTTGGGCCATCCCCTGCTGCTTTCCCAGGTGCCTTAGCAGAAAGCTGGATGGGAAGTGAAGCCTTCCAGGACTCGAACTGGTGCCCACATGGGACGCTGGTACCGCAGACAGCGGCTCTCCCGGCTACGCCACAGCGCCAGCCCCAGCAGACCCCAGTATTGTCCTTCCCTCTTCCTCTTGCCTGTCCCTTCTTTTCTGCCTCCAGTCGGAAGGAGAGTTACACGTGTCTCTGGGAGCACACGTTTTGCAGCCTGTAGACAGAGAAGAGCTGGGAGGAGTATGATCCATTTCCTCACTGCCTGACTCCAACTCCACCTAAGAGCCTTATTAGACATCATTACTGCTGTTAGACAAGCCACAGGGACGCAGTGAGCAAAAGCTGAGGCTTAGGACAAAGCACAAGGATTTGGAATCAGATCGAGCCACACTTGTATCTCTCATGAGCTGTATGACTGTGAACAAATATCTTACCTGCCAAAAAGGAAAGTTTTTAAGATTCAGAATTGCAGTTCTACCTTAAATTAGGTAAGGATTCATATTCTGACATGTGTGAAAATACCCACTATATATATCAGGTGTAATTATTGTGGGGCTTGATGTTGGTTCACTCCCCAAATGCCAGCAACAGCCAGGGCTGGGCCGGCTGGAGCTGGGAGCCAGGAGCCCAGAGCTCCATCCGGGTCTCCCACATGGGTGGTGGGGATCCCAGTACATGGGCCACCATCTGCTGTTTCCCAGGCACATTAGCAAGAAGCTGGATTGAAAATAGAGGCTTAACCCACTCACAACACCCACCACAGTCCGCATCTTGATATGCAGAATATGCTTGTTGTAGGAGCTCCTGAAATATTTACCCCCAGTCTCACCTCATCTGATATTTTTAAATCTATTTCAGCTACAATTAAGATTTTCACTTAAGATCTAAAAGGCTACTTGTAATAATGCCTTTATATTTATATCACACTCTATAGTTTTCAAACCATTCAATTGCTTTTGATTCTCACCACCCTTTGGGGTGGATAGGGCAGTCATTCCCATGTTTGAGGGTAGCTAAAGACCAGAGAGGTTATATGAATCACCCAGGGTCACACAGCCACATAGTGACAGAACCCAGGGCAGAAGACACAAATGGTGCTACTTAGTCTAGTGTTCTCTCTGGCCTGTGCTGCTGGGAGCATCTCTCGAGAAATGCAAAAGACATTTCGAATGGTGTGAATTCAAAGGCAAAACCAAGAACGTGGCTATAGCATTCTCAGCGCCATACTGCAGGGCAGTTATCACAATGACAGCCTGGACACAGACTCCCACAGAGATCCACGAGAGGCAGGCAGCGTCCTGTGGAGCTTTGGGCTGGACTGGCATCCTGTATCTGTACGCCAGGGTTCCATATCTGACTCCATTTCTTTCTCTAGCTTCTAATGTAGATCCTGGGAGGCAGCAGTGATGACTCCAGTAATGGGTTCTCGCCTCCCATTTGGGGAAACCTGGACTGAGTTCCCAGCTCCTGGCTTTGGCCTGGCCCATCCCCAGCTGTTGCAGGTATTTGGGAAGTGAACCAATGGATGGGAACTCTGTCTCTCTCGGCATCTCTGTCTCTGCCTCTCAAAGAAATATTTTCTAATTGAAAAAGATCACAGTGTCATATGGCAAGGTGATGTATTACTTCATAAAACTCATATCATGTATGTGAGAGATAAAGTTTACTGTTTGCAAAATGGTATATTAGAAACTCCATTTAAGAAATAACTTGGAGCCAAACTTCTGGTTATTTCAGTTAAATGCTTTTCAATTTTCTACTTAATTTTTGGAAATTAATGCAAAAAAGATTTTTTATTGCAGTTAAACAAAACTTGAGGCCTATTTTAGTAAATATTTAATTATCCAGAACACTCAGGGGATTTCATGCCCTGGTTCATTGAATCTCTTTTTTAATGAGAACGAACTGAAACTCCTTGTTAAGATGCAGAGTCATAGGACAGTAGGGGCAGAAGAGACCTTGGAAATCAGCTTCCGTCACCCACCTCCCTTTCCTGCTGGCAGGAGGTGAGGTTCAGAAGGAGGAAGTGGCTTCCTCCGGGCCTCTGATCCGATTGGTGGGGGTTTGAAAGCCAGGCCCACAATCAACTGCGAGATTGGACTGACTCTCCATATCACCATGCATAACCCCTGGGATTGCTTCTTACAACAAAAAGCCCAGCTTTCAGCTTGTCTCCTGTCATTTGCTTGTTTTCCTACTCAAATGCAGTCTCTTTTACAAAATTTATAGCAAACTCCAAAAATTTGCCATAGCATCAAAAGGTTACTGTGGTCAAGCATCTCTCTCTCTCTCTCTCTCTCTCTCTCTCTCTCTCTCTCTCTCATTCTTTCTGATTTGAGTTGATTGTTCTTTGTTTGCTCTGATCTTGTTTCTTTGGAAATATTGTAGTATTCCAGAACCTTGTTTCTTAAATGTATTTTGTCCATTGCTTGAGCCCGAGAGAGGCAGTTTTCATTCCTGGAGGTCTCTAAAGCATCCCTATGTATTTAAGGAGCTCTATCATATTAAGAGCAAGCCCTGGGAACTGATAGGCATGGCATGCACTATAGGGACATGCACCGTGCTCTGCACCTGTTCATTCATTCTCCACTATACACAAGCACCTACTGTGTGTTGGCCACTGTACCGGGCATTGGCAAGCGACACAGCAGGAAAAAAAAAAAAAAAAACTGAAAGGTCCTGCCCTGATGGAGCTTACAGTCTAATGGTAACAAACAAGCAGCCAGTAAATAAATCAACAAGAGCATTAACAGGATGTTGGATGGCATTAAGGCTGAGGGAGTTGGGAAAGCAGGCCAGAGGAGACCAGGGATTGCTAGGGGTGGGTGGTAACTATTTCACAGAGAGCGGTCAGGGAAGGCATTGTTAATCAAGAGGCAGAGGAACTCCACTGTAAGCGTCAGGCTGCAAATCCCTTCCGCCAGGAACCAGTGATCCCTGTCTCGTAAAGTCTCGCACTGATGTTCAGTCCTGGAGGTTATCCGATGTTGATCTAGGGAGAAGACAAATTGCATTGGTTTCATTCCATCAGCAAGTGCATATGCCAAGTGCCAAGTGCCCCGTGATGAGAGACACAGCTGCCCGTTCCTCAAGATTAGTGACCAGCCAGAAAAGTGACCACCCACCAAGGTTAGGGCTGTGAGTACAGTAGGAATGTTGCCCAGGAGGGAGTTAACAGCATGGAAGTCTTCCTGGAGCAGGAAGAAGGGGATTTGAAACAAAGGAGATGGCAGGCATGAAGGCCCAGAAGTCAGTAAGAGGGGATGATGCATTGGGGACGCTCAGGCTGTTTGATCTGATGAGAAGGTGTCAAGAAACAAGGGTAGAACTGCGCTGAACTGAACTCTGAACACGGAACTCTCTAAACTTCCTGAAACACTACTGAAACCTTTCCTGGCTGCAGTGAATAAAGTAGGATGGGCTCGGGGTGCTTCGAGTGGGGTGAGCTCTGGAGATGTCATTAGGAGCACAAGTCTTGGATGTTAACTTTTATAGCGAAGGGATGAGAGGATAGGGTTTGCTTTTTTCTAGTATTCCATTACACATAAATAGAGGGACGCATGGAAGCAGGAGAATTGGAGCAGCTGGCGGATCCAGGTGAGCCAGATGAGAAGTGGGGCAGCTTGCCTTAGGGATTGATGGAGGACAAGGTATGAGATGGAATTGATGGCTATTGAAAAGCAGAATAGATTAGATATTGGGGCACAAGAGACAAGATTAGGGGGTAAGGGTGTTATTCTTTCATAGAAGTCAGACCAGGGAGACAAAACCAAAACCAGGCTTTTAGGCTATTTGGAACTCTTCAAATCAAGGTAGAATTGACTTACCATAAACTATGCATTTAAGTGAACAAATTGATTCGCTTTGACTTGAATATCCATTTGACTTATGTATACATCATCGTAACAAACATGAGGGTGATCACATTTACCAACATTAGTTTTAACGCAGTAGGTTTAGAATGGGCCAATGAATTTAGATTAGGAGAGTCTTATTTTTTTCTTTTTTTAAAAAATTATTTATTTATTTATTTTAAAGTCAGAGTTACAGAGAGAGAGAGGGGGAGAGACAGAGAGATCTTCCATCCACTGGTTCACTCCCCAGATGGCCACTACGGTTAGAGTTGAGCCAGGCTGAAGCTAGCAGCGAGGAGCTTCATCTGGGTCTCCCATGTGGGTGGCAGGAGCCCAAACACTTAGGCCATCTTCCACTGTTTTTTCCCAGGCAGGGGGCTGGACCAGAAGCAGAGCCATCTGGGCCACAAACAGGTACCCATGTGGGATGCCAGCATTACAGGTGGCGAATTTGCCGGCTACACCACAACACTGGCAGATCCTGACTATAGAATGTCGTAACACATAACATATCAAATAATGAGGCTAATTCTTCAAAGGCCATGCCAAGATTTACATATCCAAGTGAGTGTTTTCCCTTCCCTAGATGCCACTGCACAGAACCACTTGGAACATTTTTTTTTTTTTTTGACAGGCAGAGTGGACAGTGAGAGAGGGAGACAGAGAGAAAGGTGTTCCTTTTGCCGTTGGTTCACCCTCCAATGGCCACCGCGGCTGGCGCGCTGCGGCCGGCGCACCGCGCTGATCTGATGGCAGGAGCCAGGTACTTATCCTGGTCTCCCATGGGGTGCAGGGCCCAAGCACTTGGGCCATCCTCCACTGCACTCCCTGGCCACAGCAGAGGGCTGGCCTGGAAGAGGGGCAACCGGGACAGAATCCGGCGCCCTGACCGGGACTAGAACCCAGTGTGCCGGCGCCGCAAGGCAGAGGATTAGCCTAGTGAGCCGCGGCACCAGCCTGGAACTTCTTTTGAGCACCTGCCTTCATGACCAAATGCCCAGAGCCAGAAAACCCACATCCTGCTAGGAAAAAAACTGACGCGAGGGAAAATAGAATTCACTTGCTACACGTCAACCAGGGGCTGCCTGGGTCAGGGCAGACGGGGCGTGGGCTAGGCTGGGAGACAGAATACAAGAGGATCACAAGACAACCTTTGCAGGTGGACTGTGATGGTTTCATGAATGAATACATAAGTCAAAACTCTTCAAACTGTTCACTTAAATACGTGCAGTCTCTTGTAGGTCAAGTCTACCTTGACAAGGCTATTTCTAAGAAGTTCTTTGCTGCAAGGTGTAGTTACTGAGGACCGTCACCACGCCGAGGAATACACACAGAGGGAGAGTTATTCAATGAAAATTTAAGAGAATGCTTTCCATGTGCATCTCCCAAATCATTTTGAAGGCAATTCTCAATTGCAAGTGTTTATATATAAAATAAGTGTCGATATGTATCATGGTAAACTCACTGATATGCCCCATCAGAAGATAGCCCTTCAGTGCAAATGTAAGCTCCAATGCACATGTTTTTCACTTAGCAGGACACCCTGTAATCTATTGGAACCCAGTGATTTAGTATCTTCTGGTTTCATTCACCCTTCATAAGGAACAGTTCTCTGGGACTCCAATTTCCCTCCCTGCAAATACATTTTTTCCTTTGCTTATTAGGCCGTCTGGATAAAGGGTTGGATAAGAACAAGTGGCGGCCGGCGCCGCGGCTCACTAGGCTAATCCTCCGCCTTGCAGCGCAGGCACACCAGGTTCTAGTCCCAGTCGGGGTGCCAGATTCTGTCCCGGTTGCCCCTCTTCCAGGCCAGCTCTCTGCTGTGGCCCGGGAGTGCAGTGGAGGATGGCCCAAGTGCTTGGGCCCTGCACCCCATGGGAGACCAGGATAAGTACCTGGCTCCTGCCATCAGATCAGCACGGTGGCCATTGGAGGGTGAACCAACGGCAAAGGAAGACCTTTCTCTCTGTCTGTCTCTCTCTCACTATCCACTCTGCCTGTCAAAAAAAAAAAAAAAAAAAAAAAAAAACAAAGAACAAGTGGCATTGCTTTTACCAACTGTAGTTTGGGGGTCAGATATGCGGGCCAGCCTAGCAGAGCCAGAATCTCAGAAAGTTTTTCTTTGCTGCAGTTCCCCCCTAAAAAAGAAAAAAACGATATTGCCCTCTGACCACTGTGCTGTGCCAATTTCTGAAAGTCTGCCATTAAAAGATTCCTTCCTCTCTCCTTTTGGGATAAAAACTCTTTTCCTCCAGAATTTTGTCTGAACACAGGATAGTGGAGGACCAGCCCGGATGCTGCGCCAAAGGCAGAACCAGGAGGCATCCAAAAGTCACCATTAGGACCGGGGTATCCCAGAGTGAGGGCCACCAATGGGGGGAATGGGATAAGGACAGGGCAGGCAGAGTGTCACAGAGGTTCCAAACTACAGCTGTACCCCCACCTTCTTATCCAGTTATTTATTTATTCAAAAAGCAATTATTAGGCCCCATATACCCACCTGAATTCTACTTCTGTGTTTAATATAGAGCACAGCTATAAAAGCCAGGAGGTTCAGCAGAATTGACTAGCAAGCTCAGACTGCACACTAGCCCACAGCAGCAGCAGGAGCTGGCTTGGGGGCAGCAGTCGGTTCCACAGGAACTCAGAGGCCAGGCCGCCTGTTCATCTCACAGTGTTAAGAGCAGCTTGGAATCAGAGACAGAATATCGACAAATGGTGCTTTCAGGAGAGTATTAAAAATATGAATGCAAAGCAGGTGGGGGCAATGTTAAAATAGTTCATCTAAAAATAGATTAATTCCACCCTGTGGCCAAACCTGATTAGGTTTCGCATTCATCTGGGGTCACCATTTGCTGGGAGCCTCCTGTAGGGCCATGGGTGGGAGGGAAGAGGGTCTCCTCCACCATCTTTGTTCTCAGCTGTGCACTGGCCCATCAGCTGCAGCTGAGCCCAAGACCTTGGAGTTCCAGGGACCAGGAAGAACAATGGCCCTGTTGATAACTGAAAAGCGATTGGGAGTGATTTGGAAGGAATGTTGGTAAGTCTTTTAAATCCCACTTTTCATACATTTTCCTTCAAAGCTGCCGTGAGGTCATACATAAAATTCCTGATCATCTACTCGGCATCTGCCATGGGTGGGATCCTTGTGTAACCAGGCCCAGGGGGCCATCAAGGAGAAAGAGGCAAGGCCCCAGAGGTGGAGAAGCTGCTCCCGTCATGCCCAGCTGGAACCCAGGCGGTGGTGGGGAGGAGCCAACTCCATCCTCAGAGCTTACCCGTGAGTGTGGCCCAGGCTGAGCTGTTGGGAGGAGACAGGATCAGAACATGGGCAGGTTGTGGTGGAGGTGCTTGGCCCCTGGCCCTGCCGCTGCCCCAGGGACCTGTGTGGCAGAGAGGCTGGGCCCCTGGCCGCTCTTCCGGGTCCCACCGCGGGATGGTATCCTTTCTCACCTGCAGTTGTTCTCACCCCAGCTCTCTTGCGATCCCTCACTCCTGGGGACCTGGAGGAAGCCAGACAGGGGACATTAGCCACGGGCGAGAGGAAAGGGGACGTCAGGGGAGCAGCTGATGGCAGGGTGGAAATACTCGGGCACCGAGAGTGGCAGAGACGCTGGGAGGAGCCCGGTGGGGGCCCCCCTCCAGGAGGCTGGGTCTGGTCCTATTCCTGTGAGACGCTCCGTGTGGCTCCTCACGGAGCACTTACCAGGCTTCCCCAAACTACCTGTCGCTGAATGGGCTCCTGAAAGTTGCTGCTGTTCGGCAAATGGCCAGACCAGAGGGCCCCTGCCTCTGCGGAGCTCAAAAGGCCACAGGCCAGACGGGATCCCAAGCAGAACAGCAAGGGCCCTTGTGAGGGACAAAGGGACCCAGCCTTCGCTGAGCCCTCCACCCCTTCGGGAACAGAGGGCGGACTCATCACTCTGCCTCCTCACTAGATACTTCCTTTTTTTTTTGTTTTTTTGTTCTTTTGGTTTTTTTTCCTTAACAAATCAGATCGCCAGTGTTCTGAGGCAACAAGGTGGGGCAACAGAAATTAAACTAGAACAGGGTCACACAGCCTGAAACTCCCTTAATTAGCTGTGTGAGATTGGCCAAGTAATTTAAGCATGTGTCCTAGTTTTCTCATCAGAAATACAGGACAAGTGCTAGTTGCTCTACTCACCTTGAAGAGTTTGCATGAAGATCACCTGGGAAAATCGGCATGAGGAGCCTTGGAAACACACACATGAGCGCTACACTACTTCATAAAGCGGGAAAGAGACAGGGCGGTAGGAGGGTGACGTCACCCACGTCATTGAGCAGAGGTGTCCCTACCATACCCCTCTACCAGCTTGATGCCCTAACACTGAAGAAGCCCAGGGTTAGCTGTGTGAATCTCCCCTCAAAAACAAAGCCTGTGGATTCCTGACTACACCAAAGTTGCCGTTTATTCCACAAGCGACATTAGCAGAATTGGAATTTACCCCCTCGCCCCTTCCTTCCACCTCCACCTCCATATATAGAGACTTACATACCAGGCCGCTTCCAGCTGCAGGTAACCAACCACACAGCTGAGCTGCAAGTAGCTTGAATGACAGAAGACTCTCGACATGTTGCCGTTCCAAGGTTTGTTGATTAGTGGCACACCAGTATCTTCAAACACTCAAGACGTCACAATCCCTTTATGCCATCTTCCCTGTGTTGGCTGATGTCCCCACAGTTTCAGAAGGGCTGCTTCCGTGCCACACTGCGCGTTCTCTTCCAATCGCATCTGAAAGCAGAGAAGACTTTTCTTTGATCTCTGTCCTTGTGAGGGCAGATAACACCCAGGAATGCTCCCCTCCCTTCTCTCTCTCTCTCTCTCTCTCTCTCTCTCTCTCTCTCTCTCTCTCCACATGGACCCAGCTGCAAAACAGACTAGAACAGAATGTCAGGCTCTCTACCAGCCAGGAAGCAGTGAGGTTGATGGGCAGGTTGGAGTAAAGCATGTAGCTTCTTGTTGGAGGGCAACCGTGTGGCTCCTTATTGGAGGGCAGGCGTGTGGCTCCTTGTTGGAGGGCAAGCCGCTAGTTCCTTGCTGCCAGCTGAGACAGGATGTGCTTCCGAGTATTAACTGGCCTGCAGATCTAACTTTAATTTGGATACATTCAAGGGAAAGGGGAAGAGATCCACCCTAGATTCCAGAGACACAGCACATGGCAATCCCTGTGTCTCATTCCCCTCACCATTAGTAATTGGCTCAGGCAGACAGTTGACCTAAGGTTCTTCGAGCTGATCTGAGAAGCCCGGCTTTGCCATCCATTTCCACTGCAAGAGAAGCTCCTGTCTGAGGAGTTGGGTGAGATGAGGAAAACCGAGACAAAAAGAGAAGCTGCAACATGATAACATTTTGAACACCTGGGTTCAACCATTCCTGAAGCCATCTGGGCTTTTCAGGCACAGGAGCTATGTCTTTTCTTTCGGCTTAAGTCAATTTGAATTGTCATTTGTAAAGAAAGAAAAACAGAAACAACAATGATATCAAAGACCCACCTTGGTCATTTTTCTAACACATAGGAGGTGGCCTCTGATTTATTGAGGTCAGTTCCCCAGATCTTTAAATGCTAACAACACATAATGAAGTGAGAAAATCCAGACACAAGGGAGAGACGTGTGCAGCCAGATAAAGAGCTGTGGCTCCGGTATCTGCAACTTTTCTCTTCTCCACTGGCAGAAAAACCACTCGCATCCCTGAATCGCCGGCGGTCGAGGGTTTTGCTAAACTTGCTCTGAAATACCATAGGGGTCTTACATGGTCCTTGGGGCTCTCCTGAAAACTAATAACAATCTTAGAACACACTGTTACATTTTCAAATATACTTTTAAACATATATATAATATATATATATTCAAAATTTTGCACTTTGGATTAATAAACATACTATCTCTACTCAAATGCATTTGTCTTCCTGGCTAATATGAAAGTTGGTGCACGTACAGCTACCAAACACATTCAGACTGGTTTTGTGTTTTGTTTTGAAACCACAGCCTGGGTGAGGAGAGACAGGGACCCCAGGATCCTGACTGTTCTCAGCCTGCACGCACAGCAGGGCAGAGAGACCTCGGCGAGTCCGTCCCCGGCAGACCCCAAGGATGTGCTGCCGGTTCCCCCTGGGGGAGTGGACTGGCCCAGTTTCGCGGCGGTGTCAGCTGATGGGTCTCAGCTGTCAGCGGTGTTTGGGGATTATCGAGGCTGAAGATATCTGCCTCAGCAGGATCATGCCTCCTTTCAAGGGCAGCCTGCATCCCATGAGTGACCAAGCAGGGAGGAAGGCCAGGCTCCCCTGCCCCAGCTGGGACAAGGGAGTCACCCAGCTCCAGGGCGCCCGCGGTCCAGCCGAGGACTTTGCTGGGCAGGCATCGCAACCCGACTTTCTGCTCTCTAATCTCTCCGAGCCTGCTTCCCAGGAAACCCCCTGCACCACTGCAGTGAAGACTCGGAGTTCCTGGACCTGGATGGAGCCGGGTGAGCCAGAAGAGGATCGCTCAGCTGCCTCCTCTCCTGCCACCCCCTCCCCGCCCTGTCTTGCTGTGCATGGTCAAGGTGCACAGCCTGCCTTCTCTATCAAACTCCCTGTGAAGCCCCAGGCTCTCTCCCTGTCCTGAACTCACAGCACATCCTGGGTGTCCCCTACCCAGGATGCATCACCTACAGTATTTTCTCACGTTGTGTTTTGGTTTTGGCCATAGGTTGTTTTTTTTTTTTTTTTTTTTTTTTTAAACACTTGGTCTTAGCTTTGAACACTTTGAAGAGACAAAGAACACAGACAGGTATTCCTAAGTGGTCACACTGCAGTTGGCCTGCCCTAGAACCTCTGAATCTCTGCCTATTTTTAGGATCAGAGTTACTTTTCTGGCTCTCTGAGAGCACGATGGGGGAGGTGGTTATAAGTAGATGGTGTTTCACGCCTCGGTGTACACCCCAAGGACTTGAAAAGAGGAACTAGAGCAGACACTTGTATGCCATCACTCATCACAGCATTCTTCGCCATAGCCAGACGATGGAGCCTATCCAGGTGTTCATCAAAGGACGAAGGGATAAACAGAACCTGGTATGCACCAACAATGGAATAGTATTCTGCCTTGAACATAAATTAAGTTATGATACATGCCACAAGGAAGGACAGACGCTCAAAGACAGATACTGTGTGATTCCACTTACAGAAGTTTCTAGAAGAGGCAGATTAGCTGAGACAGACAGTAGATTTGTGGTTCCAGAGGCAGGGGGGAGTGGAGAATGGAGAGTTGTTGCTTAGTGGTTGTAGAGTTTCTATTGGGGGTGATGAAAAGCTGTGCAACTGGATAGAGGTGGTGGTTGTACAACATTGAACGCCGTGAGCATCACTCAATTGTACACTTACAAATGGTTAGAATGGCAAATCGTGTCATACAGACTATCACATTTTTTAAACATTAATATTGTAATATATCAAAACCCACCAACTTGTACTTTAAATGAGTAAATTGCATGATATGTGAGTTATATCTCGATAACGCTCTTAAACAGATTATGTTTGTTATAATTGTTTATCCTGGGTCAAGTTCAAAGAGCTGTATAAATCTGAAGATAAAACCCATGAGGCCAGCACTGTGGCATAGTAGGCTAAGCCTCCACCTATGGCGCCGGCATCCCATATAGGTGCTGGTTCAAGTCCCAGCTGCTCCACTTCCAATCCAGCTCTCTGCTGTGGCCTGGGAAAGCAGCAGAAGATGGTCCAAGTTCTTGGGCCCCTGCACCCACATGGGAGACCCGGAGAAGGCTCCTGTCTCCTGGTTTCAGATCAGCACAGCTCTGAAGTTCTGACCATTGCAGCCAACTGAGGAATGAACCAGAGGATGAAGGACCTCTCTCTCTTTCTCTTTCTCTCTCTCTCTTTCTCTCTCTGCCTCTCTTTCTCTCTCTGTGTAACTCTGACTTTCAAATAAATAAATAAATCTTTAAAAAAAAAAACCCGATCTGCATTATTCAGAAGCCAGGAACTCAAAGTCTTCCCAGGGTAATTCAAAAAGTTTGTGGAAAATGTATTTAAATGATAAGCTTCCTTTATTGCAAAAACATGTGTATGTTTTCAAAAAGCTCAGGGAAATGTCTATTACAAAAAAGTTATGCATTAATTTCAAATTTTGTGCACCAAAATAAATTTATATTTTAAATTTATTGTTATTTATTTTTATGTATTTGAAAGGCTGAGACACTGAAAGAGACAGAGAGTGAGAGAGAGCGAGAGAGAGAGAGAGAGCGAGAAATCTTCCATTTATTTACTGGCTCACTTCCCAAATGCTCTCATGGAAGAAATGCCTGGATGAGATGAGAGACTAGGAAGTGAGGACAACATTCCAAAGACTACAGAAGACATTTATCTGTTGGTTCACCCCCTAAATGCTCTCAACAGGCAGTGGTGGACCAGGTCAAAGTCAGGAAACTGGAACTCAGTCTGGGTCTCCCATGCAGGTGCAGGGATCCAAGTACCTTAACCAGCACTTGCGGCCACCCAGGGTGCACATTGGCAAAAAGCTGGAATCTGCAGCAGAGCTGAGGCTCGAAGGCAGGGACTCTGACCTGGGGTGCCGGCATCCAACGCAATGACTTAACACTGCACCAAACACCCACCCCTAACCTTATCTTTTGATGCCGTTTTCCACCGACTTTTTGAAGTAACCTCTGATGAGGGGCAGGTAGGAGAAAAGAGAGGCAGGTGAACAAAGCAAGCCCCAGGGGAACTGGCCTAAAGGTTAGTGGCAGTGGACCCGCAAAGGGGGCTCACAGCAGCCACAACATTCCAGTCATTTGCTGCCACTCGGGGAAGCCAACTTGTGTCAATAGCACTTCTGAATTTTCACAAGGAGCGCAATAAAGTTTTAGATAAAAATCTCTTATGAGGCCGGCACTGCGGCTCACTAGGCTAATCCTCCGCCTTGCAGCGCTGGCACACCAGGTTCTAGTCCCAGTCGGGGCGCCGGATTCTGTCCCGGTTGCCCCTCTTCCAGGCCAGCTCTCTGCTGTGGCCAGGGAGTGCCGTGGAGGATGGCCCAAGTGCTTGGGCCCTGCACCCCATGGGAGACCAGGATAAGTACCTGGCTCCTGCCATCGGATCAGCGTGGTGCGCCGGCCACAGCACGCCGGCCACGGCGGCCATTGGAGGGTGAACCAACGGCCAACGAAGACCTTTCTCTCTGTTTCTCTCTCTCACTGTCCACTCTGCCTGTCAAAAAAAAATAAATAAAAATAAAAAATAAAAATCTCTTAGGTTTATTTCATTGTTGGCAACTGTCTTGAATTTTTTTTAAAGAAAAGTAAAGCCATTTTTTAAGCCTAACACTACATGTCTGCCAACCGACCACAGATTGTTACCTGCTGGCTTTTGACACTTGTTTAAACATAATCATTGCGATCAGGAACTGGCACTGTGCTTTTAGTGAGGAAACCAATCCTGCCCATGGGCCGAAGGAGTGCCTGACATTCTCAGGGGCTGCCTGCTGCCGATGGATGGATAGAAATTATCCTGGGGTGGAGCCAGTGCTATGGCATAGCAGGTAAAGCCTCTGCCTGCAATGGCGGCATCCCATATGGACGCTGGTTCAAGTCCTGGCTGCTCCACTTCCGATCCAGCTCTCTGCAGTGTCCTGGGAAAGCAGTAGAAGATGGCCTAAGACCTTGGGCCCATGCACCCACCTGGGAGACCCAGAAGAAGCTCCTGGCTCCTGGCTTCAGATTGGCCAGGCTCTGGCCATTGCGGCCATTTGGGGAGTGAACCAGCGGATGGAAGACCTTTCTCTCTCTCTTTGTGTAACTCTGCCTTTCAAATAAATAAATAAATCTTAAAAAAAAAAAAAAGAAAGAAAAGAAAAGCCCAGTGGGGGAGTTTTAAAAATATGTCCTTACTTTTCACAGGATTCTGTGCAGTTTGCTTACAGCCAAGCCTTATAAACCAAACACTATCATGAACTCTACACATTTAATAGAAGGCAGATGGAGTGCACAAAATGCACACCATATACTTGCTGCCATGTCCAAGTGTCAGGTAATTTAATACAGGAGAATCACACGCACCCACACAATCGTGAGCTGGTGTTAAATCTGTCTTTTGCTGGCCCAGTTCAAGGTGTTTCAAAATGTGCTAACATCCCTCACCTTCCCCTCTCACTAGTCCTGGGCCATATTTACTGCCCCATTTGGCCATAGCACTGGCCTTGACCCTGACAGAAATCCCCAAGCCTTGCATCCCCTGAACGGCTTCCACAGAGGAGACTCTCCTGGCTCCTGTTGTTTGATGAATTGTGCAGCAGCATCTGGGAAGTTGTTCGAGTGACTGCTTCTATTCTACCACTAGCGCTGGCTCTTGCACACAGCTGTGGCAAAGTGATACAAATGCAGCGAAAGCCATGGCAAAAATGCCTGGATGGAGACGAGAGGCTAGGCGGCGAGGACACCATTCCACAGGGTGCGGAAGGCATGTGGAGAACCAGCCTGAGAAACCCTAGAGGACATACAAATCACCATCCGCTCCAACAGAGGCAGACCCGGGGACGGACGGTCCACGGGAGAGCAGGTGGCTCAGCAGTCACTGCCAACAGGTGCACCACCCCAGCCAGAAAGCAGCGAGAGGGGGACCCAAGAGTGACTGTCTTAATAATGGGTGGGAGGCAGCTGGACTAGTTGCAGAGACAATTCCAGTGTGCTTGTCTTGCTCAATATGCAAGCCCGGGGATAATGCCTGCTGTCTGGGATGTCAGAGGGCTAAGATTCCGTTCTTCAATCATTCTTATTTTTAGTGTGGGGACAAGGGAGTTGAATTACTATGCCATCATCCGCTTGGGCTGAAATCCATCTGCTCCGAAGAACCCTAATGGAAGGATTAGGCCTGTTTTTTTTTTTTTTTTCCCCTATAACCTCTATTTCTGGGGAATAGGTGCTCTCTAAAAACTTTTCAGTAACCCAGATTTGCACACCTGCTTATAATCTTATTTTTCCCTCTTTAGCTTCCTCTTCTCCGTCATCGTCATTATTCCCCAGTTCATGTACGTTCCCCCCAACCACCTGCACACCTACCACCTAGGCAATGCTGTCTTTAAAAGTCATCTTTCCTATAATAGATAAACGCAGAGAACAGCACAGAGGCCCTTGGGGGAGGGGGAATATTATGCTCGTCATGGAATTTGGAGAGCAAGCTTGTATTTGGGAACTCAACCGTCAGCAAAGGTGCTGGCCCCTTTCTTGGAGACCTGTCAGTCCTAAGCTGGATATCAGAGTACACTCCTGACCTGCCTGCAGGTTTCGCGTGGTGGGTTTGACCTTTCCAGCAGGGCGTGTTCCTGTGGCAAGCTTCCCATTGGTTCACCAAGCCTCCCTCGTTTGGAATCAGATGAGTAATTGGGTCTTTTCTGGCTTCCCACCCATTAGCATCCCTTTCTACTGAGAAACCTGTCGGACTACATAGCAAATGTTAATTGCCAAAAGTAGCTCAGCTTCCGCCCCCTCCCTGCCCCCCACCCCGTCTTTCCCCTCGTCAATTTCCGTGATCTTAATAGTTTGACTTTGAATCCTCCCTTTATCTTTTCAGTTAGTCACAGCTTTGAGCTCCTTGGAGAAGGTACTTTAGAGACGAGACGGTGGGGGCAGGGCGGAGGCGTGGAGGGGCGTGGCCTCGGGGCTGGCCTGAGAGCTTTGTTGGGTGAATGGTTTCCAGGGAAGGGCGGCCGCCTGGGCGCTGCGCTGACCCCCGTCCCGTGAGGGAAGAGAGGACAGAGCCCTGGGCTGGCTTCCTCGTGCTGGAAATGACTGGGGTCTGGGCTCCTGGGAAAAGCACCCTGATGAAGGTCACTCCGAAGCCGGGGCAGGTGAGCACCTCAAACCTGGCTCCCTCTCGCCCTGTGTGTCCAAGGTCTCAAAAAGTTTTGGCCACAGAATCTTTACTTGCAATTAAACTGACAAAGGATTTCACTCTTTCGAGCAAGCAGAGGCCAAGAAGCTGGGCTGGGCAATGTGGGGGTACAGGGAATGGGCTCCCCTGCTAAGTCTCCCCTAGCACCACCCTCTGCCCCTGCAGTACCCCCATTAAACATCCCTAGACCTATGGCACTTCCTTTTGGGCAGAAAGACATTGTAATCTTAGCCTGCCCCACCCCCATGCCCCCTTCCCCCATCGCAAGAGGGGGACAGATGCTGCCAAGCAAATGAGCTGAAATTCAAGTCGGAGATATTCCTAGGGGCTGTTTACTTGGTGTCCCATGCCTAACAGGTTCTGCTGTGCCCTCTGGCTGAATCCCGCCTCTGGCGGGCCAGCAGACAGTGCCAGCAAGGGAGGCTGGCGCGGGGCGCGGGGCAGCAGACACATGGTGTCCCCTATCTGTGCAGCTGCACCTCTGCCTCGCTGCGGCCAGCTCCTGGCTCTGCCGTTCGGGGTTTCCTCATGCCTCCCAGAGATCCTTTCTCGCACTGAGTCTGCATCGGAGACGCAGCTCAAATGACTCAGTCGGGATTTGGGGAGGAGAAGAGATAGGGAAATGTTGATAGCCCAGATGGTTCTGCTTTGTCTGATCCCCTTTCTCTCTCTCTCTCTCTAACTCTTTCAAATAAATAAATCTTAAAAAAAAAAAAAAAAAAAAAAAACACATGTTTCTAACTCTTTTCTAGCTTTTCCTTTGTGTTTCAGGGCCACCAACAGTTACTGCCACGCTGAGCAAAGGGGCCCTGGAGGCTCCGTGGGTGCACTTGCTCTGGGTGGTGTCCCATGTGTTGGATGGAATCTGCATGTAACCCTGCCCAGGACCACCTGGAACAGAGCGGACACCCAGGTCACAGGAGGCCACAGGAAGCCAGCCACTGGGAAGCGGCACTAGCCACCCTGTCCTCGGGGGACCCTCCTTACGGAGGGTGACTGCATCCTGAGACCCTCTCACACTGGGAGGATGATGAGGCTCTCACAGGGAACCAGGCAGACAGGAAGACTGAGCAGGGAGTTCTCCAGGGACTCCCAAAGCTGGCTCCAGGAGCACCGGGACCCAGCACAGCTGTGCCACCATTGTCCTTGCTGTGTCACGAGACCTTACAGTCAGTCAAGCCCATCACCTGGGGAGAGCCAGGCCTGTCTTGTCCTTGAAACCCAAGAGTAGGGGCCGGCGCTGGGGTGTAGCAAGTAAAGGTGCCACTTGTAGTGCCAGCATCCCATATAGACACCGGTTCGAGTCCCAACTACTCCACTTCCAATCTAGCTCTCTGCTGTGGCCTGGGAAAGCAGTAGAAGATAGCCAAAGCCTTTGGGCCCCTGCACTCACTTGGGAGACCTGGAAGGAGCTCCTGGCTTCAGATCAGTGCAGCTCCAGCCATTGCGGCCATCTGGGGAGTGCACCAGCAGATGGAAGACCTCTCTCTCTGCCTCTGCCTCTCTGTAACTCTGCCTTTCCAATAAATAAGTAAATCCTTCAAGAAGAGACTGCCCAGCAGTTTCTTTGCCTTTCATTTTCCTACTTGAGAGCACAGAAATCCCCTTCCTAGAGTTGGGAATAAAATGGGCATTTTAAAAAGGAATTCTATTTCCAGAATGCAGCTTCTCAGCCCAGCCTTTTATTGGGAGCAGTTGTCACTGACCCCTGGAGGGTCAGGGGGTAGGGAAGGCGTGCACCTAGCCTGCAGGATCCGAGCCCCAGGGCAGGCCGCTCGGGAAACAGCAGGGCCAGAGGGTGGTTCTGCCGTGCCTCCCCGCAGCAGTTCCAGTTTGGCTGTCCGGAAAGGACCTTCCCCAAGGGTCCCCTGCAGCAGAAGGACTGGAGAGGAAGGGGGTGGCCACTGATCCGACTGCCTCTTCTGCGTCTGGCCTGCTGCTGGCTGGACTTGCAAGCTTGGCTACAGAATGACGCCAATGTCACATTCATGTCCAGCCCGAATGCCATCCCGGGCTCCTGACACCCAGATGTGAGCTGCGAATGGCATGCAGCGACGACCAGTTCCTGGTATTTGCTCACATGGCACAGAATCCTTCATCCTGGAATCAGAGCCCAAACTAGACCTTGGACTCTGCCACCCTGGCTTCTACCCTGTCTTTATGAGTAAGTCCTGAGGCTGGGAACAGCACAGCTCCCATCTCAAGCCTCGCCAAGGACACTGATGGGCAACCTCAGACAGCCTGAGGTAGGTCAGGGTGGTGGGGTACTTGAGCCAACTGCTCCAGACCACGAGATCTCTGTCATGTGACACCTCACATTCCTCAAGGAAAGGGCTGCTCTCTTTATAGGAGGCAGATTTTACCTTTTTAGCCTCAAAAGTTGTCTTTTTTTAAAGATTTATTTTTATTTATTTGAAAGACAGAGTTACAGAGAGAGGTAGAGACAGAGAGAAAGGTCTTCCATTCGATGGCTCACTCCTCAGATGGCCACAATGGCCGGAGCTGCGCCGATCCGAAGTCAGGAGCCAGGAGCCTCCTCCGGGTCTCCCACATGGGGGCAGGGGCCCAAGGACCTGGGCCATCTTCTACTGCTTTCCCAGGCCATAGCAGAGAGCTGGATGGGAAGAGGAGCAACTGGGACTCGAACCGGAGCCCATATGGGATGCTGGCGCTTCAGGCTAGGGCTTTAACCCACTCTGCCACAGCACCAGCCCCCCCAAAATTATCTTTTTTTATTTTGAGGTGTTGTCTAAGGTGGCATCTACGTGAGGTTACAGAGTGTTAGTGTGAATCCTGTTACATAGCTGAGCTCAGGCCCATGGAACCACATGAGCCTAATTCACGCTTTCCTTCAACAACTATTTGAACAGAATAGAGCTAAAGTAGCCTGCTCAGCAATGCGCAAGGTTGTCACTAAAACACAGCTCGTAATCACAAGACTTGATATTTGGGTCACAGTGGTCACAGCCCAATTATGGAACCTTACTCCACTAAAACCACCTGGGGCCAGTGCTGTGGGTCACCGGGATAAGCCACCACCTGAGACCCCAGCATCGCATGTGAGCACCAGTATGCATCTTGGCTGCTCCACTTCAAATCCAACTCCTGTTAGCGTGCCTTGGAAAGCAACAGAGGGTGGCCCAAGTGCTTGCGTCCCTGCACCCACAGGAGAGACCCAGGTGGAGCTCCAGGCTCCTGGCTTCACCTTGACCCAGCCCCAGCCATTGTGACCATTTAGGAATGAATCAGTGGATGAAAGATTCGCTCACTTGCTTGCTCGCTCGCTCTCTGTAACTCTGCCTTTCAAATACATAAATCTTTAAAAAAAAAAAAACAGCAAATTGCACATTCTTTCTAAGTGTAAAGGAAGGAAATGAAATCTGTTTTTTTTTTTCAAGTGATGAATATTTCAACAGCAAATGATCGCCAAGCCTCTGTCTTCTCACCACCCTCTCTACCAAACTGTTCTCCAACCCTAGGGGAGGAGGTGTGGGGGAGGGGCTGCACTTGAGTGACAGATGTGAGGTTATTGACTAGAAAGTGAGAACTCAACCCCAGGGGAGAGAGAAGCATCCTTACTTACACTGCAAAGTGGCCGAAAGTAGGCCAGGGCAGCGAGGGAGGGGGCGAGGGAGGGGGCTGCGAATCCTCTGCAGGAGCGAGACCCGGTGCTGCAACCTCAGTGTGAGGAGGAGATGGCAGAGCCTGACTCCACAGAAGGGCACCGAGGCTAGTGGAGCCTGTGAGAGGAATGTCAGAGCACAACCAAAGGGTACGCGTGGTCTCCCTGCAGAAAATCATTTGATTCAGCCGGAAAAGCAGCGAGTGTCCACAGAGAAATGTGTGCGTTCTTGGAGAACAGGGGGACAACAGTTCGAGGAGACACACCGACCTTTTTTGAGAAGCAGAGAGACAGGGAGAGAAGAAGACAGGCAGGGCTCCCGAGCACTGGCTCCCTCCTCAAACACCAGCAACAGTAGGGGCTGGAAGCTGGGAGCCCAGGCCTCCCACAAGAGTGGCAGGGACCCAGCCACTGGAGCCATTGCTACTGCCTTTAAGAGCCTGCATTGGCAGGACCCTGGACTCAGGAGCCAGAAGCAGGTATTGAACCCAGGCACCCTGACACGGGACATGTGTGTCCTAACCACCAGGCCAAATGTTTGCCCCAATCCTGGCTCTTAAAGCTAGCTTTATAACACACTAGACTCGAAGTTGGGACTGGGGGTGCAGAGGGGAGCAGGAAACTAGAAATACTTGGAAGTAACTCAGTTATATTTTTGACCAACACAAGCTAAGCCTCCCAAAGGTAATCTCATAGTCTTAGCTGGACTGTACCCTAAGGTTGTGTGATCAGTAAGGAGACAGGTAGGCATCAGAGAAAGAACCAGAGAACCAGGGTTACCTCTCAAACTCCTCCCCTGGCCAGCGACCCGAAATCACCGTTGTGGAAGAGCTACGCTCCAAGCCGGAACCAGCTGCTGACTGCGCCCTGTAATGACCCAAACTTAGATATGTCATTATAATAATAAAATATTGTATATGTAAATATTTATTTCATAAATAAAATATACTAAAATCACTCCTACTCGCGTCACGCACCTGACGCTGTGACACTTCCAAAACTTCCTAAACAGGCCAAATGTTGGGCAGTCACCACGTTCCCAGAACTCGCCACCATTTCCTGGAAAACTGCACCCTCCACACCTCCAGATCACATACAGGGATGACCACACGGGCTGCAACACCCTCCCCCCCCCCCCCCCCCCCGAGAACTCCCCTGCACTCCCTCTGAACTATGTACTTTTGCTTTTCTAATACATGGTATTCCTCTGCTAACCTTATCTGCATCTTGTCCTCAAATTGTTTCATTCTCAGAGACAAACCCTGGACTCCCTGGTGCACTAACGGCTGGTCTTCCTTCAGCTGCACCAAGAGGTTGGATGGGGAAGCGCTGTGGGAGGGACATCCTGGGAGCCCTTTGTCCTTGACCTTGGCTGGTTCTGGAGGAGGCCACCCGCCTCCCCCAGAAACAAAGTGTCTACAGGCCCCTGTTCAGGGGTTCATGGCTGCCCTGAGGCCAGTTTTCCACACGGTGTGTCTCGTTCATTTGCTTTGTTCATTTCTCTCTAAATCTGCTTCTTTAGCTATCCAAAAAGAGGGGCTTCTCAAAGCAGGGCTCCTGGGCCAGCAGCACCAGCAGCACCAGGGAACAAGTTAGGACTATAAATGCTCTGGTCCCAACCTGACAGCAGCACAGTTTACAGGTGGGGTCCGCCTTCTGCCTGCACAAGCCCTTCCCGCTGCTTCTTCCAGAACCACTGCTCAAGTGAAAGGTGGGCACACCCACAGACTTCAGCAACCTTCAACATTTAATCCTTTTGTTACTTACGGCCTGCTGCGGGCCGCTCGGGTTAAACTCCTCCACAGAAACACATCAGACTCCTTCATCCAACAGCTCGGTGCCCCAGGGTTATGAGGATGTCACTGAGGCAACCATTTCAACACTGGGGCCGAGAAGAGGCAGCACGACAGGGCCAAATTAGAATCTGATCCACTCGGCCGGTCTTCCTCTCCAGGGACGCGCACAGCGTACCCGCGCCCGCCTGTGGCTTCCCCCGCGCTATCAGCGTTGGCCAGACGACCGGAAGCGGCCCCAGCCCTGCACCAGCTGCTTCTTGTCTTTGGAAACTAGAGCACGGAGGGAGAGCTGCCCGGGGCCAGGCCAGCACAGGGAGATGGATACGCGACTTGAGCATTTCTCTACACTGATTCCCCACCCCCACACCCAGGAAAAACAGGACTGGAGCGCCCTGGAAGCCCAGCACACTGGCTCCTGTTCGTGTCCAACCCCTCCTCCCCACTCATTCCTAACCGCCTCTGGCAGTCTGCGTTTCAGGCCTGCCAAGACATTCCAGGACGGAGCAGCCAGCCATTCCTTCCCGCAGGTGGCCTGGCTGGGGTTGTCAAGCAAGAGGCCAAGGACAGGTATCTGTCACGGAGGCCAAGGGACGCCTGATCCCACAGCTACGGGCTGGGAGCTGTGAAGGCTGGAGACAGCCAACCACGCAGGAGAAGGGTGTGTTATGTAAGCAGGTCACGTGGGCTCATGCTATTGCTCTTCACCTGCTGCTAATTAGCGCACCGCCTGCCGGGAACAGAGTAAGGAACCATCGGCCCCTCTTGTGGGCTCACCTTACTGTCAGCGCATGGACCTAACGATCCTGTCTAGAAGGGTTCAGGCCAACCAAAACCACGTGGTAGGTTAGGTCCTGGAGATACTGGGAGTAAGCCACCAGGCGCCCTGTGCACCAGGAACTCATGGTCTAGGAGAGGGACAGGAACAAGTAAGCAGCTGTGCACACACACATGGTCCCCTTAAGGAAACCACCGCTGGTGTACAAAAATCCTGCAAAGGGCTGACGGTGGATGCTGGCAGACGCATTTCTCCAGGCTGAGAGGGCCGTGTGTGCCACAGCCCGGGAGGGAGGCCAGGATCTCTAATCCTGAAATGGTGAAATCAGGCTAAGATTCCAACAGCAGGAGCAGAGTCAAGAGAGCTGCCTCCTCCCAGCAGGGCCAGCAATGAGGCTCAAAATCCGAGTGTGAGAACCAGAGGGGAGAACAGGTCACACTAGGCCAGCACCAATGCACAAAGAAGGGCAGGGGCCTAGCACAGAGGCTTGCCCTTGAGGGCTGGGGGCACTGGCCCAAGGAGATGGCAGGTGCAGGCAGAGTGGGGCTTTTCTGCTGGAAGACATGTTGCCCAGGAACATTTCAAAGCCACCCTACCTGGCCCTCTGTGTCTGGGCGGGCACTGGCAGTGTGGGAGGGAGAATACAGAAATGGAGATCAGAAATCTTCCTGTGTGTACCCAAGAGGACGGTTTTGATATTTTTAGTTTAGTTTGTTGTTGAAGATTTATTTATTGATTGATTTGAAAGAGCTACAGCGAGCGAGGGAGAGACAGAGAGAGGAGAGAGATCTTCCATGTGCTGGTTCACTCCCCAAATGGCCACAATGCCCATGGCTGGGCCAGGCTGAAACCAGGAGCCACTAGCTTCATCTGAGACTGCCACGTGTGTGCAGGAGCCTAAGCACTTGGGCCATCCTCCACTGCTTTCCCAGGTGCATTAACAGAGAGCTGGATCAGAAGTGGAACAGCTGGGACTTGAACTGGTGTCCCAATGGGATGCCAGTGCTGCAGACTACTGCAGACAGCAGCTTAACCCACTATGCCACAGCACCAGCCTTTTGCTTTGTTTTTTTTTTTTTTTACTTTCATTTTTTTGAAAGGCAGACAGACAGAAAAAGATCTTTCATCTGCTAGTTCATTTCCCAAATGCCCACAAGAGCTAAGGCTGGGCCAGACCAATGCCAGGAGCCCAGAACTCAATCCAGGTCTCCTACATGGGTGGCAGGGACCCAGGTATCTGAGCCATCACCTGCTGCCTCCCAGGCTGCACATCAGCAGGAAACCGGAATCGTAAGCAAGGGAACGCAGGATGCAGACCAGACATTCCACAGTGGGATGCAGGCACCCAGGCAGCTACCTAAGCATTGTACCAAACGTCCACACCTGAGAGAAAACTAGGTAAGGGCCCTGGAGGGGCAAAGAGGACCTAAGAGGAGAACAGTTCACAGAGCTGAAAGAACTTGCTGCAGGTACACCGTGCTCGGCATCTCCACCTCTAGCGACATCTTCCCTGGAGTGTTGAGCTCTGTTCTCAGCACCATTGCCCAGGGCCCTGGCACCAGGCCAGGACTTCAATGACCAGGTACAGCCTTGGGCTCAAACAGCTAGTGTCTCTCCAGCAAATACAGCATCACTTCATCTTGTACCCTGTGGGCCCCTCAAACCCCAGGTGTCTAAAACAGAAGCCCTCCCCTACACTCCTCTGCAATGGGCCCCAGCTCGGAGAGTGGTACCTCAGTTCTCCTGCATGCTTGACCCAGAAATCCAGTGCAGCCTCTCTCTCTCACCTCCAATCAAATGATTTCCTAAATCACTCATGAAACTGTTACCTTGCGTTCGTTTGCTTTTGTTGCTGTCACAGATTGCCAGAAATTTAGGGGCTTAAAACAACACAAGGTGGGGCCAGCATTTGGCACAGTGATGTAGACACCACCTGGGGGCTGGTGGTGCTGTGATGCAGCAGGATAAGCCACCACCTGCAGCGCTGGCATCCCATATGGGAATCCGTTCAAGTCCCAGCTGCTCCACTTCCAATCCAGCTCCTTGTTTATACACCTGAGAAGGCAGCAGAAGATGACTCAAGTCCTTGGGCCCCTGCACCTGCATGGGAGACCCAAAGGAAGCCTCTGGCTCCTGACCTCAGACTGGCTCAGCCCTGGCCATTGCAGCCATCTGAGGAGGAAACCAGTGGATGGAAGATTTCTCTCTCTCCCTTCCTCCTCTTTTCTCCCCTCCACCTGTAACTATGTCTTTCAAAAAAAAAAAAAAAAGACAACACTTCAACTGCCAACATCCCATATGGGAATGCCTGGTTCAAGTCCTGGCTCCTCTGTCTCCCAGCCAGCTTCCTGCTAATGTATACCCCATGGATCAATACATGATGGCTCAAGTACTTAAGTCCCTGCCATCCACAGGGCAGACCAAGATTGAGTGCTGGGCTCCTGGCTTTGGCCTGGCTGAATCCTAGCTGTTGCAGGCATTTGGGGAGTGAATTATCAGATGAAAGAGCTCTTTGTCTTTGTGTGTTTGTGTGTGTGTGCACATGTGTGTGTGTCTGTCTCTCCGCCTTTCAAATAAAAATAAAAATCTGAAATACCCCGACAAATGTATTATCTTTCAGTGCTAACGGGTGGTAGTCCAGAACCAGGGTGTCACTGGGTCGCGCCACTTCTGGAGGCTCTGGGAGAAATGCATTTCCTTGCCTTCTCCAACTTCCAGAAGCCACCTGTGTTCCTTGGCTTGTGGTTCCTTCCTCAGCCTTGAAATCCAGCAACGGGTCCAACCTTATCTCCGACCCTGCCATTCTCCTTCCACGTTTTAAGGTTGTTGGGATTACCTTAATCCCACTCACAAAAGCTAGGATAATCTCCCATCTCAAGATCATTAAGTCAATCATGGGGAGCCTTTATTCTCTACCGCATACCTCCTCCCATCCCAATGCCACTGCCACCACCGTATCCCATGGGAGGTCACCAGCTTGTTCCCAGGTGTGCAGAGGAACTACAATGTGTTTAATGAGGAAGAAGAAAAGAAGAGAGAGAAGGAAAGGGAGCCTCTTCTCATCAAGCCCTTGAGGGAAAGGATGCCATTCCCAGTCTCTTACCCACTCTCCCTGAGCCCAGTTCCTCCTCCCAGCCATTCCTGGCCTTGCTACTCCTTTTTGCCCTTGCTGCTGGCCACCAAACCTGTGCCCTGGCAATTTCTTCTATCTGAAAAGTTCTCTGCTTCTTTATAGTCTCTCTCTCTCTCTCTCTCTCTCTCTCTCTCACACACACACACACACACACACATTCCACTCCACTCCATCCTAAGCCCTACACAGAGCACCTGGCTAAGTCCTGGCACTCCAGGTCTTGGTTGAAATGTCAGCTCCCACAAAGCCTTCTTGGGTGTCCAGGTTTGGGTCTCCAATGGTCTCTGGTGGGCACCATAGCAAGCACCCCGCTCTTCGCCCTTACCTCATTTGTAGCTGCCTGTTCAAAGCTGTCTTCTCTATGCTTTAGGCTTCCTTAGAACAAGACACAAATCTGCCATGTTGTCCCCCAAGGGCATTGTATGGCTCAAGAAATATTTTCTGAATAAGATGAAAATGCTTTGTACTGCAAACTCTTTGAGTGTCAAACATGATTGGGCTTGCTTTTGTTCAGCCCTAGACCCTAGATCCTTCCTTCCCTCCCTTCCTCTCTCTTTCTCTTCCACTATTTCCTTATTACCTATTGCTAGCTGGATCGGAGGCTGTGGTGAAGTCAGTGCACACCTTCCTATGGGAAGGAAGGGGAGAATAAACAGTCCGGCGCTTGTCAGCTGTTCCCAGGTCAGGAAGGCAGCTCGGGACAAGGCCCTGGTGAGACGCCTGGCAGAGAAGACATTTCCCAAAGCCAGATCCAGGAGAGAGGTTTCCCCTCTCAGGTCACATAGGGAGGCTGTACCCGGCTGTCTGCAATGTCATCAGTGGCCACAGCCACATTCCTGAGATGCAGTAAGAATTCCAGGGCAGCACACATGGACAGCAGCTGGACATCAATCATTCTAACGCTAAATGAAGAAGATAGGGCCAGAGTGGCAGGGGCCCAGGATCAGTGCACACTGGGGAGGCTCCCATCCCTTTCCCCTCCCCCTGCAAGCCCCTCTCCCCTTCCTAGCGTACTTCCAAATGCCAGGCCTACTCAAGGCAAATATTGAACAGAGTCCCACCAAACTTTTAGCACCTTCACCAGTCGTTGGTGCCAGTGACAAAAGGTTGTTAACAAATCAATCTTTTTTTCTCTGTTTTTAGTAGACAAAGGATTTATAAAATCATAATTTGTCTCCCCCAGGAGTTAACCTGGCCAATATACATTATGTAAAAAGTACTCACCAACCTAGTTCCTCTCTCTTTTAACTTTTTAAACATAAGCTTTACAGGATTTTCATAGCCAAAAGTCAGTCTTTTGTTTCCTTTTCATGTGGAAATTTTTGCTTTGCTTTATTTATTTTCACAACTATAACATAGTGTATGTTTATCTCACAATTTATTCATCCATTTTTCTCTTGGTGGACTTTTATGCTGTTCTGGGTTTTTTCTTCTTTCACACAGTTCTATGATACACGCTTCTGTATATCTTCACGCACACACTGGAGAGAGTCTCTCACGTGGAATTGATGGACATGTACTTCCACATCTTTTCTAGATATGTAAATACTGAATCACTCCCCAGTCATGTTTGTCTTGATGGAAACTCCCATCACCAGCATGCATTGCTCCATCTCTTCCTCGGTGCTTTGGCAAATGTTTTTGGTTTTTACCCATCTTACCAGTATAACATAATATCTCATGTTTGGTTTAATGTACTTTTTCCTGCCTGCTAGTAAGATAGCATACCTTTTCGTGTATTGGTCTTTTAGCTTTCTTCTTCTGTGAATTGCCTGTTCATATCTTTTACCTAGTTTTGTTGAGCTGTGTGTGGTTTTTCACGCATATACTGAATACTCATGCTTTGTGATTAAGAGGCTGTGTTCATGTTCTCCAAGAAACAGACTCTGAAACACAATTAGAGTGCAAGCATTGGGGGGAAATGCTGGTGAAAGATAATGGGGAAGGGAGCAGGAGAGGTGGGGGAGAGCCTTCAGACCCCAGTACTGTGAAAGGAGAGAGAGGGGATGGGGGGTTGGAAAGGAAGAGCTTCTTTCTGCAAAGCAGCTCTGAGAAAGTCTCAGCCAGGCCAACAGGGAGCCCAAAAGAAAGGAAACACCCATGGCACAGGAGTGCTCAGCTCTGGTACTCCTTCATGGTGCTCACCCATCAGGGCTCTCTATTTGGTTGCATGGGTCCAATTTTCCGTCTCTGGGCCAATACCCCACTAGTTTAACTTAGTAAATCTTAGAATCTTATAGGGTGAGTTGCTCATCTTGAGTTATTCAAAATGTCTTAAATATTTTTGGCCTTTTTTTTTTCACAACATTGTTAGAATCATCATGTCTAATACCAGAAAAAAAAAAGAAGAAGAAAAAATCTCTTTGGATTTGGTTGGAATCACATTGAATTTACAGATTAATCTGGAAAGAACTAAAATCTTATGACAGTAGATCTTCATATCATGAACATGTCTTAATGTGTCAAACATTAGCTGAATAAGTAAAGCTTTATCATTTTCTTCAGGAAGATCATGCATACATTTCATTAGATTTATTTCTGGTTCCCTGGTGCTTTTGTTTCTCTTATAGATGTTAGCTTTAAAATTTTCTGTCTTCTATGGTTGGTGCATAAAATGCAATTGACTTGTAGAATAATCTTCTATCTAGTAACTTGAATGTATTCTCCTATGAGGCTAAATTTTACACATTTCTAGGGAATTTTCATATCTCTGTACACAAGGACAATCCACCAGCAAGCTCTTATCCTTGGCTGTCCAAGAAATCAGGGGGGAATGCCAAGGGTGAAATTTCTCTGTTTAAATTGCAGCAGGTGTTCCTAAACCTCTTGCTATCCAATCGACATATACAACAGCAACGCCCCCTTCTGGTGGCTGGCCAGCAAGACAGCGTTCTCCCGGGAGATAGCTGCATCCCTTGTGTAGCTCAAAGATGTGGACTGAGTGGCCCAGCGTGAGGTCAGCTGTACTGTTACAAAACAGAAGCGTCCCCAGGCAAAAGGCTCAGAGCCAGCTGGGTTAGACTCAGGCCGACCTGATTAGAGGATAGCATTTCTTGATTGGCCACATCCTCACTGTCCTTTCACTCCCCCTACTTGAAAAGACCTCAGGGACATAAAAAAGCAGGCCAGAAGGAGGAGGCAGCACTGGATGGAGAAAGGGAGTTAGAGAGAAGCCTGCCCCTGCCCACCGCCTAGTCCTGCGCAGCTCTCAAGCTGTTCCCCAGTGGAACTGTCTGGTCCAATTGCTGGAGGCCTCTCAGGCAGCTTCGAGGGACTTGTGTGGGGCCAGGAAGGTGAGTTCTGTGAACTGCTGGCTTTGGGGTCCTCCCAAGTGATGCTGCAGAAAGAGAGAGAAGGTGACGAGCTAGTGTGCATCTCTGTCTCCACAGAATGGGTCTGAAGGAAGGTGACTTCTCATTACTTCTTTTCTCCTTCTCCGTGGCCTACTTGCTTCTCCGTGGCCCTGATGGCTTGGTGTGAAGGCCTCAGTTATTTCTACAGCCGTCAAAGCTGAGAGCCAACGTGGCATCATGAAAAGCGAATGTGCCTTGAGCCAGGCAGATCTGAGTTCAAATCCCCATGTGAACTCAGGCATCACATAGTCAACTCTTCTGAGTTTCGGTTTATTCCTCTAAGGGAGAAGAAACTCCCTTCCTTAAGGGGTTACTGAGCTGACTTCATTAACATGAAATCATGCACACACACTCCAGAGTGGCTGCTCAGGAAGGCTGTTTCAAGTCCCAGAAAGGATCGTGGGAAAACACGATGAGACACTTCTCTAGTTAACGGGATAATTAAAGTACTCACCGATGTCACTTCTCCTCCAGTGAAATAAGAAACGTGAGTTCCTGGAAATAAGAGGCAGCCACAAGCTCAGCATTGTGTGCATGTGCAGGAACTCAACTTACTCTTAGACGACAATCCTGAGCGGTGGGTAGAACAGCAATGACGTCAACACTGCAGGTGAATAAACTGAGGTTCCAGGAAGCACCAGGACTTCCTGAAGTCCCTGCAGGGTGCACGTGTGCAGGGCTAAGAAGCTGTGTGTACCCTTGCTGGGAGCCTTTGCTGACCCGGGGCCCGCAGCTCATCACTCTTCCTGACAACCTAGGCCCAGGCCTCGGGACAGCCCATGCAACTTTAGGCTGGTTCCAGGGAAATCCTGATCTCTCCTGTGCAGAGGGTAAAGTATTTATCTCATTTGCCAGGAGCAGGAGGTCATTGGCCCACATGCCCCTTCCTGCCTCTAGAGTTTTCCTACTAACAAGAACTGACTGAAAAGCCATTGTTTTTTGCTTTCTGTAGGAACTGCCATTCTGTGTGATGTCTGATGTTGGAAGTGCAATCAGATAATGGTAAAGAGGAAAGCAAGGTGATTTGGGAAGGAAAGAGGCCAAAAGAAGCATTTTATGGAAATCAGCAAATCATTTTTTAAACACAAAATGATTGTTCTTGTTTTTTATTGTCTTTATTATAATTACCTATGCATTTTTGGGGGGGGGGATTCTTTAAGATTTGCTTACTAATTTGAAAGAGTGACAGAGAGAAAGGGAGAGAGAGAAGGATGGAAGGAGGGAGATTGAGACACAGAAAGAGACAGAGAGGGAGAGATCATCCATCCACTGGTTCACTCCCCAAGTACCAGACATGGGCCAGACCAAAGCCGGGAGCCAGGAACTCCCTCCAGGTCTTCCACATGGGTGGCAGGAACCCAAGTCCTTGGGCCATCATCCACCGCCTCCCAGATGCAATAGCAGGAAGCTAGATCAGAAGCAGAATAGCTGAGACTTGAACCAGAACTCCAATATGGGATGTGGCCATCCCAAGCAGCAGCTTAACCCGCTGCATCGCAACACCTGTCCCTGAGCGTGCCTTTGTATTGCTCCCTCCGGTAACCTGTAAGGTTCTAGGGGTGAAAGTGTCTGTGCCTGTGTTTATCTTCCACAGCACTTGAACTGCTGTCTAGCAAATAAACAACTGACCCCAGAAGGAAGGAACTGGCCTTGCACCTCCCCAGAAATATCTTTTCCTCTGGCTGTCAGGTATGTCTGACATTCTTACCATGAGAGTCTTCGTCATTTGGAGGCTGCTCCTTTCAACCAGGCGAATTGGGTCCTACCCACTGTCCCTAGAGTGCAGCAGGATTCCATGGGAAGAAGAAAACCCAGAGGAGAGCTGAAACGTGCGACTTGGTCAGTCCTCGGGGGAAGCCAAATGGGACTATGCCCCTGGGACCCAGAGACTGGCTTCAGCCCTTGTAGGGAGGGAGAAAACTCAGGACCCCTGAGAACTCAAAACGTTGCCCACACCATCATTTTTCAGGGCCTGTTTGATTTGGGTCTGGTTCCACACTGCAGCCTGGGCTGCAAGGTGGAGCACCACTAAGTGGTTCCTGTGTGAGTCAGCCAATGACCTCAATCTCGTTCCTTTGGTCTCCATCAAAATTGAGCTGATCCGCTTTAGATGTCTAAAATTTAGCCCAAAATGCTCCTCAGAGCAGGCAATGCCCACCGCCTCATGCGACTAGGATAAGCCAAAGGGGCTACTGGTGTATTTGTTTTACCTACTGTTTTCTTTTTAAGGTGC